>NC_132783.1:105885515-106529753 GCF_048418805.1 Vulpes vulpes | reverse complement strand
TTAAATTGAATTAATTATCAACATTTAGTGAATCGTGGGTGGCTTAGTGATTGAGCATCTCCCTTCGGCCCAGGGTGTCCTGGGATCAAGTCGCACATCGGGCTCCCTGCATGGATCTGGCTTCTCTCTCTGCCTGTGTCTCTGCCTCTCTGTGTCTCTCATGAATAAATAAAGTCTTTAAATAATAATAATTATCAACATTTAAAAGTAGAATTTCATGCAAAACAGTCAGATTTCTGGCTTTGTTGAGAAGTCAGAAGTTCTGACAACACTCTCTCCATATTCCCTTCCAGGGCAACAATCCACTAGGACCATGCAGAACTGCCTCCTTTAAACTCCATGTCTGCTTTTCAGTCCTCACCTGGCTCTCTGTCCTTTATATTATCTGCTTGGCCATGTAGGCATTCGAGGGTACAAACCCTTCTTTTGTAGCCTTACCTTCTTTAATTGCAAAAGCATGATATAAATCTCAGTATTCTATTTTCTACTTTTGTTTTAAGATTTTATTTATTTATTCATGAGAAACACAGAGGAGAGAGACAGACAGAAACACAGGCAGAGGGAGAAGCAGGCTCCATGCAGGGAGCCTGACATGGGACTCAATCCTGGGTCTCCAGGATCACGCCCTGGGCTGAAGGCGGCGCTAAACCTCTGAGCCACCCACGCTGCCACTACTTTTTGTTTTTTTTGTTTTTTTTTTTTTTAAGATTTTTATTTATCCATTCATGAGAGACACAGAGAGAAGCAGAGAGGCATAGGCAGGGACATAGGCAGAGGGAAGCAGGCTCCCCACGGGGAACCCAATGAGGGACTCGATCCCAGAACCCCAGGATCATGACCTGAACAGTAGGCAGACACTCAGCCACTGAACCACCCAGGTGCCCCTCTTTTTTCTATTTTATAACACTATGCTATAAACATTAGTTGTAAATCAATAATATAAGTATAAATCTTCTGGTAAGGAAACTTAAAGCTCATTCAATCCCTCACATCTATTTCATAGCCATCTATATATAAATGACGTTTGCTACATTTTTAGTTAAACAATTTTGGCTAAAAAAAATACCAAGATTAGTATCAATACAATGCCAATAAGGAAGAGTAGAACATACCTCATGCGACTTAATACAGGTATGCTTTCCTGATACTTTTATGCCTAACAAATAATCTATTTTGGTAAATGCTTTATGTGTACTAGAAAGTATTTGCACTTCTTGATATAGTTTAAAGATGTCAGTTCAATATGGTTAAAAGTTTTGTTCAGATCCTTATCTGAACTGATATTTTTTTTTGTCTAGTTTTCCTATTAGCTAGTAAGGAAAGTATTTTCACATTTCCAGCTTTATGGATTACTCCATTTATCTTCTTAATTCTGTCATTTTTTGCTTTATATATTTTGAAGTTATATTAAGAGCACAACAAATTTAAGATTGTCTTCCTCTTGAAATGACCTTTTCATTATAAAATTCCCTCTTTATTACTAGTAATACTTTCTGCCTTAAAAGTTTACCTTATATGATATTAATATAGCCATCTCAGCTTTCTTTTTTTTTTTTTAATGTTTTTTTTTTTTTAATTTTTTATTTATTTATGATAGTCACAGAGAGAGATAGAGAGAGAGGCAAAGACACAGGCAGAGGGAGAAGCAGGCTCCATGCACCGGGAGCCCGACGTGGGATTTGATCCCGGGTCTCCAGGATCGCGCCCTGGGCCAAAGGCAGGCGCCAAATCGCTGCGCCACCCAGGGATCCCAAGCTTTCTTTTAATATTTACATGGTAAATCTTTCCTGATCCCTTTATTATCAGTCTGTCCATGTCCTTATATTAAAGTACATAGTTTGGGGCACCTGGATGGCTCAGTTGGTTAAGCATCTGCCATCGGCTCAGATCATGATCCCAGGTTCCTGCTCCTCAGGGAGCCTGCTTTTCCCTCTCCCTCTGCCTGCTACTCCCCCACTTGTGCTTGCGCACTCTTGCTCTCTCTCTATCAAATTAAAAAAAAAAAAAATTTTTAAGTGCATGCTTTGTAAATATCTGCGATCATTTTTGTTCAGCCTAAAGCACTGTAGTACTTTTTATTCTGCACCCCTACTGCTGGCAAATGCTCTTAGCTGTTCCTTTCTCTTAAAACATCTGTATGTCACCTTCAAATTTAAAACATATTTTCATTGGGAATAGAGTTTAGATTGGCACTTTTCCCCCTGCATTTTAAACAAATTATTTCATTGTCTCCTGGCTTCCACATTTTCTGTTGTCAGATATGTGGCCAGGGAGGGGCACATTTTGTTTTTATTTGTTTAAGTAGACTCCATGCCCAATGGAGCCCAACTCAAGGTTTGAACCCATGACCATGAGATTGAAACCAAGAGTTGGATGCTTAACTGACTAATCCATGCAGGCGCCCCAGATATGTGATTTGATACTGGTTTTAGTTTTGATCTGTTAATTTTAACAGGAGTGATGGCTTACTGATCATTCGTACTGGAGTACTTATAACATCCTACCCAGAAATTCCATTATGCCTTCTTGAAATGAAGAGAACACTTAGCATTTCAAACAATAATTTTTTATAAGATTTTATTTATTTGAGAGAGCGAGAGAGATCACAAACAGGGAGGGGCAAAGGGGGAAGGGAGAAGCAGACTCCCCACTGAGCAAGGAGCACATGATCATGACCTGAGCTAAGGCAGATGCTTAACTGACTGCCCCTCAAACTATAATTTGAGTTCATATAACTAGAGAAAAAAAGAATTTGTATAGGTAGAAATACCTTAAAAGTGAATAGTTTAATTACACTTGGAAGATTACAAGCAATTAAAATCCTCTCTTTGGATGCCGGGATGGCTCAGTCAGAGGAATGGGTCTCTTGATCTCAGGGTTGTGATTTCGAGCCACACATTGGTGTAGAGAGTACTTAGTAATAAAATCTTGAAAAAAAAAAATCCTCACTGGGCAGCTGGGTGGCTCAGATGGTTAAGCATCTGCCTTTACCTTCGTTCATAATCCCAGAGTCCTGGGATTAGGCCCCACATCGGGCTCCCTGCTCAGTGGGGAGCCTGCTTCTCCCTCTTCCTCTATTCCTTCCTCTCTTGTGCTCTCTCTCTCTCTCAAATAAACAAAAATAAAATATTTTTAAAAATAACATTTTAAAACTAAGCCCTCTCTTCTTAAACTGCTTACAGATTTTTTTAACGCTTATAGATTTTTAAGACATAAATACGACTGTACAAACAGTAAAATCAGAATATCTAAGAGCATCATGTCACAGAGGTTTTTCTAGAATTTTAATGTTTTCATATCAATAGTATATAGTTAAGTCAGTACTGTATTGGTGAATCATTCATCACTTTGTTTCTTTCCAGATTCGTGTTCTTGTGCAAGAACGTGGTGCTCAGGACAAGCAGATCCAAGATCTGGAAGCTGAGTTGGAGAAGGTGGAGGCCAAGCTAAATGCTGCAGTCAGGGAGAAAACATCTCTCTCCGCAAGTAATGCTTCACTAGAAAAACAGCTTGTTGAGTTAACTAGATCTAATGAGCTACTTAAATCAAAGGTATTTGAACCTGATAATAATATTTATAAATGAATAAAGTAGAAACATGTTGGTTTTTTTCTTATATAGTTGTTAGGGAATTTTAGGCTCTAGGTTGGTCTTTTTCCTTCACCCAGTATAGCTTAAATGTTAAGCTGCTTCCAGGAAGAATTATTATTGTCTTTTTTATTATGGTACCTGACACATAAGAGG
Organism: Vulpes vulpes; assembly: GCF_048418805.1. Classification (NCBI taxonomy): domain Eukaryota; kingdom Metazoa; phylum Chordata; class Mammalia; order Carnivora; family Canidae; genus Vulpes; species Vulpes vulpes. Next base: position 106,526,010 of record NC_132783.1, on the reverse strand, counting down.
TGATAAACAAGTTACTTTTGTTTTAATGTCTGATGTTTTCTCACCCTTCTTCAAAGTCACCCCCAGTAAATAAGTAAAACTTGTAGAATATACATCTAGGGCAGCCTGGGTAGCTCAGCGGTTTAGCGCCACCTTCAGCCCGGGGTGTGATCCTGGAGACCCGGGATCGAGTCCCACATTGGGGTCCCTGCATGGAGCCTGCTTCTCCTTCTGCCTATGTCTCTGCCTCTCTCTCTCTCTCTGTGTGTGTGTCTCTCATGAATAAATAAATAAAATCTTAAAAAAAAAAAAAAAAAAAAAAGAGGGATCCCTGGGTGGTGCAGCGGTTTAGCGCCTGCCTTTGGCCCAAGGCGCGATCCTGGAGACCCGGGATCGAATCCCACGTCGGGCTCCCGGTGCATGGAGCCTGCTTCTCCGTCTGCCTATGTCTCTGCCTCTCTCTCTCTCTCTCTCTGTGACTATCATAAAAAATAAAAAAAAAAAAAAAAGAATATACATCTAGAAGTCACTTTAAAGATCTTTTTCGGGCAGCCCGGGTAGCTCAGCGGTTTAGCACTGCATTCAGCCCAGGGCGTGATGGAGATCCAGGATCAAGTCCCACGTTGGGCTCCCTGCATGGAGCCTACTTCTCCCTCTGCTTGTGTCTCTGCCTCTCTCTCTCTGTGTCTCTTGTGAATAAATAGAATATTTAAAAAGAGAAGGAAGGAAGGAAGGAAGGAAGGAAGGAAGGAAGGAAGGAAGGAAGGAAGGAAGGAAGGAAGGAAGGAAAAGAAAGAAGAAAAGAAAAAAGAAAAAGAAAAGAAAAGAAAAAGATAGATAGATCTTTCTCTGGGGGTGCCTGGGTGCCTCAGTTGGTTAAGCATCTGCCTTTGGCTCAGGTCATGATCTCAGGGTCCTGGGATCAAGCCTCACATTGGGCTCCCTGCTCAGCAGGAAGTCTGCTTATCCCTCTCCTGCCCCCTCTCCTGCTCTCTCTGCCTTTCCCCCTGCTCATGCTCTCTTTCATTCTCTCTCAATAAAAACTTTTTTTAAAAATCTTTCTCTCAAATAAATAATAGCATAACATCAGGCTTCCATCTCAAATCCTTTTGGAAATGAAGTGGGAAATCAATAAATTTGTGGATTAAACATGTTTAATAGATAAATTTCATTTATTAATATTATTAGTATTATGTTATTACTAATAGATCTTAAAGGATATAATATGGTCATCTGCTTAGTCAGAAGTAGAAGGAGGCTATAAATCACTGTTCAGTTTAATAACAGTCATTTATTGAGGGCCTGTAATGTGCTGAGCTCTTTGATTACAAGGGGAACAAGAGTGCATAAGAATCAAGCATGGGGAAGGGAGCAGATTCCTAGGCCCCACCAAGGGAAATTCTGATTTAGTAGGCCTGGGATGAATCTTGTACTCTACATATTTCAAAATAGACCAGGCAATTCAGATGCATTTTGTTAAACAAGCACACTTTACAGAATCTTCTCCAAGGAGCTTGGTTTAGAGGTTTGCAGTAGACTCTTCAGCATGTAGAGGTAGACAACCCAAGCAGCTTTCAAAAATAAATCAGAAAGAGGTGCTTGTATATCTCAGTCAGTAGAGCGTGTAACCCTTGATCTCGGGGTCATGAGTTAGAGACCCACATTGGGTGGAGATTACTTAAAAATAAAACCCTCAAAAAAAATTAAAGAAATAAACCAGAAAGTCACATTCATCAAAATGAGGGACAAGAACATTAGCCGTGTAAAATCCTGGTGTGGTCAAAGTCTAAATTCTCTACGAGAATATAATGTTGGTAAATAATAGTCCCAGTAATAGAACAATCAATATTTCTGTGATTTCTATATAGGACCTAGTAGAAAATATTTTTGAATTTTTTTGTTTATTTTACTTAGTTTTCTGAAGATAATAACCAGAAGACTATGAGAATTCTAAGCCTCGAGTTAATGAAACTTAGAAACAAAAGAGAAACAAAGATGAGGGTGAGTGATGTCTTTGGTGAGTATGTTATTTCTGGATCTGGGGATCTGAACAATTTCTCATTTCCTAAAATATACTTCTGTTGGTAGAATATGATGGCTAAACAGGAAGGCATGGAAGTGAAGCTGCAGGTCACTCAGAAGAATCTGGAGGAGTCTCAGGGGAAAATAGCACAACTTGAGGGGAAACTGTGAGTGACTAAAATAAAAAGGAAATTATTAAGTGTGACTAATTCTTGACTTACCTCTCTCACCCCACTCTTGTTTATGTAGAGTTAACCGTCCTTCATGCTTGTCTTACTACTCCCTGCTTGCCCTGTTTTTCTCTTCAACTGAGCTCTGATGATTCCCAGCATTTTACGCTGAAAAGATGGAAGAATGTTTTAATTTTGTCCATCTTCTATATAAATGATGAGGAAAGGCCTCATAATCTTTGTTGTAACACCGTCTTATGGAGATGGTAGACCAAAATGGAGGAATATTGATTAGTATAGGAAGCTGTGATTAATGCACAATCCTAGCCTTCTTTTTATTACTGAGCTATAATTACATAAGTATTCAGTTTGATGACTTTTGACAATTGTATTTGTATTCATCACCCGAATAAGATCAAGAACATTGACATCCTCCCAGAAAATTTTTTTCCGCTCCTTCCTGCTCCCCTGCTCTTCCCTTACTGTGATGTCCCCCAATCTCTGAAACCACTTTCTACTTCCATCATCATAATTAGTTAGGCATTTTGGGGATGTTTATCACAGTATGTGTGTGTATGTCTCTGTTTAACATAATATTTTTGGCATATATCTATACTGTTGTATTATAATTTGTTCCTCTATTTCTGAGTATTTCTGAATATCTGCCTGAATATACCTCCATTTGTTTACTATTTCTCTGTTGAAAATTATTTGGGTTTCCAGTTTCTGACTGTTGTGAATAAGACTGCTATGTATCTCTTTTTGTAGATACCAATTTTTACTTTTCAAGAAATAAACATTTAGGATTGGAATTCCTAGGTCAAAGGGTAGTATAGTATATGTATAATGTGTTTAAAAAAAAAAAAAAAAAAAAACTCATAAGTGAGGGTGCACCTGGGTTAAGCCACTGCCTTCATCTCAGATCATGATCCCGTGGTCCTGGGATCGAACCCCACATTGGACTCCCTCCTCAGTGGGGAGCCTGCTTCTCCCTCTTCCTCTGCTCCTCCTGCTTGTGCTCTCCCTCCCTCTCTCCCTCTCCCTGTCTTACTTTCTCCTCTCTCTGCCAAATAAAATCTTGAAAAAAAAGAAAACCTCAGAAGTGGTTGTTCCATTTTATAGTCCCACTTAGCAATGTGTGATCGTTCTAGTTGTTCCCTATCCTCTCCAAAGTTTGATATTGTCAATCTATTTGATTTTAGTCTTTCTACTAAGGAGAAAGTAGTGTCTCATTTGTAATTTTGTTAGTATAAGGGTCGAGCTTCTCTTTCTGTGCTCATTGATCATTCATGTGTATCCTTTTGTGAGGTGTCTATTTAAGTTTCTTGCTCATTTTTAAAATTGAGTTGTTTGGAGGAAGTACAACTCCTGAGTAACTGAAGAAAAGGCAACCTGAATCAAAGGCATTATAGCACACAAAATAGCATTTTGTATGTGTGGTGTATAGGAAAGCTACAAGAAAGATCATTTCTAACACTCAGGATGTTATAGGTAATAATTCTTATCATCATAGCCCTTTTATCAGAATTTATTTGGAAAGCTTAAAAAAAAATTTCAAAGACTATTTGTATATTTTAAATTGTCAACTTGAGTGGTCACGTAAAGTAATGGTTAAGAATTTGGATTCAGTAGTTGAGCGTGCAACTCTTGATCTCAAAGTTTTAAGTTCAAGCCAAGCCCCACATTGGATGCAGAGATTATTTTAAAATAAAATCTATAGGGGTGCCTGGGTAGTTCAGTGACTTGAGCATCTGCCCTCAGCTCAGGTCATAATCCTGGGGTCCTGAGATCAAGCCCTGCTTCTCCCTCTTCTTCTGTTCCTCCTGCTTGTGCTCTCCCCCTCTCTCACTCTATCCCAAATCAATAAATAAATTCTTTAAAAATAAAAAATAATAATAAAATAAAAATAAAATCTTTTTTAAAAAACCACACACATTTTTAAAAAAAGGAAATTTGGACTCTAGAGACAGCCTATCTGATATGGCAGTATTTGGTACAGATTAAGCATTGTGTGTGATTATTGTATGTATTGATATATGCAATTTTTTTCAGTGTTTCAATAGAGAAGGAAAAGACTGATGAAAAATCTGAAACAGAAAAACTCTTAGAATACATCGAAGAAATTAGGTAATATGAATAGTAGTTTTTCATTGGACCTTGATTAGTGATGAATACATCATTTTCAGTTAATTTTCCCTGTGCCTAAATTATGTGCTCTTCAAAATAATTTATTTTAATGCAGTTGTGCATCAGATCAAGTGGAGAAATACAAGCTAGATATTGCCCAATTAGAAGAAAATTTGAAAGAGAAGAATCATGAAGTTGTAAGCCTTAAGCAGTCTCTTGAGGAAAATGTTGTTTTACTTTCTAAACAAGTAGAAGACCTGAATGCTAAGTGTCAGCTACTCGAAAAAGAAAAAGGTATTTAGATAAGTAATATGTACAATATTTAAGGAAAGTAATGGTATATTAAAACAACTTTTTTTTAGTAATTATGTAAACATATGAATCCTGTTCTCTGAGAATTTTTATCTTTTATAATATTTGTTCTCTGTTTGTTTCAATATATTGCTTGTCTTCATTGAAATATATACAATGGGGCACCCCCGGTGGCACAGCGATTTAGTGCCACCTGCAGCCCGGGGTATGATCCTGGAGACCCGGGATTGAGTCCTTCATCGGGCTCCCTGCGTGGAGCCTCCTTCTCCCTCTGCCTGTATCTCTGCCTCTCCTTCTCTCTCTCTCTCTCTCTCTCTCTCTCTCTCTCTTACTCTCTCTGTGTTTATCTCTATTAGTAAATAAATAAAATCTTAAAAAAAATATATATATATATACAATGGTGCAGTTCTTGACTTCTCCATTGGGTGGCCATTTAAAATGAGAAGATACAGAAACAGGTTTGGAGGTTTTATTACATACTTTAGAATATATTACAAATAGTAAATGATACAAACTTCAGAGTTATGTTTTGGCTTTACTTCTTTGGAAATACTTAATCTGTGTAACATGCTAGTAGCAAAAATGGATATATGGAAATCTGGTTTGTCAAAGTTAGTATCTAATTACAGTATTTTTCACTTTTATAGAAGACCTTGTCAACAGGGATAGAGTACGGGATGAAACTCTAAATTCTGAAATGCAAAACTTAAAGGAGAACCTTATTCTTGAAAAACAGGAACATGAAAAACTACGACAAAAAGAATTACAGACTGATTCACTTCTGCAACAAGAAAAGGTAGTTTGCTACAATATAAAAAAAATATCAACTTGTGCTTATTATATGTCATATATTTCCCAGTGTATCCGAAAACTTCAATTGTATATGTTCTTCTCTCCAACAATTTTATTTTTAGAATTTTATGCTGAATAAATAGTTCTGTCTATGCTGCAAGTTTATCTGCAGAGATGTGTGACCGGATTATTGATAATGTGAAAAAATTATAAGCAATTGATGAACCAAAATAAGAAAATTGTTTAAAAATATTTTCTGATGGGGGATCCCTGGGTGGCTCAGCAATTTAGTGCCTGCCTTTGGCCCAGGGCGCGATCCTGGAGACCTGAGATCGTGTCCCACGTAGGGCTCCCCGCATGGAGCCTGCTTCTCCCTCTGCCTGTGTCCTGCCTCTCTCTCTATCTCTCTCTCTCTCTCTCTCTCCTTCTCTGTGTTTTTCATGAATAAATAAATAAATAATCTTTAAAATATATATATTTTTTCTGATGGAGTGCCTGGCTGGCTCAGTCGCTAGAGCATGTGACTCTTGATCTTGGGGTTGTGAGTTCAAGCCCCCACACTAGGTGTAGAGATTACTTAAAAATAAAATTTAGGGGTGCCTGGATGGCACAGTGGTTGAGAGTCTATCTTTGGCTCAGGTCCTGATCCCGGGGTCCTGGGATCGAGTTCCGCATCAGGCTCCTCACGGGGAGCCTGCTCCTCCCTCTGCCTATGTCTCTGCCTGTTTGTGTGCCTCTTGTGAATAAATAAATAAGATCTTTAATAAGTAAATAAAGGAAATTTTAAAAATATTTATTTTCTGGCACATTCTTTTTTTTTTTTTTTTAAGATTTTTATTTATTCATGAGAGACACATGAAACTGCTGAGCCACCAGGGCTGCCCTTTTCTGGTACATTCTTGTGTTAGATTACTACTTGGACATTTACAGTGATGTTATAAAATAGTGTCTAAATGCATGTGAAACAAAACTGACAATTTTTAAGAATCTAGGTTACATAAAGAATAATTTACATATCAATGAGAAAAACAGTTCACTGAAATAATGGGCATAGGATGAAAATTCATCATTCTCAGATGTAGAAATTCAGATAATCTATACACATGAAAAGATGCTCTTAGTGATAATCAAAGAAATAGAAATAATTGTTTTTCCCTTACAAGATTGGCACAGATTAAAACATTTGATATTATATAGCATGTTAGAGCATAGCAAATAGGTACTAGAATGCACTGATGTGAAATATAACAACTGAAGGAATTAAGTAGATATATATATATACTGACTTGAAGATCTCAACAACTATTTTTAGGATTTATTTTTTTTAAATGACCTTTACATATTTAGTTTCTATCATTTTTAAGTATATAAATGTATAGAAAAACACCAGAAGGCATATATACCAAACTAGTGGTTATCTCTACAATGAGAAACTAAGATTGGGGTGGGCTATAGTCAGAGGCAATTTTCACTTTATTTGGATTCTTTTTTATTTTGTTATTTTTTTTCTGCCATCCGGTCCAGCAACTGTAGTTATTGTTGGCAGACCTTTCAAATGTTTTTTTGTATCTTAGTATCTAAGAAATGTGTCTCTGTACACTTAGAGGAGTGTAAAGGATGGAAAGAATGCTTATTTACAGTGACCATTCTTTTTTAAAGGCATAGAGCCCTGTTTTTATTTTCAATTGACCTACAACAGTATATGTTTTAGCTATACAACGTAACGATTCAATATTCATGTATATTACAAAATTATCACAATAAGTCTAATTAGCATCTGTTACCATATATAGCTATAGAATTTTTTTAGTCTGAGAACATTTAAGATCTATTCTCTTAGCAACTTTCAGACATGCAATACAGTATTGTTAACTATAGTCACCACACTGTATATTACACCCCATGACTAAAGTATCTTTTAACTGGAAGTTTGTATCTTTTGATTCTTTCACCCATTTTGCCCACTCCTGCCTCTGGCAATCACCAATCTTCACTGTAGCTGGGGTTTTTATTTGCTTATTTTTAGATTCCACATACAAATAAGATCATACAGTATTTGTCTTTCTTTGTCTGATTTACTTCATTTATTACAATACCCTCAAAGTCCATCCATAGCATCACATATAACAAGATTTCCTTCTTTTTTTATGACTAAATAATACTCAACTGTGTATACACCACATTTTCTTTATCCCTTCATCTATCAGTAGATATTTAAGTTTTTTCCATATCTTGGCTATTATAAATGATGCTGAACCTTAAGTGCGTATATCTTTTCAAGTCTGTATTTTCATTTTCTTCAGATAAATACTTAGAAGTGGAGTTGTTCACTTGTATGGCAGTTCTATATTTAATTTTTTGAGGAACATTCATACTGTTTTACATAGTGACTGCACCGATTGATATTCCCACCAAAAGTACACAAGGGTTCCCTCCATATTCTCCCCAACGCTTATTATTTCTTGTCTGTTTTTGTTTTTGTTTTGTTTTAAGTAATCTCTATGGCCAAAGTGGGGTTTGAACTCACAACCCCAAGATCAAGTCACATGCTCTACCAACTGAGCCCACCAAGCACCCCTGTTTCTTGTCCTTTTGGTAATAACCATTCTGACAGGTGCAACGTAAATCTCATTGTGGTTTTTATTTGCATTTCCCTGATGATGAGTTATGTTGAGCATCTTTTCATGTACCTATTGGCTAATTGTATGTCTTCAAGAAATGTCTATTTATGTCTGCTGCCCAGTTTTTAATCAGGTTGTTTGAAGTTTTTTCTTTTTTCCTTTTGTTTTTGTTTTAAAGATTTTATTTATTTGAGAGCAAAAGACAGAGATAGCATGAGTGGGGAGGAGAGGAAGAAGCAGGCTCCCGCCAAGCAGGGAGCCCAACGCAGGGTTTGATCCCAGGACCGTGGGATCATGACCTGAGCCAAAGACAGACACTTGGCCAACTGAGCCACCCAGGTGCCCCAAGTTTTTTCATTTTTAATAGTAAGAATTCTTTATACATTTTGGATATTAACCCCTTATCATATATGTGATTTTCAAATATTTTCTTCCATTTTACTAGGGTTAAGTTTTTCTCCCATTATTCTCCCAAATATTTTCTCCCATTTTACTAGGTTATGTTTTCATTTTCTGAATGGTTTTCTTTCCTGTGCAGAAGGATTTTAGTTTGATACAGTCCCACTTGTTTATTTTTGCTTTTGTTGCCTTTGCTTTTGGTGTCATATCCAAAAGATTATCACCAAGATCGTTAACTGCCTGTGTTTTCTTCTGGATTTATGGTTTCAGGTCTTAAATTTAAGTCTTTAATCTATTTTGAGTTATTTTTTGTGTGTGACATAAGATAGTATAAGTCCACAAGCAAGTTTTTTTTGCTTGTGATTTTCCAGTTTTCCAAATACCATTTATTGAAGAAACTGTTCTTTCCCCCATTATATATTTTCAGCTCTTTTATCATAAATTAACTATATGTATGGGCTTGTTTCTGGACTCTGTCCCCTTCTATTGATCAGTGTGTCTGTTTTTATACCAATACCATACTGTTTTGAGTACTATAGATTGGTAAGATAGTTTGAAATCAGAGAACATGATGCCTCCAACTTTGTTCTTCTTTCTAAGATCACTTTGGCTATTCGGGGTCTTTTGTGTTTCCATACAAATTTTAGCATTGTTCTATTTCTGTGAAAATTCCCATTTTTATAGAAACTGCATAGAATCTATAGATTGCTGTGGTTGTATGGATATTTTAACAATGCTAATTTTTCCAATCCATGAAGACAGAATATCTCTCCATTTATTTGTGCCATCTTCACTTTATTTTAATGTTAGAATTTTTTCACAATGGTGATTTATTTGTATATTGTACAACTTTAAAATACACTTATATACTATTGAAATCATAGTACATTTTTTATAAAGTATCATCTGAGAGAAATATATATTGAAAGTCAGCTGCAAATTATAATTTTAGTTTTATAAGAAGTATGTGTGGGTGTGTGTTGCATAGAAAAAATACTGAAATGACAATTACTACAGTGTTAACACAGTGCAAAATATAATCCATGACAATATGCAGGTGATATCTATATTTTTCAAGTTTCTTGAAGCTCTTGAATTTAGTATTCATATTTTATTATCTGTACTTCTTTTTTGTGCTTAGTAAAAGCCTCATGATGTCATTTCATATTATTTTGGTGATTTTCTGTTTGGTTGTAGGAACTGTCCTCCAGTCTTCAACAGAAGCTATGTTCCTTTCAAGAGGAAATGATGAAAGAGAGGAATCTCTTTGAGGGAGAATTAAAGCAAGCACTGGATGAGCTAGATAAATTACAGCAAAAAGAGGAACAAGCTGAAAGGCTAGTCAGACAGTTGGAAGAAGAAACAAAATCTCGAGCTGAAGAACTGAAACTCCTAGAAGAAAAGCTGAAAGGGTTTGTATTAATAAGACCTCGTGTTTAGTATGACTTCAGATGTTAAAAAGGTGTTTTCCAGTACATGCTTTCAGGATTCTAATGTCAACCATGCGAGTAAGTGAAGTTGGAATTATTTTACAAGTAAGAAATAGAGAGAAGTAAAGTATACCCATAGAAGGCATATATAAACAGGTATGATAGCCAAGTCAGAAGCATAGTTTTTTTTTTTTTTTAAGGCCAGCAATTTAAAAAGGATGTTAATAAACAAATGACCAAAATTTGCGGTTCTTTTACTGCACTCATATGTTGTCTGAAATTATTGAATGTCAGCATTATAGCAATAATAGATTTAGAGAAAAAAAAAAGCTGAGATCCCATCCTTTAATAAGAAACATTTCCATTTTTCACCTATGTGTACATTAGTTTACATAGCATAAGTTATACCTTTAATTACGTTTTCTGAGGTAGCATAAGTACTCAGAAGTAGCGATCAGAGAAATAATGTGAGAAAAAAAAAAAACCTGGGAAACACTCAAAAATAAGAAATTTAAGAGATCTCAGACTTTTCTTTGAAAGTAGGCTCCACGCCAAATGTGAGACTTTGAACTCACAACCCCAAGATCAAGAGCCCATTGCTCCACTAATTGACCTAACTAGGTGCCTTTTGAACTTCTTTTAATTCTAATTCCCTATTATTTTTATCACATTATGCATCCTTCTCCACTGCATTTATTTAAATTAAAACATCCAGGTTGATTCTTGAGTTCAAGTTGTAACTAAAATAATTGTTACTTGAATCCTTGGGATTTCCTTACTAAAAATATTTCTAGCAAGGAATCAAGAATTACATACGAATTTACAGAATTGTAATGTATCTCACAAGTGTGTATCTATCTCCTATTATATATTTTTATTAAAATCTTTTTTCTGTTTTATTGTGATGATAAGTGATAAAAGGACACAAAGATTTTATATATGCCTGCTTTTGCAGGGAGCAGTACCAAAGTGTTAATAAGGGAATAGTTCTATACTGGAGCCAGTCTCAGGGCACAGGCACTTTAAGAAACTGAGTAGATGATGTCAGTTTCAGAGAAGAAAGAAAGTTGAGACAATTATTTATTATAACTCAAGGAATTGGGTACAGAGGTTGGGAGATATGGATTTTATTACAGGATCTGCCAACTAGCTCTGTGATGTTAAGCAAGACAATTCAAATTTCTTTAATTTTCTATTTCATTAGATATAAAATAAAGGGGTTTTAATGGCATGATCTCTAAGGTCCCTTCTAGCCTAGAAATTTTAGGTGTAAGAGAAAAACTAAGAAATTGAAAGTGATTTCTCTGTGGAACAGGGAAGAGAATATTTTTGTTATAAATGCTTTACTACTATGTGATTGCTTTTAGCTATTGGTGTTTATATTTGTAAATCCCATGCCCATTATGGAAGGAATTTGATTAGCTGTTTATTTTGTCTATGTCTGACTTAGCCAATAAGTAAATAAAGCTTCTTATTTATAGTTCTGAGTTTTAGATGTTATTTAAAAGATCTCTTACAAGCTCATAGGCTCATCTAAAAATTTTTATCACCAGTTTGGTAATACATAATGTTAATATTTCAAAACATTTCTGAGGCTTGTATATAAAAAAAATCTTAAAAACTATTTTGTGGGATGCCTGGGTGGCTCAGTGGTTGAGCATCTGCCTTTGGCTCAAGTCGTGATCCCAGGGTCCTGGGATTGAATTCCGCATCAGGCTCCCCACAGGAAGCCTGCTTCTCCCTCTGCCTATGTCTCTGCCTCTATCTCTCACATAAATAAGTAAATAAAATCTTTTAAAAAAAACAAAAAACAAGACACTATTTTGCCTATATAAAATAATCCACCAAGTAAGTTATTAAATTTTTGAATAATAACAATTTATTATGTGGGTTACTAAAATAAAATAAATATACATGGTCCTATAAACTTTTTTTTTCCAAAGAAGTACCAAGTGTTGTTAAAGACGCTTAGTATTTCTTAAATGTTTAAATGCAGAGACACTTTATTCAATCCAACCGTTTTTTAACTGGTAATTTTTCACATTCTTTAGTTTTGGTTGCTGCTGCTAAGATTGTTTTAGAGTCTTTTAACCCTATCTTCTTCTAAAAACAAATGTTTTAACTACTTACATAAATACATGCAAATTGAAAGATAAATTTAGAAATTATTACATTAGAATAAAAACAAAAGTAAAATAAAGGCGAGAAAGATAAGATGAGAAGTTAGTACATAAAGTAACCAGAAGAGAAGTTAGTACAGAAATAAACATGCTATCAGAAGCAGATCATAGGGGCAGCCCGGGTGGCTCAGCGGTTTGGTGCCACCTGCAGCCCAGGGCCTGATCCTGGAGACCTGGGATCGAGTACTATGTCCGGCTCCCTGCATGGAACCTGCTTCTCCCTCTGCTTGTGTCTCTGCCTCTCTCTCTGTGTGTCTCTCATGAATATATAAATAAAATCTTAAAAAAAAAAAAAGGGCAGATCATAAAGTTAGATCTAAGCTACCGGATAGTGTATGCAAAGATGCAGACATTGGACACATGATTCACAGTGTCAAAGGTAAATACTAATCCTTTTCATAGAATAATGATTTGTAATTAGGGTTTTACCTTTTATTTATTCCCTAGGAAAGAAGCTGAACTGGAAGAAAGTAATGCTGCTCACAGTCAAGCCACTCTGCTTTTGCAGGAGAGCTATCATAGTATAGTGCAAAGCCTTGGAGATGCTACTGCTCAATTTGAAAGGTATTCTTATTAAGAGTCTGCACTCCCAAATATAATATGAGTGGGGAGGCATGGCTAGTGAAATCTGGAAAAATAATCACACAAATAAAGTGGTTGGTATTACTCTAAATTCTGTAATGACCAACCATAAATGGGCAACTAGGGTTACCTGGTAATCTTAGAGTGTAGTATACAAATTTCCTTTCCTGCCAGCCCCTTCCAATTTCATGCACTCTCAAACCTTTCAAGCTTCTGTCTTAATCTCCTTGACACCATCTTTTTCCTCATGAAGAATTCTAAATTTTGTTGCTCCTCATTACCAAACCTGTAAACACACCTGCATTTATGCTCACCCTCTCTTACCACTACAGAAGCGTTCCAGTCTTTTAGCCTTCAATGACATTATTCCATTTGTCCTTTTCAGCCTTTCTACTGGATTTTTTCCATTCAATATTAAAACATGTTAATGTGCACTTATCTTTAAAATACATAAATTTTAGGGGCACCTAGGTAACTCAGTCAGTTAAGTGTCTGATTCTTGATTTCAGATAAGGTACGATCTCAGGGTCATGAGATCTCTCTCTCTCTCTCTCAAATAAAATCTTTAAAATACATTAATTTTATTAATTCCTTTGGCCCCCTCTTCCTTCTGCAGCTATCCAGCAACACCTCTCACTCCCAGCACCCTTCTTAATCCAAAATTCTACCATCTTTGTAGTTTGTCTTGATAAAAAATTCTCTATACTTACTATCTCCACTTCCTCACTTCCTATTCCATCTACTTACTATTTCCCTTTTAAAAAGGGGCGGGGGGGGGGGGGGGCGGCTATTTTGGGAGGAACTACAAATTGCAGATGATAATTTTTTTAAGATTATTTATGTATTCATGAGAGACAGAAAGAGAGAGAGAGTCAGAGACACAGGCAGAGGGAGAAGCAGGCTCCATGCAGGGAGCCTGATGTGGGACTCGATCCTGGGACTCCAGGATCACGCTCTGGGACAAAGACAGGCGCTAAACCACCAAGCCACCCAGGGATCCCCCAGATGATAATTTAAGAAATTGGTGTGCATCTCACACCAAAAGCATATTAATATAAACATTTTTATTATATTTAAGATCATTTTGGGATGAGGTCTCTTTGTCTTATATCTATTTTAATGTATTTAATAAATATAGAAGGTTACTAAACATAAAGTATAAAACATAAAGATGAAATCAACATACATGAACCTGTAAAAGACAACCAAACCAGTAAGCCAAAAGATTTCAATAATTTGGTATTACGTAAGAATTTCTCTACTATCCCATCTGCCTGCTATCCACCAACAGATAACACCATTTAAATTCTGCATTAATAATTTCCTCACGGGACACCTGGGTGGCTCAACGGTTGACCGTCTGTCTTCAGCTCAGAGCATGATCCCAGAGTCCGAGGATCGAGTCCCGCCCACATCAGGCTCCCTTGCAAGGAACCTGCTTCTCCCTTTGCCTATGTCTCTGCCTCTCTCTATGTGTCTCTCATGAATAAATAAATAAATAAAATATTTTTTAAAATAATAATAAACTTATTCCCTGTGTATAATTTTATAGCATGTATATCCATACAAATGATACATAATTTTGCCTTTTTCCTGAACCTTGCCAAAAAGTGTGATTACGGTGTATGCCATTTCCTGAGACTTGTCTTTATATTCTGCATTATGTATGTTTCAAGAATCACATTGTTTTTTTGTTTTTTTTTAAGTTTTATTTATTTATTTATTTATTTATTTATTTATTTATTTATTTATGATAGTCACAGAGAGAGAGAGAGAGAGAGAGGCAGAGACACAGGCAGAGGGAGAAGCAGGCTCCTTGCAAGGGAGCCTGATGTGGGCGGGACTCGATCCTCGGACTCTGGGATCATGCTCTGAGCTGAAGAGCATGCACCGGGAGCCCGATGTGGGATTCGATCCCGGGTCTCCAGGATCGCGCCCCGGGCCAAAGGCAGGCGCCAAACCGTTGCGCCACCCAGGGATCCCCCAAGAATCACATTGTTGACTGAGGTTATAGTTTATTCATAGTAACTGCTGTAGAATATTTGATTTTATTAATATAGCACAATTTACCCATTCTCACTTTGAGCTTTGGGGTGGTTTTTCATTTCTTTTGTGCATTTTTTTTATTATTTTTATTTTTTTCATCATGATAAGTATACTCTTTAATCCCTATCCCCTATTTCCCACATCCCCCCACCCATCTCCCCTCTGGTAACCATCAGTTTATTCTCTATAGTTAAGAGTCTGTTTCTTATCTCTCTCTGTGTTTCTCTTTTATTTATTTATTTACTTAATTGCTTTTTTGTTTCTTAAATTCCACATAAATGAAATCATAGTCTTTTTCTGACTTACTGTGCTTAACATTGTACTCTCTAGCTCTATCCATGTTGTTGGAAATAGTAAGATTTCATTTCTTTTTTATGACTGAATAACCCATTGTATATGTATCTACCACATCTTCTGTATCTAATCATCTATCAGTGGACACTTGGCCCGCTTCCATAGTTTGGCTGTTATTGATAATACTGCTGTAAACATAAGAGTGCATGTGTCCCTTTGAATTAGTGCTTTTGTATAGGGGGTAAATACCCAGTAGTGTGATTACTGGGTCATAGGGTATTCCTATTTTTAATTTTTTGAGGAACCTGCATACTGTTTTCTATAGTGTCTTGCACCAATAGTGCAAGAGAGTGCCTTTTTCTCTACATCCTCATCAACACTTGTTTCTCGTGTTTTTGATTTTAGCCATTCTGATAAGTGAGAGGTGATATCTCATTGTAGTTTTGATTTACATTTCCCTGGTGACAAGTAATATTGAGTATTTTTCATGTATCTGTTAGCCATCTAGATCTCTTTAGAGAAATGTCTGTTCATGGCTTCTCATTTTTTAATTGGACTGTTTGTTTTTTTAGATGTTGAGTTATATATTCTTTATATATTTTGGGTACTAAGCCATCACTAGATGTGTCATTTGCAAATATCTTCTCTCACTCAATAGGTTGCCTTTTAGTTTTATTGATGGTTTCCTTCACTAGTCCAAAGCTTTTATTCTGATATAGTCCCAATAGTTTACTTTTGCTATCATTTCCCTTGCCTCAGCAGACGTAGCTAGAAAAATATTGTTAGAACCAATGCAGAAACATTAATGCCTATGCTCTTTCAAGGATTGTTATAGCTTTCAGTCTCACATTAAGGTCTTTAATGCATTGTGAGTTTATTTTTATGTATGGTGGCACTGGTACAGTTTCATTTGTTTGAATGTCCAGTTTTCCCAATACCATTTGTTGAAGAAGTTGTCTTTCTCCTATTGTATATTCTGTCCTCTTTTGTCCAAGATTAATTGACTACATAATTGTGGGTTTATTTCCAAATTTCCTGTTTTGTCTTATTGATCTATGCCTGTATCATACTGTTTTAATTACTACCACTTTGTACCATAACTTGAAATCTGGAATTGTGGTAACTCAAGTTTTGTTTTTCTTTTTCAAGATTGCTTTTCTATTTCAAGAGGTCTTTGTGGTTCCATACAAATTTGGGGATTTGTTCTAGTTCTGTGAAAAATACTCGATATTTTGATAGGGATTGCATTACATCTGTAGATTGCTTTGAGCAGTATAGAAGTTTTAACAATATTTGTTCTTTCAACCTATGAGCATGAAATGTCTTTTCATTTCTTTCTGTCATCTTGAATTTCTTTCATCAATATTTTACAGTTTTCAGAGTACAGATCTTTCACTTCTTTGGTTAAGTTTATTCCTAGGCATTGTTTTTTGTACAATTCTAAATGGTATTTTCTTAATTTCTCTTTCTTCTTCATTATTAGTGTATAAGAATACTACACATTTCTATACATTGATTTTGTATCCTGTGGCTTTACTGAATTCATATATCAGTTCTAGTAGTTTTTTGGTGGAGTCTTTAGGATTTTCTATACATGTCATCTACAAATAGTGAGAGTTTCACTTCTTTCTTACCAATTTGGATGCCTTTTATTTCTTTTTGTTGTCTAATTGCTGTGGCTAGGGTTTCCAGTACTATGTTGAATAAAAGCGGTGGAGTGGACATCCTTGTCTTGTTCCTGACCTTGAGGGAAAAGCTCTCAGTTTTTCACTATTGAGTATAATGTTGGCTGTGGGTTTTTCATATAAGGCCTTTATTATATTGAAGTTTGTTCCCTCTAACCTACTTTACTACTTTACAGAGGGTTTTTATCATGAGTGGTTGTTGTACTTTGTCAAATATTTTTTCTGCTTCTATTGATATGATCATATGATTTTCATCCCTTGTTTATTGATGTGATGTTGATTATATCCCAGGAATAAATCCTACTCAGTTGTGCTGTGTGTGTGTGTGTGTGTGTGTGTGTGTTTAATGTATTGTTGGATTCAGTTTGCTAATATTTTGTTGAGGACTTTTGCATCTATATTTATAAGAGGTAGTAGCGTATAGTTCTGTTTTTTGTTTTTTGTTTTTGTGGTGTCTTTATCTGATTTTTGTATTTGAATGATACTGGCCTCAAAGAATGAATTTGCAAGTTTTCCTTCCTCTTTTTTTTTTTTTTTTGAATAGTTTGAGAAGAATAGGTATTAACTCTAAATGTTTCATAGAATATTTTGTTATTTTTAATAGTATTCTTAGGAATATTCTTGTAGTCTCCTAGTATACATGTATAACAATTACACTAAAGTCCTACATATGTGAATGTTCAACTTTAAAATGTAATGCCAAATTGCCTTACAAAGTGGCAGTGAGAATCTAAAGTTTCACTAGGGTTATACATGTAACCGTTGATCTACTTCCTCTCCAAAGTTTGTTGTATTTCTTAAATTTTACCAGTGTACTTAGTGTAAAATGACTTTCTCCTGGGAATAATCCACCTTTCCTTTTCTATAAAAGACTCGTATATGACTTTTATTCATTTCTCTATAGTATCACTATCTTTTCCTGATAGTGAAGTTTTTATCAACAGTATGGTTCCAAATATCTTCTACCAAAGTATGACTTTTCATTTTCTTTATGGTTTCTTCTCATGACTAGAAATTCTTGATTTTAATTTTTTTTAAACTTTTATTAAGAGAATGAGAGCGCACAGCGTAGTGGGGAGGGGCAGAGGAAGCGAATCAGACACACCACTGAATGTGGAGCCGCATGACCCTGAGATCATAACCCAAGCCAAAATCAAAAGTCAGATAACCCAACCAACGCAGCCACCCTGGTGTCCCAATTTTAATGTTTGAATTTATAGATTTTGATATGAACATGTTTGCATGTAGTTTAAGAACTTCTTTCTGTCTAAAGAACATATTTATGTTCTTTTAAAGTTTCATTTTCCTGGGATCCCTGGGTGGCGCAGCAGTTTGGCACCTGCCTTTGGCCCAGGGCGCAATCCTGGAGACCCGGGATCGAATCCCACGTCGGGCTCCCGGTGCATGGAGCCTGCTTCTCCCTCTGCCTGTGTCTCTGCCTCTCTCTCTCTCTCTCTCTCTCTGTGTGTGTGTGTGTGTGTGACTATCATAAAGAAATAAAAATTAAAAAAAATAATAAAGTTTCATTTTCCCATCTAGAACAGGTTTCTGTGTGTGCAGTGATATAGGGATCAATTTTTTTTTTGTTTTTCCATATGGATAATCTAGTACATATAATGTATATGTGTACATATATTTTTAATTTATATATGTCCAAGCATAAATATAAATTATATTTTAGTATTCTTTTCAACTCTGTGGAGGGATTTCCTTTCCTGCTACTTTAAAAAATTGTGCCTTGGAAGGCTTTTGGCCATTCTATGACTTCACTCACCATCTATATGCTAATAGCATTAAAATTTATTTCTTCAGGGGTATCTGGATGGCTCAGTGGTTGAGCATCTGCTTTTGACTCAGGTCGTGAACCCGGGGTCCTGGGATCGAGTTCTGCATCAGGTTCCCTGCAGGGAGCCTGCTTCTCCCTCTGCCTGCATCTCTGCCTGTGTGTGTGTGTGTGTGTGTGTGTGTGTGTGAGTGTGTGTCTCATGAATAGATAAGTAAAATCTTTGAAAAAAAAATTATTTCTTCAAACCAGATCTTTCAGCTTTATACCCATCTTATCTAGCTGCCTATTTGACATCTCCAGGTAGATATCTCCCTACTGTGTAATATTAACCTGTCCAGAACAACTCTTGATTTTCTGTTTCTTTCTCTCTTATTTCAGTCAATGACATCTCCCTCTTCCCAGCTTCTCATTCCATAAACCTGAGTCATCTTTAATCATTTTCTCTCCCTTTCTCCTAACATCCACCCTATTTTGTGAAATTTGCGATTTTGTCTTCAGAAAAGATTTCACATCTTTCCATTGCCAACTCCTTAGTCTAACCGTCCTTTATCGCTCATCTGGGCTGATGTACACCACAGTGATGACTTGCCTTATGTCTCTAGCATCTGTTCCTGCATCTCTTCTTCATTACATTCCAGTCTCATCTCTTAGTGTACTGTGTTCTACCTGCCTCCCAGCATGGATGCTTCTTTTCCCTTGGCAACACTTTCACCTGAACACTAGCTAACTTTTCTTTAACCATCACATCTCAGCTTAACTATAAATTCCTCAGAAGAGCCTTTTTTGAATCACTAAAAGTGGTACATTCCCATTGTCAGCTTAAGTGCTCCTTAGTTTTCTTTTTTTTCTTTTTTTAAGCTTTATTTATTTGTGGGAGAGTGCACACATGAGTGTGGGGGCAGGGCAGAATGAGAGGGCAAAATGGACTCCCCACTGAGCAGAGAGCCTGACGGGGCTGAGCTTGAGCCAAAGGCAGTTGCTTAACCAACTGAGCCACCCAGGCACCCTTCTCTAGTTTTCTTCATAATACAAATTTTATTATACATATATTTTCACATTTTTTTGTGAAAACCTGAAGAGGCATTTCCTTATCTTCCCCACAAAACCATAAACTCTGTGACAATAGGTGCAGAGATCATATATTTATTTATTTTGGAGTAATTTTCATGTTAGGTATACTTCATACACATAGTAAGCACTTGATTTTTTTTTCTTCTTTGGATGAACAGCCTATGCCATATAAGCTCATTAGTACTGACCTCAGAATATCGAATTCTTACCTGTGTAAATGCACGGTTCATAAGGTTTTATTTGTGTTACCTTAAATTGTATAAAATATAAACTAATCAGCTATTTATTTATCATACACACAATAGTTAGAAAAATCCTTCAACTTTTTATTTTCCTTTTAATAAGTTATAAAGCATTTATGGCTCGTGAGATAGAAGATCTTAAATTGGAGAACTTGTCACTTCAGGAAAAAGTGACCAGGGCTGAGAAAAGTGCAGAAGATACTCAACATCAGATATTGGCAACTGAGAATGCAAATCAAGAATACGCAAGGTACATGGGAGAACTAAAACCTGCCCATACTTATAGCCTTAGAACCATTAAGACAATTAAATGTTGAAAGCCAACTACTAAGTGATGCAGGGAATTTTAATTTCATTGCTCTGGGTGATCTTCAATTGCAAATTAAGAATTTACACAGTTAAAAAATTTTTGAAGAGTTCTTTTTTTTTTCTTTTTTTTTAAGTAAAAGAAAGGGAAAAAGTTATTAAAATGGCTATAAAATGTTTAGTGGACTCTTCTCTCTTAAACTCAAGGATGCTCCTGGATCTGCAGACCAAATCAGCACTTAAAGAAGCAGAAATCAAAGAAATCACAGTCTCTTCTCTTAAAACAATAACTGATTTGCAGAACCAACTTAAGCAAAAAGGTGAAGAGTTAAAGAAACAACTGGAAGAGGAAGAAACAAGGTAATCTAGGTTTAGAACCTGACTGCCATATAACCGCAGTTATTTTTTTCTAATACACTATGTTTTTAAATTTCATTTTGCCTTACAGAAAAGCTGGAAAAGAAAACACAGTGGCAGAGTTAACTGAGGAAATGAATAAGTGGCGTCTCCTTTATGAAGAACTATATAATAAAACAAAACCTTTTCAGGTTTGTCAGTTGGGACTACACTAACTTGTGTTTGTTTTAGGCTTTCACCTCGTTCCCTGTGACAGTCACCACAGTGACTTGATTTTTCTGAAAGATCATTCTGCTGTACATTTACAGTACCAATTTAACTCCCTATTAAATGAGACTTACAAATTTTTTTAAAATTATATGTACAATTTTTTATGTAGTCTTTATAGGCTAAAAACTACCTTCTAATAAAAAACTTAAAGTTAATAGTTTAGAAAGCTCTCCTGCTATAAATTTTTGATAATTAACATATGTAAATTTGTGATACTCACTTTGTTATGATCTTTCTGTGTTTTTCAAAGTAATATACCTATCTTAAAACTTAAAAAGATAAATGCTAATCTCCGTACTTTAAAAAGTGGAAAAACAGTATTGATTTTTTTAAAGTCTCAAAGAATTTATGGAGAGCCCTGAGAATATGTCAGCATGATCTGTTTTCATCCTTCGTTTGTTTTTGGGTTTTTTTTTTTTTTTTTTTTTTGTACTTGATTTTCCTATGTAGTTTATATGAGAAAAGTAAATTTAACATTTCTAAGTCTATTTTTAAAAATTCATTTTCAGCTACAACTGGATGCATTTGAAGCAGAGAAACAGGCTTTGTTGAATGAACATGGTGCCGCTCAGGAACAGCTAAATAAACTAAGAGATTCGTATGCTAAATTACTGGGTCATCAAAATCTAAAGCAAAAAATCAAGCATGTTGTGAAACTGAAAGATGAAAATAGCCAACTCAAATCGGTCTGTAAAATAACACTTAGTTCTATTGAAGATATTAGGGTAGGGTGTTTGTTATTCTAACATTTCAGTTTAAGGAGGGGCTTTGGTATCAGAAAAAATAAGTGTATAGAGAAATATCCATCTGAGAATTGTGGATCTATTTTAGAATGTTGACCAGGTAATTATTGACGTTTTCAGGTTTTCCAACTACCTCATTAGTATATTGGAAATCACTAGTGTAATTGAAAGAGTTCATAAGCTTTACACATCCATTTCTATTTCCAAAATAGCAAAGTCCTTGATATAAATAAATATCATAAAGATAAGCAGTATTCAAAAATAGTTTAAGCATTTAGGGTGCCTGGCTGGCTCAGTTGGTAGAATATGTGACTTTTGATCTCAGAGTCATGAGTTTGAACCCACATTAGGCGTAGAGATTACTTAAGAAAAAAATAGTTAAGCATTTAAGTTTTTTTTAACAGCTGTATTAAGATATAATTCACATACCATACGATTCATCCATTTAAAGCACTCAACTCAGTTTTTTGTACATTCACAGATATGCAACCATTTCTGTGGTCAGTTTTAGAACATTTGTGTCACCTTAGATTGAATCCCTCTACCCTTTAACTATCATCTATGTCCTCATTCACCCCTCCCACTACTAAACTACTTCCCATCTCTGTAAATTTCCCTGTTCTGGATATTTCCTGTTTGTGCACTCAAATAATATGTGGTCTTTTTGACTAGCTTCTTTTGATTAACAGTGTTTTCAGTGTTCATCCATGTTGTAACATGTATAAGTACTTAATCCCTCTTTATGACCTAATTATATTTCATTGTGTGGATATGTCATATTTATCTGTCAGTTGATAGACATTTGACTTGTTTCCATCTTTGAGCTATTATGAATGATACTACTGTAAACATTCGTGTAAGTTTTTGTTTGGACATATGTTTTTATTTCTCTTGGGCTTTACTTAAAAGTGAAATAGCTTGGTAATTTAGTGTCTTTATGTTTGGTAACTTAATGTTTAATTTAGTAACTTATGTTTAATTGCTTGGTAATTTAGTAACTTTATGTTTAAACAGTTTGAGGAACTGTTTTCCAGAGTAGCTTTATCTTTCTACATTCTACCTGCAATGCATGAGGGTTCCAGTTTTTCCACATCTTCACCAATATTTGCTGTTACCTGATTTTTTCATTCTGACCATTCTAGTGGACATGAAGAGATACCTAATTGTGGTTTTGATTTCAATTTCCTGGTGACTAATGATGTTGACCATCTTTTCATGTGCTTATTGACCATTTGTATATCTTGCCTAGAGGAACTATTCATATCCTTTGCCCATTTTTAATTGGATTATTGTTTGTTTTTTTAAAAAATTATGACCGTTCTTTACATGTGTGTATGTTCCTTATCAGATACATCTTCTTGAAATATTTTCTCGCATTCTATACATTGTCGTTTCACTTTCGTATTGATGTTCACTGAAGCACAAAATTTTGACAAAGTCTAATATATCTTTTCCTTTGTTTCTTGTTCTTTGGCATTTAACAATCCTTTGTCAAATCCTAGGTCTTGAAGATTTATCCCTATGTTTCTTTCTAATAGTTTTATGTTTAAGCTTTTACATTTAGGTCATTGATCTATTTGAGGGTTTTATATACAGTGTGAGGTAAGGGTCCAACTTTATTCCTTAGCATGTGGATATCTAGTTGGTCTCTTGCCATTTGTTAAGGAGACTCTTCTTTCCCCAGTGAATGGTCTTGGCATCTTTGTTGAAAATCAGTTGACCACATATTTATGGTTTATTTCTAGACTCTCAAATGCATTCCACTGATCTATCCTTGTACTTCCACACGGTCTTGATTACTGTTGGTTCATAGTAAGTTTTAAAACCAGGAAGCATGGATCATGCTTTTTTTTTTTTTTTTTTTTTTTTTTTTTTTTTTTAAGACTGTTTTTGTTGCTCTGGGTCCCTTGCAATTCCATATGAATTCCAGAATCAGCTATCCAGCTTTTACAAAGAAGTCATTTAAGATTCACATGGGAATTACGTTGAGTCTGTAGATAGCCTTGGAGCATATTGCCATCTTAACTATGTTACATCTTCTGATCCATGAACATGAGATATTTTTCCAATTATTTAGATCTTTAATTTCTTCCAACAACATTTGGAGTTCTCAAAGTATAAATTTTGTACTTCTTTTGTTAAATTTATTCTTAAGTATTTTATCCTTTTTATTGTTATTGTAAATGAAGTTGTTTGCTTAATTTCATATTTGGGTGGTTCATTGCAAGTGTATAGAAATAAATTTGATTTTTGTGTGCTCGTCATGTTTTCTCCAATCTTGTTAAACTCATTTATTTGTCGTAATAGTTTTTTTAGTGGCTTCTTTAGGATTTTCTTTATAGAAGATCATTTGTAAATAGAGATAGTTTTACTTCTCTTCTAACCTGAATGCAGTTGATTACTTTTTCTTGCCTAAGTTCCCTGGGTAGAACCTCCAGACAATGTTGAATAGAAGTGATAAGAGTGAAATCCTTGTTTCGGTCCTGATTTGGGGGAAAACATTCACACTTTCACCATTAAGTAAACTATTAGCTGTGGGTTTGCCATAGCTACTCTTTATCAAATTGAGAAAGTTTTCTTCTATTACTATTTTTTTTTTAGTGTTTTTATCATAAAAGGGTGTTAAGTTTTGTCAAATGTCTTTTCGGTGTCTATAAGGTGATCAGGTGACTTTCACTCTATTGATATGCTCTCTTAAATTAATTGATTTTCAGATGTTAAATTAACCTTTCATTTCTGATAAATTTCACTTGGTCATGGTGTATGACTCCCTTTATAGGTTGCTGGATTCACTTTGCTAATATTTGTTTAAGATGTTTTCATCCATATTCCCAACAGACACTGGTCTATAGGTTTTATGTAATATCTTTGTCTGGCTTGGGTATCAAGGTGACGCTGACCTCATTAAATTAGTTGGAAAATATCTTGTCTTTTTACTTTTTGAAATAGTTTGTGAATAATTGGTATTAATTCTTCACTGAATGTGCAATAGAATTCAGTAATGAAGCCATCTGGACCTTGGCTTTTCTTTGTGGGTAGTGTTTGATTACTATTCAGTCTCTTTACCTCGTATGAGTCTGTTCATATTGACTTCTTTTTGGCTAGTTTCAGTAGTTTGTGTCTTCCTAGGAATTTGTCCATTTCATTTAAGTTCCAGATTTATGGATATACGATTGTTCACAATATTCTTTTTAATAATCCTTATAATTATGATAAGGTCAGTCATCATGTCCCTTCTTTCGTCTCTGATTCTAGTAATTTGAGTATTCTCACTTTTTTATGGTTCCTTTAGCTCTATAATTATATTTTTAATGGCTACACTAAAATCTCTTTTTTGGATAAGTCCAATATCTGGTTACTATTGCAGGCAGTTTTGGTTCCCTGCTTTTTTCCAATGTATAGGTCATGCTTTCCTGTGTATTTGTAAATTTTTGTTAGATAGTGGATACTTTAAATTATATATTGTAGCACTCTGGTTACAGCCCTCTCCTTCCAGGCCTGCTGTCATTTTCTTTGTTTAGTAATCGGTTGGATTGTGCTAGTAAAGCCTATTCCTTCTATCATGCCCAGGAATGTTGTGCCTCTGATGTTGCTACTCAGGGAGTTTCAGTTTAGAACATGCCCACAGTCACGCTGACATGACACTGATTTTGATAGGGCTGTCTTCCTCTATTTCCCTGATCACCTGTTCCTAGATAACTAGTTGCTTATTGCTCTGTTATTTCCAGCAGTGCCCTGGAGTATAATTGCTCTATGAGCTAACCCAATTAAATTCTGGCTCTTTCATTGGAAGTGTGTCTGAGGTCAGTGACTGATTATGTTCTGACTCCAGAAGGGCTCCTCCCTGATGTTGTATTTACCAGGTCTAAACCTACAGTTTAGCCTGTATTTTGAAGCACCTCCCAGTTCCCTTATTCCCTCACTCTCCTGTTATTCACAGCACCCTTCAGCTTGAACTTCTCTAAAGTCTGTTGCAAGTGAAATCAGCCCCTTTGGCAAGAAATTAGGAGCTACATGTTTTATAGCCTACTCCCTACCCCCAAATAAAATCTCTGAGACAGGGCTCTGGAGCTGAAGTTGGAGAAAATGACAAGCTTTTCTGTGAGTGATACATCTGGCCTAGGGACTGAATGCTTGGTGGACATAGGGGAAAGGGGAACAGCCTGAGGTTCTCTCAGATTGCCTTTCCTGGCAAGGAATTATTGCCTCATGAGCCAGGGCAAAGGCGATCAGGGTCCCAGCATTTTCAGCACACAGCATTTAAGGTGGAGCCTTTGTTCTACAGAAGAAAGGTTTCTACACCTCTCAGCCACATGTATTTGGGACATGAACTCAGCAGCAGGTAGCTGGGGGTTGCTGGGTGGGGAGAGGGCCCTGTATTCCTGACTACACCTGTCTGGTATAGGGTGTTCACCTTGCTAAACTAGGAGTAGGTAAAAAGGAGCAGGATTGGTTCAGATACCACAAACCCTTGCCTTTCTGTACCATATTTTTCTAGATATCCTTGAAAAGATGTTTCTTCATTAGCTATTTTGCTTTGGGACTATTTTTACATGCTTTAAATGGTTACCTTTTTTATGATTTTTAGTTTCACTAGGAAGCAGGTTAGTGGAGCTTCTCATGCTGTCATTCCAGAGATTGATCTCTGCACTTAATTTAGAGATGAACTTTCATCAGAAACATAGTTTTGGGGGCACCTGGGTGGCTCAGTCAGTTAGTGTCTGCCTTCAAGAGTCTGCCTTCAGCTCAGGTCATGATCCCAGGGTTCTGGAATCAAGTCCCATGATCAAGTTCCCTGCTCAGCAGGGAAGTTGGCTTCTCCCTCTCCTTCTGCCCCTCCCCCTGCTTGTGCTCCCTTGCTCTCTCTGTCAGATAAATAAGTAAAATCTTTAAAAAAAAAAAAAAAAAAAAAAAACTGTAACTGTAGAATGGCAAGAGGATTTAAATGTCCCATTATCTCCTTTGTCACAGCCCTTCAGAGTCATTTTGTAATTTTTAGTCTTAAAGCCCATATCTAGTAGCGATTTTTGCCTTTTGGTTTGGTAGATGAGCAACTTTGGAACTTGTCAATAACATCGATAACATGTTTCATGCACATGAACTTTAATAATTGTTGTCTGTATTTTTCTTACATAGGAGGTGTCAAAACTCCGCTCTCAGCTCGCTAAAAGAAAACAAAGTGAGACAAAACTTCAGGAGGAATTGAATAAAGTTCTTGGTATCAAACACTTTGATCCTTCAAAGGCTTTTCTTCATGAAAGCAAAGAAAATTTTGCTCTCAAAACACCATTGAAAGAAGGTAAGAAATGAATAAATGTGTGTCATCTTTCTTTGGATTTGCTTTCACAGCATTTCTCAAGTTACCCATTTTTATGAACTGTGAAAATTTGTTTGACAATTTCTGATATAGAAAATCCATACTAAGATTTTTATGTAAAATGCCTTTCTTTCCTCTTCCATATTCCCTATTTTCCACATATCTAGATCCCACCTTCAAGCTCAGTTCACGTCCCATCTTCCTTGAAACCTTGTCTGTCTGGCTTTTTTTGCTCCTACCTACCCATCCACCCCCAGAAATGCTCCCTCTATCATACCCTTAAAATTTTAGCCTATGTGTCAAATTTGTAGATGTGGAAAAGTAAAGTTTTCTTTTTTGGCTATGAATCTTTTTATCTTTGACAATAAATCAATATTGGTTGAAATAGTGAATGAAGAAATAGAATTATGTGGGGAACCTGGCTAGTTTAGTTGGAGGAACATGCAACTCTTGATCTCAAGGTCATAAGTTCAAGCCCCACATTGCTTATAGAGATTATTTAAATAAGGTTAACTTAAAATACTAATACCTCCTTTTTAATAATTCTTCCAGGCAATACAAACTGCTATTGAGCTCCTGTGGAGTTTCAAGAATAATGCACGTGAATATCGGGACGACCTGTTAAAAATTATTTCATTCTTTTTATTATTGTTTTTGCTATTGTTACTGTTATTATGTTTCTAATGAATATTTTTAATGTATTTAATATTAACTTCCTGTTCTTAAGTATGTGAAGGGAAGTTCACATACATACATACCAGTATGACTTCTGACATTTTATTTTCTATTGTCTGTACCTCCTCCTTGATGCTTACCTTTATCACCTCATTCTAAACTTTCTCTCTGGCTTTCCAGCTTTACAGCTCATCCCATCAAATCAACATTCCTTTAAAAATTGCTGATTATTATTCTCCTACTCTGAAACGTCAGATGGTTTCAAGATTCTAATCCAGAGTTTTTTTAATTCAATACTGGAAGCCTTTTCTAATCTGAACATCTTAAACTGGGCAAAAACACCTCGGTCTGTTCTTGACTCTACTTTGTCTAATAATGTTCATTCTGTTATATCCATCATCCATTTGTCCGGTGCAAATAAGAAATAAGGGTATGTCTAACTCCACAACAATCTTTTTGTCTCTTATCAGGGTCACGGAGTTGGTCAAGAATTTGCAGATTCCTAGACTCCATCTCAATCCTACTAAATTAAAATCTGGAGTTTAGCCTGAACATCTGCATTTTTTTTTAACATCTGCATTTTTAACCAACTCTGAAGTCAATTCTTAGATACACTAAAAATCTGAGAAACTGTCCTCAAGAGAATTTATCTTAGAGTACTTGGCATCTGATTACTAACTGCTTAGTTAATAAGTGTGTAATATGAAATAAAACCACACATTAAGTCATTTACCCAGTTATTCAACTTGTATTATATGAAGTTACATAAATGGTTCTATTTAAGGTGTATTTCTTGTCTTTGCTCTCCCCTCCCTACCTTGTCCCGAGAATCACACATAGTAGTATATTATTTAGAAACTGGTGATTCTTCATTTAAAATAACTGATTTGGGCAGCCCCTGTGGCTCAGCAGTTTAGTGCCGCCTTTAGTCCAGGGCCTAATCCTGGAGACCCAGGATCGAGTCCCATATCCGGCTCCCTGCATGGAGCCTGCTTCTTTGTCTGCCTGTGTCTCTGCCTCTCTCTCTCTCTCTCTCTCTCTCTGTGTGTGTCTCTCATAAATAAATAAATAAAATCTTTTTAAAAATTAAATAAAATAACTGATTTATGGGACGCCTGGGTGGCTCGCCGGTTTAGCGCCTGCCTTCAGCCCAGGGCATGATCCTGGAGTCTTAGGATCAAGTCCCACATTGGGCTCCCTGCATGGAGCCTGCTTCTCTCTCTGCCTGTGTCTCTGCCCCTCTCTCTCTCTCTCTGTGTCTGTCGTGAATAAATAAAATCTTTAAAAAAAATAAAATAACGATTTACAAAGTTGGCATGATATTGTAAGCCACAAGTTCAGAAGAATTGTAGAAATTAGAAAAAAAAAAACACTTCAAATATAAAGACAAAAATAGGTGAAAAGTGAAACAGTGTTAAAAGATATACCATTCTGAAGCATAACATCAGCAAGGTGGCAGAAGAGAATCCTTGGACCCTCCTCTCCCCAAAAAACATACCAAGTCATTGGTAATACAGAGACAAATTCACTTTGTGAGCAATCCAGAAACTAGTTGAGAGTGCCAAAAATATAAGTAGGGAAAGCATAGTGCCTTCAATAAATAGTGTTGGCAAAACTGGATATCTAAATGCAAAACAGTGAACCATACACAAAAATCATCTCCAAGATCTTAAACCATTAAACAACTAGAAGAAAATATAATAGGAAAGCTTTATGACATCACTCTTGGCAATGATTTCTTGATTATGAGAGATATCAATAGCCTCCCTCAGGGGCACCTGGATGGCTCAGTTGGTTAAGCATCTGACTCTTGATCTCACCTCAGGTCTTTTTTTTTTTTTTTTGGTCTTTTTTTTTTTTATTTTTATTGTTTTATGATAGGCACACAGTGAGAGAGAGAGAGAGACAGAGACACAGGCAGAGGGAGAAGCAGGCTCCATGCACCGGGAGCCCGACGTGGGACTCGATCCCGGGTCTCCAGGATCGCGCCCTGGGCCAAAGGCAGGCGCTAAACCACTGCGCCACCCAGGGATCCCCTCACCTCAGGTCTTAATCATAAGATTCTGAATTCAAGCTTTGTGTTGAAAAAAATCAGAAAGAATATTGAAGATTTAGACAATACTCTGAACCAAGTTGATTAGATTGACATTTATGAAAAAACTACCCAACAACAATAATATATACATTCTTTTTATGTGAACATATAAAATTTACCAATGTCGACTATATCCTGGGCCACAAAACCAGTTCTCAATATTAATGGATTCCAATCCTATCTGGTATGTTCTCTGTCCACAATAGATTTAATTTAGAAATCAATAACAGATCTCTGGAAAACCCATAGATAGTTGGGAGATTAAGTAATACATTTTTTTAAGATTTTTATCTATTCATCATAGAGAGCACAAGCAGGGTGAGTGGTAGGCAGAGTGAAAGGGAGAAGCAGGCTCCCCGCTAAGCATGGAGCCCAGTTGAGGGCTTGATCCCAGGACCCTGGGATCCTAACCTGAGCCGAAGGCAGATACTTTACCAACAGAGTCACCCAGGTACCCCTAAAGAATACATTTCTAAATAAGCCATGGGTCATTTAGAAAAATCAAAGGGAAAATTAGGAACTTTTTCAAACAGAATCAAAATGAAGATACAACATAGCAAAATGCTATGGACTGCTGCTAAAGCAGATTTCGAGCAGTTATCTCACTGAATGCCTATATTTCAAAAGAAGAAAGCTCTTAAATCAATAACTTTAGCTTTTAACTTAGGAATGAGAAATAGAAGAGCAACTTAAACCCAAACTAAGTAAAGGAAAAGGAAAACTAAAGGTCAGAGTAGAACTCAATAAACTAGAAAACAAAAATCATAAAGTCAATGCAAGATTTTATTTACTGAGATCAACAAAATTGCTAAATCTCTAGCTAGACTGATTAGGAAAAAAAAATAAACTACCAATATTAGGAATAAGAAAAGTATTTTTGTGAAGAACATATTTACTGCCTTAATTATAGTGATGGTTTTTTGGGTTGTGTATATCTATCTATATATGTATATATGTCAAAACATCAAATTATATATCTTTAATATATACAGTTTATTGTATGTCATCCCTCAATAAAGGTTTTAAAACAAATGGTTCATTCCCAAATTAAAGTCTTAATGTTGAGATTATTCTTTGGACTACTGGTTTAAAATGGGTTTATTTATGAAGACTAGTTTATGTTTGTGTGTATTATTTTTTGTTAATATTTGTTTTAAATGAAATTAGGTTTCATTCTTGTACTTTTTTTAAAAAATTGAGTTTTGTAAGGAGGGTTTCAGAATTTTTTAATCATTAATGGAAGAAAATCCTTTAAGAGAAGAAAATATGCCCTTGTTAAAAGTATATTTTCTAAAAAGAATATAAACAATGTGAAGCTAATGATTTCTCCCCTTTTAAGATTATGAAGAAAATGAAACATCTTCTAAGGAGGAATCTTTGGTACCACGTGTGTGATGCTTCAGACTGAGAAGACTGAGTCCCAAGCTTTATTTTGTGTCCTCTCCTAACCCCAAACATCCCCAGCATTGTAATCCTTCAAGTATGATATAAATATCTTTATCTCAATAAATAAAATACCACATTCCATTTATTAGTATATTTATTAGGTATTTGGGATGTAAAATATATTCTCAGAGTTTTACTAACACTCAGTAGCTTCTGAGAAGCTTCTAGTCTTGAAAGGCCACATACTGGAAAGTGTTTGTGGTTAAGGCCTAATGAAGATTTACAGGTACTCCTAAAGATTAGACTTCTGACCTAGGCCTTAAGTAATCGAGTTGATCTCAATTTTCCTCCTATTGCAGGTAAAATATATATATATATATATATATATAAAATATAAATATATAAAATATATATAAATATAAAATATAAATATAAATATATAAAATATAAATATAATATATAAAAATATAAATATATAAAATATAAATATATATATATAAAATATATATATATATATTTTTTTTTAAGATTTTATTAGCATGAGCAGAGGAGAAGCAGGACTTCCTACTGAGTGTGGAGCGACACACAGGGCTGGATCCCAGAACCCTGAGATCATGACCTGAACCAAGGTCAGATGCTTAACTAACTGAACCACCCAGGCATTCCACAGATAATATTTTCTAAAGGTGGTCACACTAACATCTCCCACCCAACATTTCCTCTCACCTTCCTGTTAAAATTCAACTGTCTGCATCTTATACTTTTGTACCAAGGCTATTGAACATACCAAATAATATCCTCTGATATCAAAGTTGGTGGCCATGTCAAGGTCCTTCTTTCTAAACTTAACTAGGCTCTTGAGGTCACCTAACAATTCTGTGTTTCTTTTTCTTCCCCAACGCCCCGCTTCCCCCCTCCCCTTTTTTTTTTTTAGTAGGTGCCACACCAAACATGGGGCTTAAACTCACAACCCTGAGATTAAGAGTTGCATGCTTAGGGGCACCTGGGTGGCTCAGTTAAGTGTTTCCTTTCAGCGTAGGTCATGATCCTAGCCTGATTGAGCCTGCATTAGGCCCCCTGCTCCATAGGGAGTCTGCTTCTCTCTCTGCCCCTCACTTCACTTGTGCTTTCTCTCTCTACCTCTCAAATAAATAAAATCTTAAAAATATATATTAAGAGTCACGTGCTCTACTGAGTTGGCCAGCTAGGCACCCCTCTTTCCCATTTTTAATTTTTCTCAAACTTCTGATTTCAGCACCACCTTCTTAAGCCAATGATAGATACTTCTACTTCACAAAGAAAATAGAAATAATTAATGGTGGAATGTCTTAAAAATATGTTGCTCAATAGTTGGGAGATAACTGGCTTTCCACCTAGGGAGAAGTTATATCTTTCACCTCACTTTCAAACCAAAAATAAATTTCAGATTTAAAATTTAAGAATAATGGGGGTGCCTGGCTGGCTCAGTCAGTTAAGCATCTGCTTTTAGCTCAGGTCATAATCCCAACGTCCTGGGATGGAGCACCAAGTTGGGCTCCCCACTGAGCAGAGAGTCTGCTTCCCCCTTTCCATCTGCCCTTCCCACCCACTTGTACTCTCTCTCTCTCTCAAATAAATAAAATATTTTTAAAAACCCCAATATCATAGTCCACAATGATGTCTGAATAATTTCAAAATGGAGATTTTCTATAGAAGACTGAAGCCACAAAATATAGCCACTTTTTTATTTCATAAAAAGTAAAAAAATCCAGATGGAGAAAGACTCCACAGTCACTTGATAAGCACATATGACAGGCAAAGCAAATTTCTTCTTTAAAAAAAAAAAATTTATTTATTTTTTCATGATAGAGAAAGAGAGAGGCAGAGAGAAGCAGGCTCCATGCAGGGAGCTGGATGTGGGACTCAGTCCTAGGACTCCAGGATCATGCCCTGGGCCAAAGGCAGATACTCAACTGCTGAGCCACCCAGGCATCCCCAAATTTCTTCTGATTAGACAGTTTTATAAATTAAGGATAATACCAAAAGTCCAAAAGTAGTCAAGATCTATGAAGACCGAACCTAGAAGAAAAGCAAGTGTTCTTTACTTTGGAAAGGATAATCCATCATCATCTCAGAAATGCAAAGTAAAATGAAACACCAGTATTTATCAGATTAACAATGATCAAAAACTATGATGAGGGATCCCTGGGTGGCTCAGCCGTTTAGCACCTGCCTTTGGCCCAGGGCATGATCCTGGGGTCCCAGGATAGAGTCCCAAGTCGGGCTCCCTGCATGGATCCTGCTTCTCCCTCTGCCTGTGTCTCTGCCTCTATGTGTGTGTGTGTGTCTCATGAATAAATAAATATTTTTTTTAAAAAATCGACTGGACAGTATCTGTTAAAATAAAATAATATATATATATATATATATATGCCCTTTGGCCAGAAATTTCTCTCCCAAGACTTTGGTTTGTTTGTTTGTTTGTTTGTTTCTTCCAGGACTTCATCTTTCAGACTGGTATCTATACAAAGACTTTAGCCTAAGAATGTTCCCTACAAAATTGTCTGAAAGCAAAAGGTGATAGAGGTCTTTGACTAGCTAAGTGGTTAACTAAGGTCTTGGTTTGCAAAGTACTTAGTGATCTAGCAGGAATTTCCAACCCCTTCTAGGTCAGGTCAGGTGGTGAGTACTAAGCTAGGACCTGAACAAATGCATAGGAGTGAGTCAGATAAGGGAAGGATTCAGTGGAAATGTATTATCCAATGGAAAGTTAAGAGAGTTTGCTCCATTTGAGAAACAACATTCAGTATCACCAGAGAAAAGTTGAACTGCAAGAATAAATAGATCTGACCGTGAATGGTAAAAAGGAAAACGTATACTATGAAATTTGATCTTTAACCCGTGGACAATGGGGAGCCCTTAAAGGGCAATGGATCAGCATCAGATGTTTCTGAATGTCACATTGCTGAGTGGAAAATTAGTTCTATGGGAATAAATCAGAAGTTAGATCATTTATCCAATGATATTTACTAGTACCTATTGTGTGTTAGACACTGTCTAGTTGCTGTAGAAAAAGAAAAAGATAATTATCCAGGTAAAAGCAGATGGCCCATAGCCTGAGGAATAGTTGAGACTCTCCGGTTTGTACAACAGATGAGTGACCTTGCTATCACCTGAGATAAAGAACTTAGATGAAAGAGCTCATTTGCCAAGTGAAGTGGACACAGTCAGTTTGGGATATACTGAGTTTGAGGTGGAGTGGAGATGTCAGATAGAATCTTGCATGTGAAAAAAAAAAAAAAAAAAAGAATCTTGCATGTGTAGGTCCTCAGGAGAAGGCTCTGAACAACATACACATCTGGGAACAGTAAGAGTGTGGATAGTAACTGATTCTTAGGGATTGGTGAGATCTGCCAGTGAGAGTCATTTAACAAATCAAAAATTTTTTAAATAACTACTATGCTAGAGGCCAAAGAATTGTATAAAGACGGTTCCTATCTCCACAGAGCTTTCAATCTAGCAAGAAAGACAGGCTCATGCATACATAAAGTTACAAACTGATTTAATGATGCTGAAATAAAAGCACAACTTTAATAATATGATGGAGATACAGAGCATAATAAATGACAGCAATGGATTACACCAAATGCTGCCAAAAATCATCATCATCATCACAGTCCCAGTTCTCCCCAAGGGAGGAGGATATCTACAAGGAGAAAGTTCAGGCCTTTCAGAAAGCTGTGAAATGAATGGACTATATTTCTGAGCGAGTGACAGGCTGGTGTGTACTGAAGGTGTGGATGAGGTCTCTTTAGAAAGAAAGAGCTAAACTTTGGACTTTTTATTAACACTTCAAGCTTTTGCTTCAAGGTTTTTGGCATGCGGCCTCCCAGGGAACATGCAGGACCTGGCCTATGTGTGCTGAGGCTCACAGGTAAAAGTCCAAGTTATAGGAGGCCAGGGCTTGGGAACTGAGGGTCATGTCTAGTTTAACCTAGTCCCAGTACAGCCATGTTAGCCTTTAACTTTAACTACCTGTCCATGTTCACACTGACAAGAGAGCATCGTCCACAATTTGGGATACCCTGCCTCCTTTTCACCATCCCTGGAAACCCTTCCTCCAGATCCTCTCTTCTTGCTGCTGTTCATGACTGCTATAGGAACATCTCCTGAAACAGGGTGGGGGGCCCAAAAGTAGTGGCAAAGTTTTGCTTGTTTGTTTGTTTTAATATTTATTTATTCAAGAGAGACACAGAGAGAGTGGGAGAGATACAGGCAGGGAAAGAAGCAGGCTCCATGCAGGGAGCCCGACGTGGGACCCGATCCTGGGACTTCAGGATCACATCCTGAGCCCAGGGCAGATGCTAAACCACCAAGCCACCCAGGGATCCCAGTAGTGGCAAAGTTAGAGAGAAGGCCCCAGGACCTAAAGACATGGAGTCATTCACTCTCCTTAGAAAAGTTTTTGTTGAGACCCCAACTCTAACATTCTTTCAAATTAAGAGTCATCAGCGCCTTAATCACAAGTCAAATTTTGTTTACTGATTTTCTGAAGACTATCACAACAGAGAGGGCAACTCCAATGCCCTCTTCCCATCTTAGTCACAATAATATTTATCTCTTCTGCCTGAATCAGGAAGAAAGGACTCATCCTCTGTCACCCACAGCCACTTCATAATCCTCATTAGCTGTAGATTCAAGAGAATAACAACAGCAGGACAAACATTTGCTGTTTTTCTGTATTTTCACTTGAACCATCCTAATTCTCTTCTTGGCTCTATGGATGCTGCAAGGTGGGTAGGAGAAAACTAAGAGAGTGCTGTAGGAAATTAAAAAGTACAAAGATTAAAAAAAAAAGTACAAAGATTAATCATTCAAAATCTTATCTCACTACACTGTATTTTAAAACTCATGTTGAGAGAAATGACCAAAGGAGAGGAAATAAGTGTAAAATTTGTGAAAAACAATAAATATTTATTGAGAAACCCAAATTAGAGACATTTAATGTCTTAGAGCCAGGAGGATGCCTGGATCAGTGAGTTAAGTGTCTGACTTTGGCTCAAGTCAGGATCTCAGGACCCTGAGATCAAGCCCCAAATGGGGCATCCCGCTCAGCGGAGAGTCTTGTCCTTCTGCCCCTCCCCCCACTTGGGTGCATGCTCTCTCTTTCTCAAATAAATAAATAAAATCTTAAAAAAAAAAATAAAGCCACCTCTGAAAAAGATACATAGTATAGGTCTGTTTCCCTTGTCTTTCTCATTCTAAGCCACCATAGTCTGATTTCTTTTCCCAATCCTCTGCAAAACTCCTGCGAATTTCTGCAGTGAACTCTACCTTACCAAATCCAATGGGCACCTCCCTAGCTTCATCCTCCACTAACAGAACTTCCTTTCTTGAAATGCGCTCTTTACCAGAGAGCTGGTGCCACGTCCTTGGTTTTCTCTCAACCTAACTGCTGCTTTTCTCACTCGTTTGTTGCACCATCCTGTACCTGGCTTGTCATTATTGCAGTAAGGAGTTGAACCTGAACTCTTTTCTTTTACTACACTCTCCCCCTAGATGACCTCATTAAGTGTTCTGGACTTTGCTACCTCCAACAGAATCACTGATTTAGATGAGGAACATCAGTGCTATCAAGTGAAAGTTGTTAGGTTACAAGATATTCACAGGTCCCAAAGTAGGATCCCAAAGATTACTTATTAATTGCAAAGGGTAAAAGAATGTGCCACCAGGGGCACCTGGCTAGCTCAGTTGGTGGAGTGTGAGACTCTTGATCTTGGTGAGTTCAAGCCCCACCTTTGGTGTAGGGATTACTAAAAAGGAAGGAAGGAGGGGGAGGAAAGATGGAAGGAAGAAAGGAAGGGAGGGAGGGAGAGAGGGAAGGAGAAGGGAGGAAGGGAGGAAGGAAGGAACCATCATACCAAATGGTAAAACACCACTAATATTAGGATGACCTTTTGTCAGATGCCTTCTAATATGATACAATATGCATACACAGCACTATCAGTCTAATCAAGTCTCAAAAATAACACTTTACAGAAAATACAAGACTTAGTCCCTGAAGAAAATCATCAGATAATTGATAATGTCTCGTCAAAAAGCCAATGTGATGAGACAAAAAAAGTATGAATGTTCACATAAAAACTTGCACACAAATGTTTATAGCAGCTTTATTCATAATTGCCAAAACTTGGAAACAGCCAAGATGTCTTTCAGTAGGTGAATGTATAAATAAATTGTGATACACCCAGACAATGGAATATTAATCAGTGTTAAAAAGAATGAGCTATCAAGCCATGAAAATGCACAGAGGAAAAAATGCATATTACGAAGTGAAAAGAGTCATTCTGAAAGAGTCATTCTGTATACTGTGTGATTCTAACTATATGACGTTCCAGAACAGGCAAAATTGTGGAGACAAAAAGATCAATGGTCGCCAGGAGCTGGCAGAGGAAGGAGAGGGATGAATAGGTGGAACACGGAGGATTTCTAGGGCGGTGAAAATGCTCTGTATGACACCACAAAGATATGCCATTGTATATACATTTGCCCAAACTCATAGAATGTACAATACCAAGAGTTTACTAACGTAAAAGTGTGGACCTCTGGTGATTACAGTGTGTCAGTGTAGGTTCATCAACTGTAACAAATGTACCACTCTTGCAGGTTTGTTGCTAAGGAGGGAGGCTGTGCAAGTGTGAGGGGCTGGGATGAAGTGGGGTAGGGAGGGATATGGAGAATCTCTTTACCTTCCACTCACTTTTCCTGTGAATTTAAAACCACTCTTTAAAAAAGGAGATGAAAAGAGTAAACAAAATGTGGGAACCTTCATGACATACTGATTTTTTAAAAAAGTTATAAAATAAATTTTTGGAACAATTAGAGAAATTTAAATGTAGCTGATATGGAATTGTGAATCTTCTTAAGTGTGACAATGGTCTTGCAGTCATATGAGAGAATTACCTTATTCTTAGAAAATGGATACTGATGTTTTTAAAAGTAAAATGTCATGACATTAAAAAAAAAAGTCTTTTTGAAACGTTTCAGAAAAAGCAATTTTTTATATTTTTTTAAGATTTTATTTATTTATTCATGAGAGACACAGGGAAACAGGCAGAGACATAGAGGGAGAAGCAGGCTCCCCACAGGGATCCTGATGCAGGACCAGATCCCAGAACTCCAGGATCACAACTTGAGCCAAAGGCAGATGCTCAACCACTGAGCCACCCAGGTGTCCCACAAAAACCAATTTAATTTAAGAAATATATAGAGGGGAATCTGAGTGGCTCAGTCAGTTAAGCCATCAACTCTTGATTTTGGCTTAGGCCATGGTCTCTGGGGAGTGAGATTGCACCCTCAGCAGGCTCTATGTGCTCAGCGGAGAGTCAGCTTGAGATGCTCTCTCTGCCCTTCCTCCTGCTTATGTGCTCTCTCTTTCTAAAATAAATACATCCTTTTTTTTCTTTTAAGATTTTATCCATTTATTTATGAGAGACAGAGGGAGTGAGGCAGAGATGGAGGCAGAGACGTAGGCAGAGGGAGAAGCGGGCTTTCTGTGGGGACCCCAATGTAGAACTCAATCCCAGGACCCTGGGATCATGACCTGAGTGAAAGGCAGACACTCAACCACTGAGCCATCTAGATGCCCAATAAATAAATCTTTAAAATAATAAAATATATATAGAGAAAGCAATTATAGTAAAATAGTAACAATTGTTGAATTTGGGTAGAATGTTCATTAAGCTCTTCTTTTAATTTTTTTGTAAGTTTGAAAATTTTTATAATAAAAAGTTTAAAAAATTCTACATTAGCTAAAAAGTTGCATATGTACAATTTTAGTTCAGTCCTCTCGAGGTTCTGACTCATGTATCCCTCCTTCCTCACACCCTCAGCTGATGGCATTACCACATACTTAGCTGAGAACTGAAGCAGTCAGGCAGGACTTCCACATCTTTCCTTTGTTAAATTTGCCAACCCGAATACATGTGTCCTCATGTTCTCTTGCCTCTACTCCTTGTAGGACATTGTATTATTGTTTGAAATATAGTAATTCCAGGGGGAGGATTATCCTTCTCCTCTCCATTGAAGTCAGGCTGGGCCATGAGACTTGCAGTGTCCCTCCCTTCAGAAGAATTCGACGTTCTTGTCTCTGCAAATGTGAATTGGAATACAGCCCTATTTCTAAACAAGGTCACATTCTGAGGTGCTGGGGATTAGGATTTCAACATGTCACTTTTGGGGGCAAAATTCAACCTGTAACACATCCTATTAGTTTAGTGGATCCTCCCTACTTCATACAAATGTGCTCTAGTAGTAGACCTTTCAAAACCAAACAAAAAAAAAAAAAAGAGGCAAAACAAAACTCATAATCCTCCTTGGATCTTAAATCACCCTCCACCCTTCCACACATTCACCTCTTTATTTTTTTTTTATTTATATTTTTATTTTATTTTATTTTTATTTTATTTATTTTTTTTTTTACATTCACCTCTTTATAGAAACAGTGTTTGGAAGAGTTTTCTATAATACCTAGTTCCCATCCTTATTTTCCAGTCCTTTCTCTCACCCTTCAGTTAAACTTCTGTACCCTTCCTCCACTAACCTACCAATTCCAGTGGCCACTTCAAAGAATTTGGCAGTGTCCCTGGGATAGTGGTGATGGTTGCACAACTCTAAACATATCATCGAAAACCACTGAATTTAACACTTTAAAAGGCTGACTTTTAAGGTGTTTTTTTTCTGTATTGATTTCCAAATTTCCTTATATAGCATGACAATTAGCTCTCGATTTCTCATGCATCATATATATTTTCTCCCAGCTTGTCTTTTTTTTAAAAAAAGATTTTATCTATTTATTCATGAGAGACACACACAGAGAGAAGCAGAGACACAGGCAGAGGGAGAGGGAGAAGCAGGCTCCCTGCAAGGAGCCAGATGCCAGACTTGATCCCTGGACTCCCATCACGCCCCGAGCTGAAGGCAGACACTCAATCACTGAGCCACCCTGGTGTCCCTCCCAGTTTGTCTTATGACTTGGTTAATTATCACTATTATTGTTGCTGTTGTTATTACATAGATATTCACAAAAATGTACCTGGTTTATGTTGTTGATATTTTCACTTTTGGTTTCTGAATTTCATGATATGCTCATAAAAGGCTACCTCACTCCAAGATTATTGTACGCATTTTCCCCACATCTTAAACCTTTCAAACCTGTTAAGAACTTATTTTAGTATAAGTAGGAATTTATTATTTTTAATGATTAATTTTTTTAAGATTTATTTATTTATGATAGACATAGAGAGAGAGAGAGAGAGAGGCACAGACACAGGAGGAGGGAGAAGCAGGCTCCATGCCGGGAGCCTGACGTGGGACTTGATCCCGGGACTCCAGAATTGTGCCCTGGGCCAAAGGCAGGCGCCAAACCGCTGAACCACCCAGGGATCCCCTAATGATTAATTTTTAATTCATTTTTATTCCCTAATAAATTCCTACATGTATATTTGAGTCTATGAGTTAATTAGCATAAAAGTATCTTTCTTACAAACCTGGGGGGTTAGGAGAAAGATCAGGTTTGGAGGGACAAGATGATGAATTAATATTAAATTTACTTTAAAAAACTTTCTTGGGCCTGTGAGTTTGATATACCAGTGGAACATACTGGTAAAGATGCCTTTTAGGCATGTGGAAATGGGAAGCCATAGCTTGAGAGAGAGTTTGGGACAGAGCCATTCAAGTGGGAATAGGAATCACAGAGATAGGAAAACAGCTAGAATGGTGGAATCCAAGGTAATTTTTAAAAGAGTGTTACAAGCAAGAGGAAGTTGTAAAAAAGAAGAAATAAAAACCTTTGTTCTTGCCCTTGGGGTATCATTATAACTAAGAGATATATCTCTTAACCTTGAAAAAAATGTGTGCATATCCCATCAAGGAAAACGATTTTGATTTCTTAGGTCCTAATGAGTTTAAAAATGTAAATACTGTCCAAGTAGTTCATCATTTGTACTGTAACTGAACTTGGGGGGTTCACCTCTTGGGGTGTATTAAATTGAATACAACCCAAAGAAGTGTTGAAAACAAATAACTTTTTATTACTTCTTACAAGTTAAGAGACAAGGATAGCTTTCAAAGCACTATCTCCCCATGGGGTTAGTAAATGAAGCTTTTATTCGGTGTATTAGGGGGCAGGGAGCTTCCATGTACATTAAAGAATGTATACATATTCTATTACTTAGGCACTTTAGTTTACGCATGCCTAGCTCATCAACATGCTAGAGCATACATACTGAATGTTCAAAAAAATGGCAGAAAACATCACCCACTGAAGATCATCTTAGTATTGTAATGAGCTAAGGGTAACTTCAGGACAGCAGAGGTAAGTTCTGTGCAGGTCCTCAGCTCCAAATTAGTTCAGAATGGCTCATTCACAGGGCTATCAGGAAAATACCTAGCCAGGTGTCTCCTTGGCAGGAAATACTGGTCTGGCAAAACAAAACATTCATACCCTGCTTTTGTCCCTATTCCCTCTCCTCCCTTCTGCTAATAACTTTCAGCCCTCTGATCTGAGTAACTTCCAAATGTAGCCTAGGTCACAGTACCAATGCAATGGCTAACACTACTTCAAACTTACATCCTGGAAATTGCTGACTGAATCTAAGCTTGACTTACCCAAATGATCCAAAATATGACTGTTATTATTTTAAAATTGAGGCATAAATTACATATAGTAATACATATAGTGAAATGAACAGATCTAAAAATCTTTTTTTAAAAAAATTCAATTGCTGGACTCATGGGTGGGTGGCTCAGCAGTTGAGCGTCTGCCTTCAGCTCATGGGATCCAGGATAGAGCCCTGGATGAGGCTCCCTGTGGAAACCCTGCTTCTCCCTCAGCCTATGTCTCTGCCTCTCTGTCTCTCATGAATAAATAAATCTTTAAAAAATAATAAAAATTCAATTGCAACTTATTTTTTTAAACTTTAAATTTTTTTTAAAGTAACCTATAAACCCAGTGTGAGCTTGAACTCATGACCCTGAGATCAAGAGTCACATACTATACTGCCTGCCAGCCAGCCACCTCCAGATAACTTATAGTTTGATAAGCATATGTATCCTTGTTACCTATTAAGATATAAAACTAAAAAAATATATATATATATAAAATATTTTCATTACCTCAGAAGGTTCATTTACGGCCCTCACAATCAACCCCTCCTTCTCCCCCAAGCTAGTTTTTTCACCATAGATTAGTTTCAACTGTTTCAGAATTTCACTTAAGTGGAATTATATTCTTTTGTGTCTAGTTTCCTTAACTCAGCATAATGATTTTGCGTTGCATTCATATAGTTCATTTCTTTGTATAGCTAAGCAATATTCCAATAGTTTGCATATACCACAATCTATCCATTCATCTATTAATGGATATTTAGGTTATTTCCAGTTTTAGGTTATTTTGAATTAATCTGCCATATTCTTGGACAAGTCTTTATGTATATACACTTGCATTTCTCCTTGGTAGTCATCCAGAAATGGAATTGCTGAGTTAGGAGTTCAACTTTATAATAAATCGCCCAACAGTTTTCTAATGTGGTTGTGTCATTTTATACTCCCACTGGCAATGAATGAGCAATCTAGTTGCCAAAAATGCTTGTTAGCATATGATGTTATCTCTTTAATTTTAACCATTGTTAGGTGTGTAATGGTATTGTAACTGAACATAGTGAGTTCCCTCTTTGCTAAGTTACAGATAGGATCTATGCCAAGTGGAGTTGTCGCACAAAGCAAAATTTTATTTGCAACATATAAGGAAGTCACAGGGA
This sequence comes from Vulpes vulpes, assembly GCF_048418805.1. Classification (NCBI taxonomy): domain Eukaryota; kingdom Metazoa; phylum Chordata; class Mammalia; order Carnivora; family Canidae; genus Vulpes; species Vulpes vulpes. The sequence continues at coordinate 106,483,325 of NC_132783.1, read as the reverse complement.
ATAACTTTCAAAGCGGTGAGTCCCCAAGCAAGGATGAATGGCTTCCTTTTATTTAGGGTTAGGATGAATATTTAGAAGGGAGCCTAGCCTGGTCATTGAATGTAGAGGCAGGCATAAAGTCACACATGTACCTTAAGGAAACATGCCTGTATGTACATGATATAGTGAGTGAATGAGGCTTGTCTTCCCCCCTTCTTGGGTGGAGATTTTATGCTGTTATATTATATAATAATAAAGTATTATAATGAGGGAAAGGTAAACTGTTGGTGACTTCACAGGCCATTTCATTGTCCATCTGTGCAGGTGTGAGCCAGAGTTTGAGTTCAAATTGCTCATGTGATACTCAGGAGAACCCTGCCCAGTCAGACATTATTGCTTGAGGGGTAGTTTAAGTTTCCATCACAGGGTGGATGTTTCGCTCCTCCGGTCTTTTGCCTGAGTTGAGGTAAGCTGGAAAGAAGAGCTTAAGGAAAAATGCGGGACAAAGGTCGGTGGACATGAGTACAAGTCTTAGGGTCTGGCTGGTAACAGTATTTTAAGTTCGTGAGAGACAGAGAGAAGCAGAGACATAGGCAGAGGGAGAAGTGGATTCCCTGTGGGGAAGCCTGATGCGGGACTTGATCCCAGAACCCCCGGATCATGACCTGAGCAAAAGGCAGACGCTCAACCACTGAGCCACCCAGGTGCTCCTCAATATGATTTTAGTTTGCATTTCCCAAATGTTGAACTTTTTCTTATATGATTATTAACCATTCTTACATCTTTGTGAAGTATCTGTTGAAAATGTGTCCATTTTTAAAATGGTGTTTAAAAATTATTAAGTTGTAGTGTTGTTGATATTTGACCTCTGTTCTTCTGGAGCCAAACTATAACACAAGGACAGTGTGGAATAAAGAGTAACAACAGTTTTATTGTCTTGTCAGGCAAAAGAAGCTGCAGCAGGCTTTCAAAAACTGCAAGCCCCCCTGGAGAAAGGGGCTGGGGGCTTTACAGGGGAACAGATGAGCTAGCCAGTTTTCACAGGAATTAGGTTTGTGTGGCCAGCCTCTGTAGTTGGTACTGCAATCAGGGTGGTACTGCGATCCCTTGCAGAAGGGAGGAGGGAGGTTTGTGGGAGAGAGGGAAAAGGTTACTCTGTTTATTTTTAAAGTTTTGTTTGTTTGTTTTAATTTTTATTTATTTATGATAGTCACAGAGAGAGAGAGAGAGAGGCAGAGACACAGGCAGAGGGAGAAGCAGGCTCCATGCACCGGGAGCCCGATGTGGGACTCGATCCCGGGTCTCCAGGATCGCGCCCTGGGCCAAAGGCAGGCGCCAAACCGCTGCGCCACCCAGGGATCCCGGTTACTCTGTTTAAATTCAAGTTTTGCTGAAGCATTAGTCCAGCCTTTTGATTTTTGTTCAACTTTATGCTTTAAAATTTTAATTTTAATTTTTTTAAAGACTTTATTTCAGAGAGAGAGAGAGAGAGAGAGAGAGAGAGGAGGGAGGGGCAGAGGAAGAGGGAGAGAAACTCAAGCATACAACAGCTGAGGGCTGAGACCCTGAGCTGAAACCAACCGGACCAACCAGGTGCCCATTATGCATTTTTAAGATAAGTTATTTATTTATTTAAACAATCTCTACCCCCAACCTGGGGCTTGAATTCACAACCTGGAAATCAAGAGTCACATGCTTTACCAACTGAGCCAGCCAGGTGTCCTTCAACTTTATGCTTTTGAGCAATTTCAGTAGGGTTCTTTAAATATTCTGACTATTAACTCCTTTTTGGATATATGTATAAAGGTTTTTTTTCCCCTCAGTCTGTGATTTGCTTATTTATTTTCTTAATATTGTTTATTGATGGATACAAGTTTTTAATTTTGATAAAATTTATCAATTTTTAAAAATTGCATAGTTTCCATTATTTATAGACCTTCCACATATTTTGTAGAGTTTACTATGTGCTATGTGCTTGAAGTGTCTGGAATAAAGGGTTAAGTGTTTTTTTTTTTTTTTCCTTAGCTCTATCTAAATGGTATTTAGTTGTTGTTGTTCTTAAGTTGTTACAGAGCCATAGTCCAGAACAATGGTTCAAAATTTAACTGAGCATGTTCACTGTCTTTAAAATTGTTAAAAATAAGATTGCTGGGCTCCATTCCCATAGAATGATTTTGTTTCGGGTTTGGTGATACAGGCAGGTTTGCAAATTATTCATCTAGAAGTCCTTGATGCTTGGCCTAACTTAAAGCTACTCCACCTATAATTTTCTGTCAGACGGAAGCATAATGTTAATAGAAATGACCTGCTGCATTTTAATTGGTGCTGTTACCACCAGTGTCTTTTACTGTTCTTCAAAATAGTTAATTAGAAGATACTAGGCAGGGAACCCCTGGGTGGTTAAGTGCCTGCCTTGGGCCCAGGGTGTCATCCTGGAGTCCCGGAATCGCGCGCGCACACACACGACTCAGTTAAGAAATGGGCAGGGCAGCCCATAAAAAAGGGTTTAGGGACAGCCCGGGTGACTCAGTGGTTTAGCACCAGCTTCAGCCCAGGGTGTGATCCTGGAGACCCGGGATCGAGTCCCACATCAGGCTCCCTGCATGGAGCCTGCTTCAGTCTCTGCCCGCGCTCCCCTCCCCCCCGCCCGGTTTCTCTGTGTCTCTCATGAATAAATAAATACAATCTTAAAAAAAAAAAAAAGGAAGAAGATACTAGGCAGAAAAGCACTGAAAAGCTTTACCAAGACTCTGTTGCAGTAAGGCATAACTGAATAAAATATTTCAGCACTCAATTGCAAGATCTGTGTGGTTTCCAACTGTGAGTCTTGCTTTTCTTCTGCAAGAAAATTGCAACAAGTCTTCACAGCAAGTTTTTTTGTTTGTTTCTTTGTTTCTTCTTCTTTTTTTTTTTAAATTGGTTCTCCTAATGGTTTTGCTAATAGACCCTAACTTGGCATGCAATTAAACATAAAACTTCTCATTGGGTATTTTCAAGACTGCCAGGGGGAATCAGCTGCCAGTTTACTGCAATGTGGAAAACTGCATGAGATTCTGGGATTGGAATCAAAATGCTAATTTAAAAGGTCGAGTGAAGCTGGGGCTCACGTTTTTGCGTGCCTGCGCTCTCTTCAGGCAGAACAAAGACCCAGGCAAAAGAGGCAGAGGCTGAGGCTCATCCCAAATCTGTTTTCCCGAGGTAATTCTGGAATCATGCCTGAAATGCCGGAGGACATGGAACAGGTAAGAGCTAGCTATTCAAGAAATGAAGCATTCTGGAGTTAGTTTCTTTAAAACGCATCCCAGTGAATGGTAAAAACCAAAAGGGTGAGTGAAAAAGAGAAAAAGGAAAAAGAAGTGGGCGTCATTCATTTCTTTAAAACACGTAACTTTGGGAAATGGAAGAATCAGCCAACTTTAATTATTGACCTGAGAACCAGGCTTTGAAGAGCTCAGCTAAGTCTCATTAGTTGACAAAAAAAAAAAAAATAAAATGCAAAACAGAACAGCTGTTTCTTTTACCGGATTAAATGCAATGGTGTCGGTGAAGGTTCTGTATAAGTAAGGATTTTATCTATAATTGTGTGCTCCAGCCTTTCTTTGTCTTAGCAAGAATTGAATCGCTAACCTAACTTTAGCTCCAGGCTACTCTCTTTAAATTCATAGATTTAGCCACCACAGGCACTTGGATTTTGTCTGTACGACAGTGGCATTTTTGTTCACGGAGAAACTTTCATTTTTAAAGAGAATGATTAAAAACTGTGCATGAACACAGTATGTCTCTCGAACTAGACTCAAGTTTTACCTGGGACGTGTCAACCCAGATTCTCAAAAGGCAAAAAAACTCTTGTTCCTAACTCTGGACAAGGCTGCTCTGAAAAATCAAAAAAAAAAAAAAAAAAAAAAAAAAAAGCAAATGCATGTGCTTAACTGTTGGCACTGGATACTTAAAAAAAAAAAAATTTTTTTTTAAACCAGAAGGATCCGGTTGCATCAACGCGGCGCATCTAGAAATTAACAACCACAAAATCCAACTTTTAAAGAAAAGGATTAGTTGGATCTTGAATTTGCCTCCCCTTCCCACCCTCTTTGTCTGCAGATTATGAGTGTTTTGCGCTGGGCCAGTCCTCTCAAGGACTCTCTGAATAATGCGAAACTCGATGAACAGGAACAGCTCGGGTAAAAATTAAATTCCAAAAAAAAAAAAAAAAAAAAAAAAAATCGGAGAGTGCGAGGCCTCAGGCTCTCCTCCCCCCATCCCCGGGCCAAAGAAAGATTGTTTACGCGAGTAAGGAAACGAGTTCTTGTTGGGGCTTGGGTAGAAAGGAGACTCCGGGGCTCAGACAAAGGAAAACTTTTCCAAAAGGCTGCTTAGTCTTTAGCTCTAAAATAAGCAAAAAGGGATTATAAAAACAAGGCCTTTGAGGAGAAGCCCCCGCCCCCCCCCCCCCGCCGGCGGCCAGGCGCGTGGGCGGCCTCGCGGTCTGGCTGGTGCCCCCCGCCCGAGGGAATCGCGCGCGCCCCGGCCGCGCGGACGCCGCTGGTGGGAGCTGGGAGGGAGCCCAGCCGCCCCGGGGTCCGTTTCCACCCTGGGGGTGGGGGTGGGGGTGGGGGTGGGGGGCGTGCAGCTGATTCGTTACTTTTAAGATGCCGGACGCGCGGGGAAGGCGGGCTGGCGTGCCTCTCGGCCCCTCGGCTTCCCCGGTGTTTGCCGGCGGCTGCGGAGGCCCGGCCCGCCCCGGGGCTCGAGTGGGGCCTGGACTCCCCCGATCCACCCGCGACAGCGCCCGGTCCCTGGCGCGGCTCCCGCAGAGCCTCGTTCTGCGTCTATGGGTAAAGTCCGGGAACCTGTGAACTTCATAAGGCGGCCCCGGGGCACTCCTCCCCCGAACCCCTCGCTTTTTATTTTGGACTAGGTTAAAAATAGTTTCCACTTATTTGGAATTTCACACGTACCACTTTAGAACATCCCAGGGAGACAAACGGGTTGTTGAGGTGTCCGTGACTCACCGACACTTGCATTTTTATTCTTTGCCTTTCTAACTCTCTGGACCAAAACAAAACAACTAAACAAACCAAAAACCCCCACAAAACCCCACTCCTGTAGCTGCAGGGACAGATGTCTGCTGTCCTCCCCCCCTGGCTTTGAAATATCTGCTCTCACTTAATGTATTACAAGCCCGGTTCATTGTTACGCGCTGCGCAGTCTGCAAGCTTGAAAAGCCGGGCGATTCGGTCCAGAACAAAGGCAAAGAGAAAACAAAGTACACAAGATAACCCCTCCCAAATCCGAAACTTGTGCTCACTGCGAAGGGCCAAGGCCTTGGTTTGGCGTATCCCTTTAAGAGTTGACGAGTGGGCGGGGAGCGTACTGGACGCGCCCGCCCCCTTATGGGGGCATCGGCTGAGCGTGGCCAATCAACGGGCGCGGCCTTGGCGGCGGAAGCCGGAAGCGGGGAGCGGGGGCCGGGCCCGGAGCTGGGGAGGCGGGCCCAGGGCGACGGAGCTGCGGCCCTCGGCGATCCCGGGCTGGAGGAAGTGGCGGTCGCTGCGGCGGCGGCGGCGCGAAGACGGCGGGCATGGTGGGGCGGGAGAACGAGCTCTCCATCCACTTTGTCCCCGGGAGCTGCCGGCTGGTGGAGGTGAGGCAGTCGGCCCTGGGGTCTCGTGGAAGCTGGGAGTGCAGAGGGGGACGGTCCAGGTCGTGCGGGCTCGAGTGCTTTACCCTGCGCATCCCGCAGGAATGCGAGCCCGGCCCGGAGTCGCCCCAGCACCCCCTTCCGAGCTCCGGGGGGAGAGGGCGGCGCCACCGAGTTTGTTTACCTCCGCGCACACCCGCCGGTATTTGCGCTTCCAGTTCTGCGGCAGGAAACGAGTAGGTCTGGTTTCACTCTGGTGTCTTCTCCTCCCCCTGCCGTTAACGAAGAGGGGCTCTTGGGAGCTCTTTCGGTTTTGCTTTATCTCTCTGAATTTCCCTTTTTCATGCTTTGTGTCTTTTGATCTTACCTGTTCTTGCCCCTGAGGAAGAATGGGAAAGTGGTTTTTCGGAAATAGCAGTTTTGGAGATGACAACTTCCTGAACTCTTAGTTCGGTGCAGGGCACTGTGTATGCACTTTGCATGCGTTATTTAATCGTCGTAACTATAAGATACTGTTTTGCTCCATTTTACAGGTGAGAAAATTGAGGCTTACGGAGGGAGTCCTTCGCCCAAGTTCAGGAGTCTTTTTCACTTTGCCAGGTTTCAGAGCCGCTGTGGAGGTTACATAAAGGAAGGTGGTTACTGTGGGAGAGCTAGAGCTATCGCAGACCTCCCCCCTCCTCCATTCTTGTATTTCATTCCAGGCCTCCCAGCATTCAATCCACTGAATATATCTAGCAGTGGGGAAAAGAATGCCTAGACCGATATGTCTTACCGGGAATAAGATATGGGAGATGGCTGGTTTTGATCATGCAGAATTTTTGTGCTTCCAAGATAGAGTGTATTTAGTGTTTCTAATCAGTTTGGGGTTTGGGGGATAAAGTTAGGCTGGATGGGCTATATAAACTTCTGTATTGTTCCTATGTGCCCTCAAAAATACTGAGTGCATAATGTTGCATATTGTTTACATATATACATATATATATACATGCATGGGTGTGTGTAAAGCTTAATCTTTTTACAGTAATTCAGTGAACTAATGAAAATAGGTTTTCATGATTCCCTTCACTAAAAACTATACATCCTTAATCTTTTTTTAAAAAAAGATGTATTATAATTTATTTATTTACTTATTTTAAAGATTTTATGTATTTATTCGTGAGAGACAGAGAAAGGCAGAGACATAGAGGGAGAAGCAGACTTTCCCTGGGGAGCTTGATGCAGGACTCGATGCAAGGACCCGGGGATCATGACCTGAGCCAAAGGCAGACGCTCAACCACTGAGCAGTGGGGTGCCCCTGATTTTTTTTTTTAATTTTAAAATAATCTCTACACCCGACATGGGGCTCAAACTCACAGCTCTGGGATCAAGAGTCACATGCTGTACAGACTGACCTAAGATTTAGGTCCCCAACCTAAATCTTGGCATGTTTTTTGATGCTCTATCAAAACGTGTAGAATTAAAATCCACTTGTGAGAATGAATTTCACAATGACTTACAACTTATATTGGAGAAGGCAACTGTAGTGATACCTGTTAAGACTTGTAGAGGGCAGCCTGGGTGGCTCAGAGGTTTAGCGCCACCTTCAGCTCAGGGCCTGATCCTGGGGTCCTAGGATCAAGTCCCACCTCAGGCTCCCTGCACAGAGCCTGCTTTTCCCTCTGCCTGTGTCTCTGCGCCTCTTTCTCTCTCTCTTTCTCTCTCTCTTTCTATCTCTCTGTCTCTCATTAATAAATAAGTAAAATCTTAAAAAAAAAAAAAAAGAGGGATCCCTGGGTGGCGCAGCGCTTTGGCGCCTGCCTTTGGCCCAGGGCGCGATCCTGGAGACCCGGGATCGAATCCCACGTCGGGCTCCCGGTGCATGGAGCCTGCTTCTCCCTCTGCCTATGTCTCTGCCTCTCTCTCTCTCTCTCTGTATGACTCTCATAAATAAATAATAAAAAAATTAAAAAAAAAAAAAAAGACTGTCTTGTAGAATACAAATAGGTGACAGTAGCAGTTAGACCAGTGTCACTAGGTTATCATAGCATCTTGAGTCCAGTGATTACTACTCAGAGATGCCTCCAGGGGAATGTAGAATGAGGATCAATTAAATAAATGAATAGGAAACTGCCAAATTTAGGTTCTAAAAATAGCAAAGTATTGTATTTAACCACTAAAATTTAAGAAGATCTCTATTTAGATGTTAGTGATGTCTCATTTTTTTTCTAGGACATTTTTAGTAGAAGTTAATGCATGTGTGCTAAAGTACAAATCACTGTCCCAAAGTAGTGTTTGACCATTTTGAAAGAGCCATTTATTACATTACCTGTAGTTTGGAATCATTTGATTAGGTAGCCTAATAAAAGTAGTAAGTCTACATTTATTTTTATGTGTTTAATTTTTCAGGAATTCTTTTGGTGTCTATAAATCTGGTCACTTGGGGTTCTGTACTTCTAAGAGTTTATGTAATTAGAGTCAAATATACATTCAGAGTAATTTAAATAACGTTTGACAGAAATTAAGGAAGTAGATTTTTCAAGCAATAGAAATTAAGTAGATTTTTCAAGCAGAAAATATTTTCAGCTCTTTTTTTTTTTTTTTTTTTATTTTCAGCTCTTTATTGTGATTTGGGTTAACTACAGCTTCTTATTCATTCTGAGTTCCTTGAAGTGCATGAACACTCCTATGTTTTGTAGGACTAAAATATTTTATGGAGTAACAGTCCAAAGTAATTTTTTAGGATAATGTTTCTTTTCTTTTAAAAATTAAAAAAACAAAAACAAAAACTGTGCACTTTTGAAAAGCTTCAGGTGGATTTCTGTTTATATATAGAAAGTAAAAAATAGATATTTTTGTTTGGCATTTTTAAATTTCAGAATGAGGCATATTTTATTTGCCAAGCACCAAAAAATTTGCAATCCAAGTGAAAAAAATCTTGTCTTGGCTTCTATAGTGGTGACAGAAGGTGCTCATTGAGTCTCTGGAGAGAACTCTGTGAAAAGAGGAAAAATTAAGTAAATAAAGTTCCTTTCACTCTTTTCAGACTCAGTCCCCTCTGTGTTAAGGATAATATGGAAAATGTTAGAATTGTAGAGCTGTAAAGTTGGAAGAGCCGTAGTCATCTTGTCTAAATGCCTCATTTTACTAATGAGGAATTAGATCAATTGAGATTTCAATAACTTCTCAATACCACATTTTGTGGCAGAACAGTTAAATTTTAATCATTATGAAATCAAATAGAAGGTCCAAGGATAAAGACACAACTCAGTATGTATTTGGCTAGACCACAGAAGCTAGAAACAAAAGAAACAAGTTCTGGGCCCAGCCTTTTCCCTGTACTGTGGGTAAAGCCTTTAACATCTCTTGGGCTTCAGATTGCTCAGTTTGGAAATATTTGCCTTGCATGTCCAACAAGGCTATTATGATTGGAAGGTAGGCTTACATAACACTCGATAGTTTTGAAATATAAGATTGTGCAGTATCATTTCCGTTTTAGAAAATGCTTGCACTTCAGATCTCTGCTCTTTTAATAAAGAAAATTTTTGAGCATTGACATCTAACCACTGAGTACCATGGACTATTACATATTTTCTTCTAGAGACCTTACAAATTACCCCAGAGTATGAGGATTTAAGGTTGTATTTTTTCTATGCAATCTCATCCTTTTTTATTTATTCATTTTATTTTTTAAAGGTTTTATTTATTCATGAGGGATCACAGAGAGAGTCAGAGACGCAGGCAGAAGGAGAAGCAGGTTCCTCACAGGGAGTCCGATGGGACTCAATCCCAGGACCCTGGGATCACGCCCTGAGCCAAAGGCGGATACTCAACCGCTGAGCCACCCAGGTGTCCCAACCTCATCCTTTTTTGAAGTTAAACATATTAAATTCCCTGAGAGCCTTGCTATCCTTGTAATTTAATACTATATTTCATCAAGTCTAAGACGTACTTGATTATAAGATAATCTGGGCTCTGATTTTAGGATGCACTAAAAAGCAAGACATTGCCAGACTATGACAGTAATAAGATGCATCTCTATTTCATACATTTAACAGGGATGTTAAAATGAGGAAAAAGTGTGCTTCACAGAATCAGTGAAATATGCAGGGATCTGAATTCACTGTTCAGTAACCTTTGTGGAATACAGAATACTTTTTCCTTGACTTTTCTTTTCCTTTTTTAATGGGAGAAGAGGGGAGGAAAGATCATGTCACTTTTAGAAAGGTAGATGATAATTTTTTGGCGTCTTTGAATAAGATAAATATATCTTTAAGAAAAACCTTGGACTTTCCCTAGAGTTCAAGATTACACTTCTTCTCAAAGGACAGTTCCCAAATCACCATCTTCAGCACATTCCTGAGGACTTGTTAGAAATGCAAATTACCAGGATTTATCCCGGATGTACAGAATCTGAAAGCCTTGTGCATGATTCTTAAACAGAGTGAAGCCTGAGAACTACCAACTAAGAACTGTTATATATTTTTTTGCTTCTTTAATGTGAAGTAATAAAAAGTGAGAAACTGAGAAGAAATCAAATCATAGCTCTTGCATAATATTTTCTCAGGGATCTTTATGGGACTTATCCTGTATAAATTGTTTTCTGATTGTATCTACTAGACTTGGCTGTTTTCTCTTCTTTCCAAATCAGTCTTTGTAGAGCTGTTTTTTTGCCAAAACCCAAAGAAAATATTTTGCTGGCTGAAATTCTTGTTTTCATAGATCAGTTGGCTTAGAGCCAAGTTGTACAACAGAGAGCCTTGATGAATTTCCTTCAACTTTTAAAATATTTGGAATTGGTGAACTAAGGAAAAAATACCTTCCATAGTTTACCATTATGCTTTATTTTTAAAAATATTTTATTTATTTATTTTAGAGCAAGAGAGTGCATGTGCAAGAGAGGAGAGAGAGAGGGACAACCCAACTCCTGAACAGAAACCAAGAGTTGAATGCCTAACCAACTGAGCCATGCAGGCGTCCCTACCCCTTTATGCTGTTTCAGCCCTTTCATTTCTGATTTTTCCTGTGGTAGGGATACCTAATTTCAGTGGCTTTTTTTTTTTTAGACATATTTATTTATTTCAGAGAGAGAGAGAGAGAATGCACATGCTCGCTCATACTAGGTGGAGGGGCAAGGAAAGAGGGAGAGAGACTCTCAAGCACACTCCCTGCTGACAGGGCTCAGTGTCACAACTCTGAGATCAGGACTTGAACTAAAACCAAGAGTTGGAGGCCAGACTGCACCACATAGGCACTCTACCCTCATGGTGGCTTTCTTGTAAAAAAGATGCATAGCGCTAAATTTTTCTGCTGAACTAAGGGCTAACAAAGAAAGATCTTTAGTTATTGTATGCTTGTTTAAAATTTTTTACAGCTCAGAATAGGTGACTATAAACGCTTGAAATAAAAAGATCTCGAATTGTTAAAATGTAATATATATATATATTTAAAGTAGGTTCCACACCAACTTGGGCTTGAACTCATGACCCTGAGATCAAGAGTCACTTGCTGTACGGACTCAGCCAGCCAATTACTCCAAATAAAACTTTTTGTTGGTGGCTTTTAAATAATAAATGTTGATTTTATTCAAGAGTCTGGGAAATTTAGTGTTACCCATCTTGGGAATAAGGGAAGTTTTTAAACTGCTTTGGAAACAGAACTTGTTTTCTAAATAGAAGTTCCTTTTAGTTTCATTGTGTAAGGAACTTTTTCTTTTTCACATAAGAACACAAATCAGTTTAAAATATTCTAGTTTCCTTTTTTCGCCTACCCTCTGTGTTAGTTTTTTCTTCTTTTTTCCCTCCCTACTCTGTGTTTTAATTGGCCTATTAGGTTAAATTTAGGGTTAACTCAGGAACATTTACCGGTTTGGAATATTATTACTATAAGGATCACATTTATTTATCCTCCACGTAAATTCCTGTGAAATCTAAATCCTGTAACTAAGACCTATCAAAATATGATAAATCACTGAGATTTGAAAGAAAACTTGGCAATCACAAACTGAAGATCAAAATTGTCAACTTGTGAGTTTGTTGGTAGAACACAGCCAGATAGGCCATAAGAAATTCATAAGCTTCAAATTAGTTGTATGTTTTTATAAATGAGAGAGCATAATTAAAATTGCTATTTAGGGGCGCGTGGGTGGCTCAGTGGTTGAGCTTCTGTTTTTGGCTTTGGTCCTGATCCTGGGGTCCTGGGATTGAGTTCTACATCACACTCCCTGCAAGGAGCCTGCTTCTTCCTCTACCTATGTCTCTGTTTCTTGTGAAAAAATAAATAAAACCTTAAAAATAAAAATAAAATTGCTGTTTATTCATTTGGACATCATTGATCATTAAAGTAAGATTCTTCCATTATTAACAGGAAATCAGAGCACCTGGCTAGCTCAGTCAATTGGAGCATATGACTCTTGATCTTGGGATTGTAAGTTCCAGCCCCATGTTGGGTATAGAGTTTACTTAAAAAATAAAATCTTTTTTTAAAAAAAAATCTAAATCTGTTTGACTAGGTATATCCTTATAGTATCATCTTAGGTTCTTTTTCATGAGTAGGATTAATAAAACTTTTTCTTAAATGATACAATTATTGATGCAGTTTGATCTTTGTTCTAACTTATGAATTGTCTAATAGATCTAGGATATGAAGCAAACTACTTAAACTTTAAGTATTCGGTGAACAATGATAGTGCTAACTTTGTGGAGAGAATATTTTCAAAATAAGTAACCCTTTCCCTCCCCCCCCCCCCCCCACTTCACCTTTTAGGAGGACGTTAACCTCCCTAATAGGCGGGTTCTGATTACTGGTGCCACTGGGCTTCTTGGCAGAGCTGTGTATAAAGAATTTAAGCAGAATAATTGGCATGCCTTTGGCTGTGGTTTTAGAAGAGCAAGACCAAAATTTGAACAGGTTAATCTTTTGGATTCTGAAGCGGTTCATCACATTATTCATGATTTTCAGGTATGTTTATTTTAACACATATGAAAACTGTATTAAGAATTGTCTGGATGATTTAGAAAATGTTCTTGCTTTCAAGGGAGTTACTATACTTAAGCTTTCACCATTAAGCAACAACAGTACACAGTTGACCCTTGAACAGTGCGGGGTTTAGGAGTGCTGACTCCTGCACAGTTGAACATCTATGTATAACTTTTTACTTCCCCACAATAACTGCTAATAGCCTACTGTTGACTGGAAGCCTTAGCAATAAAATATATAGTTGATAAACACATATTATGTATATGTGTTATGTACTGTATTCTTAACAATAAAGTAAGCTAGGAGAAAGAAAATGTTACTGAGAAAACATTTATGGTATTATACTTATTAAAAAATAATTGGAGCTTTAGAGACAGTACATACATGGACTTATGCAGTTCAAACCCATGTTCTATGGTCAACTGTATAGTGCACTTTTTTTCTGGTAAGCATGGCCAAGTATATGCAGTCCTTAAAAAGATTAGGTTGAAACAAAGATTGGCAAACCTTGGAAATATGAAGCATTTTATAAAAAGCTTATATTTGTGAGGTACTTTTGTTAAGTATTACTTTCTGTGCAAATGCCTTTTTAATATTATCTGTAATCCTTACAACACTGCAAAATAGGTATTATCATTTCCATCTTAGAGATGACAAAGGCTCAGAGAGGTTAAATAATTTGTTGATCGTTGCCACAGAAGAGTTACTGAAAAATTTAGATTCTGTTCTACCTGTGTCTGATCAAATTGAGAGTTAAAGTTCTTTTCAAAACTATGGTCCAAGAGATACCTGCATCAGAATCAGTTGGGGAACTTATTCTTTAGGTCTCACTCCCAGAGATTTTAATTCAATAAGTCTGTGGTGGGGCCCAGGACATTTTAAGGCGTGTCCTAGATTATGTACATTCAAGTTTTATTTTTTATTTATTTTTTAAAGATTTTATTTATTCATGAGAGACACACAGAGAGAGGCAGAGACATAGGCAGAGAAAAGCAGGCTCCTTGAGGGGAGCCCAGGACGAGACTTGATCCTGGGACTCTGGGGCCCTGCCTTGAGCTAGAGGCAGACGTTCAACCACTGAGCCACCCAGGCGTCTCACATTCAAGTTTTAAAACAACTCTTAAGATGATGCCTCCTCAAAACAGTTATTAAGGAAGGAGATAGTTTGGTATGTTTGTACATTAGTCCTGCCTATCCATTGTTTTACCAAATCTTCGCCTTTATTCATCTTCTCTGGGAAGTAGATGCCCCTTCTCTACCAAGGACTCTGCATTTCTTTATCTTTAATTAAAAAAAAAAAATTTTTTTTTTTCAAAGTAAGCTCTAGGCCCAACATGATGCTTAAAATCACGACCCCAAGATCAAGAATCGCATGGTCTGCTGACTGAGCCAGCCATGTGCCCCCATTCTTCTATCTTGATGTCTGACAAACTGTACTGAAACAGTCTCTTTACCTGTCCTTCTTTTCCAGTAGATTATGAAATCCTTTCTCCTTGCACAGTGCTTTTCATATAGCATTCAGGCATACTAAATGCTCAACTGGGAATATAGTTTTTATGGATAGTTGACATTCTTTAAGTGACTGGCCTAAGAGATTTGAATTTATTAATTTAATTTGAAATTGGTATTCTCCTTTTAACATAGATTTATTAGGTATTTAGGTCATATTACATAAATATTAGCTCTTTCTCCCATCGAAATTAGAGGACATTAGCTTACTTTGGTAGAGAAGTAGTAGTTGACGCTGAGTTTGTCTGGTTTTGCCTAGGGATTACTAAATTGCTCTTTCAGCGCTTACATTTATTTTAAGGAAGTTTGAAACTTGGAAAAGGGAAGCATGACAAAACTATTAACAGCAATTCTTGAAAAAAAATTACAGTAATTCTGTAGTTGAAGGAATGTTGATTTAACAAGCATATTTTTATGAATTGAGTTACTGTTGGAAGGCTGTGGCTCCCCTGTTTTATTCCTTTTGGGTTAAAAATACATCAATGTTTAACTTCCAGCCCCATGTTATAGTACATTGTGCAGCAGAGAGAAGGCCAGATGTTGTAGAAAATCAGCCAGATGCTGCTTCTCAACTTAATGTGGATGCTTCTGGGAATTTAGCAAAGGAAGCAGGTAATGATGACTTTATAAATTTTTCATAAAATATTAAATAATTGCTGAGTTTATAATGATTAAAGTTTTCTAGATGGCTTATAAGAGATTTGTTTGTATATGACGAAGAAGCTATTATAAATGCCAGTACAGAGTAATGTTCTGCAGTAATTTAATAGATTATGTCTATTTTTCTTTTATGTCTATCTTTTTTTTAGCTTTAATTGGAGCATTTCTAATCTACATTAGCTCCGATTACGTATTTGATGGAACAAATCCACCTTATAGAGAGGAAGACGTACCAAGTCCCTTAAATCTGTATGGCAAAACAAAATTAGAAGGCGAAAAGGCTGTCCTAGAGAACAATTTAGGTAAGACACAATTTCTTTAGCCCCTGACTATTTTGATTGTTTTGAGGGTTTATGTGTGTGTATATATAACATTGCTATACATAAAATACATAGAGAATATAGAAGTATGTAAAAATATATTTTAAAAAATATATAAAATATACTTTTTAAATTTTGGAAAAACTAGTCAAGGAGCATAAATCATTGGAGAAAATTAGAGAATATAGTTAATAAAAAAGAAAAATAAGAATTTTAGATACCATGAAGAATTTATGAATCCTTCCAGACTTTTTCCAGTATCAGTGTATACATGAATGTCCTTGTATAGGGGCACCTAGCTGGTTCAGTCATTAGAGCATGTGACTTTTAATCTTGGGGTTGTGAGCTCAAGCCCCACATTGGGTATAGAGCTTACATTAAGAAAAATGTTACTGTATAAAGAAAAAAACTTACAGTATAAATATTCGTAATCTTTCAAAAAACAGATTAGTATCATTTCTCCTAGATTGAGGAATTATTATTATTATTATTATTATTATTATTTTAAAGATTTTATTATTTGAAAGAGAGCACACACAAGCAGGGGGGAAAGGCAGAGGGAAAGGAAGAAGCAGACTCCTTGCTGAGCAGGGAACCCAACCTGGGCTTGATCCCAGGACCCTGGTCATGATCCCATGACCCAAGCCAAAGGCAGATGCTTAACTGACAGAACCACCCAGATGCCCCTTTAGTATGGTTTTCAAATTTCTTTTCTTTTCTTTTCAAGATAGCTCCCGAGAGGGAGAGGCTGGGGGCCAGGGGCAGAGGGAGATAGAGAATCTCAAGCAGGCTTCACACCCAGCACAGAGCCCAACATAGGGCTTGATCTCACAACCCTGAGGTCATGATGAGTTGAAACCAAATGTCATACAGTTAACCAGCTGAGCCACCCAGGTGCCCCAGTTTTTAAATTTCTATTGGTATGGCTCTTCTTTTCTCCTATGTATATTTGTGTATACATACACGTACATGTGTGCTGAATATAAAAATTATACCCTCATTGAAAAAAATCAAAAAGAAAATTGTAAAGAGCAGTTCTTTTATAATGCTGCCTCCAAGAAGCACCAGATGTGGTTAGGTATGAAAGCATTTTTTTTTGTGAATTTCTAAAAACAGTGGGTTTGGTTTTATAACCTGGTCCCCCCATATCTGTATTTCAATACATATTGAGTCATTTCTGGGTTATCTTTTTACTATCAGTGGCTGCATAGTACTTGATTTAATGATTCCTTGTACTGCCTTAGACTTACAGACTCTTTGAGAAGCATCTCCTAGTATAGGTACCATACTGACAGGCATTTAGCTTTCCACATGTTTTTTGTTTTTTGTATTAGAAATCATCCTGCAGGAATCATCCTTGAGTACATATCTATACATGGTTATCCAATATGTTAATTTAATTAAAAAGTGGTTTGTTAATTTTCAGTTTAAGTGTTAATTATTCAAAGTCTGTTGTAACTGCTCAGTAGGGACCAACATAAAATCTAAATACCTCATAATTCCTTAATCAATGGTTTCAAGAATTATGTGGTAAAACACTCATATAACTTTTATTATAGATTCACCACTTGTTAATGTTTTGCCATGTGTCTTGTGTGTATGTGTGTATATTTTTTTTTCCAAACTCATTGGGAATTGTCTGAAATTCACCGCAAAATACTTCACTATGCTACTTACCTTCTTCTTCTTCTTCTTCTTCTTCTTTTTTTTTTTTTTTTTTAAGATTTTATTTATTTATTCATGAGAGACAGAGAGAAGGCCCAGACATAGGCAAAGGGAGAAGCAGGCTTCTCGCAGGGAGCCCAATGTGGGACTCGATCCTGGAACTCTGGGATCACGCCCTGAGCTGAAGGCAGACGCTCAACCACAGCCACCCAGGCATCCCTTCTTCTTCTTCTTCTTCTTTTTTTTTTTTTTTTTTAAAGATTTATTTATTTATTTGAGGGAGTGGAGGAGCAAAGGAAGTGCATCTTAAGCAGACTCCCCACTGAGCACAGAGCCCAACACGGGGCTGAGATCATGACCTGAGCTAAAACCAAGAGTCGGACATTCAGCTGACTGAACCAGTCAGGCACCCCTATGCTATTTATCCTCTAACAAGAATGTTCTTTACATAATTACAGTGTAGTTATCATACTCAGGAAATTTAACATTAATATTCATGTTATACTATATCATATATGTAAGAATTTTCCCACCTGTCCCAATAATGCCTTCATTGCATTTTATTTTTTAATCTAGGATCTAGTCAAGGATCATTCATTACATTTAGTTGTCATGATCAGTTTAATTTCATTAATATGATTGTTAAGAATAGTATATAAAAATACCCCAAATGAACAGAGAACTTTAAAAATATTGAGTACAATATTTGTTAAATGGGTATTATTATAGATGAACTGTGTCATTTTGGAATATTGCCAGTTTCTAAAACAGGATTGTTTAAATCCACATGCTTTCATTTTATATCAAGATTTAACCAGGCAGCTCTAAAAAATTACTTGTTTTTATTAATTCCTAGGAGCTGCTGTTTTGAGAATTCCTGTTCTGTATGGAGAAGTTGAAAAGCTTGAAGAAAGTGCTGTGACTGTTATGTTTGATAAAGTGCAGTTCAGTAACAAGTCAGCTAACATGGACCACTGGCAGCAGAGGTTCCCCACACATGTAAAAGATGTAGCCACTGTGTGTCGTCAGTTAGCAGAGAAGAGAATGCTGGTGAGAATCTTTGGAAGAAGAGTTCCTAACTTCCATCAACAAGTGAAAGTCCAAGTGTTTTTGTTTTCTTTATTATTATATATAATACATATTACATATAGTAATATGAATTAGTTTTTACTTAAAACCTTTTTAAAATTACAAGCAGAGCAAACAAAAGTAGTTTGCAGATAGTAGGCTATATTTATATATAGTAAAAATATTTTGCTCCTATGTTTGAATTTTTTTTTCTCATGTACTGTAGTCTTGTCATTCTTTTATTGCAAGATGACTAAAGTCTTGTATTTTTTTCTTTGGATGACAAAATAATGTCTTTAAGAAGTTGTTCTGTTTAAGATTAATGTATGCCAATGAAGAATCTCCAAAGGAATTTATAACTTCAGCCATTTTAAGAATGATTTGTAATTTTCTTTTTAGATATTTGAATAGGAGTTAATTTCAGACATTTGAAAAATTGGCAACTAAATAGAATATTCACACAAAGATGAAAGACTGATTTATTTTTGAATGTTAGTAATAGTTTGTCTATAGTTTTTTTAACACATAAAAATTTGTATTTTAAATATGTGCTCTGTAACTATTTAAGGATGTTATGCCTAACTAGTTCATCCTGCAAAATGGTTCCATTAAGTTTTGGTTTTAGCTTAGGATAATTAGAAATACTCATTAAATTGGCCTATGTTTCCATAAAAATCTGTGATCATTCTCAGGTTTCCTTCTAAATAAAATTGGAACCATTAATATTTTTAGTTAAAAAAAATTCTTAAGGCTAAATCCTAGAAATTGCTTCTCATGTTTAGCGGGGTATATTTATAATAATTTGATTTTAGACATCTCATGGGAACATTCCAAAAAGGAGGGATGCATTTTAATTCCTCGACCTTTTAAATTAGCTTTTTTTATCCAGCCTGTCAAACCACTCAACTCAAAACATTGAAACTATTTTGAATTTTTATATCCTTATTAGGATCCATCAATTAAAGGAACCTTTCACTGGTCTGGCAATGAACAGATGACTAAGTATGAAATGGCATGTGCAATTGCAGATGCCTTCAACCTCCCCAGCAGTCATTTACGACCTGTAAGTACACGGCATTTAAAACCTTCTCACTTGGTGAAAGCCCAGATCTGTCACTCTAGTATGTATTATTGATAACATTTTTCTTGTTGCTTTGCAAATTTTGGCTAACTTCATTTTTTGGTACTAATGAAAGTGAACTTTGTATGTTGGAAGTTTATATTGTTTATCTCTAAATTATCGTGTACAAGGAAGCCCATGAGTATTGGTGAAGTTTATAGGAAAAGTGTCTTGATTATTTGTTTGTGTATTTTTCTGGGATCCAAATCATTTTTAGTAAGGGCAAGGGAAATAGAGAATATGAAACTGCAAAATAGGTTTTTCTTTTTTTTAATTGTTTTTATTTTTCTTTAAAGATTACTGACAGTCCTGTCTTAGGAGCGCAGCGTCCAAGAAATGCTCAGCTTGACTGCACCAAATTAGAGACCTTGGGCATTGGCCAGAGAACACCATTTCGAATTGGAATCAAAGAATCTCTCTGGCCATTCCTCATTGACAAGAGATGGAGACAAACGGTTTTTCATTAGTGTATGTGCAGGGTTTTTTTTTTTTTTTTTTTTTTTTTTAATTGAGAAGTATATAGTAAGTGGCACTTTTTAAAGAAAAAAGGAAATAGTTTTGTATGAGTGCTCTTTAATTGTGACTCATGATCTTTCAGGTAAATGATGCTCTTGCACTAGTGAAATTGTCTAAAGAAACTGAGGGTGATAATGCCTCATTTGACATAATGATTTTTCTTTTTATCATTCTGTTCTGGCTTCACTTTGTTTGAGTATAGTAAATTATGATTCTTAAATACTTACGAGCCAGGATGAGACAGATCTACTGTAGACTTTTTCTTGGATGAAATGCATTGTTCATTCCTATAACCTCTCCATTTTCAGGACTTTGCAACTGTTGACCTTTTTATGTTTTAAAGTGAGTTAAGTAGTATGAAAATCATTGGTGTTCATTATTTGCATTGCTTGAGCTCTGATCAAAATGTTTGAAGAAAGAAACTTTATTTTTGCAACTTACGTGCAGTTTTTAAGCTTGAGATATTTCAACATGTTATGTATATTGGAACTCCTGTAGCTTGATGCCTCCTGCTTTTGTAGCAGTGTATGGTGAGCACTTGACAGAGAGAGTATGTGTGTATGTGTATGTATTTTTTTAATATGTGTAAAACTGTCCTTTTCACTCCATGTCACTAAGTGATATTTCATATCTGTGGTTATACTAATAATGATGGGCCTTGTAAGTCTTTTGGCCATTCAAGAATAATAATAAATATATACTGCTGGCATGGTAATGCTTAGTTTTCTTTTATTTACGTTTTAAATGTAAGGACCAAACATCTAAACTCACTGTTATTTTGTTGCTTTAATTTTTAAAAATTACATTCTTATGTAACATCTGATGGTATAAGAAAATATAGTTGGTATCTATTGAGATTTAAATAATAAAATGAATCCTGGTAAACTCACCACTTGAGACCTAGAATGTTACAGATATTGTATCTACGTGTGCCAACTGATTGTTTTTTAACTAAAAATAACTATGTAATGTTGCTATATATTTACTTAGAATGTTCTTTCTGAAGAATACAGAATATTTGAATGTATTATCTATACTAAGTAACATTGAGGTGACCTTAGCCTCAAGGATATTTTAGGTCCTTGATAAGGAATCAGAATGGTGGAATGAAGAGTATGATTTGTCTGCTATTCAGGGGCCAGTGCGAACCCTGGTTTTAGATTTTCTGATTTTTACTCTGGGGATATTCTTTCCCTAGGTTATGATTTTATTCTTCATTGAACAAAAAATACTTGTTTCTAAGTTCCTAATTAAGAATTTAAGTGTAGAGAGAATCAGGTTTGGATAATTTGGTTAAAGAACCAACAATTAAGTAACAAACAATGTTAAATTTTATAATTAGGGAAATTTTAGTGGTACCTGACCCCTAAACTGGACTCAACTGAAATAGAATTTTTGGAATTGAGACCTGCTGATCTCGTTTTAAGTTTTCCCTGGATGCTTTAAAGTACTCAGCCTGGCACTTGCATTAGCAACCACTGAATTAAAGCCTTTTTTTTTTTTTTTTTTAAAGTTACTTCATTTCACATAGTACAAAACTGAAAAGTTTCAGAGTGAAAAACCTTTTTCATTCTTCTCTAACTACTGATTTTCCATCTGTGGAAGAAACCAGCGTAGTGATTCAGATCCTGGTATGTTTCTGCAGGCATTCTGTATAGTAAGAATACACTCATGTGTGTACATATATATATATCACCATCCCTTCTTTATGCAAATAGTATCATAATATGTATTTTTCTGTACTTTTAAAAAATTTAATATGCTTAGAGTTTTTTCTATATTAGTTATAAAGAATGTCTATAGTTTTCTTTTTTGTTGGTTTTTTTTGTTTGTTTTATGATTCACTTTGAAATTTCAATCTTTTTTTTTTTTTTTTAAAGATTTTACTTTTAAGTAATCTTTACACCTAACTTGGGGATCGAACTCAAAACTCCGAGATCAAGAGTTGTGCGCACCACTGACTGAGCCAGCTGAGTGCCTTTGAAATTTTAATTTTAACAGAAAGGTTGTCATAATATCACAAAGAATGTTTGTATTCCCCCTTCCAGGTTTCCCAATTACCAGCGTTTAGGTACATTTATCCTGTCATTTTTTCTTTCTCTTTACATACACACACAAGGTATAGTTTTTTTTCCTGAGCCATTTTAAGAGTAAGTTACAGATATGATTCCTAATCACCCATCTTTTATATAAGCATCAGACTATAATTTCTAAACCTCAGGATGCTGTTCCACATAACCCCATAATATAATCATCAGAATCAAGAAATTAACATTGATCCGGTATTATCCAATCCACACACTCCATTCATGTAAATTTGCCAGTAAATAAGTGTGTCCAATCCAGGATTACTCATGGCATTTTTTACCATTTTCTTTCAACTTCAACCTGGAACAGTTCTTCAGTGTTACTTTCTCTTTCCTGATCTTGACTTTTCTGATCTCTCTCTCTGAAAGAAATGGAAATTCACGTTGATACTTCAACGCTAGTATTGTTCCATTCTTTTCTGTGTTTGTAGCATCATTCTCTGATGAGAAATCTAGCTCTCATTATTCTTTTTTTTTTTTTTTAGATCCCCATTATTCTTAATATGCTTACTAATTAGCTCAGGTCATCTATTAAGAACCATTCTGATCACAGACCTCCATGAGTCAGTTGAGCATCCCTGACCCCTGGGCCATGGTTCTGATGACAGTGACCGTGTCAGTCACTGTACCTGGTTAAGGCCACCCTTTCCCTTCCCAGCCTATGAGGTGCACTGTGTCAACAGCCACAGAATCTACCACATGCCTGTAGAGCGCCAAAGAGAAGGAACTAAGTATTCTTTCATAGCAGTATGTATTCCATTGTATCAGTGAATGAACCACCGTTTATTTAATTACTAGTTTCTTAATGATGTACTTAGGTTGTGTGGAATTTTAGAGCATGCTTTTAATGAGCCCAATGTATAAAACATTCACATTTGTTAGACTTTCTGTTCTACTGTATATCCGCAGTTTATACCTGTAAGCTCACAGGTGTGTGTGTGTGTGTGTGTATGTATATATATATATATATATATATATATATATATATATAAAATCCCACAGGTTCTGGATGTATCTATCTGTGGAGTAAGAATGAATTCAGAAAAATATCATTACCAAAATAGGAAAAGAGCTTGGCGTAAAGACCTGAATGTATGAAGAATAGAATGTATCTTAAATATTTCTCAGACTATTTTTGTTAGATGTTTAAACCACTGTCATATGTAGTTAAAGGTATTTGCTTATTTGGGGTTTTAATACAAAATAGTAATCATTTCAGCCACTTTTTAGAAGGAAATAGGAAACATCCAACTGTCTAATAAAAACTTTGGGAGAAATTACTGTTGGAGTCTAAATTCTATCTCTTTGCAAGCCAAATCATATCATTAGCAGTAAATAAGGCAGTAGATTTTAATTCGACAGTGCAGGTTAAGAGAATTTTCTGACTTGAGGGCAGTATTACATATAGCAAAAAGAAACAGGCAAATCTGGATTTGAATGTGGTTCTACCACTTGCTCCTGGCAAGTTGTTTTTCCCTTGAGTTTCAGTTTCTTTTTACGGTTAAGTGGGAGTAATACCACCTATTTCACACGTCTGCTGTGGAAATGCCTAGAGCACAGATGCTTAGCAAAAGGAGCAGTGGACTTACAAGTGCCTAGAGGAAGGGCTTGGTGTGTGAAGGAGCCTGTGCTTATACTCTCTTAGCCGTACTTTCTGACATAAGACAATAGGAGTTTTCCTGCATATGTAGGAGTACGAGTGGGTTTTTTTCTTTGTGATTTTAAAAATATTTTTCAAGTTCTCTACAATGAGCATACATTTCCTATTTTGGAAGTAAATTTTAAAAGATTTTATTTTTAAGATTTCATTTATTTGATAGTGCAAGTGGGGCAGGAGCAGAGGGAGAGGGATAAGCTGACTCCTCACTGAGTGTGGAGCCCAATGTGAGGCTTGATGGATCCCACAATCCTGAGATCTTGACCCCAGCCAAAGTGAAGAGTCAGACACTTAACCTCTTAGGCCATCCAGAATCCCTTAAAAGGTTTTAAAGAGGATAAATTAAAAAAAAAAAAAAAAAAAAAAAAAAAAGAGGATAAATTATTCTTATAACTTTTTCAGCCTGCTTCTGAAGTTCTGTATTTTGCCATATTTGGCAAAATACTTGAATTTTTATGTAGCTAATTGTATCTCTGGAAATTGGATTCGTTAAAATTCCTGTATTTGCAATTGATTTAATTTATTTATTTTTAGTTTTTGTTTTTTTAAGTAGGCTCAACACTCAATGTGAGGCTTCAGCCTCACAGCCCTCAGAACAAGACTTGTATGCTCTACCAACTGAGTCAGCCAGGTGTGACTTGTATGCTCTACCAACTGAGCCAGCCTCCTCCCTGCCCTTTTAAAAATATTTTGTAGTTTTTTCAATTGACTTAATATCAAGCGATGGACATGAAATTGCTTATCTTATTCCCATAATTGTTTTGCTTTCCATGGATTTCACCTTCATTCTGATTTTTGACAAACAGAACATATTGAACAATTTCAATTTTGCCCCTTATAGAACTTAAAAAAAATGTTTCTTTTGAAATGTAAACTTGTTATAGAGGTTTCAAAAAAAAAGTTTTTTTAAAGTTTATTTATGTGGGGAATCCCTGGGTGGCTCAGTGGTTTGGTGCCTGCCTTTGGCCCAGGACATGACCCTGGAGTCCCGGGATCGAGTCCCACGTCGGGCTCCCTGTATGAAGCCTGCTTCTCCCTCTGCCTGTGTCTGCCTGTGTCTGCCTCTCTCTGTCTATCTCTCATGAATAAATAAATATAATCTTAAAAAAAATAAAATAAAGTTTATTTATGTAAGTAATCTCTACACCCAGTGTGGGACTAAAACTCGTTACACTCAAGATCAAGAGTTGCATCCTCTTGACTGAGCTAGCGAGGCACCCCAGTTTCAAAATGTTTTAATGTGGGATCCCTGGGTGGCGCAGCGGTTTGGCGCCTGCCTTTGGCCCAGGGCGCGATCCTGGAGACCCCGGATCGAATCCCACGTCGGGCTCCTGGTGCATGGAGCCTGCTTCTCCCTCTGCCTGTGTCTCTGCCTCTCTCTCTCTCTGTGACTATCATAAAAAAAAAAAAAAAAAATGTTTTAATGTGAGATGCCAAAACTTTTCCAGGAAAAGTCTTAACACTTGGGCATACTGGGGAGCTGGGAATAATTTTTTGTTCTCACTCCCCAGGCTGTAATATGTGCTTAGTACATACTAGGTTCTTGGATAGTTGAATTGAAAGTGTGATGAGGGTTCTTCGGAAATGTTCTGTAGTTGGAATTCACCCTGAAACTATAGGACAGGGATGGGTGGTGGAAAAAATACATGCTGTGTGAGATAACACCACATAAAACAGCACCACTGTCTGCCTACTTTGAATATATGTCTCTCGGCAGCATGAGGGATCATCATCTTTAATAATGTCAACCTCAAAACATTTCTAAGTTCTCTTAGTGACTTATTACAGATCCGTCACCCATGATCCACTTAAGTCAGCTAAACCAACTTAACACCTATCTCCAGCTACAGATGGCTTAGCAGGCCTAGGTTGTTTATTTAAAATCTGGAAGAGATAAGAAATCTAGATGTGAGTTTTAGTGAATAAATTTGTTTCATCCCGATCTTAGAATAAAAAAAAAAATTTTTTTTTTAAAAGATTTTATTCATTCGAGACAGATGCAGAGAGAAAAAGAACACAAGTGGGGGGGGGGGTGTGAGAAGCAGACTCCCTGCTGAGCCAGGAGCCCAATGTGGGGCTTATCCAAGGACTGAGATCATGACCTGAACCGAAGGCAGATGCTTAACCATCTTAACCATCTGAGCTACCCGGGCACCCCGAAAAACATGTTTTTAATTGTGATAAGTCATAAGTACAAAAGTGCATAAGATGTATATACAGTTTAAAGAGTAATGATAAACACCGTGTGTAATAACTCAGGTTAATAAATAGAACATTATGCATACCTTAGAAGGTCTATACAATAGTTCCCCCCCTTATCTGCAGTTTCACTTTCTGTGGTTTCAGTTACCTGCAGTCAACCGTGGTCCGGAAGCAGATGATCCTCCTGACGTATCGTCAGAAGGACAGTAGTAGCCTAATGCTACAACACAATGCCTACATCATTCACCTCACTTCATCTCCTCACATAGGCATTTTCTCATATCACCATAAGAAGGGTGAGTACAGTACAATAAGAAAATTTGAGAAAGAAGCCACATTCATACAATGTATATTTTACACTATATTATTATAGTATGCTATTGTTAATCTCTTACATTGCCTACTTATAAATTAAACTTTATCATAGGTATGTACATATAGGAGAGATAGTGTACAAAGGGTTCAGTACTATCCACTGTTTCAGGCATCCACTGGGAGGTCTTGGAATATAACCCACATGGATAAGAGACTATTGTATGCCTTTCCCCTATTCTACCTGTATTGGGGTTCTCCAGAGAAACAGAACCAATAGGGTGTGTATATATGTTGAAAGAAATTTATTATAAGAAATTTATTATAAGAAATTGGCTCATGTGATTATGAAGGCTGGCAAATTGAAGATTTGCAGGTTGCTCCCACAGGCTCGACACCCAGGAGAGCCAGTTTTCCAGTTTTAGTCCAAAGGCAATCTGCTGTAGAACCAGGAGGAGCTGATATTGCAAATAAAGTGTGAAGGCGGTCTGGTGGTCAATTGATTAAATTGAGGCCCACACACATTATGGAGGGCAATCTGCTTTACTGTCTACTGATTTAAATGTTATCTCATTTAAAATGTCCTCATAAAAACACGTAGAATAATGTGTGACCAAATATCTCGGGTCCCTGTGGCCTAGCCAAGTTGTCACAAAATTAACCACTATAGTGTCACTTCTCCCTATATTGTCAACCATTATCCTTACTTAAGACAAATTTTTTTAAAAAGATTTATTTTAGAGAGAAAGAGAGCATGCATGAGCAGGGGCCCGGGCGGGGGTGGGGTGGTGGGCTGGGCAGAGGGAGAAGGGGAAAGTCTCAAGCAGATTCTGTGCTAACTGCAGAGTTGGACATGACACTTGATCTTATGACCCTGAGATCATGACCTGAGCTCAAACCAAGAGTCGGATACTTAACTGTACCACCTCAAGCATTGCCCCCCCCCCCATTTTTAAAATTGTGGTAAAATACACATAACATAAAATTTGCTATGTTAACCATTCTAAAGTGTATACATAGTTCAGTAGTATTAATTATATTCACCAACAAATTTCCAGAACCCTTTCCATCTTATAAAACTGAAACTCTGTCCATTAAACACCTTCCTATTTCCTTTCCACCTCTGGCCCTTGGCAACCACCATTCTACTTTTTTATGAACTAGGCTATTCTAGATACTTAATATAAGTAAACCATGCAGTATTTAATTTTTTGTGACCAACTTATTTCATTTGGCATAATGTCCTCAGGGCTCATTCATATGTAATGTGTCAGGATTTCCTTCATTTTTCAAGTTTTTAAAACATTTTTAATATTCCATGGTAATGTATATGCCAAGTTTTGCTCATTCATTCATTGATGCTTCCATCTTTTGGCTGTTGTGAATAATGCTGCAGTGAACATGGTTGTCAAGGGTCTCTGAGACCGTGCATTCAGTTCTCACTTCATTCTGAGAAGTAGAATTGCTGGATCATATGGTAATTCTATTTTTCAATTTTTTGAGTAGCTGCCGTACTGTTTTCCATAGTGGCTGCATCATTTTACATTCCTACCAATGGTGAACAAGATTTCCAATTTCTCCTCATTTTTGCCAGTACTCACTCTCTGTTTTTTAATACTAGTCATCCTGCCACCCTTTTGAGGTATATCCTGACCTTTGTATTCCTCACATATCTTTGTATATGTATGTCTAGCTATGTATTATTATTTTTTAATATTTTATTTATTCGTGGGATACACAGAGGCAGAGACATAGGCAGAGGGAGAAGTAGGCTCCCTGTGGGGAGCCCATGCAGGACTCCATCCTAGGACCCCGGGACCATGCCCTGAGCCAAAGGCACACGCTCAACCACTGAGCCACCCAGGCATCCCATTATGTATTATTTCTTTCTAAAAAATTGATATTTCTTTCTAAAAAATTGATAATTCTCTAGCCAGAGAAGAGAAGGGTAATATTGCCACAGCCAGTGACAACTCCCAGGAGATGATTAAAGGAATGCCTCTGGGTTCGCCTTTCCTGAGTTTGTACAGAGCTCCTGGGAATTCAGTGGATAAAAGCGTAAATAGTAAGTCCTAGGAAAATTGGTCCTACTATAGAATAACGCTATGAACCAGGGACTGGATGGCCAGTAGGAATGTGGTAAGGGGGATTGCTTCAGAGCTCGTCACGGCCTACCTCTGGCTCTCAGACATTTTGTGGGGGAGTAAGATGAGGATACTCACCTATTGCAGGCATCACAGCATGAAGGACAGAGTAGGAATAGATGATATTTTACTCAGGCTCATCTGCCATTCTTAGGTTTTAAAACAAGATGGAAAAAAAAATAAAACAAGATGGTACGACTGTAGAAGCATCTTGATGGAATCAGCCCTCAACTTACTCCCTTTAGTCATATTGCTCTAACCTGGACTCATTGCCTTGTATTTTCTGATCTCCCTTCACTGTTGTCCTGTAATTTCCCCTGTTCCTTCTGTGTTGGGTCTCCTGTTTTCCTCTATTTCATTTCTCTTAGCTTCGGTTGGCTTCTGAGAAACGGTATGTAAGAGATAAGAATGTTGAGATTTGACTGAGTGCTACAGCACAAAATTTTAACAGGGGAATAGTTTTTCCCCAATTATTTTTTCCCCAAATTTTTGAAGACCATGTTCCATTGTGTTTGT
Source organism: Vulpes vulpes (assembly GCF_048418805.1). Taxonomy (NCBI): domain Eukaryota; kingdom Metazoa; phylum Chordata; class Mammalia; order Carnivora; family Canidae; genus Vulpes; species Vulpes vulpes. The sequence continues at coordinate 106,454,974 of NC_132783.1, read as the reverse complement.
GTTTCCAGTGCTGGTATTGGTAAGTTCAGAGCCATTGTGATCTTTTGTTTTCTGTTACATTTTTTCGCCCTCTCTGGAAGCTTGTTAAATCTTTTTGTTTTGGGTATCCTGAAATTTTATGGCAGCATGCCTTATTGTGGGTCTATTTCCATCCATATTGCTTAGTACTCAGCCCCCTCCATCTTTAAACTTAAATCCTTCACTATTGGGTTGCTATCTTTTCCCCATTTTCTTATTCATTATGCTTTATGGCTACTGTCCCTTAAGTTTTGATTATGGTAGGTTGAGTAGTGCCTCCGACCCCAAGACATCCATGTGCTGCTAGTCTCCACAACCTGTGAATGTTACTTTATATGGCAAAGAGACTTTGCATATGTAATTAAGAATCACAAGATGAAGTTATCCTGAATTGTTGTAGTGAGTCCAGTATAACCACAGAGGTCCTTTTAAGAGAGAGGGAGGCAGAGAAGTAAGACATGTGAAGCAAGAGTTGGGAATGATGCAAGGAAGAGATCACAAGCCAAGGGATACAGCAGGCTTCAGAAGCTAGAAGAAGCAAGGAAACATTTTCCCCTAGAGCTTCTGGAGGGAAGACCCTGCCACCACCTTGGTTTTGGCCCAGGGAAACCCATTTCAGACAAACGATCTTCCGAACTGTAAGATAATAAATTGTTTGAGACACCAAGTTGATGGGGGCACCTGGGTAGCTCCACTGGTTAAGAATATGCCTTCGACTCAGGTCATGATCCTAAGGTCTTGGATCGAGCCCCATATTGGGCTCCCTGCTTAAGGGAGAGTCTGCTGTTCCCTCTGCTCTGCCCTACCCCCTTCCTGTGCATGCTCTCTCTCACTCTCTCAAATAAATAAATAAATAAAATCTTAAAAAAAAAAAAAAAGACATCAAGACGATGTTTAATATGTTACAGCATCAATAGGAAATAATACCATTGACCCTTGAACAATGTGGGCATTAGAGGTGCCAAACCCCATGCAGTTGAAAATCTGCATCAAAGTTCTGGAACCCTACTACCACCACCAAATTAAATTACTAAAAACATATTTTTGACTGGAAGCCTTACTGACAACACAGTCGGTTAACACGTTTTCTATGTTGTATGTATTATATACTGAATTCTTAAAATACAGTAATTAGACTGAACAAATGTTTAGAAAATAATAAGGACAATACATTTACAGGGGTGCCTGGGTGGCTCAGTCTATGAGTGTCCAACTCTTGGTTTCCACTCAGATCATGATCTTGCAGTTGTGAGATCAAGCCCTGAGCTGGGCGCTGTGCTCAGTCAGTATGGAGTCACTTCAGATTCTCTCTCCTTCTTCCTCCTGCTCATGCCCTCTCTCTCAAATAAGTAAAATCTTAAAAAAAAAAAAAAAATTTACAGCACTGTACTTTAAAAAATCCACATAAGTGGATTTATGCAGTTGTTAAGGGTCATTGTTAGAACCATGTTCACCTTGTATATAATAGGCTTTCTTAAGACTGTGCAGTTCATTTAGTAGAGACCTAGTCCCAAGACACAGCGTAAGCAGTTTTGGATTCTTTGCTAGATTATGTGAGAGTTCCTACACAGTTCAAAGTTCCTGCAATTAGCATTTTGCTTTCATATGTTCACTTAATCCTTCCCTTTTCAGTGCAGTGCCTCCATCCTCACACTCCTTCCAGTCCAGGTCGCTAGAGAATAAAAAGTCCAGTTCTCAGGGTGTGTTGGAGAGGGGATTGGGATTTCAGAATAAATTTTTTTGGTTCTCAGCTCCCTAGCCATAATTCAGTTTTTTATGGTGATCAAATCGTTTATATTAGTTCTCTTTGCCTTCTAGTTTCCAAAATTGTCAGCTTTCTTGTTCTCTTCTCCCTGTTCTTGTTATTTTGTCTTTTGTTCAAAAATATTTTTTCACCGGGGTTTTGGGAGGAAACAAAATTTGATACATATCTTCCATCCACCATCTTAAGATGGAACACCAAACTTTTATTGATTTTCATAGGCTTGGATCATAATTTTCTTCCTGACCCACTTTATGAGCTAAACACTCAGTTTTCTTTAGCTTAATGCCTTCCATGGCAGATTTTGTAATGTCGTGTGTGACTCACTTGAATGGCAATTCTTCCCATGATGTATTTGGGAAAGTTGATTACACCTGGAACATAAGTATCTTAGATGAGCTCATCCATCACTTAATACAAATGAAGCACCAAACAACCATTTTATTTTTGTTATTAATATTGCCTGCATTCACCTGGAAAAAGTGAAACTTCTTTAGTTATTAGTCATGATTCTTATTGTTTTGGAGTGGTTTTTAGTTGAAAAGTCTTAATATTCCTTGAATTCCTGTGGACCTCTTCTTCAGACTATCAAAGATAAGCTTTAAAATTGAGAAGAATCATATCTTGGGAGATGATTGAGGGGTCATTAAGGCATATTAACAATGTTGATCTAAAATAAAGCTAATAATTTTCATCTTTACCAATGTGCCAGTCAGTGTCCTTAAGTTAATAATGTCAGCTTTTGAAAGGACACTAGATAATTTATGTTTTCTGTTTGTCAGATATAATTTAATTTGATTTTAGCAAATGGTATTTGACTTTCCATTGCACAGGCTGGTAGTGACTAAATACTATATGATGATATAATTAATATTAAATGTCTTGTATTTGGGCATTTCAAGGATGATCTAGGTATATAAATAGGATGTTACAGGGGTGCCTGGCTGGCTCACTTGAAAGAGCATGTGACTCTTGGTCTTGGGGTCATGAGTTCAAGCTCCCGCATTGGGCATAGAGCTTACTTAAAAAAAAGGGGGGGGGGATATTTTACTATAGATGGTGTATTGATTTTCTATGTGGCATTAACAAATTACCCCCTGTGTGGTAGCTTAAACAGTTCTGTAGGTCAGAAGTCTGACACAGCTCTCCCTGGGCTAAAATCAAGGTGTTTTCAGTCCATATTCAAGCTGTATTCCGTTATGTGGGGGCTATAGGGAAGAATAAGTTTCCTGCTCATTTGGGTTGTGGATAGAACTTAGTCCCCTTTTGCTAATTGTAAACCGAGGCTTCTTACAGACTTGTAGAGGCCACCACATTCCTTGGTTCATGGCCCCTTCCTCCATCTTCAAAGCCTGCAGCAGTGGATTGAGTCTTGAATTTCTCCAATCCTTCTCTTATCTCTCTCTGACCACAGGTGGGAAAGATGTTCCATATGATTAGATTGTATATCCCCTGATAATCCAGGGTGATCACCCCATCTCAAGGTCAGTGGCCTTAATCACATCCACAAAGTCTATTTTGCCATATAAGGTTCTGGGGACTAGTGTATGGATATCTGTGGGTAACCATTATCGTGCCTGCCGTTAAATGCACTATGTTCTGTAACTAAAAATGAAATTATTTAGAATTGGTAGGGTGAAAACACAGGTAAAAATGTTCCCTAAAATAAGCGTTCCAGCATTTACTTAAATCTGTTAAAGGATGGTAGCAGAAACAACCACCTTTTGACAGTATTCCTTCTCCTCCCCAAATTTGGTTATCTTATTTTTGCTGCTATCTTTATTTTTTAAAAAAGATTTTATTCATATATTAGAGAGAGAGAGAGGGGGGGGGGGGGGAGAGAACCGGTAGGGGGAGTGGCAGAAGGAGAAACAGGCTCTCCACTGATCAGGGAGCCTACCTAACTCAGGGCTCAGGCCCAAGACCCTGAGATCATAACCTGGGCCAAAGGAAGACACTTAACCAACTGAGCCACCCAGGTATCCCACTGCAATCTTTATTTAATCTTTGGCTAAGATTCTTCAGAATATGGGGATCCCTGGATGGATCAGTGGTTTAGCGCCTGCCTTTGGCCCAGGGCATGATCCTGGAGACCTGGGATCGAGTCCCACATCAGGCTCCCTGCATGGAGACTGCTTCTCTCTCTGCCTGTGTCTCTGCCTCTCTCTCTCTCTCTCTGTGTGTCTCTCATGAATAAATAAATAAAATCATTAAAAAAAAAGATTCTTCAGAATACAGACTATCCTTTTGTCCTTTCATAAATATTGACTGTATCTATCACCAACGTGACAGCCATTGAAGTGGGGCAGACAGAAATGATGGGAAAATTTCCTTTTTTCGTTTTTTTGACAATGTCATTAAAAGAGAAGCTAAATTAAAACGGAGATATTGAGTAGTTTCGGAGGCAAATATTGCCTTTATTTGCTTGTACCCAAAAACTTCAGCATGAGATCCTAAGACAGACTGGCAATATTGTCTACTGTCTTTTATCATGCTCCAAAAAGCAGTTGATTATCTTGGAAAGGCTTCAAAAGCAATTAAGAAAATCCCTTATGTCAAGTTACATTTCAGACAGGACAAATTAGATGTATGGGGAAATGTCCTGATAAAGTACTTGAGAAATAATGAATCTGTGTACAATTTGTAATTGCTCCTGCAAAAAATTTACAACATAAAAGAGGCTGTTAACCTGAGACTGGAAGCTCAGAGATCTATTTTTTTTCATTACAAATGCAAATGCCTTATGAAATTGAGCCCAGAGCATTTTAAAATGTCCAAAATGTAATTCAAAACATTGTTTATTACATCTCTGTCTGGACTCTTCCCTGCATCACAAGCTGCTTTGTAAATGCTGATTTTTTAGGCAGCAGGTCTGCAGTCGAAAAATGGCTGATTCAACTCACTAATATGGCACAGGCCCTATAGGGCCACTCTGTGCCAGAATAAAGGGTCAGGGTTAGCACCAGTGCTACAAAATGGTAGTGATGGATGGTGATTGGAAAGACATTTAGTTATGTGTCTGAAAGATTATTGCATTTCGTTCCTATTTTATGCATTAAAGATAGATAGATGATCTTCAATCTGCATAACCCTATCCCCATGGCTAAGGACCAGCACCATGGATGGTTGATAAAGAGTTAGTGGGTCAGAGGTTGTGGGTTGGGTGCTGGAGGCTAGAGATACTCAGTGAGAAACAGGTATCATCTAGATAGAATATTTTTTTATCACAATACAGAGAAATTCAAACACAATTTCCTTCCCTTATGAACTGCTATTCCCTTCTGAATAAAATGCTTTCAACTCTTCCAAACTACTTGGATTTTTATCCTCAATTTCCTAACTTTTGAAGTATGAGTGTGCCCATTGCTAATTTTTCCCCAGTGATAAACATTAGCAAGTGGGAAGTTATTCTAGGGTTATTATACAATATTTATAGACCACTTTTTATTTGTGAAGTGTTTGAAGGTCTCTTAAATATGAACTGTTTCCAAATAACCTTGGGCTCATTTTTCATCTTGATCCAAATCCCATGGAAGCAAACCAATCATGAAGCGCTCTAAAAAGTCATTGGGAGCCCCAGGCTCAGGACCCAGCTGTGGAGCATGAACTATTAGGTTCTGTGCTGCTGGAAGCTTTGAGTAACTGAGCCACAGGGACTGATGTTCATTTAGGAATCAAAGTTGGTGCTTTGTTTCTGGAAGCCTTTGCCTGAGCTGAGGAAGGTGGACTAAATCCCTCATAGGAGTTCAAATTGTATAGACTTTACTTTTTACACAATTGCTTTTGAGATCATTCCAACAAAGGGATGTCTTTTCTGTTTAAAGAACAGAGAACAGGAACAACAAACCAATGAAAAACAAACTTCAGGGTATTCCAGTCTGCAGGATGACTCTGATTCCTAAGTTTGTCTTCATTAATGTTCTATTCCACTTTCATCGGTTCATGTTTTCTCTTGGTGGTGAGCTTTTCCCCACTCCCATCCATCCTCAAATACATACCTCATTATTTCTTACTTTGATCTGCCTTCTGATTTACAGCTTGATCGTGTTAATTTCCATCTCTCATCAAAGTATGTTTGTCCTGACTCTCTCCAGAGTCAGCATTTGACATAATAATAGTAATAATGCTCGTTAAGTACATTTCTAAGTGCTTTGCTTTTGTAAAATCGACTTATGCTCAAAATAACCCTTTGGGGTATTTACTTCTTGTGTTCGTTTTACACATGGAGGAGGAATGGGAGACATGATGATGCTAAGCATGTTGTTTAGGCCTTGCAGCGGGCAGTTAGTAGTCAGGATTCATGCCCGTGTGATCTGACCAAGAGCCCATACTGTTCACCTTTGGTTTTCATCGGCTTTTATAGTGGGAAGACTGTCAACTTTAGGTAAGATAGACCTGGATTCAAGACAGATCCTGATATCTATACTGGCTGTTTTGCCTTGGGAAAATGAGGTAACTTCTCTGGGCTTTTGTTTCCTCAGCAGCTAAGTATCTGTTTGTGTGCAAAAACCAGATAACCCTTATAAGCTTTCATGGTCATGGTAGGTGCTTCAGAATGTTAAAGTGTAGCTAACTCCTCTCCCTCAGTGTTGTCCCCTCAGCTATGTAATTTGAGATGATGCTGGTTGATTTCTGTATGTTGCTGGGGAAAGTGGTTCAGTATGTTTCCTCTCTCTGAGATAACCTCAGACATCCAGACTTTTCAGACTGGCAGATTTTTCACCCCTTCAGTCCACTTAGGCAGACATCTCTGAAGTTGTACCAAGTTACATGTTCTTAGGTGTATTTTTTTTAAGATTTTATTTATTTAAACCTGAGACACACACACACACACAGAGAGAGAGAGAGGGGGGGGGGGGCAGAGACAGGCAGAGACATAGGCAGAGGGCGAATCCCCCGTGCGAGGGGCCCAATGCAGTACTTGATCCCAGGACTGGGATCCCAGGATCCCAGGACCCTGAAACCACGACCTGAGCCAAAGCAGACGTTCAACCACTGAGCCACGCAGGCACCCCAGATGTATTGGTTTTTGACCTGAAATTTTAATATTTCACTTTATATGTGTCCTTTGATATGATCTTCAGAAAATGTTTTGAATGAAGAAATGAAGTGGAGCAGCAACCACCTGCTTGTGGGTTTCTGTGATATCAGGAAGAGCGGGTGGGCTGGTCTGATGCTCCAAGAATGGCAATGACCCATGGCAAATGCTTTGGCAGCAGTCAGCATATTCCCTGGCCATGGGGCCAGCTGTTTCTAACTGTACATTGTGTGGTGGAAGTTTGCTCTCCAGGCTGGACCCTTTTCTGGGAACCACACGGGCTATTAATTTTACAATGGCAAATATAACTGCAGATGTCTGTGTGCGAGACTGGGTTGCAGAATAAACCTGGTGAGTTATCCACTTTCTGGGGACAAAGTAGAAAGTTTTCTCTTTTCTGTGACTTATTGCAACAGCAAGTAGAATGCATAGGCTCTTGCCTATATATACATATATGCTTCATTATTTTTAATTGCTTCATAGTATCCCATTATATGGAAATCAGCTATTTTCTATTATTATTGCCATATTGTTTTTAACTCCAAACATGTACATCAAACTTGCTCACTCACCTGAGCCTTGGATTTAAGAGAATTTTAATTGATTACAAAAAGTCTGCTTTTAAGGGGAAAAAAAATTAGATACAGAAATTTGGAACTTCATTGAAGCAAATCTGTATCTTTTCTTTATTTTGAAGGTGATGATGACATTTTTTTGGATTTATATTCTGGCTTATTTACTTAAGAAAAACAGCTTTATTAAATCATAGTCATATCAACATACCAGGTGAAAGTTAAAATATTAAAGGTGTTCTGCGTATGGAGAAATTGTAATTTTTTAAAAGATTTTATTTTTATTCATTTATTTAAGAGAGAGCTGGAGAGAGAGAGAGAGAGAGAGCACGAGCATGGGGGAGAGTAAAGAGAGAGAGAAGCAGACTCCCCATTGAGCAGGGATTCTGATGTGGGGTTCAATCCGAGGATCATGACCTGAGCCAAAGGCAGATGCTTGACTGACTGAACCACCCAGGCGCCCCTTGTTGGAGTGATTTTTAATAAAGTGGTGCCCTCATGAATTATGGCCACCAGTAACTAGATGTAATGCCCACCCTGCTTTCTCCCCACATTTGGAAGTGGGCCTTTGACTTCCTCAATCACTGTAGGTTTAAAATTTTATTTTATTGTGGTAAGAGCACTTAGCATGAGATCTACCTTCTTAATAAAGTTTTAAGTGTACATTATTTTAATGTTGCACAATGGTTGTACAGCAGATCTCTAGAATTTTTCGGTTTTGCATAATTGAGACTTTTTTCCTATTGCTTAGCAGTTTCCATTCCTGCTGTACCCTCTCATTCCCAATCCCCGGCACCCACCATTTTACTCTGCTTCTAGGAGCTTAACTATTTTAGATATCTCCTTTAAGTGGAGTCATGCAGTATTTGTCCTGTGGATGGCTTCTTTTACTTAGCATAATGTTTTCAAGGTTCATCTGTTTCATATTGCAGTATTTCCTTCCTATTTATTTATTTTTTACTCTTGTCCTTATTTTTTTTTTTCAAGGAGATAGGCTGCTGAGGGGCTGAAAGGAGAAAGGAGAGGGAGGGAAGGATCCTTCTGAAGGGCAGAAAAAGATATCCTTCACCCTTTCAGGCAAGAGAGGCCTGGCAAGTTCCTCCTGGGACCTCAGATCTTCATTAGGAGTAACCGTGGCTGTAGGTCACAGTTTCCCAAGGAGTACTAGAGTCAGTCCATAATTCCCGGAGAATATGGAAAAAGCCCCGGTCTGGCAAAGACTTCTTGTTTAGGGTCCACCAAATTGATGTGAGTGGGTCCACATCGGTGTACAGGCCACTAAGTGTAGTGTCTCTCCTGATCAGAAAAGTGGCCACTTGGTTGGAAGCATGGGCAGTGGAAGAATTCACCCAAGACAATAAAAGAAATATGTTTATTGAATACACAACAAGGAAGCCACTGGCAGGACAGCAAAGGAGAGACCATCTGCCCCTCCTTTTTTAAAGCTAAATACTATTCCCTTGCAGGTATATACCACATCTTCTTTGTCCATTGACGGAAGCTTAGGATGTTCCTGTATCTTGCCTATTGTGAGTAGTGCTTCATTGAATATGGGAATGCAAATATCTCTTCCTCATTTCATTTTTTTTAAAGATTTTATTTATTTATTCATGAGACACACACACACACACACACACACACACACACACACACACAGGCAGGCTCCACGCAGGGAGCCCGATGTGGGACTCAATCCCGGGACTCCAGGATCATGCCCTGGGCCAAAGGTAGGTGCTAAACCACTGAGCCACCCAGGGATCCCCCCCCCCCCATTTCATTCTTATGGATAAATCCATTAATTTTTTTGAGGACTCTCCAGACTGTTTTCCATAGTTACCACACCATTTTACCCTCCAGCAACAATGTTCTAATTTCTCCACATCCTTGTCAACACTTATTTGTGTTAGTATGATGGTCACCCTAACAGATGGGAGGCGATTTCATTATGGTTTTGCATTTCTTTGTTTATTAGTGAAATCGAGCATCTTTTCATAATACCTGTTGGCTATTTGTATGTCTTTGGAGAAATGACTATAAAAGTCTTTAGCCCATTTTTAATTTGGGTTATTAGTTTGTTTTTTTGCTATTGAGTTGTATGAGCTCCATATATATGTTGGAAATGAAATCCCTTCTGGTATGTGGTTTATAAATATGTTCTCCCATTCTACAGTTTACCATTTCACTCTGTTGTTTCTTTTTCCTCACTCTAGTTCTTGGTGTTGTTATTTTTTGTTTGTTTGCTTGTTGCAATAATCATTGGTGGATGCTAAAATGAGGGAATGAAAGCATGATGAGAAAAAGCGTATTTTCACAGTCCCAAGGTATTACCTTACAAAATACTTACTTACAAAGGAAAAACTACTAACTCTACAGTGGAGAGACCTTGTAGACACTATCTTGACCAAGTGATCAAAGTTAATATCACAGCAATGAGACAATGACCTGTGGCTCCTGATAGGATGCCCTAAGAAGGACACAATGTCACTTCTGTGATATTCTTATAAAAAATGTATAACCTAAATATAAATCATGAGAAAATATAAGACAAACTCAACTTGAGGGACTTATTTAAAATAACCAGCTAGGGGGATCCCTGGGTGGCTCAGTGGTTTTGTGCCTGCCTTTGGCCCAGGGCGCGATCCTGGAGTCCCGGGATCGGGTCCTGCGTCGGGCTCCGGGCATGGAGCCTGCTTCTCTCTCTGCCTGTGTCTCTGCCTCTCTCTCTCTATGTCTATCATAAATAAATAAAAATAAATCTTAAAAAAAATAAATAAAATAACCGGCCAGTGTTCAAACTTGTCAAAGTCAAGAAGGATAAAGAAAGACTGAGGAACTTACCCAGATTGGTGGAGACCAAAGAGATATGAATCCTCAAAGCAACATGGGATCCTGGACCAGAAAAAGACAATTGTCAAAATTTGAATCAGGTTTGTAGACTAAGGTATTTTATCAATACTCATTTCCTGGTTTTACGAATTTATGCCAGGGGCGCCTGGGGGACTCAGTCTGTTAAGCTTCTGCCTTCAGCTCAGGTCATGATCTCCAGGTCTTGGGATGGAGCTTGCTCAGAGGGGGTGTCTGCTTCTCCCTCTCCCTCTGCTCCTCCCACTACTTGTGTGCTCTCTCTCTCAAATAAATAACTAAAATCTTTAAAAAATAGTTATGGCAGTTAACTTGTTTATATTTGGGGAAGCTGGGTGAAGGGTATATGGAAGCTGAGTAATACTTTTGTAATTCTTTTGGAAATCTAAAATTACTCTAAATAAAAGTTATTTCCCCTCTCTGAAACAAAAAATGCCAGAATTTCATAGAATATACTTATTTGGGGGCAGCCCGGGTGGCTCAGTGGTTTAGTGCTGCCTTCAGCCTAGGGTGTGATCCTGGAGACCCGGGATTGAGTCCCACATTGGACTCCCTACATGGAGCCTGTTTCTCCCTCTGCCTGTGTCTCTGCCTCTCTCTCTCTCTCTCTCTGATGAATAAATAAATAAAATCTTTAAAAATATATATATACTTATTTGGTTGCATTTTTCACAGTAGCCTCATAAAGCTTTAGGTAGTTTAAATAATTTTCCTAAGATGACACAATAAATGACAGATCGAGGATTTGAATCTACATCTGCTTTGTTTCAAAATTTTATGCATATTATAAAAATAACCAACTGGATAAGCAGTCTAACTTATTTTAAAATTGACTGTATTTTCAAAAACTCTATCTTGTTCCCGAGAAGACTTGAGACAGAATTCTTGAAATTTGAGTACAGGTTAGCAGAAATATTGGCAAAATATTAGAAAATGTTTTGGTGTTTGTGTTTTATAAGCTTACAGTAAAACTCTGTAATTATGTGGTACAGGAGGGCATACCAATTAGCCTCAATATGGACTTCCTCTGAAAATAATTAACATTTGACAGACAGTATGATCTAATAAACCAGATGACTGAGGCATTTTTCCAATGGGATACATACTTGGTTTAAACCTTTGATGAACTGTTTTTTTATATGAGAGTAGTTTAAATTTAAGAAAAAGCAAACAGTAGGGCATGTTAAAATAGCTATTAACTAAACACCCTGAAAGGGTATAAAATGCCTCCAGCTGCCAAAAAACAATTAGGCTGCAAATATGCCTTTGGTTACCTAACTACACATTCCCTAAACATTTAGTTCTAATTAATTTTCTTCATTACACAACAATGCCTCTCCTAATTACACTAGAGAAATTCTATAAACCTACTAGCTATTCGAAGTCTTTATTGCACAAATTATTCTGGTAGGCCCCTATCAGAAGCAAATCCTCACTCTGTAATTTATACATACCTCATCTCAGCGGACATGGGCTACTTAGTAAACCCTTGACAGCCAGGCAAACTAATCCTGTATGTGACCATTTTCCAAATTAGTAATTTTAGCGTGATGGAACATCAAGCTGAATAATTTAAAACATACCAAAGTAAAGGTGAAAAGTACAAACACAAGAACGTGTAGCATCTGAATTCATACACATGTTGCCAAAGCTTGTGATCCCTGGATCAGCAAGAGAGGCTGACTCAGAGGAACAAAACGCCTGCACTTTCAGTGAACTTGGAAGTACGAAGGGTAGGCAGTGGCAGTCTTCAGGCCCCAGAAACAATGCAGAGAGTACATTGAGTCTAAAGGACTGAATGAGTCATAGAATCATAGGGTTTAGGGGTAGGCAAAAACCCCAAACCCATCACTCACTAAATGAGGGAATCAAGGCCTGTTGAAGTGATGTGGGCTGGTACCAGGCTCTCCAAGGTCCTGACAGAGCTGACTACACAACACAGTGTCACTCTAGATAGGGTTAGTACATGGAGCCTATTAGCTGTTTGAAAGCTGGGGCAAAACAGAGTTTCGTTCCTAGAAAGCTATTTTTGGCTTCCTTTCCCAGCCTCATAAAACTTGGTGAGCTTGGGCAGCCCTGGTGGCTCAGTGGTTTAGTGCTGTCTTCAGCCCAGGGCGGGATCCTGGAGACCTGGGATCAAGTCCCATGTGGGGCTCCCTGCATGGAGCCTGCTTCTCCCTCTGCCTGTGTCTCTGCCTCCCTCTCTCTCTCTCTCTCTCTCTCTCTCTCTCTCTCTTCTCTGTCTCTCATGAATAAATAAATAAAAACTTAAAAAAATTGGTGAGCTTAATTATCAGGGTTTTGGAGGATGGTATGTAAGCCAATCAGTACAAATGCATCCTCAGTATTCAAAACTCAAAGCCAACGGATGGTGTTTTAGCAGCTTCACTTTCTATGCCTGGAGTGTGCTGATTAGCCAACCATTTCAGCCCAGGCCTAGGGACCTGTTTCTGACTTTTTTTTTTGTACATATGAATTTTCTCTCATGAAATTAGATCAAAAGTAACCTAGAGTTTTGCTACTCAAAAGCATGGTCTGTGAACCAGAAGCATCAACATCACTTGGGAGATTATTAGTTCCCAAACCTCCTGAAACAGAATTTGCATTTTAACAAGATCCCCTGATAATTCATATGCTCACTGAAGTTTGAGCAGCACAGGTCTAGAGCAGTAATCCTCAAATTTTAGCATGCTTCCACTCATCGGGAGGGCATCCCATCCTCAGAGTTTCTGATTCAGTAGGTCCAGGCTGAGGCCTAAAATTGGCATTTCTAACAAGAGCATTAGGAGACTTTTGAGACAAAAGTTTGGATTCTGGCATAGATTCTCTGCTTTGTCAGATCTTTGGGGGTTTTGGAAATTCAGTTGCTGTAGTTTTTGGTAGCCAAGGGCTTTTTGCTGTTCATGAAGTGTGGATTTGTGCAGTCTTTTTGGTGATTCTGGGAATCCTATACATTTGATGATAGCAATAAGTTGGTGGTTTTAAAAGTAGGTTAACAATGCAGATTCTCGATCCCCACCCCACCCCCAAATTAGTGGGTCCTGGATGAGGTCCAGAAATACGCATTTTTAATGAACATCCACATGATTCTGAGACAGGCGATCCAACAACACACTCTGAGAAACATTGATTTAAATGCTGAACATCTTAGGGAAAAAGCAGGATTTGTGCCCTCTCAGCAGCAAGATTTCAACATTCTCTCAGTGCGGGCAGCAAGTGCTTCTCATAATTTAGCAATTGAAGCAGTTCCAAGAAATCAGTCCACTGAGCCTTTCCCTCACAAAAGCCCCAGTAGAACTTGCTCACTCCTCCTTTCTTAATTATATCTGGCCAGCAGTGAGCACTGCAGCCGCCGTGTTCTTTAATCTACTTATCCATCTTACAACTGCAATTAATCAAGTGCAGCCATCCATCTGGTTAATATAAGGACAAGCTGTTAATTTGTGAATGAAGATAAAGGTCTAAAGACAACAAACAAACTAGCAAGGAGCTCTGGAAGGTAACATTTACCCCAATCCTTGCAAAGCAGGAGGAAGAAACAGGGGAATTCATTTGTTATAATAAAAGAAGGAAATGCTTTTTGGTGGAAGGAAGTGAATATAGAATTTAGGTACCTCTGGGTACCCATGTGGCTTGTCCCTAGGTCATCTCTGAACTTAGGCTCTTTAGCTGTAATATAGGAAAATAATAGGGCTGAATCTTCATCTCAGGGAAGTGCAGAGACTCCACTGAGATCAAGTGAGACAAAACACTTTGTAAAATGTGGCAGAAATATTTTCAGTCGTTTCTGTGTATTTCTTTTACTTATTTAATAGATATACGTAGGGGACTCTCTTTACATGCACATCTGACACTGGGTTTTTTTAGCAAGGAGAATGCACACATTGACCACATGATAGCTTTACTATTTTATAGTCTTCAAGTTTTTTTGCTTTGTTTTGTTTTGTTTTTTGATCTCTAAATTCTCCCCATCCTTCCCAATCCTAGTCTTAAACGTAAGTCCCCATTTCAGGGTGTTATGGACTGAATGAGTCCCCTTCAAATTCACTTGTTGAAACCCTTATCCCCCCCCCACCCCCCCGCCTGATGGATTTGGAGGTAGGGCCTTTGAGAGGCAATTAGATTAAGATCCCGTCCTGAGGTTGGGACCCTAGTAATGTGATTACTGCCTTTATAAAAAAAGGAAGAGAGCACCTAGGAAAGGTCAGGTGAGTACACAGCGAGAAGGCATCTTTCTTCAAACCTGAAAGAGCATTCTCACCAAGAACTGACTCTGCCAGTACCTTGGTATTTGACATCACACCCTCCAAAACTGGGAGGAATAAATATTTGTTGTTTAAGTACCCCCAACCCCACAGCCTCTTCAGTTTATAGTTATTTGGTTATAGCAGCCTGTGCTGACTCAGATGGGGCAGGCTCCCTACCACAGTGTCTGATTCAGTTGGTCTGGGAGAGGCCTGAGCATTTGCGTTTTGACAAGATCACATGCTTTGTAATTTTTAAATTTTATTTCTTTATTTTTAAAGTTTTATGTATTTCTGGGATGCCTGGGTGGCTCAGTGGTTGAGCATCTGCCTTTGGCTCAGGGAGTGATCCTGGGGTCCTGGATAGAGTCCCACATCGGGCTTCCTGCATGGAGCCTGCTTCTCCCTCTGACTGTCTCTGCCTCTCTCTTTCTCTATGTGTCTCTCATGAATAAATAAGTAAAATCTTTAAAAAAAATTAAAAAAGATTTTATGTATTTCTTTGAGAGAATGAGCAAGAGAGAGAGAGAGAGCGCGTGAGCATCCACACTAGCAGGGGAGCAGACTCCTCCCCTCAGCAGGGAGCCCAATGCAGGCTAGATGTGGAGCTCCATCCCAGGGCCCTGGGATCATGACTGGAGCAGAAGGAAGACACTTACCCTTATAACCTTAACCAACTGAACCACCCAGGTGCTGCAGATCACTTTCTTTTTTAATTCCGCTGGTTGTGGACTGCATTTTGAGGACCACTGCATTAAAACAAAATTTCCCCTGATTACAAAATGTAAGCTTTCTTTACTTTAAAAAGTTTATGTTCTCTGCCTCATATTCCTACTCCTGGTCTCCAATTTAAAAGGAAACATACCCCAGACTTAGAGCTAAATGAGGTGTAGAGAAAATTTACACCTAATGACCTTGAATGCACTTTTGTCAACAACACTATGCTAAGCACAGTCTCTTTCCATGTCATTAAGAAATATTTTGAGAGCCTTTCAACTACTCCAGGAGTTTATGATCAAGCTGGAGAGACCAAATCTACCCTGCAAAAACACTCTGCTAATAATTACTGAGCAAAATAAACTATAAATGCAAAACAGCATTGCCTAAAGTCCCCAGGTGAGAGCACTGTCACATTCCTAAAAGGAGAAATAGAGATTTAAATCCCAAATGCTCAGAGAGTCTACTTTATCACTTCAACTTGTTTACAGCTAGCTAGAGGCAAACCTCTTGACTTCAGTTCAATTACAGACAGGATAAAACTTTGAGGCGCTTCCATTGGCCTAATGGTCTGCCCCATGTTGTTAGATAAAGTGTGAAAGCACTGTTTCTCAGAGGGTGATCTGTGGGCCACCTGCAGCACAACTGCCTTAGAAACCTATTCAATGTACGCATTAAAAATGCCTTACCAGGGGATCCCTGGGTGGCACAGCGGTTTGGCGCCTGCCTTTGGACCAGGGCACGGTCCTGGAGGCCCGGGATCGAATCCCACGTCGGGCTCCCGGTGCGTGGAGCCTGCTTCTCCCTCTGCCTGTGTCTCTGCCTCTCTCTCTCTCTCTCTCTGTGACTATCATAAATAAATTAAAAAAAAAAATGCCCTACCAAAAAAATCCTTGGAGGCCAGTTCGTGGAAACTTGTCATTTACCTAAGTAAATCTTATGTTTAGTTTGAAGGGACATCCTCCGGGAACTTCTCCCCAACCCCACCCAGTGTATTTGACTTCGGGATTACCACTTTGTTCTCCAGATGATGCTATGTGGCAGGCATTAGTAAACCTGCAGCTGTAGGATGTTTAGTGGTCAGTTTGAGTCTTAATTTCTGGGTAGATTCAGATAGGATAGGAGCCTTCTCATTGCACCTGCAAGAAGCACAGAAATCTGTGATGGACAAATAGGAAGTGACACTCTGCTACATAGATAAGAAATCCAAAGAGAGAGAGAAAAAAAAATGATCACGGGGTCTGAGAATAGTTGGAAGAGCCACGTTGCTGTTGGGTGGGTCCCAGGAAGTATGACAGGTTAGGGTGAGATGGTAGTGTAAACCCTGCCAGGTGTTGTTTGTTTGTTGTGATGCAAGTGCCTGATTTAAGTCTTGATTGCCCAGGCATCCATTTCAAAGAGGCATCCACTTAGAGGTGGCTATTTCCATAAACACATGCCAGCAAGTGATTAGACAAAGAGCCAGGCCACCTCCTGGCACTGAGGTTCCTTGGTTTTACAGATCTTGGTCAATTTTGGTAACTCTCTTTTCCTTTCCCTGCACTTTAAACTCCTCCTGTTAGGTTTAAAATTTTCCAATAAAGAGAGGGCCCGTGAAAGCATAGGCCCCCACCACCTTCAACCGCAATATAAACAGAACGTTTGACATTCTTGTGCTCCCTCTCTCTCCCTCGCTACCTTTCACTCCTCCCGGAGACCTCGCTATGTGGCCCCAGGTGTGCTGTGTAGCTTCCAGGACTTGTAAATAATAAAACCCTATTTTTTCAAAGTTTCCTGATGGTTGCTGCTGAAGGGCGTCTTGCTATCATAAGAACCACAAGGGTCAGTCCAGTGGCAACATTGGTTTGGAAAAGCGTTTGTGGGAAGCTCACTGGAGCCCAGGTGAGTGCCCCCAGGCATTTCTAGTATTACTATTGATAGACTGAGACCAGCACAAAAGAGAGGTAGACTTATTTTTGTTTGTTTTCTTAAAGAGTCCTATTTCTAAAAAGAAAATTGCTTTCATTTACCCATGCTGTCTCCAAAGGATAGATGACAGGAATATGAGGGCAGTAAATTTAGTCCTGTGATCTACTTATGAGCTTCAGGCTGAAGCAAAGTCTTTCTGTTTGAAGGCCATTGAGCCATTTCTTTTGTGTGTGTGTGTGTGTGTGTGTAGCAATTTCTAATTACGAGTGACTACATATCCATTGCAGACACCTGTAAAAGCAATAATAAATGCAAAGAAATCTAATCCTACCAAATTAATCTGACGATTACTGAGTATATAGCGGTGTGGGATTTCGGCATTTTAGATAAATGGAAGCACACTATGCATTTGCTACCTGCCATCTTCACCTAATACAAATACTGTCACTGTTTTTTTTCCCTTTAAAATATATTCTATGCTACGTAGTTCTCCGTTGTATTGAGATTATGGTTTATACACATAGTCATCGATTATGGAATGCAGTGTCCTTTGATAGGACAAGATCTCTCTATTTTATACCAGGTGGCTTTTCCTAGCTCTTGCCTAAGGATCTGGGTTAATGTTGTGATTTTCTAGTTGTACCATTTCCCCTCCCTCTAGATCACTTAAGTTCTCATTTCATCCCTGGGGGCTTTCTGAAAACAACTGCAGGAGTCTCAACTCCTTGTATTTCATTTATTAATTTGTTTGTTCATCAAATATTGAGGAAGTGGAGATGGCAGATACAAACTTATGTTTGTGTCCAGAGCAATATACGAGTAAAAATAAGTATGATACCAAGTAGTGAGAAGAATAACTTGAATAGGTCTAGATTTATCTCTCTTAATTGGAAGGACATCTGTTAGACTGCAGACATTGCTGTCAGCAAGATCAGGGTAGCAGGCTGAGGTCACAGGAGGCCAAGGGGAGGAGATTAAGGACACCTTCTCCTCACTCTGTTATTCATGGTCTTCCTGGTTCCCTCTTTCATGTACCATATAGAGACATGATCCATTATTAGTTCAGTGGTTAACAATTTTTAAGTTAGGTGGAGGACACCAGGCCTCCTTTCTGAGGCAGATCATTTTATTTATAATGGTCCTGCCTTTGGCTTGCTTCCTGCTATTTTTGTGCTTTTTATTCTTTTCTTTTCTTTTCTTTTTTTCTTTTTTTCAATGAAGGACTTAGACCAGATGGACAATATTGGGAGTCTAGTTTCTCTTTTACAGTTGAACAGAATGCTATTTATTGTGTAATTCTGGGGTCAAGCAAATCAATAAAGGGGGCCAACAAATGTGTGTCCTTCAGAAGTCACCAGCTCACTGAACGTGTGTTGTGGCAAATGCTGGACTTTTGTATCTTAAGAGAAAGGGATGGATCGCAATACTATCCGACTTCTCCACCAGACTGCAGATGAAGAGAAACCTGTCCAAAAAGTTGTCATGGTTCCTAATTGAACTTTCAGATGTCTGTTCATAGATGAGCTCCTAATTAACCAAAATCTAGCTCTCATGAGGTCACTAAAAACCTGACACTTTTTCAGAAGTAAATTTTAGAGTGACCTTCTGGTCATGTTAGAGAGCATTGAAGCATAAAAGCATTTTGCTTTCCAATGGAAGTTCTTTTCTGTTAGTGTCAAAGACAAAATCTCCGTGATCCCTTCTGTGTTTCTAAGCATCACAACTAAACAACTTAAAGAAATTTCCCATCATTTTTCTATAATTTAAACCTAAGCAGGCTTGAAGGGAGCAATAATGATATCTGGGATGGCTTCATCTAGACCTCAATGGTTTTGCATATTTTCATTATACATTTATTTGGTAATCAGAGGAAGTTATTTTGCTTCTTATATATCCAATTCCTCAGACAAACAGAGTAAAGTCAAAATAAAGTGACCCATCAAGTGTTATAAAATATCCACATTAGAGGAAAATACCATTTTAGATTTATTTTTATCGGAAGGGAATTAAGAAGTGCAAGTTCAAAATTTGGTAAGTCTAACTATTTAGAACCTATTTCCTTAGTGTGTGATGCTTAAATTTTTGTGGGTTAAAAAGAAAAAGGTGATATATTCACTTGGGCTGCCATAATAAGGTATCACAGACTGGGGTGGCTTAAACAATAGACATTAATTTTCTCATAGTTCTAGAGGCTGGAAATCTCAGATCTAAATGTTGGCGGGGTGGGTTTCTGGTAAGAGCTCTCCTCCAAGCTGGCAGAAGCACCTCCTTGCTGAGCGCTGCCATTGGCCTTTTCTTTGTGCATGTGCAGAGAGAGTGCTCTTGTTTCTTTTCCTCTTTTTATAAGGACCAGTCCATTTGGATTAGCATCCTGCTCTGTGACCTTATTAACTTTAACTATTTTGAGGGCCCTATCTTAAAAAATAGTCACATTATGAGTTAGGGTTTCACCGTATGAGTTTTGAAGGACACAATTCAGTCCATAACACAGATGGATCAGTTCTGAGGGACTTTTGTGTGGGATATTTCTGAAAGAGATTTTCCCAAGTGTGAAAACCCTTGTAGCCTCTATCATTGGAGTGGGTAGGGAGGAGAATGATAATTTGAAATGGGACCTTTGAGTGCTGACAGAGCCTCAGACCTGAGCATTTATGGTGACCCAGGACCCATGGTCCCTATCCAGGAGCTTGCTGAAACTTTTCAATCTACCTATGTGAGAGTGCCCAGATTGAAGCCTGGAGAACTTCCACAGGATAGTACGATACTGTAATCTACCAAAAGCTCTCTCAGCTTTCTTTCTTAAGTAAGAAATATGTTTGTTTGTTTATTAAAGGGAAGAATCACTTAAAAATATTTTATTTATGTGAGAGAGAGAGAAAGAGCGAGAATGAGCAAGCAGAGAGAAAAAGAGAGAGAATCTCAAGCAGACTCTGTACTGAGCATGGAGCCAAATGCAGGGCTCTATCCCTTGACCCTGAGTTCATGACCTGAGCTGAAACTGAGTCAAGTGCATTTGACTATTTGCATCCTCTGACTGTTTATGCAACAGATGACACCAATTTTCAGGTTTTTAGTCTTGTCCTTACCCCGCAAGTCTCTAACATGACAAACTGATGTGCCTTTTGGGTTCTGATGTCAAATGGGTCACTTCTCGGCTCTCCCTCTAGTCAGCTCAGGTTTCTTCCAGGTCTGCTAGCTGAATTCAGTGACCATCTAGTCTATTTTCCAAATCCCCAAACTTTATTTTCATTTTCTCTTCTATCCTTTGTCCTTATGAGTTTATGCCTTTGTCTTTTATTTTTTCTTTTATTTTTTTTAAAGATTTTATTTATTTATTCATAGAGACAGAGAGAGAGAGAGAGAGAGAGAGGCAGAGGCACAGGCAGAGGGTGAAGCAGGCTCCATGCAGGGAGCCTGACATGGGACTCGATCCAGGGTCCCCAGGATCAAACCCCGGGCTACAGGCAGCGCTAAATTGCTGCGCCACCAGGGCTGCCCTGCCTTTTTCTTTTAAAAATGTGATTAGTATTGATATAATGAGGTTTTGGGAGGCAGGGGAGATAATGTGTGTGCTCTATTTGCTGAATTTTACTGAAGCTCTCCTAACACTTTCTTACATGATAAAACACTTTTTTGTGTGGTGTGTTTTTACTCCTATATAGATGAAGCATACTACTGATTATGAAGCCCTCCAAGTTTGTCTTATGGCACCATTTTTATAGTTACAAGTGCTCAATCGACCTAGCCACCCGGGTACCCCAAGAAATATGTTTATTAATAACCAAGTCACCTTTACCTTTAGAGTCAGTCCCCAGCCAAGCTAAACACATGTTTCTGAACTGGATTTAATGCGTAACTAATGACCAATGTAAGCAGTCTTCTTTGTGTTCTTTGAGAAACTTCAAGTTTGCGTAATTTTTTTGACCTGCCTCATTCTACTCTATACACGTCAAGCCTCTCAGCCTTCATAAAGGAATAGTTGTTGTACTCTCTTTGGACATAAATGCTCTTGCTGCCAGTGAAACCAGGTCTGTTTGTTCAATTACAGGACTTTCTCTGGATGCCTACAATGGAACATTATGTCCGGTCAGCTAGTGGTCCTTTATCTTCCAGGTAGAAACAGCATGGCCTGGAGAAGAAAATTTATTTCTTTTCCTGATTAAAGAAAAGGATTATGGATGATCATTACAGAAAACAGGAAGGAGGAGGAGGAGGAGCAGGAGGAGGAGGAGGAGGAGGAGAAAAGCAAACCACACATACAAGAAAGCAAGCTCATGATCCTGCCAAACAAATAGTCATTGTTAACATTTTGACTGATTTTCACCTGGTCTTTGTTTTGATAGTATTGACAGAGTGTTTATCACCTACTAAATACTTTGCATTTATGGAGAAGTAGATCTTGTTAAGTTCTTAGAAACCACTATGCTACATACAGACTAAAGGGCAATGCACGGAGGGTAATCCACATCTACACATCCCCGTGGATGGATTCCCCTGTATGGGTTTCTCTGTACCTAATTTTGCTCAATATTGCTATTATATCTATTTAATCATGAAAATAAATAATCTTTAAAAATATCTGTGTTGTACTGTTTCAGGCTGCAGGCGTAACAGGCTGCAGTGATGTATTTAATCACTTCCCCACTGTTGGCTTTTGAGGTTGTTGCTTGCCTTTTTCTGCTGTTGCTCTCAGCATGCTTGGCTTCTGCCGAATCAGAACCAAAATGTCTATAATCTGAAACTTGGTGTGACAATAGGTGTCAGGGCTTTTTACATTTTTTAAAAACTATCTGAAAATTCTCTTATACAGGGTTAATAGACAAACAGACTTTGAATATGAGCATTTCCAGAAAGGGGAGGGGCATCAAAACCACTTTAAAGATTTGAAAGCAGGATCAGAAGTCCTCTTAGACCACTGTTCCTTCTATCACTTGACCCTCTCCATCAATTCCACACACACATCCGTGTGGGATGCAAACAACACCTTCTCACTGAGTGCTTGCATGGCCTTTTCTCTGTGCATGCACAGAGAGTGCTCCGGTTTTATGGCATGGGTAAGTTTTTATTTTGATAAAATTATAAGCTTTCAGAACACTTGTAAGAATAATAATACAAAGAGCTTCCATTTTAAAAAGACTATTTAAAAAGACTAAACCAGCAAAATTGCAGGGAAGGTACAGAGATTTCCCATACACTTCCTGCCCTGACACATTCACAGCTTCCCCCATTATCAACATTCCTCACATCTTTATCCTGCCCTCTCTCTGCCCAGTGGCAACGACTGATCTTTTTACATTCTCCATGGATTTTGCCTTTTCCGGAATTCCATATAGTTGGAATCATACAAGTCTGGTCTTTTTTTTTTTTTCTTTAGATTTTATTTACTTATTCATGAGAGACACACAGAGAGCAGAGGCATAGGCACAGGGAGAAGCAGGCTCGATGTGGGACTTCATCCCAGGACCCTGGGATCACAACCTGAGCCAAAGGTAGACGCTCAACCGCTGAGCCACCCAGGTGCCCCCAAGTCTGATCACTTTTAAGAAGAAGGCACAAAAAGCTGGCATGAGAGTGAGGATTGTCAACTATGAGCTTCCCTGTAAGGTGACTTCACTAGCTATTTCTTTAGGATAACCCACTATCAGTATTGTTAGGTATTTCCCTAGGTCAGATTTCCTGGAGAAGTCTGTCTTTCTTTCTTTCTTTCTTTCTTTCTTTCTTTCTTTCTTTCTTTCTTTCTTTCTTTTTTTAATATCATGCACTGAGGGTATACTTTTGGTGCCAACATTCTGGGCTGAAGTAGGGGAGGAAAGCTGGAGTCCCAGGTTCTGGTATGTAAACTTTCTATTAATCCTCTTTTGGGTAGACGATCCCTGCCGTGGCCTCTGTATTATTCTCATTGGTCTTCTGTGCAGAGTAGGGGAGGAAAGCTGTGCCTCTGACAATGCAACAGATGACACCAATTTTCAGGTTTTTAGTCTCTAACATGACAAACTGCTGTGCCTTTTGGGTTCTGATGTCAAATGGGTCGCTTCTTGGCTCTCCCTCTGGTCAGCTCATGTTTCTTCCAGGTCTGCTAGGTGAATTCAGTGACCATCTAGTCTGTTTTCCAAATCCCCAAACTTTATTTTCATTTTCTCTTCTATCCCTTGTCCTTATGAGTTTATGCCTTTTTCTTTTAAAAATGTGATTAGTATTGATATAATGAGGTTTTGGGAGGCAGGGAGATAATGTGTGTGCTCTATTTGCTGAATTTTACTGAAGCTCTCCTAACACTTTCTTACACGATAAAACACTTTTTTGTGTGGTGTGTTTTTACTCCTATACAGATGAAGCATACTACTGATTATGAAGCCCTCCGAGTTTGTCTTATGGCACCATTTTTATAGTTACAAGTGCTAGAGGGAGACAGAATTCTGTTCAAACAGTGGCTCTGCCAGTGCTACGAGCTTGTGACCCTGGGAAAGTCACTTCTCCTGCCAAGCCTCAATTTCCTTGCTTATAAAACAAAGATGCAAATAGTACTTGCTTTATATGAGTGTTTT
The DNA here is from genome assembly GCF_048418805.1 of Vulpes vulpes. Lineage (NCBI taxonomy): Eukaryota > Metazoa > Chordata > Mammalia > Carnivora > Canidae > Vulpes > Vulpes vulpes. The sequence goes on along the minus strand of NC_132783.1, from coordinate 106,431,308 downwards.
AGGGATTAACCAAGGCAGCAGATTTAATATGTCATCACCATGCCTGCCACATAGTGGGTGCTCAGGAAATGGCTGCCCTTGGCCTTTTGCTCACTGTTTAATCAGTCTAAGCAGTGAAAATGGTCCACAGAGCTACGTTATTTCCAGGAATTGAGCCTATTTCTGAAATGCCAGTTTCTGTAAAAGTTAATCTTTAGATCTCACCTGGATGGGCAACTTTTGACATTTGAAGCAGGGAGACCTAATCCACAGGTGAAGGCCATGGCAGCCCTCATTCATTCATTTATTCATTCATTCAACAAGGAGTGCTCACTGTGTGGAGCATTTTTAAAAAATATTTTATTTATTAATTTGAGAGAGAGAGAGGGAGAGCACAAGCAGGGGGAAGGGCAGACAGAGGGGAAGAAGCAGACTCCCTGCTGAGTGGGGAGCCCAATGGAAGTCTCCATCCCAAGACCCCAGGATCATGACCTGAGCCAAAGACAGACACTTAACCAACTGAGCCCCCTAAATGCCCCTGTGTGGAGCATTTTAAGGTACATATTATAGCCTATGAGTGAATCACTAAATACTTCAGAATGCCTCCCATAAGTGACATTGTTTCATATTAAGACTTAATGGAATTAACAAATTACCTTTAATAGTATCTAATATTCAGTACATATTAAAACTGGTTTAATTATTGTAGTTTTCATTTTCTAAACATTTGCTCTGTGTATTGATTTGGTTTCCACATGTGGTCTTTTTATTGTTTATTAATTCTTAAATCTGAGTTTTCTTTTAGCTCTATCTTTCCGGCCCCCAAACACTTCCCTTTTCTCCCCCCCACCCCCATATCTTCACTTATTGAATAAAGAGGCTCATCATTCCAAAGAAAGTCCCATATTATACATCTGGCCAATGCATCCTTGTGGTACAGGTTAACTTATTTCTCTTTCTAGTACTCTGTGTGTTGGAGGAGGTAGGATTAAAGGTAGATTAGTTTCTCCATCTATTTTTGACTTGTTTTGGAGGGATATGTTATAGTGGTGCCATGCAGTATATATCTTATCATTTCATGTGCTACATAATGTTTGGTTGTTTAGTGCTTAGTGATACTAATAGATCAGTAGTGTCAGGTAGTGTGATGTTCTCACTCTCTCAGTGTAAAGTTTCCCATCAACATTTTATTTAATTCTTTTATCATCTATTATTGACTATTATACATTGAATTGGGTCCTCCCAAAAGATATATTGAAATTCTAACCTCTGGTACCTGTGAATATAATCTTATTTGTGAATAGGATCTTTGCAAATATAATCAAGTTAAGATGAAATCATTAGGGTGGGTGTCCTCAGAAGAAGAGAAAAATTTGATGTAAAGTCAAAGACACACAGGGAAAATGCCACACCTCAAACTGGGGAGACCTCCTTCCAGTTTGCCCTCACTCAGGGGAAACAAGGGCTGATATGGCCCCCAGTGATCCAGGTGGTGAGTGAGGGCACCCCAGTCTGGATCCTGGGCTGCACTCACAAGGAGCCAGCAAGGATGCTTTCTCCTACCATGTTCTCTCCAACATCCTACGCACGTCATTTTATAACCCACTTTCTTAGGTATAAGGACCTGTGTTTTCAATTCATTTTCGAAGTCCTAGCACTTAATAGAAAAGCCTTTTAAATATTCTTTTATTTTATTTTTAGTTAATAGTTTTGAACTTTATAGTTTTAGATACAGCTAACCAGTCTTTTCCCTAGCTGATCTTCTCCAAAGCATTGCTGTTTCTTACTGACAATAAAAATGGATTCAGTTAAAAAATAAAACAAAACCAAAAAAACTAGGCAAAGCCTGGGAATGCTTTGCAATCCCCAAGGATTGATGGGGTCACCACCAGAAATGAGAAAGAGGCAAAGTAGGGTTCTACCCAGAGTTGCAAAAGGGAGCATGGCCCTGCTGACACCTTCATTTCAGATCACCAGCCTTCAGACCTATGAGAGAATACATTTCTATTGTTTTAAGCTACCCAGGCTGTAGCTTCATTACAGCATCCTGAGGAAACTAACACAGTGGGCATTTCCTGGATTTAGTGGTTTCATTGAAGATTATGAAATGGTAATATTTGAATGCTATCATTTCTCCTGGATTTATTAGCTGGAATTATTTCAGTGGAAAAACTTTCTTTCACTAAGATTATTTCATTGCCTTGGAAAATATTTACTCTAGAAATATATATTATAGTATATGTTGATGTTTTCCCCCTTTTATTCATTCATTCATTCATTCATTCATTCATTCATTCATTCACTCATTCATTTAAGTAAGCTCTATGCCCAGTGTAGAGCTTGAACGCATGACCCTGAGATCAATAGTTGCATGCTGTAGGGATGCCTTGGGTGGCTATGTCAGTTAAGTGTCTAATTCTTGATTTCTGCTCAGGTCATGATCTCAGGGTTGTGTGTTTAAGTCCCAGGTCAGGCTCTGTACTCAGTGTAGAGTCAGCTTGAGATTCTCTCTCTCTCTCTCTCTCTCTCTCTCAATTCCTCTGGTCCAGCTCCCCTTCAATCCTTCTCTCTAAAATAAATAAATAAATCTTAAAAAAAAAAAAGTCACATTCTCTAGTGACTGAGCCAGCCAGGCACCCTTGTTCTTTCAGTTTTGACTGTCAAATTTCAAAGCTTTTTTTCTTTTAAATATTTTATTTATTTATTCATTCATGAGAGACACCGAGAGAGAGAGAGAGAGAGAGAGAGAGAGAGAGAGAGGCAGAGACACAGGCAGAGGGAGAAGCAGGCTCCATGCAGGGAGCCTGATGCGGGACTTGATCCCGGATTCCAGGATCACACTCTGAGCTGAAGGGAGGCACTCAACCGTTGAGCCACCCAGGTGTCCCTGTCAAATTTCAAAATAATGAGTTGACAACACTTTGTGCTGTCCAACGAGCTCACTTTGTTCCCATTTTTTCTTTTGAAAATATTATGGACTTATGAAGAGAGCTTATTTAAAAGAGAATGTCATTAATAAATTATTCTGGGCCTCTGGGCTTCTCCCAGTTGTAAATGAAATGTAGGATTGATATCTTGCCCTTGAGTAAAATGTATACTAAGAAAAATGACCTTGTTAGGATGTCTAAGAAAATACCTATTGGTGACCCAGTGGGAGTCTATGTAAGTTCCAGTAGGGTCAAAGTTGGGTTTGGTTCAGATAATTTTCTGAAAACCAGTATAATATCAAGTATAATTATATTATTATTTATTTTCCAGCTTGTTAAATCTTCTATCTCCTTAGAACTGCCACCATTTTGTCTGGAGAATAACTAATTCAGGTACACTCTCAGAATTTCTTCCTATCTCAAAAACTTGCAAGCTATGAACAGACTCCCTCTTTTTTTGAGACAGATGAACATGAGGATAAGTTGCATAGTAGCAAATGAATGGAGATTTGTGTTGGTTTTTGAAAATAAAAATTTGGGTTTGAGAATTAATGTATTTGAGGGAAAAACACAGATAAATTAAATTAGAGATGTCCTGAAAGATTCAATTTTATTGTTAGCTATAGTTCACATCTCCCTACAAAATTCAAGCTCCTTCAGTGTGAGACCATGTCTAACTTATCAGTATATCTTCAAACACTAAGTAGAAAGATTTCACAGAGGAGGTGCTTCATAAGGTAAACGAATATAATTAGAATTCAGTGCAATTAAAAAAAAAGAATTCAGTGCAATTAAAGTTCTTTAAAAGATAAATATACATTAGACAAATTTAGGGCAATGAACATCATGTGAGAAGATGGATTGGATCCAATTACCATAAAAATGTTATATTAACTGTATACCAAGTGATGTGGAGGTACACTGATAAAGATGCACACAGTATAGAACAGGTATGGTATAGCATACTATATTCTTACATAGAGGAAAATGAGACGTAATATTTCCATATGAATTAGAAGGAACTTAGAGGAATAGATATGTCTGTAATGGGCTTTGTCAGGATGCAGTTAAGCAAGAAGAAAGTACCCAAGATACTTCAACATAAGAGATTTTGTGTAGAGACATCGAAGCTTGGAAGTGCTCTAAGAGCAGGAGGGGATATTGAGGCATCCCTGAGACGGTCCTGTGGGAAGTGGCGACTGCCTCTAGGAGCAAGAAGCAAAGGGTGAGGTTGTGTGTTACTGGACCCTCAGAGGAGGGCTCTGAACCCTGGGAAGGTGTTGGGGTGTTGTGACAGAGTTGCCAGGAGCGCTGGCAGGAGCTGGAGCGGGGGGCTAGAGGCAGCAAGCAAATGGGAAGTGGGACTCTTCTCTCTCATCCTGCTTCCAAATCTCCCTCCTATGAAAAATGCAAGGTGCAGAGTCCCAAGCAAAGCATCACAAAGCAGATCCACAAAGACGTGGAGCCCAGAGGCAATAACTTAGTAAGTCAGGTCGGGGAATGGGAATGCAGACACATTTACTGTCTGCATTGGGTTAGAATGGGCAAGCTCTTTTTTTTTTTTTTAAAGTTTGTTATTTATTGATTTATTTTTAATCTCTACACCCAGCATGGGGCTTGAAATCACAACCGTGAGATCAAGAGTCACATGTGGTTTTGGCTGAGCCAGACAGGCGGCCCCAAGCCTTATTTTTTATTGAGATACATTTCACATACTCTTTTTAGTATACAATTAGAGTATACAATTCAGTACTTTTTAGTATATTTACAAAGTTGTGCAGTTAAGACCACTAAATCCGCAATATTTTCATCAGCCCAAGAGGAAACCTTGTGCCCTTTAGGCTGTCACCTCCTATCCCACTACATTCCCCCACTCTGGTTAGGGGAGATGGTTGCTAAGGCAACCATAACACTGCTTTTCATCACTATGGAATTGCCTATTCTGGACATTTCATATAAATGGAATAATATATGATAGGACCTTTTTCTGTTTGGCTTCTTTTCTTGGCAAAATGTTTTCAAGATTTATCCATGTTGTAACAACATATATGGGTGCTTCATTACTTCTTATAGATGAATAATATTCCATTACATGGGTATACAACATTTTGTTTACCCATCCCTCAGTTGATATATATTTGGGTTGTTGCTACTTTTTGGCTATTATGAATTCTGCTATTATGAAGTATAGCAGTATAGCATTTGGGTATAAGTTTTGTGTGGCTATATGTTTTCAATTCTATTAGGTAGAGTGGAAGCGCTGGGTCCTATGGAAACTCTATGTTTAACATTTTGAGGAAGGATTTAACTGTTTTCCATGGCAGCTGTACCATTTTATATTCCTACCAGCAGTGTATGAAGGTTCCAAGTCTGTACATCCTCACTAAGATGTGTTACTGCCTGTCTTTTTTTTTTTTTAATCAAGGCTATCTTAATGGGTATGAAGTGATATCTCACAGTGACTTTTTTCTATAAAATGAAATTATACTTTATTAATAATCCTAGCGTCTTTTCATGTGCTTATTGACCATTTTGCGTATATTCTTTGGAGAAATGTCCATTCAAGTCCTTTACCCATTTATGATCGGATCGTTTGTTTTTTCTTGTTTAGTCATAAGTGTTCTTGGTATATTCTGGACATTAGATGCTTATAGACATATGATTTGCAAATACTTTCTCCCTTCTGTAGGCTACCTTTTTACTTTCTCGAAAATATCCTTTGATGCAGAAAAGTTTGCAATTCTGATGAAGCCTAATTTATTTCTTATTACTCATATTTTTGGTGTCATATCTCAGAACCCATTGCCTAATCCAAGGTCACAAAGATTTACATATGTTTTCCTGTAAGACTTCCATGCTTTTTATTCTTACATTTAGGTTTTTGATCTATTTTGAGTTAATTTTTGCATGTAGATATCCAGTTGTTCCAGCATCATTTGTTGAAAAGATTTCTTTCCCCCAATGCATTCATTATCTTAGTACTCATGCTGAAAATCAACCATAACTGTAGGTGCTTTTTTCCCTAGACTCTCAATTCTTTTTTTCATTTTAGAGATTTTATTCATTTATTTGAGAGAGATAGAGAGAGCATGCACATGACAAGTTGGGGGAGGAGCCGATAGGAGGGAGAAGGCATCTGAACCTGACTCTGTGGGGCTATGTGGGGCTCAGCTGGGTGCTTGACTCAGGGCTTAGATGGTGGCTCTGGGGGCTCAAGCTCAAGACCCTGAGGTCATGACCTGAGCCAAAACCAAGAGTTTTGGACTGTATATGCCTGTATATGATGATGTATATGCCTATTCTTATGCTAGTACCACACAGTCTTGATTACTGTAGCTTTGTAGTAAGTTTTGAAATTGATACCAACATTGGTCTTTTTTTTTTTTTTTTCTGAGATTGTTGGCTATTTGAGGTACTTTGCATCTCCATATGGATTCTAGGATCAGCTTGTCAATTCATGCAAAAAAAGCAGCTGGGATTTTGATAGGGATTGCATTGAGTACCATGCTTACTTTTAGCAAAAACATTTCCACTTTGACCAGAAAGTCTGTTTTTCAAGATGCTAGCTCTCTTGGTAATAGGCAGTCAGTGTAAACTGCATTAAGTTAGCCAGATTAAAATCAAGTTTTGTCTCTCTTTTGTAGTACAAATCACACTGATAACTTTAAATTTATTTGGGTGAAATAAATATTTGTGTGGTTCGCTGAGGGCTATAACTAGTTTTCCTGACCACTGTATCACCAGGCTAAGCCCAGAGCCTTGAAGCACCCAGAAGGTGCTCAGAGTTTTTAAGAAATGCAAGCATCTTCTCTAATAGGTGAGGGAACAAAAGCAGAATGGTATATGGATTTAGGACTGGGATATGTAAACAAACAAACAAACAAACAAAAAACCCCAGCTTAACCAGACACAAAAGCACAGACATTGTATATTTTATATGAAATGTTCAGAAGTCTGGAGGTGGGAATATGAACTGTCTGTAAAACTGGCATGAGGATTCTTTTTAGGTAATGAGAATATTCTAAAATTAATTTATGGTGATGATTGTCCTGCTCTGTAACTTCACTATAATTCATTCAATTGTACACTTAAAGGTGGTAAATTTCATGGTATGTAAATATCACAATACAACTAAAAAAGAAAAAGAAATCCTAACAAAACTCCAGCTTGAGACTGAGGCTTCCTTCAGTCTATTTCAATTTTTATTGGAGAAAATGATACAGACGAAGTAGGTCAAACGGTGCTATATTTCCACTGGCAAAGAAGAAAAAAAGGAAAAGGAAAGAAAAAGTGGAGGTGGAGTGATTGAAAGGAAAAGTGGACCACCCAGAGCAGTTGGGATTGAAGCTCACGGAAAAGGTAATGAGGGCTCCAGGGCCACGGTTCCTGTGGGGAATTGGTCCATAAAAGGGCCTAGAATACAAAGGAGAGAATGGACATAAGGTTGAAGGGAGACAAGGGACTGGCAGCCTAACCCATCTGCCCAGTTTTTGACAGCGAAGAACCTAAGAAGGTCATGGGCTTGCCTTTCAGCGGCACTGGGGAGACCACATTTGAAACACCCCGGGGCAGGGCTGGTCACCCTGGTGTGAAAAGACTGTCGTGGCAGCCAGAGAAACATGGTGATGGGAAAACCTTCTAGTTAGGAGCCATCACTTCACCATTCACCCTTGTCAGCCCAGCTGCTGGGACGGCTCAGCAGGGAAGGGAAATGATCGATAGTGGCCCCTGACAGGTTACCAGGGAAGAAGCAAGTGCTCGACATACGGCTGCGGGTCATGTTGGCCAGGCTGTCTGACTCCTAATCCTGCCCTTGATCTGGATGCTGGAGCATCTGCTAAATCACATCCGGAGGCTTTCTGGCTTCGATACTTTTGCTCACCCCAAGCTAAAATTCACCTGGCCTGCAAAGCCTGCTTCATTTATTTACGGTGCTAGCTTTCTTATCATTCTGTAACATGTGTGATGTGCCAGGGACTATGCTAAGACCTTTCCAGGCATGCATACATTCTCACACAAACCCAAGAATTAGAAGCCGTTATCCTCATTTTTTTAGATTAGGATATACAGTCAAAGACATGGATTAATTTGCTGAGATCACAGGGCTAGTAAGTAGCAGAGGTGGGCCTTGAACTTGGGTGTGTCTGATGCCAAAGCCCATTTTCTCAGACAGTGCTATCATGTCTTTTTAAAGAGAATCTTCAATGGGCCATTCTAGTTGCAGGTCTGATTAAAGATTAATTTCTTTTTTTTATTTTTTATAAGATTTTATTTATTTATTCATGAGAGGCACAGAGAGAGAGAGAGAGAGGCAGAGACACAAGCAGAGGTAGAAGCAGGCTCCATGCAGGGAGCCCGACGTGGGACTTGATCCCTGGACTCCAGGATAACGCCCGAGCTGAAGGCAGGCGCCCAACCCCTGAGCCACCCAGGTGTCCTTAAAGATTATTTTCTTACTTCTAAAGATGGAATAAATAAACAAGTAATTCTTTCCCTCTAATTGACTGGAGTACTCAGAGCAGCAGACATGCCTGATATAAATAAAGCAGACACTGGCTCTCTTGCCCCCTGGTCTCTAGTTGGAGGTCCCACCCAGTCTTTGTGGCATGGTCTGGGGCTGCGATGGGAGTTGGGATGGGGCACTGGCCACAGCAGCCTGCAGCTCTCAGAAGTGCTCTCATTTCAGTTGCTAGGGGCTGGCCATAGCCGGGCCGGGCATGGTCAGCCCCTCAGCCACCAACTCCCAACACTGACTGCAGCAGAACAGACCTGGCGGCTGTGTTGGGCTCCTGTGGGGAGGGGCGTGAGGGCCCTTCCCTTTTGCAGCCAGTTGGCCTGATTTCAACCCTTACTGGAAGCAATCAAGCATGCATGTGCTAGGTCACAAAGTTCAAATAACTAACTCAGCTTTCAGATTATTACCTAAACAATTACATTCATGAGACTTAAATCTAACACACCCAAATTTAAACTAGAGTATTATGATAAAAGTCTATAGCCTTTGATCAGTCTTGAGGAAGAAAGTCTTATTGTATCTTATTCCTCCACAGAGTAATGATAAGGATTAAATAGAAAGCATGATCCCTATTTTACAGGTAAGAAGGCTGGCTCAGGGGAGTTTCTATCCTGAGTGTGCCTGACACCTTGTTTTATGTCTGTAGATACTCCATTTTAAATACTTGTTCATTGACTGACCCAGTCTCCCGGTAATCAGTGGAGAATAGAAGAAAATACAGGTGTTATTTACTTAATTGTAGGTATAATGTTGTCTCCATTCTGCCTAGTTCAGCATATTGGAGAGTTTTCCTTTCTCTTTGTCCGGGCACCGAATTCCTGCCATCCCCTTGGATGAAGCCTACCTGGGAACAGCCTATGGGATTATCTTGCCACCAGGGATTTGAACAGTGCAGCCAGAACATGGTGGTGCAAACTAATGGTGTGAAGCCAATAAATGAGTGGGAAGTAAAAGGTCTTTTTTCCTCCTTTGCAGGAACTATGCAGGAAGGCAGTGAGGTGGGAAGCCAGGTGTGGACATGGGAGCAAGGGAATCACTAGTGTCATTAGGTCTGACAGTTGTGTGTCCTTGCTACAGAGCTGCTTTCTAAGCACATTTTAACCCCCTCTTGATTTCTTTCTCCCTTTTGTAAGAAAGCTCAGTGCAGAATAAAACGGTCTGATTTGAATAGACGTTTTAATATAAGTCATATTTGTGTTCCTTAAGTGAAAGGTTTTTTCCCTCACATATTGTCCCCGGTATAAATGATTTATATTTATGAGAAGTACAATTTTTCGTCCTAACCATTCAAACCTCCTTGGCAAACAGCTGCATTATGTTGTTAAACCACACGAGGGCAGTGGTGTCACATGTAAGAGATGCTGCCTTCTGCTTTCTGAACAGATGGCACATTTGTTAGACTTCATTGGATGTATTTTTCCTTTATTGAAGCACAGGGGAATTTCACATTTGCAGGTAGAATGGGGGAAGATAGTTAAAATTTTATACCGTATTTTTATCTCTTTGTTTATGCTGATAAAGGTAGCAAAGGCAGTTGATTTATCCTCCTTTTTGCTGTTTTGAGAGATGGTTGCGCTAACAAGCTGGGGTGGGTGTTCATTACCACCGTGACCCTGCCAGAAGATGTTCTGTTGATTTTGCACTTAATTGGAAATGTCACAAAGATAATACGTAAGCCCATCCTTCTTTCAAACCCTCAACACCCTTAGATATGACAAATCCTGCTGTTGCTTTCAGGAAATTTCTGCATTTAGTCTTTCTCCACACCTATTAAGTGGGGAGAATCTAGCCAGCTCTCTCTGAAGATGGAACTGTGTGACCTTCCTTAACCCCATGATCATAGGAACTCTGAAGTGTCTCTTTCACAGATAGGTCTAGTGCTGCTGGGTTCCGAATGTCCCCTGGCCCTTACGGATGCAGGAGGTCTTAAGTCAGAGCTAATCCGTTGACTCTTCCTAGGGTGGGATAATGCAGAGGTTGCTGCAGAACCGAGGACAGTGCATCTGTCCTATGGGCATATTTGGTCTGTTATGCTGTATTGGCTCAGACAGTGTTGAGTTTCTAAAAATTGCTAAACTTAAATACAAAGAGTCCCATTAAAGATCCAGGATTCTCGCTTTTCTTAAAACATTGGACAGTTGGTAGGACTCGCTTGCACAGTCTCTGGGTGGCCACAACCTTCTTTGTGGCTATATGTAGTCATTACATACCCAGGTCTCCCCTTTGGTTTTCCTGACACTAGCTGATTATAACCATGTTTGCACTGTTTTTGTTACAATAAAAAGGAAAATGAGAATTTAATACCCATGTCAGTCTCAGAATAGCAAAATGAAAGATATAGTGAAGGAGCCACATGTCTCAAGGTAAATGAGCCAGAATGCAGTCTTCTCTGCTGCAGCATTTAGGGAAACTACCTGTTCTGCTAGCACCTTGCATTTTGCACCTGGAAGAGCTGTGTCTTTGAAGGTGGGCAGGCCTGGGGCTGACCTGGGGTAAAGTACCAGAACTTTGTTGATCTTTTTATCCCCATGGTTAAATGGAGACAATCTCAATTAACTCTCACAGCTGCCCTGAAAGGTAATTCCTACCTTATCTGGGTATCTGGCTTAGTTAGCACGGTGTGGTTGGCCACCTCCTGGCTTTGTCTTACCTTCCTCTTGGGGGCGGTAATTGGCAGATTCACTACCTGACCTGGCTGCGGGGAGAAAGGGTAAAGGGAGAAGAGGAGCAGGAGAGGAAAGCCCTTTGGATGGGGGATCAGACCCGGATATGGCTGGATGCCCATTCTGGAGCCTCGAGATGGCAGTTGAGCTCCGCGGGGCTCCAGGAGGATTGGAGGAACAGACAGGAAATCCATTCTTGCTCGGCAGATACATCGGCAAAACGCCCAAAGCAAACAGCAGAGGAAGTTTGCTTTAGTGGAGACAAACTCACAACTTTGCTCTTTCAAAGCCTCTGTTTACAAGTCAAAGCCGAGGCTCAGGCGGGCTTTCTATGCACACGCACCTGCGGAGGTCCTGCCTGCGGGCTTATGGTTACCAGAGCAGGGCTGCTCGGATGGAGATCTGCTCACTACCCCTTGGGGAGCCAGGACTGCTCACCCCAGGCCTCCTAGGGTCAAATTTGGGAAAGGAGGAGATGAGAGGGAAAAAAAAAAAGCCCTTAGCACTGGTGAATTTTCGAGTGGAGCAAGCATCACTTGTAGGTTACAGAGTGAGGCGAGTGGCAAGAAATTGACAGACGCTGGCCCTAGGTAATTGCAGCCTGAACAAAGGAGCTAAATAAAGCATGTTGCTGGGAGAATAGAAGCCACAGAAGATAGCTCTAAGGGGGAGTGCTGGTTCTGTTACCTGGATGGTGTCTAATGTTGTAAGTGGATTGGGTGTGCCTGTTCCCCTGAAATAAAATAACCTGTAATAGTGTCTGGAATAAACATGTGTTGGCTAAAGGTGGAGTTGGGTGAATTTAGAAAAACAATATCACAGACCTTATGTAACTTTATATTTCAATGAAAAATTTCCCGTGAGAAGGGAAAGCAAAGGTGATGCTCTCCGCTGATGGAGGCTCTAAGGAGCCAGGGCAACCGTGGAGACTGGGTGAGCCACTGCGTTTCTTGCCCTTGAGGGATGCTGATGAAGATAATCTTAGAGATGATCTGATACCATGATCACGCCCAAAGGTTCTGGAGGCAGCTATCTCTGGTTTTGAATCTTGGCTGTGATGCCTTTTAGCTGCGCAATGTTGGGCGAATCACATTCCATCTTTAAGCCTTGGTGTCCCGCGACTGGAGAGGGGTGGAGAGAGATTGAACACCTGACTCCAGGTGGCCTAGGCCTGAAGGGCGGTGCTGACACGCACACGGAAGTGTGTCTTCAGAGCCCTGGCTCTCCGCCCTAGACACTGACAAGGAGCTAGAAACACATCCCATCTCCCCACCTGACTCTGTCCCCCCCAACATTTCCTCCCAGTTCAGATTTTGAGCTCTTAGACCCACCGCACCCCATCTTTGCTGCTTATGTTGGGATTCCTCTGTGCAGGAACCTCTGAGCAGGAACCTCCCACTTTATGTCCCTTCAGGCTTCTTAGCTCCTTTGTAATCTGGTCCTAATGTCTCAAAGCGAATCTTTGACTCTTCCCAGCTATAATTTCTGGTTAATCTTTGCTCCTCTGCATGCCTTTTTTTCTCAGGCCATCCCCATTCTGTGTAAGTCTTCCTCCTCCTGAGAAGGCTCGTTTGGGTGTGGTTCTCTGCCCCAGCATTTCTCTAAACTACTCATTCCTGGAGTGTGCCCTCAGAGGGTCAGTGGCCAAATAAGTTAGGAAGATGGTTGCTTGTTTAAATGGAGTTTGGTGCTAGTGTGCATTATAAATCTCTCAAAAGATGCTCCTGCATGTAGGGTTTCTCAAACTGTTTGGACCTACAGACTTAAAACCTTCTCTCCCTCCTTTCTCTTCTCTTCTTCATGGGACCAGAATGTCATGGTACATACTCTGGAGGCTACATTATGGTTGAGGTTATAGAATTCCTAATGGGGAGGGGGTGGGGGAGGACCCTAAGGCCAGACTCTGGGACAAACTATATTTCTAGATGTGGAATAACAAGAGCACCAATCAGCCCTGCTCTTGTTCTGCCAGAACCCACATTTTGCATCTAGAACCGTGCTCTTACCATCTTACCTGGTGACCAAGTTTCCGTATTATAAGACATTCTAGTAAATGCATCCCTGCTTATGGTCTCCTGTTATCCCAATTCCTGTGGCCTTATTTATTTATTTTTAACAGAGAGAGAGAGAGAGAGAGAGAGAATATACACAAGGGCAAGGGTGTGGCAGGGTGGGGTAGCGGGCAGACGGAGAGGGAGAAAGAGAATCTTAAGCCCCAATGAGGGGCTCTTTCTCATGCCCCTGAGATCATGACCTGAGCCAAAATCAAGTCAAATGCTTAACCAACCCACTAAGCCACTCATGTACACCCTTATTTGTGATTCTCTGTCCCCATCCTACTCTGTCCCCAGACTTGATTCTGTATCACTTGTCCTCCTACACAACACCCACCCATATCTCTACTTGTTTTCTTTCAATTGGTCTTTCCCTCTGCAATGGTTAGGATACCTTGGTCTTCATTCTAGGTCCTGATCGTGTTCCTTCTCCAATTTTCCTTACTCTTTGTCAAGTTTGATATGATTTAGGTGTTGATGAGTTCAGGCTGTAGGGTCTGGTGAACTGACTTCTAATAATTGTAAACTCTTGGGGGAGTATTTAACTTTGGGGCACAGCAAAACCAGCGTAACCCCCTTATTCCATCCTGTTGAGGATTAAACGAGATAGCCCATGTGAAATGCTTCTCATACCACCTGGTGTATAGTAAGAGATCAATAATTATCAGCTATTATATTATCTAAGTCCCAGAGCTTCTTTGATCAATTTAGCCCATGCTGAGCTCTCTCATTTCTTAATACTTTATAATTAGTGTCACAGATGTAGCACTCAGTTTTGTTTGTGACTTATTTATAGCTCCCCACATTAGATTTGGACTTAATTTTTTTAAATGGATAATTTCAAACATACTGTAGAATAATAACATCTTTTGTAGGATCCTTTTGTACTTGTCACTGGATTGGGTCTTTCGTGATAGTTCTTTTCATTCTGTTCCGATATCTAACATTGCTCCATACACAGGAGATGTTGGCATGGGCTGTGACTGAGAATAAGCCACCCCTGTGTATAAGGCTGTGCTTGAGGATGTCTCTCTAAGGTCTTTCTTGGAGGATGGGACCAGCAAAAAGACCATCTTTTCCTACTTTTTCTAAGGGATGGGGAGATGGAAAATAGCAAGCGGTTTCTTAGAGACTATACTTCATTCTCCAAAGGAAAATTATCCCACCTCCCCTTGTCAGTTCTTCAACAGAGCCTGGTGCAAAATAATTTTTGAATTGGCAACTTGCCATTTTTTCCCTAAGTTTTGTCAGAACTGTTTTCTAGTATCAGGTTTGAATCTCAGTTCTCGACCTTTGTGGCTTAAAGCAGTAGACTTGAGAAGACAGATCTCAGAACTAAATCTCCAAAGCTTCCCCCCCTTCTTTTTTTGGCACTGGGTGATTGACATCTGGGGACACAGCTTTGTGACTTCTCTCAAGACGTTGAACAAAATGAAGACTATGTGCAGGAGGAAACATGATCCTACATTTATTAATGTGGCATCAGACAATGTCTCTGGAAACATGTTTTATGCCACACTTCCTCTTGATGGCACTGGAGCCTTAAATATCGGAATAAGCCTGGTCTTTCTCATTCTAAATCCTATTATCTAGGTTAGCTCATCTGTATTCAAAAGATCAATGTTGCATTATTACAAAGATCCTTTCAAGTGTAAAAAGGATGGCACTTCATTACAGAAAGTAAAAGAAACTAATCAAACTTTCTTGGTGAAATCATTGACTTTTTTAAGTAAAGGGCAAATTTAAGAATTTGAAAGTCCGAGATGCGAGAGAACTCTGTGGTTTGGGCTCACTCCGGCATGCATGCATCTGGTTGTAGTGTGTGAGTCTTGGATAATCTAAAGAAGAAAGAAGCTTTCTTAAAAGAGTCTCAGTGCTTGCAGCTATGCTCAGTTCTTCTGAAACTGCGTGGTTGTGTGTCTTGGAAAAAATGAGCTGCTGGTGGGAAGACTCAAAGTCTGTGGTGATCCATATACAGGCAACACTATATTGACCTGGTTGATAGAAATTGTTAGGAAAACACTGGTAAATATTATATACTCATTGTCTTAACTCTTAACAGACAGTTCTTGTTTCTTATTATCACCAGTTGGGTTCTGTGGGTTGTGTATTAGCATGTAGGATGTTTATTAGGGAGTGTTTTTGGGGTCAACACCTTCACCTTCAGGGGAAGGAAGTAAGAGGGGTAGAAGGGGGGATCCATAGTGCATGCTCAAGGATACAGACATAAGGAAGATGGTCTCTGGAGAAAGAGTGGCCTTTTGGTGCTGTCATTCCTGAGGAGGAGGGAGCCTGCCTTGTAATGTAAACAAACAACCTTGGACAGGTGCTTGATTTTAGCAAGCCTTTGGTCTTTAGTTGGGGCAATTCCCCAAAGGGAGGTGATAGTTGAGGACTGTTTGCTGGCAGCACTCCCAGCAGCCTGAGTAAAATTCCTTTTATTTCTGAGAGTTGGATTTGGGCAACACATAACAGTGTCCACCAGCCTTAATGCCTTAAAGGAACATGTTCATTGACCCTCTTCCATATATCAGAGCTGTGCTAGGTCCTGGGACTTACAGTGATGAATAAAGAACAATCCTCGCCCTAAGGTGTTTCTGACCAGCCTCTTCTGATTTGTTGGTTAGTATGACAGGGCAGATGCATTTCCAAGCACTTTATTTGTATTCACTAATTTCACTTACTAAACCATATGAGACAGCTAGATTTTACAGATGGGGAAACCGAGGCATGTGGTGGTGAAGCTTGGGCAGGCTTTCCCCAGAGATCTGATAGCCTGCTGCTCTACTACTTCCCAAATGTTGCCATTTCTGAGAGATCTTTTTTGACCTTGTGTCAGAACTAGCTATAACATTTGCTTACTGAAAGATGTTTGGTGTGGCTCTTACCTGATAGCCGCACTGTCCACTTTTGGTAGCCAGTAGTCACATAAGCCGATTAAGCACTTGAAATGTGGAAAGTCCAAACTGAGATGTTAAGTGTAAAATGCACATCGGAATTCAAAGACTTAGATGGAAAAAAGATGTAAAAAATATGATCTGTCCTTTTATACTGATTGCACGTTGAAATGATAGTATTTTTGATATGCCATGTTAAATTTAAAAAAATAATTGAAAAATTAATTTCACCTGTTCTCATGTTTTAATGTGGCTACTGTAAAATTTAAAAATTACTTAGTGGCTTGAATTTGTGGCTTGCATTTTGTTTTTATTGAACAGAGTTGTCATAGAATATCTGAGATTCTTCCTATGGAGACATTTTTTGCTCTTAAATTCAGAGAAAATCCTATTTGGTCTGGTATTGGGAGCAGGTTCTTTTGATATGCTTCATTTAATTTGTATTTATTAATAGGGATTCTATCCACCAAACAACCACTACTTGCTGGTTGTTTCATGATTGTTGAAAACTAGTTAGAGGCAGCCTGAGTGAGATGAATTAAAGTTCTATTGTTGTAGGGGAACAAGGTCATCAACTTGAAATTAATCAACGGATTTCAAATCACCAGGAAGGGATATTTTACCCACAGCTTTACAGTTTCAGCATGTAAATTGCTGTTTAGAGGAGAGTCTGTAAAATCAATCCAGCCTTTCTCCCTTCAGAAATTAAAAGCAATTTATTTTTATTTTTGGCAAATCCTGGGAAACACTTGTACGTCCAACTCCTTCACCCTGACACCACCTGTGTTGCATGTTGTTTTGGACTTTTGAGTAGAGAGGTGGGAAATTTAGTTGTCCTGGTGTCCCACGGGATTTGGAGGAGACCCTTCTGATCCCTGTTGGGGAGCCCATCTGTCTCCACCTGATACATTTCACTTCAATGAGTCAGAAACCCCAAAGCTAAACTTGGCCAAAGTAGCACATATCATGTGGACTTCAACCAAAGCCATATAAATCATCCCCAGATCATACCAAACTTGGCCCCTAAACTGGGCACAGATTTTCCAATCTGGTCCCGGAGTTTGCCAGAAGGCAGGAGGACCATAGGGATGTGTGGGTTGCAACTGGCTTTTGTCCCAAACTTCTGTGGTTAGTGAAGCTTGTCTTATCTGGGATTGGATATAAACACAGCTCATGGACTCAAAAGATACCAAACTGCCTTGAAGGGTCAAATAGCTGTGTATCCAACCAACAACCTTCCCCCTACCCACTGTGGTCCCGGAAATCAAGAAAGATCCAGAGGTGATTTATAAAGAATATATTAAGCATTCCAATTTATTGTGCTCTAGTACTTAATATCAGTATGCTGATGATAACACTAAATGGGGGCCCCAAGTGAGTGAACTTTTATGTCTTTCTGAATGGAATTGCAGAGGCTGCCTTATTTGGTAGACTGACTCTTGAAAATAGCAGGTGTATTTTGTTTATCTGATTTCTAGGGAAGTTTTTTTTTTTTTTTTTTTTTTTTTAATGGTGAGGAACAATAATGATTAACTCTAATCATTCTTTGTTCTTCTTGGTCAACAATTTATTTTCTAGTTTTCATTGACGTGGCACTGTGCTATATAGTATTTGTCTGATTTGTGAAGTCACCTATACTTTGGGGAAGAAGACCTGGAAAAGCAGTAAGCATTTTTGTCTTAAACTCTACTCAGGAGCCCCCAAATAACTGCATTTCTGCATAAAGAGAGGTACTTATCCTTAATTTGTTTTCTGGTTTCTCTAACACAATAAATAGACATCCCATTTGATAATCAAGTAAGGGCATTCCTGGAAACAAAAGAGCAGGTGTGGCTGGAGCTTCCAATGAAGCGCCTGTTAAAACAAAGTCACTGGTTTCTTTATGAAGGAGTCTTCAATCTACCCAGGCAATTGGCCAGCTGGGAAAGAGTTTAGGATTTATTGGGTGCATATTTGGGCAATTTACTTAACCTCTCTGTGTCTCAGTTTCTTCATTTGTGAAACAATGATAAGACCTTGTCTTATAGAGTGGCATAAAAAATGCTATAAAATGACTGGCACAGTTTCTGGATTATCAAATGTAGGGAAGAAATGATCAAATGTAGGAGGCAGCAGTGGTAGTGGGGGATTATCTCTTCTAGTCTTAAAGCATTTCCACAAAGTTGTTTTTTTAAATACTGGAAGAGGTTTCTAGTAGCATTTGTGCAATGAACCTCTTACAAATAGAATACATGTATAATTCCTGAGAAACTAGTTTTGTTTAAGCATAGGGTAAATTGGGGTCAAGGCCATGAATTTGATTGCCTCCTGAGTCAGTATTTTCAGAGTTGAAATTGAGAATAGCTAGGCTACTTTTAGTTCAGACTCATGCCTGCAAGTCCGTTGTTATATTTCTGAAACACATAGTAGGATCACAGCAACCTGGTCATGCTTCTAGTCTTACATCTTATTTTATGCTCATTTTTAACATACAGCCTAACCAGACACCCCATGTAACCATTTGAACGTGTCCTGAGAAATTGTTTCTGACATTGCAATGATTCTGTTTTTATTCTTGTACCAGACTGATTATTGGGACAGTCTTCTTTCTAGGAACTTTGATGTTTGCCATTTCCCTGTAACATCTGGTCTTGGTCTTAGATCTGTCCTTTGCAGAATAAGGCTGTTCTCTAGCTCACATGCCAAAGCTTCAAATATTTGTGGATAGTTATTATACTTTCTGAAGTAAACCCTTCTCTGGGCCAAATATATATTGTTCCTTTAATCATTCCTCCTGTGGCAGGGCATGGCTGGTGTGAGAGGAACCTCATATTCTCTACTGTGTAACAAACTTAATGAGTGAATCCCACTTTTTTATGTTAATACTTGTATATGCTATAGTAATATATAAAATGATTATTATATCTCAATCAGCTGGTTCTTACTTAAATCTCTCAAGTGGTTGCAATCAAATTGTGAGTGGTTCTGGCTTGACTCGGGCTGACCATTGTGGATTCATCACTCACACCACTGGCTCTGATTTGGGAGGATTTGAATGGTTGGGGCCTGGAATAGCTTGAGATTCACTGGGCTTCTGTATCTCCACAAGGCCATTCCCTTAGGCTAGCTTGGGCTTCCTCACAGTATGGTAGCCACAGGGCAAGATGGACACTTGGTAGCTTAGTGCACCAAGTTGGAAGAAGACGGAAGCCACTGGGCAGGATGGACACCTGATAGCTTAGTGAACCAAGTTGGAAGAAGAAGTAGAGGCTGCTAGGTGCTTTAAAGTCTGGATTTAAAAACTGCCAGAGAGTCAGCTATGTTCTATTGATCAAAGAAGTCTCAGGGCCCACTCAGATGAAAGGAGAAAGGACATAGATTTTGCCTCTTAATGGGAGGAGAATCACAAAATTTATGGCCATCTGCCCCTCCACTCTCAGCTCTCCTGGTGCTAATGTCAAATGTCACCTCTTAAAACAGCTACAGTCTTCAAAACAAAACAAAATAATCTAGCATGCAATCAGGTCACAAGATTTTCTTTTTCTTCTTTTGTCTTTTTTTTTTAAATTTAAAATTTCCTAATAACTTTTCCAATAGCTATCAAATGCTATGGGCTTCTAATAAATTCAGCATTCACTAGATTCTTCGAATCTTTATTTCACAAACTATTATCAGGTTTTATATTTGTATAAATTCCTTTTCTCATCAGAAGGTAGAATTTGATTTTTGTTCATGGAAATTTCATCCATTAAATTTGTTGTTTTGAACTGGTTATTGTTCTGGAGGTAGCTACC
Source organism: Vulpes vulpes (assembly GCF_048418805.1). NCBI lineage: Eukaryota > Metazoa > Chordata > Mammalia > Carnivora > Canidae > Vulpes > Vulpes vulpes. Next base: position 106,411,500 of record NC_132783.1, on the reverse strand, counting down.
TTTAAGATGTTTGAAGGGTGTATTCACACTTCAGATGGAGTTTGTGGCCTTTATACATCTTCTTTAAGAAATGTTTGTTTAAAGGCTTGGCCTATTTAGAAATTGGTTGTTTTCCTATAATTGAGTTGTGTTTCTTATGTATATTCTGACTACCAAGTTCTGTACCTAATACATGTTTTTTGAATATTCTCTCCTAGTATGTGTCTTACTCTTTCATTTTTAAAAATATCTTTGAAAGCAAAATTGTCTAATTCTGAAGTCCAATTTATCATTTTTTTGTCCTTTTATGACTGGTATCTTAATATATTCTATCTATCTAAACACTTCTGTCCATGTTGCAGTTGTAGAGATTTTTTCTTATTTTCTTCTAGAAGCTTTATAATTTTAGGTTTTATATATAGGTCTGTGATCTATTTTAAATTACTATTTTTGCATGATGTGAAGTAGGGAACTGATGTTACTGGATTTAGTTTGTGAACTCTTTAAAAAATTATTTTTACAACTAAGCTCAGGTGAGTTGGCAGTATTTTTTTTTCTTCACACACATTCTTTATCTGTCTTTGAGATATGGTTGTTCTAGGCTCACAAATGAATTGGAGAGCTTCCTGCCTTTCTCTATTCTCTGTAATAGTTTGTATGAGATTTGGGTTATTTATTCCTTAAAGTTTGGGAGAATTTACCTTTTAAACAGTCTTGGCTTGCTGTTTCTATGTATGTATGTGTGTATAGTGATTTAATTTTTAAAATTCTATTATTCTGTTTATATTTTCCATGTCTTCTTTAGTCATATTTAAGATATATTTTCAAAGGGAAATAATTTTATGTTTTAAAAATTATTAACATAAAGGCTTTTTCTTTTTACTGTCTTATTGCTGTCAATTGAGAGCTATGACCAAATAACATAAGTTGTCTTCCCCCTTATAAGATATATTGAATGAATAGCATTTTCCACTGGTGGCATTCCTTGATGACAGCAACTCAAATAATTTCATAAGTAATCCAGGCAAATGCTGCTTCCTTATGGTCCAGCTTAACTCCAAGATATAATGCAGAACATGTAGGCTAAACATTGGTTCTCAGAAGAATTACTAGGTTCTTTGCCAAAAAGTGTGAACTCCTAAACCCTGTCACACATCTGCTACCTCTGAATCTCTAAGGATGGGACCCAGGAACTGAGCTTTAATTTTTTTTCACTTTTCAAAAAATATTTTATTTATTTATTTGAGAGAGAGAGTGCACAGAGGGAGAGGGAGAAGCTGACATCCCACTGAGCAGAGAGCCTGATGCAGGGCTCCATCCCATGGCCCCGAGATCATGACCTGAGCTAAAGGCAGATGCTTAACTGACTGAGCCACCCAGGTGCCTCTTTTTTTTTTTTTTTTAACAGAGGGAGAGAGGGTAGAGGAGGTACAGAGGGGGAGGGAGAGGGAAACCCCAAGCAGACTCTGTGCTGCCAAGCCTGACTTGGGTTAAATCCCACAACCCTGAGATCACCACCAGAGCCTAAACCAAGATTGAATGCTCAACTGACTGAGCCACCCAGGCACCTCTTTTTTTTTTCTTCACTTTTAACCTATTCATTGAAGTATAATTTACATACCATTCAGTTAACCCAGCAAAAGTGTACATTTCAATGATTTTTTTAGTCTTTTTGTGGTTTCCTTTTATCACCATAATCTAAAGGAAACTGCATTTTTAATAAGGGACTTCCCATGAACTAGCCAGGGCTCTCAAGTTGAGAAACCCTGTTTGACAGGATCAGATGAATTGCATGTGCTTCACCCAATTTGCTTTGAGCTTTAGTGTTGTTAGATAGGTCTTTGGGCAGGAGGGAGTTCACTGTTGTTCTGTAGAACCCTGGCAATGATAGATTTAACAGTTTTGCTTCCAGTATCCTCAGGTGATCATATGAGCCCATAATGCACTCCAGTTTACTTTGCTGAACTACAGATTTGAATTCTGATCACTGGGTCATTGGCTGTAAGACTGAGCTCCTCAGCTAATGTGTGATTCTAGTCAAGTCAACTCTCCAGCATCCATATCTTAAAACAGCTTTTATGTGTTTTACTTGTAAGCACAATGGCTAGTTGTCTCCAGAACTGGTAAAGTATGTTCCAAACAAAGCTCTGAAGGTCAGTACTGGAAAGGAAAGGCCTTAGATGTCTTTCATTCCTAGGCATGAAATAAAAATTTTGGATGCATTTAAAAAGTGTGCATGTTGTGGAGGGATGGGTTGGATAATGACATGTTAAGGCATTTGAACTAACAATATAGGGATTCAGGAAGCCTGAGACATTAGAAATGACAAGGTACTCTACAGAGGATCTTCTCCAACATTTTTCAAAATATGTAAATCAGCATGTTCCTCGATGTAACATAAAGAATGGGATTTGTGGTTTAAATAACTCACGGCCCCCTTAAAGGTTAATCCAACTTATTTCTGCAAGATGTTTCAGGTCCATTGTATATTGTGAATCTCTACTGGGGTCATGTTTTTTATAGTGGAATTTAAATTTTTCCGAAGAGCATCTCTGCAGGAGTGTTGGCTAGTGTTATTTTTTCAGTTTCAGTATCCAATTTATCTTATTTTGATTGCACAATATTGAGAAAATTATAATTCACAAAGATAAGTAGTTGCAAACGGTGGCAGTTTTTTGAAACAGATTGCTTTGCTGTGTCAAGATACTTGTCAATTAAACTGAGCAAAAAGTGTAAAAGAGGAGCAATAGGACATTTTTGCTTCAATTGTCTGTGTTTTATTGTCTGCGCTTAAATTGTGTATGTCTTTTGTTTAAATATGTCTCTTTTTTGATCAGTGCCTGATTTAAAGATATTTTGTACTATGGACTGAGATAGGATCTAAAAGTTTTTTTTTTTTTTTAAATTTTTTACCAATGCTACTTAAATTATATGTAGCCCAGCACTGATTGTTACTGGTCTAGGTCAAGAAAAGAATAGAAATTGGGAATTAGTATTTAGAAATTTGTATAGCAATTTGTCACTGCTGTGACATCCAATCAAATGATTAGTGGGTTCCTTTTGTTAATCAGGGTCTGGTCCAGTTGGGTGACATCACACCCATGTGATGAATCACATATAATTCTAGCTACCTATCGTCATCAATCTCCAATGAAATGGATGTTAATAAACAAAGAAACAAACCCAGACTTATCCTTTACCACGGATAGGTTGAGATGTACTGCAGTAGAGGTTAATTAAGCTGTTGGTTGTGTGTAATTAGATATGACATATTTTATATATATATATGTATATATATATATATATATTCTTTTAAAAGAAAGCAATCAAGTTCTTGCTATACCCAGAGACATTAATACCATTACACCACTGAAAATGTTTCCAAGCATTTGAACAGGAGAGCTGTGGAATTGTCTCTTTATCTGGTAATTGTAGAGGACAATCACAAAGATAATCACTTAGGGAGTATTTGGTATTTGGTGGCTTAGATATAATTGATAAAAATAGTATGCCAGAGTTGTGAGATTGAGCTCTATGTAAGACTCTGCATTTTGTGAGGAGTCTGCTTGAGATTCTCTTTCTCTCCCACTGTCCCCTCCCCCTTTGTAGACACTCATTTTCTATCAAATAAATACATACATACATAAATAAAAATATTATGCCTGAATGCTTGATTTTCCTTTTCCGTTCTCAAAATTAACCTCTTTCTAAGCAAATGCTTAGTAACGGGATCCCATATGAATGACATTAAAATTTATGGCTTATTTTCCAATTTAACTTTTTTCATTTAGTGATATAATGAACCTTTCATTTGGTATAATCAACATAAGTTCACCTCATTTTTTTTAGCTGGTAGTTGAGTTTTCTGTAGCATAGATATACAGTTGTGGGTTCTCCTACCCTCTCACTGATAGATAGTTAGGTTTACTGGCCAACTCCATTGCCTTTCTAACTACACAGACTAGTCATGTTCTAGAATACTAATGCAGATAGAATGTCTTCACATGCATGCAAATTACCATGTGCTGAAGGGACTAAAGAAAACCAGCTTGGCCCTAAAGGGAAAAAGGCAGCAATTTCAAAGACATTTGAACAACAACTCTAAAATAAAATTAATTAACTTCCCTTTAAACAAACTCTTTTAAGTTTTCATGGCAATTTGTGCTTGTGAAAAAACTCTTGGCATGTCTTCTATAGGGAAGATACTTATTCTCTGTAAACCCTAAAGATAGGAGGAAAGAGGGATAACTCCACACAGAAAGGGGAGACTCTGTTAATATTGGACAGAGCCAAAAAATATTTTAGTTGTATGAGATTGTTTGTTAAAAGGCCCTTCAAAGAACTCTGGAATAGCAGCGTTAATTCCATAGTAAAATTTTCCCACAGAATATTACAAAATGAGCTAGCATGAGACAGTCTCTAGTTTATTTTTAGGCACATTGTGATACTCAGTTGTTTGTGGAATGAATGTGGAATGACCAAATGCAGACCCAGAAGCAATGATGTGACTGAGGTCTCGTGGTGGTCCCACCACTGCATGGACCATGAGCCCTGAAGAATGGTTGGCAGCCCACTGCTTCTCTCTGAAGGTCATACAATTAATGCTAAAATTCAGCTAATCCCCACATCTGGAGTGTGGGGAATAGGAAAAGTATTTCAACCAGCCACTTCAACCCCACAGGAGCCAGCAGAAGTTAGGAGAGGCTCCCACTGCAGATGAGACCTTCTAGGGACCATATCTTGGCACAACAATATGAGTTTCTTACAAAATTAAAGGATGAGTGTTAAAAATAATGGATGCTCTTATAAATGATGTCAATTTACAATAGGGATCATTTAAAAAGTAATTACCATACATTTTATTTTTGTTTTAAATTATTTTTAAAATTTATTATGGGAGTATAATGGACATACAATGTTATATTAGTTTCAGGTGCCATGTTTTTAATTGGAGAAATTGCTCTTAAAGAAGTCTGTTGCCACAGAGTAGAGCTTCAGGGTTTGACATACACAGAAAAGGAAAACATAGACCCAGAGACTCCAAAGAATATTTGATTCTACCTCCTTCAAATTGGTTTGGAAAAATGTGGTTTGTGTCATGTGATAGATAATGATCTCTTTAAATTATCACCTTGGGGACAATGTAGTATGATATAATAGATCAACTAGAATATCTGGGATCTAGTCCTCATTTTTGCTCTTTAACTACTGTTATGTTTTTGAGCAAGAAACTTAGCCTGATTAGGCTTTATCATCAGGAAGTTGAGAATAAAAATACCAGTCCTGCTTATTTTGCAAGGCTGTTGCAAGGATGAAATGAAATAAATAAATATGAAGACATTTTATAAACTACTGTTATACAACTATAAAGTCTCATTACTTGCAGAGATTACAATATCCTCAAATTTTAGTGTGTAGATAAGAGTCATTTGCAGTGCTTGCTGAGAATGCAGTTTCGAGAACTTCTATTTCCAGCAATACATAAGGCAACAGAGCCCAAAAAACCCTCCCACTACACAACTCCTAGAAGTGTTGGATAAAGTATATCCAACATCATTATAAATGCATAACCGAGCTTGTGATCAAGAACAGAAAATTTTTAGGGCCAGAAACTGGAAGGAGGAGAAGTGACTCAGAGAGTAATTGGGTGCTAAAGGCACAACAGTCTTGAGGGACAATAAACTATAGTAGTATATTTTAGGCTAGAGGAGGACAGAAGACTAGGTCTGAGGCTCACCCAAGGTGTGGAGTGAGAATTGGGACCTCCTGTCTCTCCATCTCTCCTAAAGAGTATTTTTCCTCATTAAAAATTCAGGCTAAAAAAACAATCTACCATTGACAAAGGTAAGGGACAACGAGTCTAACTCTCCTACTGGTTTACAAAGACCCCAGTCCTGAAACTAACTCTAAGCTCCTGGGTTGGTAGAACCAACACACAGAGGGCAGAAGCCAAAGTATTTTTCCTTGCAGGTATTTCCCCTCTGCTAAAGGGTCTGTGGATTCTAGGAATAAAACCCACTCTAACATCAGCTCAATTTCCCAAATCCCTGTGTAATTAAGACCTAGCAGATGTATCTTGCAAGAAGTTGCTGTGGCCAAGTTCAAAAAAAGGTGTTGCCTGTGTTCTCCTCTAGCATTTTGATAGATTCTTGTCTCACACTTAGATCTTTCATCCATTTTGAGTTTATCTTTGTGTATGGTATAAGAGAATGGTCTAGTTTCACTCTTCTGCACGTGGCTGTCCAATTTTCCCAGCGCAATTAATTGAAGAGACTGTCTTTTTTATAGTGGATAGTCTTTCCTGCTTTGTCGAGTATTAGTTGCCAGTAGAGTTGAGGGCCCATTTCTGGGTTCTCTATTCTGTTCCATTGATCTATGTGTCTGTTTCTGTGTCAGTACCACACTGTCTTGATAATCACAGCTTTGTAATACAGCTTGAAATCCGGCATTGTGATGCCCCTGGCTCTGGTTTTCTTTTTCAATATTCCCCTGGCCATTTGGGGCCTTTTCTGATTCCACACAAATTTTAAGATTATTTCTTCCAACTCTGTGAAGAAAGTCCATGGTATTTTGATAGGGATTGCATTGAATGTGTAAATTGCCCTGGGTAGCATAGACGTTTTCACAATATTTATTCTCCCAATCCATGAGCACAGAATGTTTTTCCATCTCTTAGTGTCTTCCTCAATTTCTTTCAGAAGTGTTCTGTGGTTCGTAGGGTTTAGATCCTTTACCTCTTTGGTCAGGTTTGTTTATTCCTAGGTATCTTATGCTTTTTGGGTCAAGCCCATTTACAATTGCACCCCAATTTGGTGCAATTAATTTATCTTTCTTCAGTCTCATTGTTAGTGCATAGAAATGCCACTGATTTCTAGGCATTGATTTTTGTATCCTGCTATATGTGGAATTGCTGTATGAGTTCTAGCAATCTTGGGTTGGAGTTTTTTGGGTTTTCTATGTATTGTATCATGTGATCTGCAAAGAGCAAGAGTTTGACTTCTGCAAAAATGAACTATTGGGACTTAATCAAGTTAAAAAAGCTTCTGCACAGCAAAAGAAACAGTCAACAAAACTAAAGACAACCTACAGAATGGGAGAAGATATTTGCAAATGACATATCAGATAAAGGGCTAATATCCAAGATCTATAAAGAACTTATTAAACTCAACAGCAAGGAAACAAACAACCCAATCATGAAATGGGCAAAAGACATGAACAGAAATTTCACAGAGGAAGACATAGACATGGCCAACAAGCACATGAGAAAATGCTCCGCATCCCTTGCCATCAGGGAAATACAAATCAAAACCACAATGAGATCCCACCTCACACCAGCGAGAATGGGGAAAATTAGCAAGGCAGGGAACAACAAATGTTGGAGAGGATGTGGAGAAAGGGGAACCCTCTTGCCCTGTTGGTGGGAATGTGAACTGGTGCAGCCACTCTGGAAAACTGTGGAGGTTCCTCAAAGAGTGAAAAATACATCTGCCCTACAAGCCAGCAATTGCACTGCTGGGGATTTACCCCAGAGAAACACATGCAGTGAAACGCTGGGACACCTGCACCCCAATGTTTATAGCAGCAATGTCCACAATAGCTAAACTGTGGAAGGAGCCTCGTTGTCCATCGAAAGATGAATGGATAAAGAAGCCGTGATCTCTATATACAATGGAATATTACTCATCCATCAGAAACGACGAATACCCATCATTTGTCTTGACATGGCTGGAACTGGAAGGTATTATGCTGAGTGAAGGAAGTCAATCGGAGAAGGACAAACATATGGTTTCACTCATACAGAGAATATAAAAAATAATGAAAGGGAATAAAGGGGAAAGGAGAGAAAGTGAGTGGGAAATATCAGAGAGGGTGACAGAACATGAGAGACTCCTAACTCTGGGAAACAAACAAGGGTAGTGGAAGGGGAGGTGAGTGGGGGGATGGGGTGACTGGGTGATGGACACTGAGGGGGGCACATGACGGGATGAGCACTGGGTGTAATACTATATGTTGGCAAATCGAACTCCAATAAAAAAAATTAAAAAAACAAAGACCTAGCAGAAATATAGACTCCCAAGGACTTCAGACATTGGATATAAGATACAGAATGTAAGTATCTAAAATGTTTGAAAAGTACAGATTCCTGGATCCCATTGAATCAATAGCTGGGGTGGGCCCAAGAATCTGCACTTTAAGAAAGCATCCTAAAAGTGTAGGATGTAAGATACTCGTTGGGAAATGTAGCTATGCCAGTTTCCCAAAATTTATTCCACTGACCACTTTACTAAAGGTATTCACACTTGGCTCCACCCCCACGTTAGTGGGTTAAAAGAATAAGATTTTTTTAAAATAAGATTTTATTTATTTATTTGACAGAGAGAAAAAGAGCTCAAGCAGGGGGAATAGCAGGCAGAGGGAGAGGGAGAAGCAGGCTCCTCATCAAGTAGGTAGCCTGATGCAGGGTTCTATCCCAGGGTCCCTGGGATCATGACCAGAGCCCAAGGCAGATGCTTAACTGACTGAGTCACCCAGGTGCCCCAAAGGAATACTTTTTGATGACAAATTTCCTTTTCTCCTCTGTGGCTAATTAGGCTTTATCAGCTTTTGGACTCAAATGGATAATTAGGTAGCTGGAATACTTCTCCTCTGGCCTGAGAAACAAGCACACAACATCAAATAATGATACTGAACTGACATGGAGAGTAAATGGAAGTGACATTCTTTTCCCCTCTTTTGCCATCTGCTTCCCTAAGTGGCCTTCCCTAAGTGCACTACTTAGTAGTAGTGCATTGCTGCTGAGTCTGCCCAGGCTGGAAATGCCCCTCATATTGTTATAATTTACAGAGGTTAAAATGGTGCATCATGGACCACTGAGGCAGATGGTGATTTTCTTTACTGTTTGTGTTCCTCCCATACTAAAAAGTTGTAGCTGCTCCAGATGCTTTTTGCCCCTCAGTGAAGGGTTGAAGTAGGAATTGAGGAAGGGTTTTGGGGAAGGTCTCAAGAGAATAGCCACCAGAAAAATTTTAGTCCTGGCTTTCCATCTTCTTATTCTCCATCACCTTTTTTATCTATTGAACTCAACATGAGAGGGGTTTGCTTTTGAAAGCCCTATTCAGGGATGAGTTGTTTTTCCTATCTTTGAGCTGTTCAGCCATCTGTCCCAATTTCTTCCTGGTTTCCTGTTATTTTCATTCTGCCTTTATAAAGATTAACATGCGGCGCAACCACATATTCTATTAAGCTTGTCTCCTCACTACTTTATCTCATTAACTGCTTGATCACTATGAATAAAAATAATCTTCCATTAAGTCACAACTTCAAACGTCTCTGAGACTTTAGATCAAGCAAACCTTCAACAGCTTAAAAAAATCTCTTTAAATCCAAGAGGTTCACTTCAAAGGAAAACCTATGGGTGTTCTCAACCCAACTGACAGGTAAATAGTCATTTGTAACTAAAGATATGCAAGTGAGAAAACGCGACTTACTCTGGAGTTTATAGCTTCTCTTAACTTTTACTCTGGTTAAAAGGGTGACTTAGAGCTGGCAGTGAGATGGGATTGGCTTGGATAACACAACATTGTACACATGGAAATGAAGTAGGATCAGTAAGCAGCAACCATATAGCTAGCTCTCTGTCCTGTCTCATGCTTTATATTTCTATTTGCAAAATTCACACAAAAAGAAATAAAAAACAGGAAAACAAGGAGGTGGGGTTAGTAGAGACAAATATCACCCAACCAGAGATAACCACTATTAATAATTTGATAGTTCTTATAGTTTGTGCGTGTGTGTGTGTGTGTACAGAGAAGTACATAATGCATATGCTTTTGTAGACATTTTTTTTTTCCATGTCCATATACTTTTCTCCTGTGAAGGAGAACTTTGTGTGTGCTGTTTCCTTTGCCTGGCCTGGCCTTCTTTTATCCAAAGAACTCTTCCTCTTCCTTCAGAGCTCCACCTTGAATCACCTTGCCCCTGGGAACCAGTTCTGATCTCCCTGACCTGTCTATTCCCCAGTGGATGTTCTCTTTGCTTAGTGGTCTTCCTGTGGGTACTGAATACAGTTATAATAGTTTATTTCTGCGTGATTTTTAATTGTTTCTCTCTTCATCTAGACTTTAAGCCTCATGAGGCTGAAAGGGTTATGTATTCTCAAGGCCCAGCACAGTGCCTGACACACAGCAGGTGCTTCAAAAACTTTGGTTTGGATGGTAAGTTTTCAGATACTCCATGCTTCTCCAGCTATCACTTAACTTTGAGGTTGTTTCTCAGCTATTATAAATGGGAAAATGGGCATCATTGTATGAAAAAGCCTTGCCCATATTCTTAGTTACTTCTTTTTTTGAAAAAAAATATATTTTATTTATTTATTTGAGAGTTAGAGTGTGTGCAAGTGGTGGAGGGGCAGAAGGGGAGGGAGAGGAAGAAGGAGGGAGCATCTCAAGCAGACTCTGTGCTGAGCACGGAGCCTGACAAGAAACTCTATCCCACAACCCTGGGCCGAAACCAAGACTTGGGTGCTTAACCAACTGAGCCACCCAGGAGCCCCTATCCTTATTTATTTCTTTAGAAAGATTCCTAGGAGTAGAATTATGAAACTAGAGAATATGGGACACTTTAGTGCCTTAGATACATCCTTTCAGAAACATGTCAATTATTATATAATCTCTAGTAGCAGAAAAGAATGCCTATTTCCCCAAATTATCACACTTTAGTTTTTTCTTTTAAAATTTTGTTTGTTTATTTATTTGAGAGAGAACATGTGAGAGAGAGCACAAGCAGTGGGTGGGGGGGTGAGGGGAGGTCAGAGGGAGAAGGAGAAGCAGACTCCCCACTAAGCAGGGAGCCTGATGTGGGGTTGGATCCCAGGACCCCGAGATCATGACCTGAGCTGAAGGCAGACACTTGACTGAGCCACCCAGGCACCTCTTTATTATTTTTTTTCTAATTTGTAATTTTTTTCTTGAAAATTGACCATTCCTAATCTGTTTTTCTACCTGGATATCTTTCTGTATTTATAACAATCCTGTGAATTAAGATTCTTGGCCATGCATCACATAGTCTGTCTGTTGACTTAAATCTTTTTTTTTTTAATCTATCAATTGATGTTTATTTGCATAGATGCAAAACTCTCCATCTTTTTCCTTTGTTGTTTTTGTTTTTATCTTTATAAAGCTTTCCCACACTAAGATTATAGAAATAATAGCTGTGAAAAAAACAAGCTAAGGGTGTATATATGAGTATATAGAGGGAGAGGACTGGATTAATCTATAAGTGAAGCTGGTGAATTGATCAATTACATGGAAGGGAAAAAATTAGTCTCATCTAACATCTTACATGAAAGTATTCTCCAGATGGATTCAAATCAAAATTTTTAAAAGTATAAAAGAATTGGAAGAGTATATCAGTGAGTACCACTTATCTGTCTTATTTGAGTACTCAAATTTGTCAGAGTGTAAGAATTACTTTGGATGAAAAAAAATTTCTCGTTAAAAGTTTTGGTTAGAAATTTTGCTCAGATATCTCCCAAGTAGTTAAGTGTTGAGAGAGAGATTCTAACCTTGGTCTCTAAATACCAAGTATTTTTTGAGCTCCACAACAACATTCTGGTTAAGTGAAGCCAGAGCAAGTAAATAGAAGGCAGAGTATCTAGTCCTGGCTATATCTCATTACTCATCACAGAGTTAGGTCATCTGGGGAGAACATTTTCTTAGACATTCTCTTTATCTGTAAAAAGAGTAACAAAAATCTCTGTTCTGTCCACTTCACAGAGTTCTTGGGAGGTTCAGATCAGGTATTGTAGATGGGCAGTGTTATTATCGAAGAGTGCTGTATATAGTAAAAGCACAGGTGTTTTATATTGTGTTCTTTATGCTCCCATCTATCTCTCCTGCAAAACTATTTCTTTAAGAGCAAGTTTCCTCCTCCTCATACTCTGAAAATGCCTGTCACAATGGCTCTCCTAAAAGATTATACTCTGCAATGATGGAGAGCTCTGACTAGAGTCCTACTGAGCTTGGTTTGAATCCAGGTCCTGTGATTTGTATAGGTGTGACCTTGGGCAAGTTATGCAATCTCTTTATGTTTCAGTTTTCCCATCTTTGAAAAGAGGATAAAAATAGCACCTGTCCTGATAAATCAAGGCTCTGGTAATGTCACTAATTCAAACTATGGTGGTTGAAGCAATAAAGGGAATGTGGTAGCTAATTTATATCTGTATGTGTATGTGTGTCTGTGTCTCTGTATGTATCTAGCCATACGCTCCAAGAGTGGTTAGTTAAGGTATGATCTTGTCACCTTCTTTTGCTTTGCTTTTTCTTTTAGCCTCAACTTTTTTTTTTCCCCAAATAGGATTTGTCTACACAGCAAAGAAGAAGGTGTTATAGCCCCTAGTTAACATCAGGTAAATGTATCAAGTTCTCCAACTTGAAATTTAAACAATTCAAAGATTTTAAAAAATTGTAATCAAATAGTCTTTTTTTTTTTAAGAGAGAGAGAGAGAGAGAGAGAGAGAGAGCATGCATGCAAGCGGTGGTGGGGGGGAGGGGGAAGAGATGGGGAGAGAGGGAGAGAGAATCTTAAGCTGGCTCCTTACCCAGCACAGAGCCCAACATAAGCCTTGATCTCATGACCTTAAGATCATGACCTAAGCTGAAATCAAGAGTTGAACACTGACTGAGCCACCCAGGTGCCCCATAAGATAGTCTTTTTTTTTTTTCCCCATAAGATAGTCTTAATTAATTCTACTTTGGTCACGTTTTCATCCTGAACTAACCATGTGATCAGGTGAAGGGGTGTTTTGATTGTTCAGACTTGTTTTCCTCGCCCTATTATGGCTGTGGTCATGTAGGGTCTAGGACTATCAGCCTCGTCACCACATATGATTGGAGAATGGGAGAAGCAATCCCCAGAGGAAAGTGTATAAGGTGTGGTAAAACATGAAAATGACTAATGTCTACTAGTTTTCTTGTAGGACGGTTGTAAGAATTCAATGATAGAAATTTTTGTACATTGGTGTATACCAAGTGCTCAAAAAAAAAAAAAAAGAAAATGAAAAGTTAGCTTTTACTAGTATTATTATTTACTGGAAGGATATTTGCTTCTAGATATCTTGCAGATATCAGCCACCTTCTGAACTGTTGCAGTTAAACTGCCTTTGACTGGGTTTAGTGCGAACATTTAGGCAAGAGTTATAGGAGGTCATATGATAAGAGGGAAAAGAAAGGCAGCCATCATATGACTCTTCACAGAAACGAGCCCAGGGCAGGGCACTGGGGCTTCGTACAGGGGAGAAGAAGCCTGTCTCTTCTGGAGGGCGGTTCCTCATAATAAATGCTCATTTTCAGTGGCACCTATAGGCAAATACTAACTAGCCTTGAGTCTCTACTGCCATTCCCAACCTCTCTTCTGAGTCAATCAGGCTTATTTCATCATATGATGAAAGTGGCCTAAGACTCTGGCTCCTCTGGTTTGTTTGTTTGTTTGTTTGCTTTTTCCTTTTTATTGATTAGACTGTTACCCCTACACTTTTGCCCTTTTGTTTCCTCAGACTTTTGATTTATCTTAGTTCGGACTTTTTCCTTTAGTCTAATTCTAGTTGCGTACCAATCAAGCTCAATATTAATACATAATGAGAAAAATGGAATTTAGTTTAGCTTCCTTGTATGTGTTGCATTGTTGAGACTTAAAAAAAAAAGGGTGAACTTCTTGACTTAGAGCCATGGAAACACTCTTCTTATTTAAGCACCATCAACTTAGAGTTGAGGCTTCCAACTGGCATAGATCATCACAGCAAGCAGGCAAATCTTTTGAAATAAACCCAATTTTTTCTTAAAGACAGACATCAGGAGCACATAAAAAAATCATGCACACCACGATGTATTTCGGGGGTAATTTTCCTTGATTATAAACAACATTTTGATGTACTTGTCTCTATAACATCGATGAGAAAGAGTTCAAGTGAATAAATAGTTCCTGCATTTCATGATGTGATTTTAATTCCTCCACCCTGGCTGCTTAGGGATAACAGCTTAATCTGATATCACTGAAAATAAGAAATATCTATATTTTCATGATCACTGAAAGTTCAAATTGGATTGTAAACTCAGATAGAACTGACCTGAGGCTTATCAGAGCTGAAGCAATGGAACTGCATGAGAACAGAGCAGATTTAATCAGAAAGGAAATTCTGCTTCAGAAACAGTCTTTGCTCAACCAAAAGACACTTGAGTTTAGGAGGAAGGAGGACAGGAGATGCGAAACAGAAAAGGGAACATTTCAAAAAAACTTTAAAAACATAGCACTTTTTCCCCCCACTGGTAAATTCTCCACTCAGCTAGGTTTAATATAAAGTATTCCTGCATGTTCCTCAGGAAATCTGGTTATGTTCTTGAAGCCAGTGAATAATGGAGATACCTGCCACACTGGAAAATAGTGCTGATCAATAATATTGTATGGTTTTTTTTTTTTTTTTTTTTGCAACTGATTTGCCTTCCCTTCTCTCTGGAGCTTGGCTGCTTTATTTGTAGATGTGATTTTTGTCTTCTCTTTTTCTAATGGTGATGTTTGGAGGACCAAGGGAACAGTTATGAAAGCAACTCTAGGGAAAGTAACCAAGCCAGTAGTACTGCAGTGTGATTTCCTGAACTCACAACCCATTGGGGGGCTCACTGTTACTGAGGCTGATGTACACGTACTTCACCCCGTTCTGATACTATTCAGGGCCGACAGATGTGGGCATCAAAGCTATTTTTATTGGAAGATGTTTCTGCTCCTGCGGAATGATGTACTGTAGCCAAAACTTTAATTTTAACAAGTAGAATAATTGTTACCTCCCTAATGCCTATGATTAAAGTCAGCAGCAGACATTCCTTGGGAACTAAGATTGCTTTTGTGGGCAAACGACACTACACAGGGAAAGACATAAAAAATTTTTTTTCTGGGGATCCCTGGGAGGCACAGCGGTTTGGTGCCTGCCTTTGGCCCAGGGCATGATCCTGGAGACCCGGGATCAAGTCCCACGTCGGGCTCCCGGTGCATGGAGCCTGCTTCTCCCTCTGCCTATGTCTCTGCCTCTCTCTGTCTCTCTCTCTCTGTGACTATTATATATATAAAAAAAGTTGTTTCTGTTTTGGAAATGGGGAGTACCAGAAGGAAATATGTTCCAACAACACAGGTTGAATCAGCTATCTGATACTATGTAAAATAATGGTTTCCACAAGACCCATTTATCTACTCCTACTTTTGCCATTTGGGAGGGCTCAGCTAGGCTGGCTCATTTTTGCCTCATGTGGTGTTGACTGGACTCACTTTGTGTTTGTGGTCATCTGGATGATTCCCACTACCTCCTTGACATGCCTAGCAATTGGCTGGGGGCTTGGTTCTTTTTTGTGTGGCTCCTTAGCAAGATAGCCTGGACTTCTTCATTGCAGTAACATCTTCCCAACTAGATAGCATAAAACTCAACCCTCTTGTGAAATACTTTACCCCCATCCCTGGACCATTTCCTGTATCTCCTGGGGATGTGTCACAAATGTTCTCAGAAAAGACCCTTCCACCAAAACTGTCCTGCTCTGCCAGCTACTTCAGTTTTTGCCTGTCCCTCCTTGGGTGTATTCTAGCATGGCACAGTAGCCATGGCAGGCATCTCTTCATCCATGTGCCCTGGTGTCTCCAAAACAGTGTAGCTCTCTGGAGCAAGATGGGAAATGCTCCTTTCCCCTCTGGGTTACTGTCTTAGAGGAACCCCAAGCAAGACTGTTGCGGCCATCATTCTCAATCTTCGGTTGTCCTTCCTCTATTTTGGACATGAATCCAGCATGGGCTTGGCTGGGAATGAATGGATTTGACAGGGGCACAATACTGAATCAATCTAAGGGCATTTTACTTGATTAAGCCTATCGTGCCACATTCCTCCTTTTTTAAGAGTGAATCCTCCCAAAGTCCTGATTTTCTAGATAGCCATCTTACTGGCCAGCTAGGGAATCCGCCCCCCGCCCCACCTCGTTTCATTCATCATCCCTCTCTTGAACTCGCCATTATCAATGAAGTTTGTCCCATTTTAGAGGTGAAGAAACTAAGTAAAGGAAATGGGAGATTCAGCTCCCTTGACTTAGGCAGCCACTGTAGGTTAGGGGAAAAAAAAAAAGCGAGATTCCAAGGCTCTATTTAGTCCATTCCTCGGTTGGCAAATTCTCCTTCTCCTAAGAAATCAAAGATATCCTGTGGGGGTAGCAACGAGATACTCCATATGGTGTTCTGCTCTTTCTCACCCTTTTAATTTGGCTCATTGTTCAATCTTAATTTGCAATTGTCACAGCTGCGATTGCATTCCCGATGTTCCACCAACTCCAAAAACTCTTGAATTTGAACCCTCGGTGGTTTTAATTTTATTTTTGTTGAGAAAGGTTATGTTGTCACAATGGGTAAAGCTAGCTCTTCAGTGAGGGAAAACATTTTTTTTTTTTTGGGAAAAAGATACTTCTAATTTTGTATTAAGCCTCAGAATGGGCTGCAACCACGGAACCTCAAGTGCAGGGGAGTTGACAACTCAGCCATAATCAAGCTAACTGAATTGGACAGAGCAATGTGAGACATAATTAGCAATTCCGTTCAGCGAGCTGTCTCCTGAAAAACTTAAAATACCTTCCCTGCCTCATGCATATTCAGTGCCTCATTTGCTATTGTTTTTATCCAACAGGTTGAAATTCAAAAGGAAAAAATTCTGAGTTGTCTGTCTCATTTTCATCCCCCACATTCTCCTCTCTTTTCAGCAGCTCCCCGCACCCCCCAGCCAGTTCCATTTCAATATAGCAGGTCACCCCGGTGCCAACTGCACAGTGACAAATACAAAGTACTCTGAGCACATTTTTTTCCCTCTTGCTAGTACCTTTGTCAACCTTTCCTCTCAATTAGATAAACGGAGGAGGTACATTTGCCCTGGGGAATTATGACCATTTGGCTGTTGTAGTCAGGCTTCTGTTGGGAATTCTGACTGTCACATGGTTACGGGGTCATGATAGGTTTGTGCTGAATCAGAGATTGATTGATGATCCCATGCTTTTCCTCTTGATCTCTATCCACCTTGATGGGTTAGGCTTTCACTTTCCTTGATGTTCCAGGTGGTTAGGCTTTTGCCTGTGGAGGTGCAGCGAGACCTCAGCAGCGATGAGAAGGGAGGGGGAAAAAGTCAAATACATTTCCCTCTGTTCATTGCATCCCTGGTTAGCTGAGCCTACAAGTTCCCCCTTCGAAGACTGTCTATAAAATGTGCTGGGTGAGACTACTCTGGAAAGACCCTCTAAAGGATGACTGGTTGTCTGCAGAGGTAGTACCGTGTCGGGCAAGCAAGAGTCTGCGTTAGATCTAGAGTGACATCCTTGCTCTGTGCTGTTAGCTGTGTCATCTTGACCGAGTTACTTAACCTCCCTAATCCCCAAGTGCTTCATCTGTACGACAAAGATCATAACAACCCTGGGTGTGAGTATTATTATGAGGATTACAGAAGATCTGGTATAGGGAAGACCTCATCGAGTGTCTGGCACATTGTTGGTGCTCAGTAATCCTTCCTGTCCTTAAAGTTGCACCTCCTCCTCATCTTAGTCTTCCTTTTCTTTTTCTTTCTGTTTTATTGTATTTTGCAGTTGAATGCCAGGAAATGTGAAATATTTTAAAATTTCAGGGAAATTATTCAGTACTTTCAATCTCTTTCCCCCCCAAATTTCTTTTTAAAGAGACACATTCTAGCAATTAGTAAATGCCAATTTAAGTTTCATCTTATTTTCCCTCCCCTCTTATTATCTGGTAAAGGTGACTGGCCAAAGGCATAAATTGAGTTAAATGAGGAGTTAAGTATTGTTCTAATCCTAAATTCCTGGAAGCATCACTGTATTTCGTTGCTTCAGAAATATCTTCTTGCAGGTTTAGCTTTTCCATTTGGGGAGCATTAAAATAAGAAAAGTATATCGATAAAATTTCATGTTAAATCTTTTAATTTGCTGACCTAACTTGGAAGGCTTAATTTTTCACATCTTTTTTTTTAAGTGAAAAGTAGGAAGTTAAGGCATATTTGGGCTTATAAATATTTTAGGGGAAGCTGAGATATACTTTAAATGGATTCTGTATGAAATACAACAGTAATACTCAAAAGAGAGTTTTAAGGGGAAATAAAAGGAGAAAGGTCGCCAGTGTTGTAAATCAGAGAAGGAGAGTTGGGAAGTTATTCCTTTTCAAAGTTAAATTTGTTATAGCAGGTTGACGTCTGAATAAGTTCATAGGGATGAGAAATGAATGCAAGGACTAGATCAAGTAGAGACACTTCTTTCCCTCCTCTCCTTCCTGAAAGCCTGTAGGTCTTACTCTATGTATCATATGTCTGGCAGGTGATTTAGCCTCCATTGATTACCATCACAAACTATCCTCTAAATGTTTTCCAAGTAAAAGTTTTGTTCTTTTTTTTTTTTTTCAAAATATTGCAGAAAGCTTCAGGGGATGGATCACCTTACATACTTGATGTGGCTTCCCATAGCTTCTAGCCCCATCCTGTGTGTGTGTGTGTGTGTGTGTGTGTGTGTGTTAAGCAAGAAAGGAATCCTTCCAAACTGGAGGCAGAATGAAAGAAAACCAAGCTAAGAACCTATCTTCCATCTGTACTACTCTTCACTTTATGAATGTGTGAAGGCCACAGCCATGAGCCACCATGCTCACCAATAAAAATAATTGTACAGGAGAGATGAAGAGATGAAATCCAGAAAAGAAGACTTTGAAAGGAATATATTGAACTCCAACAATGGAAAGAGGTGAAGAATGAACTGAAGATGGAAGGAATGTAAAAGATGGGAGAAAATTGCTGATTGCTCAGCTTTCATGAGCAGAATTTGGTTTCCATGTCATAAAGGTGGAGAAGAGGGTAGAGGATATACTAGAAATCATGACCCCCTTTGACTGAATAGCTTTGGTTAGGTCTTCAGCATAACCTCTGTGTCTCTCAAGCAGGAATTTGATAAGCAATACTTAATGGAGAATTGAGGGAGCCCATATCCCAAAGAAAGGAGACATAATAGGAGAGGACATTTGAAGCCTATGGAGAGATTTGCACACCATTAGCAGTGGAAAATACTATCCATTGCCTCCTTGAGCAAACGTTCCCAGAGTTTTGAAAGCAATTAATCTGATGTTTCCACTTTAACCCCAATAGAAGCCTAAGTCCTGAAAAGTCTCTGCAATAAGTATATTTTGTTGACAGGTTATTGTATAGGGTATAACCTCCCACAAAAATCTTGTCTAAATCCACCAAAATGGTGAAAATGAATGATACTGCATCAAAGTCATGGCTGTATTTGTTATATAGCCTTCGATTTTTTGCTTCTTTCTCCCTTATACTTTTTTTTTTTGAAAAGCAGCGAGTCTATTGAGAAATCTTATTAAAAATCACAAACTGAACAGCAGACTCCTTTTTTTGAGAACCAGAAACAAATTTTAAATGACAAAAAAACCCTCCTTTAATCTTTTTGTAACATCTTGACAGTTGTGCCAGAAGATGTCTGCTTCTGCCTTCAAAATATAATTGCTTTTGGTCTGAAATAATTCATTTCCCACTCCTTTTCCTTTACTAGAAATCTTTGCCCTTTAAGCTGGATATTTTCCCTTAATTTTGTGGCTACTTTTTTGGAAGATTATAGGAAGAGGTAGGGAGTCAGGAGACAAAGGAGACCAAAGTGAATGTTATAACCCAATACCTTGTGTGGGATAAAGAGAGCATCTGTGAACCACGGGGAAAAAAGACCAACAAATTTTGTCATAAGAATGAGGTGAACTGTCACACTGTTGAATATATCTAGTGTCATCAAAGGCATTTGACCTTTTTAAATCAATCAGAGCATGTTCCTATTTGTTTTATTTTCAGTAACTCAAATGAAGTCATATCATAGTTGAATACCTTTTTCGCAGTTTAGTGTCTTAAAGATCCCAGATCTTGTTTTCTCCAAAGAATCGCTTATAAACATTGGACTAAGAGTGTCTTCAGATTTTTGTAAAATATGCATCTATGGACTCTTTATCAAGGAACATTTCTAATTTATGAAATAAGTCTAACAGGAAGTAGAAATGGGTGATTTCAGCAAGAGATCTTCAATGGTGGGATAGGGAATGTAGGCATCAGTGAGAATCCATTACTCCAAAGTGGCAGGGTATGTCCTTCTAAAACCTAAATTTAAGTCCTGAATCACAAACTACAGAAAAGGGAGGATAATAAAGGGAAAAAGAGGATGTGAAAGAGAATCAGAGGTGTTGGCCATTACAGTAAACCTAGTAGTTTTGGGCTCCTTCCATTATATAGTGTGTGCTTTTTCCCAGATATACCTGTCATTTCCCCCCTAACCAGTTCTATGAAGCTTAAGTATAGTCCATCAGCTCTTTTATGACTCAGTTGCACAGATGTTTTTGGCTTCTTTGCACCCATTTTCTCCATATTCACAAAAGCCCAGAAGAGGACTATGCCAGGCACTTTGTGGAGTTTATGGGCTTGAGCGACTCTGAGCTGCCATTTTCTTCTGTCCAGGTTTGATCTACTGGATGAATGACGATTTGTCCAATAGAGCATCTTCTCTGCTTTTCTAATTGCTTGAGAAAATAAGAAATACATGAGTGAAGGGGGACGGGTTGCAGAGGGAACACCCAGCCTCTGCTGCAGTACTAGGTGCTCCTTAGAAACTATCGGGGGCACTGTTGCTTCCACTGGCCTTGAGGCTACTTGGCCATTGAGGGCCAGAGTGGAAGCAGTGCATTTCTATGTAGGCAGGAACCTAAAGTACATTTGGAGAAGCAAATCTAAGCCCAAGTTTTTTCTTTCATAGTGAAAATAAGGATGAGATTTAATATGCATTGAGCACTTACTATGAGTCAAGTGTTGTGCTTGATGCTCCTTATACTACGTGGTTGGACCTGTATCCCATCTCCCAGTAAGACACAGCCACGAATATTCTGAGGAGGATCAGTTATCATAAAGCCACAGTTTATACTATATTCATTATTATTTATGTTATATATTATTACGGTTCCTTAGGAGTTTCCCAGTGGATGAGAACAGAGATTCAGTTTTGCTAGCTGAGCCCAAGACATAGAAGTAAGAAACCGATTATTTTCCTTAGGTTTTCTTCCCTTGGGTCACTTGACCTGTTAAAATGTAGGTATTCTAGTCCATCACCCATTCCCCAGGGGTGGTCTTTTTGCTTCTCTATATCAATTCAGGACCTCATGTGTCTTTTTTACTTCTCTTAATTTGTTACTTAATGTTATCTGTTCTTCCTGGGATATAGGGTGTGTTTTATCCAGAGTCCCATTTGCTGATTCCCACTATACTCTGTTACATGTAATTTCACTTTTCCTTCCTTATTTTACTATGAGGAAGGTAAGATTGCTTAAATCCCTTATATCATGTAATTAGTAAATGGTGAAGTTGCTTAAATCATGTAATTAGTAAATGGTGAAGCCCGAAGTTAAATACTGGTCTGTTTAGGGCTAAAGGAAGTGTCTATGTTCCTTTCACACAATGATTTCTTAAGGTCTAACATTTATTGAATGCCTACCAATGGTTCAAGCACTGTGCCAAGGCTGCTATGCAGAAACAGAGTTGGCATCAAACTGAAGTGGCTTTCTGAAATACTGTGATGAGAGAGATTCTGTGGTCTTGTCTACACTCAGTGGGAAAGGATATTGGGATTCATTGTTAATGTCTATCTTGGGAGCATAATAGGGGCTTTGCCAATTATTTACCTTCTCTCCCAGAGTCACCCAACATCAGGTGTAGGATGATAGGATATTTCAAAGCTAGGTTTGAAGTGCTATAGACCAGATTCAAGTCCTGAATCCACATTGTGCTTAACTGGGATGTCTTAAGGAAATTACTCAAACGGAGTCTCCATTGTCTAATTCTTTAAGTGAGGTCGTAGGATTCATCTTGGGTTGCTATGAGGCTTAAATGTGACAATGCACTTACAGTGCATGATACAATACTTGGCACATTAGGTTTTTGGTGAATGTCACCTGTTAGAAATAAATGTAATGAGACTGGAAGGTTAACTTGATAGACCACTTATTATCTTTTTATTTTTCTTCCTCTAATCTTACAGAGGTTACTTCTCTAAGGATACCTAGTTGATGTATTTTTCACAGTGAAATAAAAGAGTAATTATTTTCCCATTTATTTCCCTGACAGGTTCCTCTTCACTTCCTGAAGATGGGAAGTCCTAATCTGGCTAATTGATCTAGTCCATAATGAGCACCCAATGCTGAATAGGGGACTCAGGTGGGAAGTCATCTACAAAACCACAGGTGAAGGCATGATACATTTTGAAAAATCAGGATGAGTATAATAAATTTAAGAAGTTTCTCGGGGATGCAGGGCCGAGAAAACCCTGATGTCTGTGTTTTGGGTATAGATGATATTACTTTTACAGACCACAGTTTCTCCATCTCTGCTGCCGTGTTGTGAGACAAGAGATGTATGAAAGGGTTTGGCGCAGGGCTGAAGCTGAGAAATGTGGCCACAAACCACTGTTTCTTGTCCCAGTTCCATTAGCACGGTACAGTCAAGTGCTCCAGTATTGTGAGTGTACTTTGGTAGCTTGTAATTGCCCTGTGCTTCAGTCAAGAGATGGGTAATTGCTCCTATGGGCCATGGATTTCCTGCTAGCAGCAGCTGATTGAAACCAGCCATTTATTGTGGTTAAAAACCCCAGACTCACTGCAGTGTTTACAGATAAACCTTCTGTGCGACAGTCATTTACTCTACCCAGCCATCCATATATTAAAGATATTACACGCTACCCCCTCCTTTTCTCTTGAAGACAGATCAACTGTTCTTTTCAGTTTGATTAAATTTCAGTATGTAGTGTTGACATGCCAACTCTTTTTTTTTTTTTTTTGTGGCTTATGCTTTAAATAAATTTGCATTTCTTTGGACCTACGTTCTATTTTGGGGGCGTTTGTTAATAGCCATGCTACTGTAGTTTTAGATACTTTTGCAAAGTTGCTTTTCCTCTTTTTTGTTCTTCCCATGAGCCAAAACACAGATCTTAGCTCGTGTGTGTCTTGGTTTTCTCAGGAGTTGGAATGTAGTAAAGGTCAGCCATTCACTCAGTAATCATGAATTTTTAAGTTTGGGGAAAGCTGACAGAGGAGTGTGTGTTTTCTAATTTTAATGACACCTGCATCTGTGATGGACACAATGGATACTGCTACGTGATATCACAAGGTAGAGGGCACTCTGTGTCCATTCTCAACTTATCTGTTTCCCAGTCCGCTACCCCCACAGTACTATTCAAATTTGGTTTTAGGGGTTAAAAGAGCAGATTGATATCTACATGTGATTCAAATCTGTCTAGTAGATCTCAAGATTTGGGGTGGTTTTAATTCAATTCCTCTGTTTATGAATAGTTACATTGATATCATCTTCTACTTGCTTCCTTTGTTCTTGAGTCAAGAATGAAAGGTAAGAATACTTAGGGATCAACCAGGAATGCTGCTCTGGACTTGTGAAATCAGAAACTGTTATTCTGTACTCCTCCTCCTCCTTCTCCTCCTTCTTCTTTAAACTTTCTCACCAAACCTGTGTACTTGGTTGGAATTCATGAGTAATTTATGCTCTTTCTATAGGAACAAATAGGACTATCTGGTAATCTTGACATTTATATGTAAATTCTCTAGGTTGATTGGTAGGAAAAATAGTCAATCTATTTTTTCTTTTTAACTGAGTGACTGTGAAAGGTTTATATCATCAAGGTCAGACCTAGTCAAATTAGCAAAAGAGTTAAGATTTGTCTTGTGCATTTCCTTTAGCTCTGTCTTCTCTTTTTGCAGTTCTATCTCTCCTAGAATGTATGAGCTGATAAATTTATTTGTAATGTATTATTAAAGAATATATTGTGATTCCCAGGTCTGTGTCTAACTAAGCCTCTGTTTCTGGAACCTCAGATAATGACTACTAATTTACCTCCTGAATTCTGAGGTTCAAATTAATGGTTTGAGCAGAAGCCAAAAACAGCAATTAACATATAGCAAAAAACGCTTGCCCATAGTACACAAATACATAAATTTGGTCCCCTGGTAGACAGCAGATGAGGTATGTATGTCCAGATGTTTAAGAATGTGATACAGGACAAGGAAACAAAGATTTGACTCTTATGATGGTATAGATGTGTGATGCTTTTTAGCAGATTCACACTTACAAAGATTAATGGGGTAACAATTATATTTACAAAAACAGTTCTTCATAATAGACCAAGGGAAATAATAAATTAATGAATGCTTGCTGATAGGCCCTGCTACTTTGCTTTATTTCTTCTTCTTTATTGTTTACCTAATGAGGTAGATGTTATTTTCTTTTTTTTAAGTTTATTTATTTATTCTAGCAATCGCTTCACCCAACATAGGGCTTGAACTCACACCCCCAAAATCAAGAGTCTCACACACAGCCAAACACAGATCCTGATGAAGCCAGGTGCCCGTACATGTTATTTTCTAAGCAGAGGCTCCTAGAGGTTAAATAACTTGGTCTTGTCATAAAGCTTCTAGGAAGAGGAGTTGGGATTCCAGTTCTGATAGGCCTGGCTCCTAAATCCATGTGCTTTCCATTATTTTACCTGGTCCTTGAAGTTTTCCTATTTTTCTGAATACAAATTTCCTTAGTGCAATTAAACATGATTTGATTGATCAGTATTTGGTTTTCACTTGTTTTTTTAGGAACACATTCAATTATTGATTCATTCAGCTAATATTTATTTTTGTATCTCCCGTGTGTCAAACACTGCTAGGCACTGAGAATACAAGATTACTGAGATGTGGTTCCTGTTCTTGAGAAGCTTTCAGGGAGGGAAGAGATATGTAAAAAAACCAACATACTTTTGATCCAATATGAGAGCCACATTAGAGGTATAGTAGTGCCGCTCTCACCCCCATCCATGGTTTTGCTCACAGGGTTTCAGTTCCCTGTGGCCAGACATGGTCTGGAAGCAGATGATTCTCCTGACATATTATAGACTAACACTACGTCAGGATGCCACTGTCATTCACTGGACTTTATCTCATCACACAGGCATTCCATCATCTCACATCATCACAAGAAGATGGGTGAGTACAGTACACTGAAGTACTTTGAGAGATACACCATATTCATATAACTTTCATTACAGTATATTGTTACAATTGTTCTATTTTATTGTTATTGTTGCTAATCTCTTACTGTGTGTAATTTATAAATTAAACTTTATCATAGTTACGTATGTATTGGAAAAAAATAGTATATATAAGGTTTGGTGCTATCTGTGGCTTCAGGTATCTGCAGGAGGTCTTGGAATGTAGTCCCTGCAGAGAAGGACACGGATTACTGCATTTTCAAGTTTCATGGGTGAAACAAAAAAAAAATAAAGTGATTGATATGTTTATAAGAAGAGTTTGTGTTTGGCAAAGGGTTTTTACAAAAAAAAAAAGAGCTTTAACTAGAGTCTTAAAGGATAGTGATGATGATAATAACAGTGATAATAGCTAATAGTTGTGAACACTTAGTATGTTCTCAAAAGCTACCTGATTGAAATCTTACTTCGTTTAAGCCTCTCAAAATCTCTAGGTATTCTTCCTTTTCACATTTTGGTGGTGAAGAAACAAAGGCACAGAGAGTTAAGTAACTACTGGGTAGTAGAAGCAGGATGCAAATCCAAGTTGGCTAAGCTCCAAAGCCAGCCCCATTTTGTGGTTCTGTTTTACTGAAGCAATGCAGAATAACGGTTTGCCTAGAAGATGGTCAGGTTGGGGTAAAGGGAAAGTTGGGGACTTTGGAAGGTTTTACCTGGCCAAGTGAGCAGCATGTGCAAAGAGACAAGAAACGATGTGGCATATATTGGGGATTTGTAAGTAGCAGCCTATGGCTGAATGTGCCTTCCATATTAAGGGTTGTTGGGGAGGGTCACCCAAATCAGGAAGGACATATTTGGACAAGATAACATCTGGTGTCATTGAAGGACTTTGAATAGGGGAAGGAGATGATCCCATCAGTTTTCATCACTAAGGTATACATAGGCATTTAGGAAAAAGTCTAGGTTTTAGGGATATGAGTGAAAGCCCTCAAAATATGGTAGTAGCAGCAGTTTGACAACCTCAACTTAAAAACATTTTAATAGCATACATTATTTATCTCAATATTTAAAGATGTGATAACTTCAACTTTTAAAGCCTTGCCTTCTTTCTAGTCAAAACTCTTCTAACGAGGAGTTTAGACCGATCCCTGGAACTGAAATCTGCGAATGCCTTGATCATTAACCTGGGTTTCAGATAGGGCCATGTCACCTGAGAGAGACTCATTCTGGATCTGAGCTTGAGATCAAATTGCTTTTTATTTATTTATTTTTTATTTTTATTTTTTTAAATTTTTATTTATTTATGATAGTCACACAGAAAGAGAGAGAGAGGCAGAGACACAGCCAGAGGGAGAAGCAGGCTCCATGCACCGGGAGCCTGACGTGGGATTCGATCCCGGGTCTCCAGGATCACGCCCTGGGCCAAAGGCAGGCGCCAAACCGCTGCGCCACCCAGGGATCCCTCAAATTGCTTTTTACTAAAAGAAGGGCTCATAGAGAATTTGTAAATCTCAGATTTAGCTTTTGTGTGATTTTTAGGAGCCAATTCTAATATTTCAGACCATAACACAAACTCCAGGCTCCCGAGCCCACATATAGGAGTTGACAGTCCATTTTGGGGAGGGAGAGCCATGGTTGAAAGGACTACTGGGTTACTGCTTTTGATTACTGCCTTTTTAGGCACTGTACCCATCACCACCTGAAGATTTAAAGCCAGTAGCAGTCTTCGCCTCTCTTGATATTTTCTGCCTTAGATCGGATCAAGCATTGGCTGACACTAGTGGTTGTTTTTCCTGACTTGCTTTGCTGTTATATGATGACCTTTTCTTTGTTTATTGTTTTATTTGAACTTGCTGGGAGTTTATATAATTGATGGGCTTGTATGCCGTAGTATGTCTGGGAATCTGCTGGTGATATACTACAATGTCTGAATGTGTAGTGTGTTCTTTCATTCCTCCCCCCCATTCTTACCCCTGATGTCAGACAGTCAACATACCAACTGGTTGAGCTGATATAGTAATAGAAGTTCTTCCTTATCTTGTAAGTGAAAGGTTTGGGTTAATCAGAGTCACCCAGGGTCAGCCTATATTAGAAATTTCAACATTTTGTTGACAATCTCTTGAGCTCTGGTTTAATACCTGACTTTTACGTTTTGATATATTTTCGAACAGAGATTGCTCTCTACTTGCATTGCCTCAGCTTGACTGGGGTATTGAAATGTGCAAATCATGGGATTGTTCCTTACTTTGAAAAATATGTAGTGTGTGGTTGTCAGCATATGTTTGCTAGCTAATCACTTAACATTTTAATTTGCTTTTAAGAACTACAGGCATTAGAGAAAGACAAAGAAAGGGGAAAAAATTACAGTGTAAAGGGGAAAAAGCAGTATATGGATTCCCATTTTTGAGCCAGAGTATATGATCTTGAATGAAAAAGATATGGAAGAAAAAGTATCAGAGAGCAGTGGAGATAATCCGGATCACAAGGACTTACCGTGTCATTCCTCCCTGTACTAGTACACGTGTAATTTTTTCATATTTGGAGAAGTTTTAAAGCACAGGCATTATTCATGTTGCTGGCATAACTCAGAAGCTTCTAACATGCAAGAGAATTGAGTGATTATCAAATAATTCAAATATTATGTGTGTTTCAAATAAAGAAGTTAATTGTTCAGTTGACATGGTTAAGGTTTCAGTTTCTTAGTTGTTGGTTTAAATTAAACTGTGCTGGGATTTTGCAGCAATGATTGAGGTGCCTACATCTTGGCAGGAAGGGATTGGGCTTGGTAAATCACTTCTTTCATAATCTTAGAGCCTTATTATTCAAGGCGAGCCTTAAAAACACTTCCACTAGTTTTGCAAATTGATATGCAGACAGACATACTTGTGATGACTTTTGCTCACCTGGGATGTTCGCCTTCGTCTTATCTCAGCACCTTCTCTGTTAGTCAGTCTTGCCCAACATCTGTTGAAAGCCTATAGTGTGCCAAACCTTGTGACGGGTATTTAGGATAAAAAAAAAATTCATGATTCCTCAAGAAGCTCACAGTTGCTTTCAAAAAGAATCCAGCGTAAATATTGAATTTCATTGCTTACATGTGTTTTCCCATAGAGAAGGAGATAGTTTCTAAAATTGGTTATGCTTTATTATCCTTTCCAAGAGGTGTTGTAAAACAAGGCATGACTGCCAGGTGATGCCGTGATTAGTTTATCAAGGGCATGTAGTTAATCATGGATCATCTAGTTTGGTGCTAATTTAGCAATAATTCTCCATGAATGTTCAGAGTTGAGATTTTCTTTGAGTTCCTTGAGAAGGGATTTGGAAATCTGCAGGCAAGAGCTAAACTGTTTGATTTGGTTCAAGGGCCTGATTTGGAGGGACTTTTTAATGTTTCTGTGGGATCCTGTTAAGTTGGTTCTTTGTCCCTCTTCATGGAATAATACCTTAAAAGATATCTTGGACAGGACGAAAACCAACTAATAGGCAGGGAAATGGGCAAAACAAATGTCAAACTCAGAGGGCATTTGTCAAGGCTTGTCAGTGTTTTAGTTCATTTGGGCTGCTATAACAAAGGGACACAGACTGGGTAGCTTATAAACAACAGAAATTTATTTCCCTGAGTTCTGGAAGCTGGGAAGTTCAAGATCAAAGCACCAGCATGGCCATATTCTGGTGAGAGTCCTTTTCCTGGTTCATAGCCAGTGCCTTCTTGCTGTGCTCTCAGATGAGGTCAGGGATCTCTCTGGAGCCTATTTTATAAGGCATTAATCCTCTCCATGGGTTCTCTATCTTCATGGTTTAAGCACCTCCAAAAGCCCCACCTTCCAATACCATCTTTGGGGGTTAAGACTTCAACATATGAATTCTGGGGAACACAAGCATTTATACCGTAGCTATCACTTGGGTCCAGATTGGTCCCAAGTTATCAGAAAGGGTTGGATCTTTGTGATCAGAAAAAGTACTGGGGCGGGGGATGCATATAGTCGTGATACTCAGGGTTGCTCCTTATTTTTTACAGCAATTATGTTTGTTGTGTTTTTATATGCAAGGTATCACAACACCAAACTTAAAAAAAAAATGAAAGAAATCAGTGCCAGAAACCTTTCAAAGGTAGAGAAAAATGCTTGCCCTTAATGCCACTGCTTTGAAAGTATTCAAATTTTTGAAGGGACTTAATATTTTCCCATAATATCTGCATTCATATATGGATTTGATCTATCATCTATCTATCTGTCTGGATTTGATTTACATATATATCTGCATTTGATCCAGCTGTTTGGTTTTAGCATCGTTATCTGCTATACTCTCATATATTGAAGAGTAAAAGGTAGGGCATGATTTTAACTTAACGTTTTAGTTCACAGGATACAATTAATAAGTGTTAAATAATTTAGAACGGGGTTGAGTCTTTCTAGGTCAGACTTTTCTTCTAAGAAATAACTATATTCCAGATTTTACTCACTTTTGCTCAAGGTCAGAGCCATGTCAGCACTGTGGATTATTTACAATGTATGGCTTATTTATGGGAATTTATTGGGGAGATGACAGCAATAAATTTATTGGGGAGATGACATTTTCACCCCCCTCCCCCGTCATTCTTTCTTGCCTTATCTGAGTCCAGGCTCCAAGAGAGCATGTACACTGGATTCATATTTTGGATTTTTTGGAATCATGTTACAAAATACAATAAAAAAAAGGCTTTGCCATTTTCATCTTAATTTTCTTTTCTATTTTTTAATCTTAATTTTCTTTCTTTTAAAAAAAGACTTGTTTATTTTAGACCGAGAGTGCACAAGGGTGGGAGGAACACAGGGAGGGGAGAGAGAAACTTTAGTGGATTCTGTGCTTAGCATGGAGCCTAACACAGGGCTTGACCTCACCACCCTGAGATTGCAACCTGACCTGAAACCAAGAGTTGGAGGCTTAATCGACTGTGCTACCCACGTGCCCCAATCTTAATTTTCTGAACCAAATTTCTTCTTTTATAAGATGGGGACATTGATGCCTTTCTCTCTTAGTTTGAGGAAGTGGTCTGGCACATGGCAGGCACTCAGGCCAGTTTGTGGAACTAGGTTTTAAGTGCTAAACAAAAAGTAGGGTGTTCAATGAATGTTATGCCTCTCCCACATTTTTATGCTGGAGACATGAAGGTGAATGAGACAGTTTCTGCTTTCAAGGAGCTTGACATCTTGGGAAAAGAAAAACAGGGAAACAGAGCCAATGAAACCTTTTATTCAAAGTGCTTTAGGACTAAGGAGGCAATGTACTAAGGACTCTGTGTTCTTAGCCAGCCAGAATGTCCAAGTCAGCCATGTTATTTACACAGTATATAATTAAATGTTCACCCAAAAGACCTAAAGTCATTGACAACCTATAAAAAAATGTTGTGGTGGTGAAAGCTATTAATGTGTACACTGAGCAGAAAATAACTTTAGCAGTGGGTCTGTATTAGTTTACTAGGGCTGTTGTAACAAAGTACCACCAACCGGGCAGCATAAATGACAGAAAC
Organism: Vulpes vulpes; assembly: GCF_048418805.1. Classification (NCBI taxonomy): domain Eukaryota; kingdom Metazoa; phylum Chordata; class Mammalia; order Carnivora; family Canidae; genus Vulpes; species Vulpes vulpes. The sequence continues at coordinate 106,380,882 of NC_132783.1, read as the reverse complement.
TCATTATCTCACAGTTCTGGAGGTTAGAAATCTGAGATCAAAGTGTTAGCAGGGTTGATTCCTTCTGAGTGCTATGAGGAAAGATCTGTTTCATGCCTTTCAACTAGCTTCTGATGGTTTACTGGCAATCTTTGGAATTCCTTGGCTTTGCTTCATCCTGAGATCTCTGCCTATATCATCACCTGACGCTCTCCTGGGGGGCCTGCCTGTCTCTTCACATGGTATTCTCTTTGTAAGGATACCAGATGGGGGTGCCATCTTGATTTCAGTTCAGGTCAGAATCTCAGGAGAACCGAATGGGGCTCCATGCCCAGCAGGGAGTCTTCTTTCAGGATTCTCATTCTTTCCCTCTGCCCTGCCGCACTAAATCAATCAATCAATCAATCTTAAAAAAAAAAAAAAGGATACCAGGTGTATTGATCAGGGCCCTATCCTACTCTAGCGTGACCTTGTATTGAGTAATTACATTAGCAATGATTCTACTTCCAAATAAGGTCACATCATGAGGTACTGGGGTGGAGATTTTAATATACACATTTTGTGGGGAACACAATTCAACACATTACAAAAAAGAGTGTTTCTTTGTTATATTTTTCAAGGAACAGTCAGGAGCAACTGATTAGCATTTCTCCCAAACACTACAGACTCTGGAAAGGTATACATATTATCCTGATGAGAAAAATGGAAGAGCAGGTATTGGGAGAGAAGGGATGAAACCAGGCTTCATTGGGATGCTTTCCATATCCTAGGCACTATAGGTTCTTTATCCAAGTTATTTCACTTAACATAATTTAATTCTGATTAAAGCATGTTTATAAGATCATCTCTATGTTGCAGATGCAGAAACTGAGGCTCAGAAACTCTGGAATAACCAGCCAGAGTTGGGAACCACAAATGGGGTAGAGCTGGGATTTAAAAGCTACTATGCTGAGTGCCAGAAAACATGTTCCTTCCCTTGTGGTCTGATGTCCTCCCAAGAAAAGCTGTAATGATAAATGTAAGATGGAATGTAATGTGGAACTCAAAGATCCTAGAACACCTTTCATATAAAAAAGTGTTTATCCCCAGGTGAAGTCACTTTACCAGTTATGTTCTTGGTCATATTTTAAAACTTTATAATGGAAGCAGATGTTTGAGTGCTGGCTAATTCTTGCAAAGATTTTTCGATAGGCTGATATTAGTAGCTCTTCGATCTAAACTTCAACTAAAAAAAATTACCATTGTTTACATTTTCTTATCCCACTCATCAGCTTGTTGACCCCTGAGGGAAAGTGCTGAATTCACAATGGAATCATAAGAAGAGACTCTTGGGAGTAGTTCACATATTAACTTCAGGCACTTAAAATTTGACTTTCTTCTGTTCGGCATTGAACATGTTCGATTTCTCCCCCATTCCCCTTTCTTCTCTATTCTTGTCCTACCACATCGGTGTCATGAAAATGGCTACTGAAATAAATTAGTTTAATTTGTGAAATTACATTATGGTTCTCTCTGCTCATGCCAGTTTACCCAGATTAGCCCAGGCAGATGGTTGTGGAGTTTCATTGCTGGTGAGAAAAGGGGTCCTTTCCAGAGATGAAGTACAAATGTGGGAGAAATGTTGTAGATGCCAAAAAGCTGTGTGCTTGAGTTTTTGGGCGAGCAAAAGCAGTGCTGTGCATCAGGGCGACTCTGCCTTCTGAACAGAGGGCTTTCTGAGAGCTAGAAGCAGCTGGTTCTGGAGAAAAGATGGCTTGAAAAGAATCAGAGGCATTATGAGTCTTAAATTATTTAAGTTCCTCCTGTGGCAGCGAACTGTAATTGCTTCCTATTTCTGTAAATATTAGCAGCTGTGAGCCTTTCAAGTTAGGAGCTAAAACAGCGCTCAGTGTATCATACTTAAACTCTGGAATATTGTTAAATATCTGACCTTGGGCTGTCAAAGCGCACTCATTACCCACACTAGTCCTTCTGCTCGGGAGCTGTTGACACTCTGAACTGGGCCATTATTTTCAGCCCAGTCTGTAATAGCCTCAGTAGATGGAGAATCGGCAGTGGGAATTGCAAGTCACCAAGTGGCAATGTCGTGATCCATTTCCTCGGGGGAGGTCGCCTCTGTGCTTGCTGCCTTTTACTTGTTTCTACACCTGTGACTCCACCTACGGCTGTCATGGCGAATCCTTTATCAAACTGGCAACAACTTGAAATAAGCTAATTCGAATACCCGCTCTTACCTCTTTAGTCTCAGTTGATCTCTCTGCCTTATGTTCAGTGGTTTAGTCACGCTGAATTTTTTTTTTTCCAGCTTTCAGATTCATCATATTCACACTTGTCTCTTGCACTTGGCTTATGCTGAAACTTCTATCTGGAACACACTCTGCTTGTCCCATAACATCTCCATGCTAGCTTCTACTTATTCTGTTGATGACACCTGCTCTTGGAAGCCTTCCCTGACCATCCGTATGTGGGCTACTTATGTCTTCTTTATTATCCCATATGTGTGGGTGCTTCCCCATAAGGATACACATCACATTGGATTGTAACAACTATTTACTGGTCTTCATCTGCCATTGTACAGTGGGCTCCCTGAGGGTAAGAAGAGCATCAGTTCTGTTTGTTGTTTTGGTTGCAGGGTCTGTGTGAAGACTGGTAAATAGAAAGTGATTGACAAATGTTTGTTGAATCGAATTCATACTCCTCTAACATTGTGGGATATAAGACCTTCAGGCTTAGTCTTGAGTAGACCTGCCAAGGCAATCTGGATATGTGGCAGCAGCTCATAAATGTCTTCAGATAGCCACTTAACTCTTTTTCCTTGTGAATTCATTTGTTTGGGATAGAATATGCCCAGCTCCCATAGGTGAATCATGATTGGCCTCAGCCGGCTATCTCTATCTCACTTCTTTATGCCAGTGATTGGTGATCATGTGACCCATTTCTGGTAGTGAGACATAAAGGGAAGTATGTTGAAGGTTTTGAGAGTAGTTTTTCCTTTTATTAATAGGATAAAGTGAAAAGGAAGCCATTTTTACCCTTGTCCCTTGTTTTTTACCTAATGCTTTCATAGAAGATAAAAAGAAATGCTACAACTATTGAGCATTGAGAAAAGAGAAATTTTCTCACAACCATGAGAAAATAGGTTCTCAGAAGAAAGCAACACATGAGCATGGGAAAGTGGAAAGATGGAAAATTCTTAGGTCCTTGATGATGTTGAGCCATCCAAACCAACCCTGGGATGACTCACCTCTGGGTTTCTGGAAAGTAAAATACTTTTCCAACTTAAGCTACCTTTGCTAAGTTTTCTGTTGCTTACAGCTTACATCGTCCTAACTGATAAAGTCACCAGAGGAAGGAAAGTGTGTGCATGGAAATCAGGGCTCACTTCAAAAATGAAAGGGACTATGCTACATAATGAGAGAAAGCAGCATAGAGAATGTGTTGAGCTTGAGCTTGAGACATCTTAGTTTACCTGAGTATTTCATGTGTAATCTTGGATGAGTCACTCTTCTCTCTTATTTTCTAGTCAGGGAATCATTTACTCAACAACTACAAAAAAGTATGTTTGATTGTGTGTTATATACTATATTAAGTGTTTGTTTAGGAAAACGGAGTTCAACTAGGTGATCTCTAAGGTCCTTTATTTGTAAAACTCTCATTTGCCTTTTATTTTTGTGTCTTTGAACATAGTTTTAGGAACTGTGATTCTATAAAAATTTTGTGTATCTTATCACCCAAGTCTGCCTTGATTCAAATCATGTTTATCATTGGCCTTTCTCCTCATCCAAATTTCTTGCAGATCGCTGTCTGATAGAATTTTAAAAAACAAAAAACAAAAAACAACAAAACCCACAAGCATCTGTCTCTGGCAAGCATGCTTATGAGTCACATCTCCTCCTCTGCAAAGCAAAGTCTCATGAAATCAGCTGATTAAAAGGAGCACTTAAAGAGGAGGCAATCTGTTAAATTTATTTTAGGTCTAGCCCCCTGATTTCCATTCCACACATACTCATTTATTCCATCACCCGGTCTTGGCAGGTGCAATCTATTTAGGTGACCCTGTTCAGGCTCACTCCTCAAATTTCCTGGCTGGAGAAAAAAGGCATCAGAGGTATTACAGCCACTGCTGACCAGGTTCTGTGGGTGATTTGAAACTGGTTCATCATGGCCCCACTTTGATTAGGACAGGGATCTTGTTTTAAACTACCATTACCTTGCAAGTTGTTCCATATGTGGTAATTCCACATTCATGGTAGTGATGGTGGGGTGAGGTTACCATTGTGCCAGGTTGTTAAGTGGGGAACATCCATGCTTAATGGAGGTGCTGTGCAACTTCTGGAGCAGGAATAATCATCACTCCAGTGGGACAGAGGATGGTAAAGAACTGAGCAACAGCCATTGGTTGTTGTGAATTTTAGAATATTGGTTTGGTTGCTGAGTGAGCCTAAGCCATCTAGGACTTATATAGTGGATCCATGGCATGGGGACCCAGCAGCTTCCGTAGCTCTTCCATTCTTAGCATGTGGCTTCACTGTGTCCAATTTCCAGCAAGTGGGAAGAAAAAAAGAATAATAGAATTTCATGTGTCTTATTTTTTAAGGATGTGACCAGAAAGTTGCACAAGTAATTTCTTCTTCTTTTTTTTTTTTTTTTTGCACAAGTAATTTCTATTCATATTTCCCATTGGCCAGTACCTGGTCACATGCCACATCTAACTTTAAGGAAAGCAGAGAATTGTAGTCTTTACCTGGCAGCCATACATGCAGAAAAGACTTGTATTAATATAGAAAAATAGATGTGGGGTGGGAGACTAGAAATCTTAGGCATAGTAGTCCATAAGGGATGGCTCAGGAGTAGCATCTTGGTGAGCCTCAGCATCTATGCAGCTCTGAATTCTTCATGGAATGACTCTGGCTGCAATAACAGCTAGTTCCACTTGTTTTTTTGTTTTTGTTTTTTTTGTCTCTTCTCCCAACTTGCTCCTACCCTCCCTGTAGGGGTGGAAAAGCCCGTTTTACCACAGGATCTTTCTATACTGGGCTTAGATTGGTGGTGTTTTTTATGGGTTAAGTAGCAGTTGCACAATTGCTTATGTTCTTACAGTTTGGAGAAGCAGATTGACACCTAAACCAATGCCTTCAAAATGTAATTCTGCCCTATTTCCTTTCCCCAGATGTGTAGCAGAGCCCTTGGCCTTTAAAAGAGAGAGCAAAACCCCGGTCCCAGCTGGGAAGGCATGTAAAGGCATTTAGATGCAGGGTTTTTTTTTTTTTTTTTTTTTTTTTTTTGCCTGGTATGGATGTGTTCTCTGGAGATGCATGTGCCTTATTAAGAAAAACCAACCAAACTGCTTTTGGTCTCTGTTTAAGATTTGTAAAAGGCAGCAGCAGGTAACTTGCTCATTGCATATTCTCTAGACACTTCTCCTCTCCCTGAGAGCTAAGGAGAGATGACATATTATCTGTTTACTGACAACATGATCTAGGAATATTCCTCCAAGAACAATTCTTGATTTGTACTTTATTTTGTCCTTTTAAGAGATACACTACTAGGGAATTTAAAAGTTGTGATATTTCATACATGAGGGATTTAGGTTTTTTCTGCCCATTAATTTGGTTGTGAATTGGTGACATTTGCTCATTCCCCAGTGGATCTCCAATATTTTCTTACAGAGCTCCACAAGCAGAGAGACTTATGCCCTGGTTTCTATAGTGAGTGAAGAGCAGTTTTGGGCAGCCTTCCTCTAGTATCCTATATATAACTAATAGTTTAAAAAGTAAACAGTTTATTTGGTTCAGTTATGGTTCTTTAGGGAAAGGAGGCCATTGGTGAAATTTTATTCTCTTATTGTGTGGTGAAATTCCCAAGGACTTTTTTTGGTGGAAGTATGAGGAGAATCAGGAATAAGTTGGGCTTAGTTGGGGAATAAGCAGTGGGAGAATACCTGGGTCCCATTCCCTTATGAGTTCTCTTGAGTTTTGGTTCTCAGCTGGTTAGGAAGTATGGTCTTGGTACCAAATGTCAGCAGCCTCTTTTCTAGAGATGCACTAGGCTTTTGATCTCTACCATTCTTTTCCATGTTCACAAAGCTTGTGTCCTATGTCTCATGTCTTCAGAGGCCAGTTCTCTGTGAGGTAAAGGACTGATCAATCCAAGAAAATCCTCTAATCATGGGAACATTGAGTACTTAGATAGTTGTGCTGAGGACATATTTTAGGGCAGATCTTTTTTTTTTTTTACATTCTTATGAAGTACATTTCTGTCTGATTCCAGAACCATGGACTCTCCTGGGATAAAATAACTCAAAGTTAAATATTTCTATGTGAATGAGGTATGGAAAGACACTTGAGGGGCAGGTTTTTGAGAGTAAGACAGTTCCCCATCCCTCCTTTTTGTCTGGATTTATTTTATTTAAAAAAATTTCTATTATCTATCTATCTATCTATCTATCTATCATCTATCTATCTATCTATCTATCTATCTATCTATCTATCATCTATCTATCTTATATACCTATCTCTCTACCTACCTAGAGAGAGGATTCTCTGGGTATGCACACTATGAAAAACTTGTTTATAGCTATTTAAGTAAAGATTGAAGAACTGGGTAAGGGGGTAGAGGGATATATTTGAAAGCCAAAATGAGGTTGATATCAGTATAGATATATTGATCTAGTTTGTCCTTGTGAGACAAGTGATATTTTTGTAGAATCAAAGCATTTTTGCAATCTGAAAAAATCTAAAGAAATCTGAAGACTATCTTGTCTGACTGTTTATATTACACATGATGGAAACTTGGAGGTTCAGAGATAAGTGACTTGCCTAAGGACATACAAATAAATTGCTTTGTTGCTTTACTTTTTGAAAGTAAACTTTTTATTGAAGAATAGCATACATTAAGAAAAGTGCAAAACTTTTTCCAAAGGGACTAGATTTCTGTAACTGGCTTGTAGATCAAGTATAAAAAGCACTCCAAAATTCTTCCCAATCACTACCCTTTTCTCTACACCAAAAGGTAACTATTCAATTATTCTACTTAAAACGAAGCATAATGTTGCCTGTTTTTGAATTTTATGTAAATTTAATCATACAGGATCTGTTTTTTTTTGGGGGGGTCTGGCTCTTTCATTCAACATGATGTGTACAAAATTAATCCATTTTCTATGTTGCTGTAGTCTGTCCATTTGCATTGCAATAATTTAAACCAGTGTGTGAATATAACACAGTTTATTTTTTCCCCTGTTGCTTTGTTTTTAATGACTAGAGATTCCTAGTGCTGATGTTCATGTCCGTCTTAATCATTTTGCTTCTGGACAGTAGTATTTTCTGAAAATCAACATATAAGGCAGTCGTCTGAAGTCGAATCCTTAATTACAGCAACCAAGAAGCCAAAATATATACCACTACTGATTATTTACTACAGCAATTCCTGTTTTTCTTTGGCCTTTCTCTATTGAGAAGTTAGTTGAGCAAGAGTCAGATGACATTTCTCTCCTTTTTTATTCTCTATGATGGCCTTTTGCTATTAAGAATTGATTTACAATTTGGGTTTTGAACAATTCATGTTTAAGTGGTTTGTTTAGAAGAGTGACTTTCCTTGTTCATTTTCTCCAGATCCTCTGGGAGAATCCAGATGGTTCTTGCATTTTTAGTGAATGAACACTTGCCATCTTGCATAATCTAATTGTCTAAAACTGCCCACATGCTTACCATCTGAAGGAGTACTGTCTGCCAAAGGTGTCAGGTTATCTTTCATATGGCTTTAAGAAAGAAGACATTTTAGCCTGAAAGCATGGCATCAAAAAGCATCTCTCTTGGGTGGCTAAAATTGACAGTTCTTCAACTCCTTTATTAAAAATACAATTCACCAGTCTGAAAAAGAAAATCTAATTATTTAACTGCTAGCAGTTTTCCCCATGGTAAAATAGACTTTAAGTGTCTACAATCAAGTTAGCTAGATTTTAACCAATTTACTTATTTAACCAAGTATTAAAAAAATCCATACCATACCTTGTAAGTTCTTCTAAATTTTTTTTTCCCATTGATTTTGATTAAATAGGTAATTGGCAGTTGATCAATAGGCACGATTCCAATGAGCTGGTTTGGCTGAGCCTTCTGTGTGACAAAGCCCTGGGAAGAGAGAACCCAGAGGTTTGCTGACACTCCAATCTATCTTCAATGAATGCAAGCTGGCTAATAAATATTTAATGGGCAGTTGTTTGCAGTTTAATAGAATTAGATAATTCTATTAGAATCCTGTTTGGAGACCTACAGGTATCATATATCACAGTTGAAGACATGGTTAATAATTTAAGCTAAGTGACTAGTAATTAGACAGTCAGATTAAGCAGGAACTTTTGGTTTTAAGCCATTTGGGAATCTGTTTGTGTGTGTGTGTGTGTGTGTGTGTGTGTGTGTGTGTAAGGGTGGGGAGAGAAAGAGAGAGAGAGAGAGAAATTGTGTAGGATTTTAGATTGTAAACCATTACAAGGATTAGCAAATGCAGCAAGTCTGGGCCAAGGCTTAAACGTGATAACAAAGCATGAGGCCCCTGGGGTTTATTTAATATCTCATCCTCTTAGTTAATGAGATGGAAAATAGTTCACTGTTTATCTACAGTAGATTGAGCAGATGTTGCCAATTCTGTTTTATGGAATGTAATCTTGGTGAGATTGTCTTCTGCCCATTACCTTTTCATGGCCCCGATCTCTCCTGTACTCTTCTTTTTTGGGGGAGTGCAGATAACCTCCTGGCCATGGACTATATGAAAAAATCCCCAAGTTAGGAATTAGTGGCCTTTTCATGTTGCAAACACTCAGTAACCTCTATTATGGAAAAGCTGGTTGGTTGGCACAGGTTTGTTAACAACATAGGACTTATAAAATGTGAAGAGTGTTGACTCTCCCCCTAATTACTGTTTATGAAATTCCTCAGATTTGTGTCTTTATTTCATTTGCCTCTTTCACATTTTCCTATTCTATAGATCCAGGGATCCCTAGATGCATAATATATTAATTGGAACATTGGGTCTAAAAAGCCTAGTATGATACTTTTTTTCTGGTAAGTAATTTTAATTTTCCAGAACCATGGGGTAATTAGTATTTTCCTAAATTGTGATATCAGGAGAAAGTGGCTAATTTAGGAACATAAGGTAGTAGAGATTTAGCTAAAGGCATTAAGTTGTTTTAGGAAGTAGCCTACAGGCCCATTAGGACTTGCCTTTTTAGCAGAAAGCTATTTATTAGCATAAATATATAAAGGCTTCTTCTTTCTGGAGGTATATGATGTTTGGTATTAGATCAGTGGTACGAGGATATAAAATCCAAAGGCTCTGTGATCCTCTTACTTTTTTCTCTTAGGTCCCAAGATGGCTGCTGCCACTTTAACCATTGTTTACATTCTAGACAGGAACTAGCAGGGGTAGTGTCTGCGAGAAATTCCCAAGAGTCATTCACTTATTTCTCATTGGTCATAATGTGTCACTTGGGTACTCTTCATTGCAGGGGCCTTGGAAAGGTGGGTTTGTATCTCTCTAGTCTCTATAGGAGCGGAGATAGAAGAAAGGGAATGTGAATAAGTACTGCATAAACCACCTGCAATACCAGCCATATTCTTTAAGGAAATTTCCTTATTTTGTAGCAAATACTGACATAAATTTTTCCTACCAGAGTAAAAGCCCTTGAAGATTTCTTTAGGCCCAGTGTTCTACATGCTATTTACAGAGACTTGCATATGGCGTATTGCAAATTCTTGATAAATTATGCTGTATTCTTGGGGGAAAGAAGTAGAAAATGGAAGAATTAGAAAGATAGGTGGAAGGCAGGGACCAAAGGTAATGTTCATTTATACGTAACTAAAAAAAATATTATACTACACCATCAGAATATTCTAACCCTTAATTATCCCAATTATTCTGGTTAGAGTTTTAGGTTCAACTTTATTTATATTTACTGCGAGGCTGTTATTATTGAGATGTTATCAAGTAATATTTTCACATGAGTTTTTCTTAGCCTTTTTTTCTTAATGTTTTAAAAATATTTACTTTCTTCTTACCTCCAATTAATGTACTGCCATTGCAAAAATTTTACAAAATACATATAAAAAAGAGGAAATATCCCAAACTTTTCAAACTGAAAATATTTTATTGTATAATAAGACTGTATGCTGTGCAGATTTAAGCAAATGGTGAAATGATATAGTGCAAATATTAGTATCTATCTATCTATTTACTTATTTATTATTTTAGAGGGAGCAAGGGGGTAGGGGCAGAGGGAGAGGGAGAGAGAGAAACTTAAATAGGCTTCATGCCCAGTGCACAGCCTGATTTGGGGCTCAGTGTGGGGCTTGATCTCACAACCTGGAGATCATGACCTGAGCTGAGATCAAGAGTCAGATGCTTAACTGCTTGAGCTCCAAGGTGCTACTATTTTTAAAAAATTTTTGTTTATAGCCATACCACCCTGAACACGCCTGATCTCATCTGATCTCAGAAGCTATTTTTTTATTTTTAAAGATTATTCATTTATTTCCGAGAAAGAGAGAGAGAGAGAGAGAGAGAGAGAGAGAGAGAAAACAGGAGCAGGGGTGAGTAGCAGAGGGAGAGGGAAAAGCAGACTCCCTGTTGAGTAGAGATCCAGACCCAGGGCTTGATCCCATTACTCTGAGATCATGACTTGAGTTGAAGACAGACACCTAACCCACTGTGCCACCCAGGTGCCCTATTAATGCTTCATTTAATGTATGGATGGATTTGGGGATCCCTGGGTGGCGCAGCGGTTTGGCACCTGCCTTTGGCCCAGGGCGCGATCCTGGAGACCTGGGATCGAATCCCACATCGGGCTCCCGGTGCATGGAGCCTGCTTCTCCCTCTGCCTGTGTCTCTCTGCCTCTCTCTTTCTCTCTGTGACTATCATAAATAAATAAAAATTAAAAAAAAATTTACTAATGTATGGATGGATTTGAAATAAGAATTTCTCAAATTAGGGGCTCCTGACTGGCTCAGTCAGTAGAGCATGCAACTCTTAATCTCAGGGTTGTTGAGTTCAAATCCCATATTGGGCAAGAAGCCTACTTAAAAAATGATAATAATAAAAATAGGATAAAAAATGAAAAATTATAGCCTATAAAGGTATAATTTCAAAGCTGGATAGCCAATAGGAATTACAAAAGGAGTTTAGGGCTAAGGGTTGAGGTCACTATGGCTGGTAATCCAAAATCTCTAGTGTGTTTTGTCAGAATTAGACTTTGGTAGCTCCTCATTTGCATTGAAGTGACCACTCTAGATATCTTCCTCTGTGTGAGTTGTGTTTACCTAGGTAAATATAGGATTGTGCTCTATGTGTTTTTTTGGGCAATATTTTATTTTAAATATTTGCCTGGGTTGTTATCCTATCTTGTCTTCAGCAAATTTGCAGGGGCCAGTGAGAGGAATTTTTGGAAGTGCTTATTGCCATCATTAATAGTCAAGTTAGTAATGATATAGGGCCTACCATACTATTTATTCTGCTCAGGTTTTTTTTTTAAGTAATATAAACAAGGTTAAGTTTAACTAATGTTTATTGAGTTCCAGTTTTGTTCCATGCATTATGCTAGGCATGATTGCAAGCATCATTCAGCTAGTGCTCAGAATAATCCTGTGTGGAAGTGGTCATATTATTTACTTGGCATTATTCTCAACTTCATTTTCCTTTCTTTCTTTTATCTCTCTCTCTTTTTAAAAGATTTCATTCATTTATTTATTTGACAGAGAGAGCGAGACAGAGCACGTGAGCAGGAAAAGTGGCAAAGGGAGAGAGAGAATCCTAAGCAGATTGCACTGATCATAGAGCCCGCCAGTGGGCTCCATCCCAAGACCCCGAGCTAATGACCTGAGCCGAAACCAAGAATTGGGTGCTCAACAGACTGAGCCACCCAGGCACCCCTTTGAAGATTTTATTTTTAAGCGATCTCTCCACCCAAGGTGGGTCTGAGACTCGCAACCCTGAGATCGAGAGTCACATGCTCTACTGACTGAGCCTGCCAGATTCCCCTCATGTCATTTCCTTGTCTACCATATCAAAATGGCAAATCACACTGGCTCTGCTGTCAAAACAAGTGAGTCTGGTCACTTAGTATCTCTACCACTACTGCCTTAGTCTAAATCACATCATTGACTGGATAGATGGTTTCAAGAGTCTCCACACCACTCTCTCTGCTTCCACTCTGCACTTCTCCTCCCCTCCCCTCAATCCGTGATCATTTTCCTGCAGGGAACACCCAGTGGGAAAGTGTGATCTGGTTATTACAGAAACATACTGGTTAGCTCCTAGCATCCAATATATGTGGGGAGTGGAGGAGAAGGAAGATTTAAAGAATTTTGCACATTTAGATAATCAGAAATATAAAATTATAAGAGGAAGATTCAGTTCTTATTGATGTTTAATCAAAATGGAAGTGTGGAGGAATATGTTTGATTATGTAATTTAGACTATTTAAATGCACCATATATTTTCTCCTTTTTGAATCATGCAAACTATAATTTGTCAGTTTTTGTCTTAGGTATCAGGACAGACATCAGTACTACAAACAGTACACCTGTATGTGACGTTGCATGTTTTCTGCATCCCAACTTCGGTAATGAATTTTGATCACTATCCTGGAAGAAAGCCTTGAACTACCTTTTTATTTCCTTGAAAATGATAGTAAAAAATTATTGTCATATGGAGAGGTGATCAAAGAGCAAGGAGATAAAAGGAGTAGGACAAAGTTATTACAGAAGTGTTATCAGCCAGTTAATTAACAAAAAACATTAGGATATTTCTCTGGGTTTTGTGGTATTTGTGACATTTGCCAACACTTAAAAATTGCAGTTTGCTATGATTTCTCTTTTTGAAACTCACTTTCATACATAATTTTGCATTTGACATTCAAGAGACACCCTTTCTCTATTACTTAGGCTTTGGGCCCTTGAAAACCTGGATCTTGCTTCATTTTTGTGAGCTAACTCAGTTACATGATGTCCAGAAGTTCCTTCTCAATAGTTTGAAGTGAATTTGTTTTTCACAACCCAGAGACCTTTGGTTAACATAAGTATCTTTAGAGAATTAGTGGCAGAGTGAAATCCAGAGGAAAGAAGAAGACGTGTGTGGTAGGTGGGCAAAGAAAGGTCCCAATTACATACAGGACAGTTCTCGGGGAGAGCATGGCCATATGGGGATGGGTCATGGTGGTGATAGGGTTTATGGTATTCCTGAATATCTCAAAGGAACCTGCTAGTCACAGGACAAAGAAAACTCCCCAGCTCCCAGTTTTTTCCTTTTTTTTCCTCTGGGGAAAAAAAAGGCTTGGAGGGAGATTGAAATGGACTGGAGAATTTAGCCAGCAGCCAGGCTGCTCCTTTGCAAGTTGTACACACTCCTCAATACAGTGTGTTGACTTTGTACGAGGAGGCTGAGGTGATGCTATCCATTCAGACGATGCTGGTGCGTAATGAAAGCAGAACAGCAGGAGCTGTACATTGGAGAGGGCGCTTTTGATTTGTAGCTCCTTTTGTTGCTTTCCTTTTGAGTTTCCTTGGTTCTGTGGTTTGGACCTCCACAGACCTAGAAGAGTTCAGAAACTTGAAAGGGAAAAAGCCCTTCCTCCCCAGGGCCGGCTCCTTCACTTTCATCCTGTGTCAGGTGTTCACGCCTCACAAAGATGGTGCTAAATGGAACTCTCTGCAACCTCTGGGTAGCTGGGAGTCCTTTTGAGATGTTATGTTCTGGCAATAATGGAGTCTTGTTACTACAGGCTGTTAACATACACCCTTCCATTGTTGAAGAAAGACATCCAGGCGGCCACAAAGCATCTGACTTCCAGTAGAATCTCAGGCTCGAGGATCTCTCAGGGAGTTTGGTTCTTGAAAGGAACGTAAAAATCTCAGGCCCTTACTTCTTAGAGCTCTTTTTCCCTTTTTCCCTGAGTAAGTTGTTTAATTTTGTCCTTATGTCTTGCAACACAAGGAGTGTAAAGGAGATTGTTGTAGGACACAGCCAACAGGTATAAGCAGTTTCAGGGAATGTGCTTTGAAATGTGGTTGTGTTATCTTCCTCAAAGGAATCGGATTCTAAATATCTATGTATCTATTCCTGTATATCTGTTACCCATAGCTATCTCTATATCTACACAATAGGCTAGATACCTTGCTTTCTTGGAATTTCCTATGTATTATTCTACTTTAACTCTTAGGCAGGATAAACAAGTGGAATATATTGTAACTTGCTGCCGTACTCTGTCTGTGTAAGGCATTGTGCTCGATCATGGCATTCTTTCCTACTAATCTCTGATGCGGTTTCCAAACCCTTTTCAAAAAGGATTCTAGACAGTCAGCTTCAATCAACCAAAATTTGTGCCTGATGAAAAAGATTGTCAAGAGGATGCAGTCCTTTTTTATACAATTCTAAGATCCTTTTACCAAAGACCTTCTTAAAGGGCAGACACTTATTTGCTTACTTCTAAGATATAAGAGGAGAATGTGAAGTCTCGTAGAAAGTTTAAAATAAACATGGGATAGTAGGACTGGTGAAATGTGTGTGAGAGAGAAGCAGAGAGGGAGAGAAAGGGGAGAGAGAGAGAGAGGGAAGTGTTTAATTTATATTAGGTATTTTTGTCTGCTAGGCTGATTATAAAAAGAGCTACCTTAGCAAATCAATTATAGTTAGAATGACAGGGTACAATAGTAATAGTTGAGACAAGCTTCATTAGGCATTTGTGAGTGTGGCTTTTTTTCTTCTCAAAGGTCTGCCTGGGTCACTGGAATAACTGTGAATTTGGGTCAAGGACCCGAGTAAGCAGGGGAAGGCTCATTTATCATCAAAGAAGGGTGAGACAACTGTCATCACTCCATTTGACTCCAGCTGTGAAATGAACAGCTTATTTTTGTTTTAGTGATGATTTGAGAGACCCATCAATAAAATCACCAATACTCTTTGCAGTGCAGCAATCTATCTGTGTGTCAGTGTGTGTGTGTGTGTGTGTGCTTGTGTATGCACACATGTGCTCACTGCAAGCAGAAAAGGAAAAAGCAGGAAAAGACTTTGCATTTGCACACATATTTACATATGAGTTCTTTCTTTCTGGTCACTCATGTTAGGGACTCATCTCAGAGTCTCCAGCTGGTTCATCATTGTCCCTGATGGTTAGCATATTGAGCTTGTTTCACAGCTTTATTGCTCAAATGTGCTTTGGTTGCCTACTGCGCTACTCATATAACCAAGCCCAGAGGATTCTTTGGAGGAAGGAGTGATTAACTGGAAGAAATGGACTGAGTAGACTGTCATCAATCACTTTCCTTTATTTTCAAGAGCTCATCTCCTGAAACTTAATCATTTTGAAGACTCTAAAGTCCTTGTCATAATTTCCTGGGTATTTACTAAGCTAATGCACACACAGCACTTACAATGGGTGAGGCACTGTGCTAAGTTTCTTTTTTTCATGATTTCGTTTAAGCTCTACAACCATACTTGTGGGGTAGGTACTGTTTTCTTCCCTACATTGATCAGTGTAGTCTAACTATTCCAACAAACAGACCCAAAAATGAATGATGGCTCAGATACTACAGAAGTTTTTCTTTGTTCACATAAGAGTACTATGTACGTGAAAAGTTTAGAGGGGGTCACCTCCATCCATACAGTTATTCAGGGACATGGCCTGATGGGAGTTTTGCTCTCTTTCTAAGGTCACCTTGGGGATCACTTCCATTCTTAACCAGCTGAAAAGTGAAAGGAATATGGGTAGAGTACTGTGTGGGGGTCTTTATGTGTCAGGTCTGCATGTTGTGGTCATCAATTCTGTGCACATTTAATTGACTAGAGCTTAGTCATATGACTACCACTAAGGGTAAGAGGAACTGGGAAATGTAGTCCCTGGCAGACCAGCTACTTCTCTATGGAGACAGCTACACACTATGGGGGGAAGTATAACACAGAGTTTTGGTGATCTGTAGGACATCTTTGCCCTACTTCATTCCTCTGGCTACCAAATATTTCAGAGCACTTTCTTCTCATATTATTCCCTAAGAAAGACAATCTAGAGTCCCATTCACTTACTATACCACAGTTAAAGTCCAGGCTTTCAGGGTAATGTACTGTCCTATGTCAAGTGTGGATGGATGTGATTCCTTGTGCCCGGTAACATACGAATCAAAAGCTGAGTTGTCTGCCCAACCCCTACCATATACCCAATAAATAATCACGGTATAACGACACACACATGAAATTCATCTTAGAAACTGAAAGCATGGGAAACTCACAGCCACCACTAATCTGCAGCAAAGATGAAATCATCCCTGGTCAAGTATATGATAGACTTTTGAAAACAGGTTTTGTAGGCATTTGACTGTAAAGTATCTTCTCTGTTTGGTACCTACATACATACCTATACATACATGTATATAAAATGTATATTATATAATTCATATGTATTTATATCCTTAATATTGTCCATGAATATATATTCATACTTATATATGAAGAAAGAATATATGTGTAATAGCGAATGAACCTTTTTGTTGTTCAAATCCTTTGTATCTTTACTTCATTTTAAACCTTTTGGTTATATGAAATAAAGCATACATTGCTTTTCTTTAAGAGAATGACTTACAATTGCATATATCACTTTAATCCACATCTTACTGGTTAGAATTTTGTCACATGATCACTTTGCAAGAGAGGATGAGAAATTATTTTGCCTGGTCCTCGATGATCAGCTAAAATTCTCAGGGGTTCTATTAAAAGAAGACAGGGAGAATGAGTATTTGTGGACATCTAGCTCTTTTCCACAGCAGGCCATGTCCTATGGAAAATTTCCTTAAGTCAAGGAAAATTGATTTTTATTTCTTTCATTGTATTCCTTATGTTTGTCATTCTTCTAGAATTTATGGTAGACAAATACTTGCTTTCTAAGGTCTATTTTGAAAGATCTAAGATCTAAGTTCTATCATGACTCTTGTCATTTGTCTCATGATTTCTATCTGTGTTTGACAGATTTTCAGGTTTTTTAGAAGATTTTATTTATTTATTCATGAGAGACACAGAGAGAGAGTCAGAGATATAGGCAGAGGGAGAAGCAGGCTCCATGCAGGGAGCCTGATGTGGGACTTGATCCTGGGACTCCAAGATAAAACCTTGGGCCGAAGGCAGATGCTCAACCACTGAGCCACCCAGGCATCCCAGATTTTCAGTTGTTAATTCAGTTTTAGCTGATCTCCATTTTGGTATTTGGCTGATTTATTTAGTTTAAAAAAATCTTTGCAATCATATTTTTAATTTGCAGACTGATGATTGCTTTTCACAGAGCTCTTTTGTAGATATAAATCCTGTCGAATCTGTTGAGGATAATTATTACATATTTAAATTTCTATTCAATATTGTTCATAAGCTCTGTTTATAAGAATTGGTTATTTTGCCTTTCAGCCTAGTGTCTCTTTCATTTTTTAGTTTTCCTCTTAAGTTTTGTTATTTTGGTGTTCTTGCTTACATTTTTAATTTGGAGTTTACTTTTAAAAATTATTTATTTATTTGAGGGAGGGAGGGAGAGAGAGAGAGAGAGAGAGAGAGAAAGTAAGTACATGAGCAAGGTTAGGGGCAGAGGGAGAGGGAGAGAAACAGACTCCTGCTGAGCAGGGAGTCCAATGAGGGGCTTGATCCCATGAACCTAAGATCATGACCTGAGCCAAAACCAAGAGTCAGATGTCCAACCGACTGAGCCACCCAGGGGCCTCTAATTTGGAGTTTAGACTGAGAAGTACTAGTGGTTGGGATGAATTTCTTCAAAACAAGTGAAAATAGTAATTCTGGTAGATAATTGAGTTATGGTTATGGAATGAGGGGCTCTACAGCTATGTAGGGCAGA
The DNA here is from genome assembly GCF_048418805.1 of Vulpes vulpes. NCBI lineage: Eukaryota > Metazoa > Chordata > Mammalia > Carnivora > Canidae > Vulpes > Vulpes vulpes. Next base: position 106,363,036 of record NC_132783.1, on the reverse strand, counting down.
AGAACAGAGCAACATTTCGTTGGGTTGCCTTTTCTTTGGTTGCATGAGTAGTAGTTTCATGCAACACCACCATTGTTCCAATGCTCACTTGGGTTGTCTTTTGGGGCATATCCTTCACCTTATTTAGAGTGATACATTTGAGGCTTGTTATTCAAAATATATTGAAATCACCTTGAAAGCAGGGATCAATGCAGTTTTTTTTTTCTGGCACTCTAATTAATTTTCTATGGACAATCACAAGATATGTTGTTGCTTCCAGGGCTTGCCCACTTCCCTGATTCTCTTATTTGGGAATTATTCTGTAATTCTGTTGGTCTCTTCTTTGTAAATGGGATTGTAGTTTCTCAGTTCGTTGGGAGTTCACTGTTGATCTTATGAAGGATGTTTTTTCCTTGATGAAATTCCTTGGTGATCAGGTTGGCTGATGCACCCTCTTGTCCTCCATCAGCCATCGTGAAGTAAGACTGCTACTATCAGTTGGATTTTGTGTCAGAGCTATGGGAGAATGAGCCAAGAATCTCAACAGGGTTCTTGGAACAGGCTAAACCTTTGAAAGCAATGTCCTTTCTGTGTTTTGATAACTTGCTTAAAAACATTCCAAAAGAATGTTTCACTTTCCGGGAATCTTTTGGAAGGACACTTTTGTGATAAGCCTGGGAGGTATATATCTGGAAAACAGTAAAGAATCTGTTGCATGAGACATCATGGGATTGTCAAGGGAGCCAGTTACCATGCCAGCTAAGGCCTGCAGGAATGGAATCAATTGACCAAATGGGAGATGGGGGAGGTCTTGTATTTTAACTAATTATATAGATGCTGTGGTTTTGTTTGCCTTTATTTAAAATAAAGCTCATTAACTGATTTTCGAATCCACTTTTGGCATTTTTTATAACATTTAGAGGAACAAAGTTGGAAACTGACTATTGTTTGGATTCATCAAGAATTATTCTATTAAAACTATTACTCCACTTAAGTTCTAATTTCTTAGTTAACTTTATTATTTTTATATAACATGTTTGCTTTTCTTATTATAAAATAATATATGCTCAATTATAAACATTTTTAGAAAATACAGATAAATAAAACTAAATGCTTAATCTCTTTATCCAGATACAGCTACTGTTAACTTTAAAAATATATATCTTTAGCTCTTTTTCTCTCATGTGTAAATTAGGCCTAATAGAAATTCATTACTTACTGACAATCATACAGTAAGTAGTGAAGCCATGGTATGGAACAAGGCAAACTTATTCCAAAGCTTTTGCTCTTAAACATTACAATTTATACTTTGCCTTCTGGGTCAAATTCTGGCTTTAGGAAGTCTTGGAAGATGTAGGATTATTGCAGTTTGGAGCCAGCAGCCAGGGGCTGAATGTAGAAGGTTAATGACTGTGAAACATTCTGTTGGGCCCCAAAGAGAGTGTTCTTTAGGGAGTCTGCTTCTCTTAGTTTTCTAAAGGTCCTACTCTTGTTGATGACTCATACCTTGTTGGCTCTGACATTCTATTCTCTTCCCAGTGTCCTACAGAGTGAATTCATTATGTTTATTTATTTATTTTTGATAAAAACTATGCACTGTTGAACTCTATAGAAAAACAAAACTGGATTTTAATCTTATAATGATCAACTTGGGTGCAGTTTTCTCCATGAGGTTGAGCAAAGATAGAGGAGGTGCTATGCATGCCACAGTCTTCTTCATCATCTTCGATTTGCTCATCTTCTTGGCAGGCTCATAGAAATTTGCGAGGACTCAGAGAACTGGATTGCTATAACATCTTTCTAAGATCTGCTTCAGGCAATGCATTTCAGCAAAGAACAAGCCATGGAAGATCGCAGGTATCTGAATTCGCAGGTGATGGTCCAAATTTTGGCTCCAACTATAAAATACTGATTTTCCTAACTCCTATTCTCTGGGCTTTCTTGCTCTGAGGCCAGACTGGCACTGTTTGCATAAAGTGCTGCTCCATTTGGAAACAGCTGTGCCTAGAAGCAGATGAGAGTCGGCAAAGTAGGGATCATAAGTCAGCAGAACTGTGCTACAGAGGCATTTTCTGTTGCTGCTTTTGGTGGATGCTGACTAGAAAATAAGATTCTCTATAATCAACAGAACTTTACATCATGCATTTTAGAAGTTAAAAATCTAAGCTTAGAGATCCTTAATGATTTACTACCCTGGACAAAAGCTGCAGTTCAGAGTCTGTCCTTTATGGCACAAATATGATGTCATCAAAACAAATGTTATCAGAATACTCCTTTTAAATAGATTTTCTAGGGCAGCCCGGGTGGCTCAGCAGTTTAGTGCCGCCTTCAGCCCAGGGCATGATCCTGGAAACCTGGGATCGAGTCCCATGTCGGGCTCCCTGCATGGAGCTTGCTTCTCCCTCTGCCTGTGTCTCTGCCTCTCTCTGTGTCTATCATGAATAAATAAATAAAATCTTAAAAAAATAGATTTTCTAAAGTTTACTAACTTAAGATCACAGGATCTGCCTTTTCGTCCTGTGCTGAATGTCACATGTTCTCATCTTTCCTACATGAGTGACATAAGCGACTTTAGCCTGTCATCCACAAGACATATGTTGGTAGTAATCTTAGCTATACTCAAGGACAAAAGAGACACTGCCATTACAGTGTGTTAATAAACTGGGGGAGTGGTGGTTCTGATCACCTGGTCTCTTGCTTTCTTCAATGCAGTGAAGGAAACCCCTTTTGGGGTTTGTTTTTACATTATCAGTGTGTGGTCTTTTTCCCACAAAGTCCAGCCTTCATGGATGCTGTATCACTCATAAAGGTGACACAAAAGATAGAATTCAAATAAGAAATGTAAGCCAAGCAGGAGTTTGAGGTTTTATCCCCAAAGATGTTATCTATCTATCTATCTATCTATCTATCTATCTATCATCATCTATCAATCTATCTATCATCTATCTTTCAGAGAGAGAGAGAGAGAGAGAACATGAGTGGGGCAGGGGGTGAGGAGTAGAGGGAGAGGGACAAGCAATTCCATGCTGAGTGTGCTGAGCTTGACTGTGCATTTAGTCTCATGACTCTGAGATCATGACCTGAGCTAAAATCAAGAGTCAGACACTTAACCAACTGAGCCACCCAAGTACCCCAAGAGTTTGAGATTTTAACTGATTTTGGCATAAGTGTGAACCACCTTTTGATGTTGATAGTAGAGTTGGAGTCAGGTGATGATCCAGGTTCCTGAGGCAAAGTTAGACACTAACCAGTCTGTCACCATACTGAATATAAAGCCTGAGTAACCAAAAAAGTGAAGACAAATCAGTAGTTTTTCTTTCCTCATGAGAAAGGCAACCGGTACTGTATTCCTGCTCCTAATAGTACTCCTAGACCTAGTAGTATACCTGTGAGGTATCTTTATTGTCTGACTGGATAAACTCCAATATCTTGAAAAAACAAATTCAGCATGATACTGCATAAAGTTACTGACGATGAGGAAGTACAATGTAACACTACTAGTCAATGATAAGTGTAAGTTGAGGTTCCACCTAGGAGCTGTTTTTAGATCCCAATTACCTCAACATCGGGTTCCCTATAGGGAGCCTGCTTCTCTCTCTGCCTATGTCTCTGCCTCTCTTATGAATAAATGCATAAAATCTTTAAAAAAAAAAAAAAGAGCCAGTGGCATTGCCCTAACTAATTCAGTTGGGAAGGCAAGTTGGGACAATTTATCAGTCATGGTAATGACCTTGCCCATTTTTGTGTTTTGCCTTTCAGTAGTCCAGGTGATGTATCCATATGCTAATGTCCAGATGACCTGTCAATTGATGTATTTATATAAATTAAGCTTCATGATCCTATTCCTGTTCAGTAGCAAGGGTTTAAAATGGAATGTTCTCTTGTTTGAACATGTGCCATCAAAGTTCTTCATCCAATAGCAATAGAAAACAACTAACAAGTCTGATTTCTTGTAGATCTATTTCGGTAGTTCACATATTCTCAATGTCATCGGTACTACCCTCTCACATCTAAGTGATCATCTGACTTTCCCTAGCACAGTTCTTTGATTTCACTGAGAACAGCCCTTTGTCAGATTTAGGCGGCATATGTGCTAATCATAGTTTAATTGGTCTCTCCTGGTCTGTAGTGGCACAGGTGCGATGCAAATAAAACATATATGTGCAATGGAGGTGATTGGAATTATGGTCAACTGACAGGAGGCATCAACCTTTCAGTGCTTGAATAGCTGGTTTATTGGATAAGACAGGACAATTACCACAACTGGCCTGTCAGGATGGTTAGAGCTCCCTATAGGCTTTGAGGCAGGTGTTTGTGCCTTCAGTTTAATCTCTTCTTTTCTAGTTCCAGGCTGCATGCGGCCCTTGGCACCAGCAGAAGCATTTATACAGAAATGTGGGTCACCTGGATGCCCAGCCCAATGGCTCTGGATGCTCATTACCAAACAAGGCATGAGTTCCCAGTAATGCCAGCTCGATTTCTCTGGGGGAAAGATAACCTGACTTGCAATCCTTTTTGGATCATCTGTGAGTTTGATTTAGTAGAATTGTGGAAATTGAGAATGTTTTTCATAAGCTTTGATGAACCTTCTAGAACCTATGCCGTCTAATCTCTGATTTTACAATTGAGGATTCAGGGGCTCAGAGACGTTAAGTGGGTGCCCCAGGCATAGCCAGTCAGCAGGAGTCAGGCAAGGTTTTGGGGCTGCCAGTCAGCAGGAGTCAGGCAAGGTTTTGGGGCTTCTCAGATGGTGCTGATTACATGACCCACAGCTACTGTTTTGAGCCCATTTTCATCACCTGCCAGCTCCTGTTTGTAGGATTTGAAGCTTCAACAGCTTCTAGAGATTGGAGAAGTAAAACAGATCCAGAAGGAGAAGTTGCAAATCATTGTTTTCTTCTTTAACGCCTCTTTTTTTCTTCTGGAAGGATTTTTGTATCTCATCACAAAGCAGCTGTTGTTATTCCATGGTGGTGCTCTTCTTTCTGCTGGTGTTAATCTCTTTGAGACCTGTGACAATTCTGCTATATAGCTGTGTTCTAGTTCCTACATTATGGTTGATCATCCCACTTTTATTTCATGAAGGACATGTTTGGTAACATCATTATTCACATTTTTAGAGATAATGAAACTAGGCTTAAGCACTATCTTGTAACTCCTTAAGGTCACTTGGACAGTCACGACAGAGCTGGGATTTGAGCCTGAGATTGGCCTCCACTAAACCTGTGCTGTGGACCTCATGATATATAACCCTGCAGAGTACTCAGCATTTCTAGTAGTTTAACTTAACTCCCAGGAAGAAGATTCAGCCTTGGGAAAATCTGTTTTATAAGGATGAGAGATTTCCTCAAAACTCCTCTTTCAGGATCAAGATTCAGATGGAAATTTTCTTATTCTTAGATCTTCTCAAAGCATGAACATTGTTTCAGTGGTTAATCTAGGCTCCAACTAGGAGTTACGGAAATGGGCCAGGGTAGGATAAGATCCAGAAGTCTGAGTGATGGTACTGTCTTCCTGAGAAATGTCTGTCAAGGAAATCACTGTTAAGTTGTGTTAGATGTCAGTTCATTCTTCTCTGGAGGTAACTTAGTTCCTTTGATTTTTTTGGTAAAAATTGGTCCTGGCTACATTTTCCATATTTATCACTTTCCTTATAGAAATATAGTCCTTGCTACTTGGGTCATTTCTGTCAAAACTAAACACTTTCTAGGCTAGTAAAAAAAAAATTGAGCATTACTGTTTTATGGACCAATTTATAAAACTGTCAGCTTTCTAGATGGTGTTTTTTTATTTGTGGATTTTTCTCAGAAAGCTCCATGACTTGAACAGTATTTTTATTTTCTTTTTCTTTTTTCTTTTTTTCTTTTTTTTTTTTTTTTTTACAGTTCATTACACACCTTTTATCCCCATGATATCCTGGTGATTGTGTACAATTCATCCAATTCCTCTTATTCTCATTGCAAAAAAACAAAAGGGACAGAAGTGGTAGAATAGCTTGTTAAGAAAAGCCAAGTTCTGGGAGAAATTGGCAGGCACCACTCAATTATTGGTTTAGGAAAAGTGCTTCTAAATCCTTGTTTGGATGGAGGGACTGAATATGAAATTTGGGAGGCATCCTGATCCAGATGGTTATTTCCTTGAAAGTCTACATTTTCTTCTTTTCCTAAGGATGAAGACAGAAAATGAGAGCTAACAAAAATCAGTTTTGGATTAGCTTCATATTGAGCAATTTCTCTATTCCACCTATGCTTCACATGTACTGCTTTTCATAATCACTGGTTAGCATATATGAATATACAAATGAGCATCACTACCTAGATAAAAGCATGAATGCTTTCAGTTTCAATGCTTGGGGTACATGTGCCAAAAACTATTGCCCTAGATAGAGGTGCTCAAGGCTGAAGATGACCTTGACAATGTTGTCCTTTCTGGCAGAAACTTGTTCAATGCCTAGGTGCGTTCTTTCCATGTATTTGTGACATCTGGACCATTTCTTTTTGTCTTTTCCCCCCCCTGCTTTCTTTTACAATATTATACAACTTGTGTTACATTTTCTTTTTCTTTCTTTCTTTTTTTTTTTTTTAAGTAGGCTCCATATCCAACATGGGGCTTGAACTCAGGACCCTGAGAGCAAGAGTCACAAGCTCTACTGACTGAGCCAGCCAGGTGCTCTCATTTTCTCTGGTATAATTCTCTGCTCGTTGGTTGGCAGATATGTTTATAAACTGAAAGGGTTTGTAATAGGATTATTAATGGAATGAATTGAGGGTTTAGATACTTGCCCAGAATCTGTCTTTACCTTTTGATAAAAGAACATTGGATTGTTCGTTGATTGAAAGGAGGAGTTTGGTGATAATAAAGGTTACGCAGAAGAGGAGAGGCAAAATGATGAGGGTGTTGTTTTGTCTTTCTGCTTTATACAATGGAATGGGTTTGAGTTCACAGGCTAATGGGCCAGTGGTCAGAAGTTGCTGTAATTTTTTTCCCTTATGAGACAGTTCAGGGATTCTATGCCCAAGCAGTGGTATTTCAGGCCTACATCTCAGTGTATGGCACAGAATAGGAGAGAGGGAAGTCTCTGAGCACTGGCACCTTTGGAATTGGCATCTTGGAAAATTCTCTGGAGATTGTACTCTTACATGGACACTGCCACTCAGGATGGATATGGTCAGAAGCTGCTGAAGGGAAGCCCAAAACACCTATGGAGGCAGTTGGCATAGAGAGGGACAACATGGCAATTTTGTGTAAGCACTGCAGTTGGCATATTTGTTCATGGGCATGCATGAGGCATTCGCCTGGCAGTGACAGAGGCTGGGGAATATTTTAAGCACCCCATATAACCTTTAAAATTTAGGAGTCAAGCATTTTGTTATTCTTGTGAGGGTAGAGTTGGTTATACTCAAGTTACATGTTAATTCACAAAGTCTGATTAATGTCCAGAACTGTGATGGTCTGAAATTTTATCCTACTTGCAAACTAACAAATCAGCACATCACAGTTTCATAGATGTTGGCCAGAGACAAGAGTTTCCTGGGTGGAGACAAAAGACTTTATTATTTACAGCTCAGCAGGCAGAGCATCAGCATCTCATTGGTTCCTCTGGACCCCATGTCCAATAGGATGATGCAGAGCAGGTCTTTGGGGGAATGTTATCCATACAGTGGGCTTGTGTCACAGGTGAGGAATGCCAAGCTTAGGAAACCCCAAATTTAAAAAGTTCTGTTGGGAAGAGTGACTTACCTTTGCCTTGAGGGAGATGTTATCTTTCTTAAGGTGGTCAGGAAGCAAATCTGTCCTCTGCCCCAGAGGAAAACTGACTCTATCTTCTACATCCATGACAAGATAGTCTAGGGAAAAACTGTCAGTGCCTTTGCTCAGAAAACCTGCAGGAATATGAGAGACTCATGAAGAGTTCTCCCCAAATAATATGTTCCAAAGACTCACATTTTTAAAATTTTCAGGGGTAGATAATGCCTGAAGTCAAAGGAATAAAGCCAATTATGGCAAAACAAGAGGAGTGTTTCGGGGCCATGCTGTTTTTTTTGTTTCTTTTTTTTTTTTAAAAAGATTTTATCGATTTGTTTGACAGAGAGAGAGATAGAGCACAAGTAGGGGGAACAGCAGAGGGAGAGGGAGAGGCAGGTTCCCTGCTGAGCAGGAAGCCTGCTGTGGGGCTCCATCCCAGGACCCTGGGATCATGACCTGAGCCAAAGGCAGACCCTTAATCAACTGAGCCAATAAGGTGTCCCTTTTTGTTTCCTCAGCTATATCCACTGAGACTTTTCCTCCTGTGACCTGTAACTTGGATACATTTTCCACGGAGACATCTTTTTTCTTGTTACCCAAACTCATCTGGCACAGGTGCTTAGGATCTGTCCACAGTGCTAATAGGTTTCAGCACTGGGATGCAAAGGAAAGACTTCAGATTAAATGTTCCAGTGTCCATTAAAGAGTAGTGACAGGGACCAGAAGATATCTTACCATATCCTGTCACAGTATAATATGCTAGATCGCTTTAGCTGATTAACTAAGGAATAATGAATAGGAATAATGAAAATTCTGTGTGTGAGTGACTGTGTATGTGAGGAGAAGGAAGAGGGGAGGGGGGAGAGGGGGAAGAGAAGGAGAGGGAGAGGGTTACTGATTGCAGCCTGTATTCAGAAAAAGCATGTACACTTGTATGTTTTGACACCATTGGGCTAGTGCAGTTCACATGAAAGGTGTCATAAAGCTCCTCAACTTATTCTTTCATACTTTCAAGGCCTGCAAATGCTAGCCCATGCATTTTGTATGGTGATTTTCTTTGGTAAACATGAAATTAGCCTTAGAAACACCTCCTCTTAATTCAGATATCGTTTAAGTCAAGGGGTTAGTATTACAAAGTCTGAAAGATTTTGTAGGTAGGAGAGGAGAGGAAGTCAGTATTTTAATTAAGTATTTGAAAACAAAGTGAAAAAGGGAAAATGATATAGGAAATGGTTATAGGAAAAGCCTTTTTAGAAAGCTTTTTCATAGCTAATTTGTTGGGAATTCTTTGGCTAAGGTGGAATAAATGTATTCTAGGAGAAGCTCTATTGAGCCCAGTGTGATGGTAGCTTAATCTGACTGTGGCCGTGTCTCACAGATCACTGTACCTAGTCAATACTCTATTATTGCAAGTTAAGTGGTTTGCTACAGTATTCCACGCTCAGGGTATTAGAAGCTCTGTTCCCTAATTTCCGAAGCAATAATGGCATAAGCAGTATGCATTTTTTATTATAAAAACTAACAATTGCCTCCACAGAGTTAATGGTTTTTTATATACCATTGGTACCCAGGAGATTCAGTTGTAAATCAGAGTAAAATTAAATGTAAAATGTACGAAATTTTGGCAGAATTAGATTTTCTTTGCAGAGGCTGAAGTCTTCAGTTTTGTTTGGAATCAAACTTTGGTTTTCTTCCTGGTGCTTTTATTTTCATTTTATTTAAATGGGTGTGTTGTTTCCTGATTAAAATTGATTCTGAATAATTATAACAACAGTAATTCACAGCAGGAGCCTGGGCAGCGTTCTTTATAGCTCCTGGAGGCTGTCTTCATCCAGCCTTTCCGTGCTTGCCAGTTTTTCAGTGTTAACTATACTCACTGCGCGACGGGGTTATGAACCGCACAACAAAGACTGCAGAGTGGAGGTTCATTCTTCCTTCTGAATGGCTGCTGTTTTTACAGGTTGGAGACTCTATGCAGGTCAGAATTTACTTGGTGAATTGGTTATTTACTCATTTCACGGTAAATAGTAGGTTAGAAAGGACAAGGATTTCTCTTCCTTAGGAGACTTGGTTAGGATGATTAGCTTCCATGGATCAGGAGCCATCATGCAGGAAGGAGGCAAGGGGGTGGGAAACTGAGAAGGGACTTGGGTGCCTGGTTCACACTCAAGGTAGAATTCGAGCTGCCTTCCTGTGAAGTTCAAAGTCAGCACAGTCATCTCTTAGAGATTAGATTCACTCCTCTCTTCATATCCATTTTTTCTTTCTACAGTTGGGCTTTTTCTGCCTCTTTCCACTTGTGCAGAATATGGTGGTGTCAGCAGGTTCCAGACTGCACATTCTCCATCCCAGTGACCATTCCCATTCACTAGCCAGAGTCAGGCCCGAAGGCCTTCAGGAGCTGGGCCACATTTTGATTAAAAGTGAGTGATGGGGCAGTGGAAATATACAGAATGCTTAATAGCATTTAAATTAAATAATATTAATGGCCAAACTAAATATAGCCATAGTTATCAGGCCAAATATAGTGTTGAGTTACCATTTTAAGATCCCTTGACCAATCTTTCTTAGACCATTTCCGAAATTCAGGGGACATCTAGCTTTGTCAGCAGGGATAAGACTAGGTGAGGTGATAAAGCCTCAGGTGCATAATTTAAGATGATGTCTAAAAAGATCAATAATCAGATAAATGCTATTTCAAAGCAATGTTTTTTTTTTTTTTAAGATTTTATTTATTTGAGATAAAGAGAGTGTGAGAGAGAGAAAGCATGAACGGGAGGGGGGGGGAGGTGTAGAGAGAGAAGCAGATTCCCTGCTGAGCAGGGAGCCCAATGTGGGACTTGATCCCAGAACTCTGAGATCATAGTCTGAGATGAAGGCAGATGCTTAACCTATTGAACCACCCAGGCACCCCTCAAGTCAATGTTTTAAAAAAATAAAAATTAATGCAAAAAATTACATGATGAACAAAATGCAAAGTTACAAGTATAGACAGGATCACTATTATTGATTTTTCCTTTGGCCTCAAGCTCCAGTATGGCTTAGAGCAGCATGATTCACTAGGTGTCTATTTGTAGGTCAGTCAGTTATGGACAGGGGAGTGCATCCCATCAATACCCTGTGGGTAGAGGAGTCACTTTTCAGCAGTAAGGATGTGGGTTAGGCAGGCATATTCCAAAAGGTATCTCAAAGGATGTTAGAGTATGATACTTTCTGCCGAAATACAGAACTCTGTATTAAGAGTTTACCATAACAAAGTACAATTGGCTAGGTAGAAGTCTGAGATCAAGGTGCCAGCATGGTCAGATTCTGGTAGAGACTCTCTTCCTAACTTACAGATGACTGTCTTGTCATTGGGTCCTCACATGATCTTTCTTCTATATGAGAATGTAGGGGGAGAGATAGGGAAGGTTAGCTTTCTGGTGTCCCCTCCTTAAAATCCTGTCATGAGGAACCCCCCTCCATGACCTCATCCAACCCTGATTACCTCCCCATCTTCGAATACCATTACATTGGGGTTAGGGCTTCAACATGTGAATTTTGAGAGGACACAACTGTTCAGTCCATAACAACCACCAAATATCAGGGATGTGCTCCAAACAGTCTTAATTCCTCTTAGTAGTCTTAGATTTCTCATGTATAAATTAATCTTCACTTAAATCTAGTTATTTTTTGACAGTTGTGCCAAAATATAAACCCAATAAAGTTAAGATTTTGTCATTGACTTCTTATTCCAAGCTAGTTGCCACAGGAGTATCATTTTACAAAACTGAATTAATAATCAGATGAATAACTCAAAGATTTAACTAGAAAATGAAGCTCGGGTGCTTAACCATTTCTTAGACTCCTAGGAACTGACCAATAATTACTCATTGACAGAAACACTTAACATATGGTTTTCCTTTTCCATATAAAATCAATGAGAATATGTCACTTTGTGGCTAACTGTAGTCAATCAAAATGTTGTGCTTAGTTCTTCTAAATGTAAATCTCCTAAAGACATTTTTTCAGAAAGTTCTGTCAAATTATTAAGTGATAGGAATGTTGGTAGAGAAAATAAATTCCTTTAGACATCTTAAGAACCAAAGAATTAAGGAATGCTTTTCTCCCCCTCCCCCCCCATCTCCTTAAGGGCTGTTTTGGTTTTGATGTTCAAACACCATATTGGAAAACATTTAATCTGTGAATATAATTCTGAAAACACTTTGAGCCATGACAATATCTGTCCTGGGCAGCCTCGTATCAAGCTGGCAAAACAGATCTTGGAAAAATAGGGAAGTATTTTTGTTTTCAGATGCTTTATATGCAATTCCCCAGAAACAGCTCAAAAAGATAGATACTCTTTTCTAAAAGGTTGCTGTTTTAGCACTTCCCAACTTATAAAGGTTGGAATTTCCCACTGGCTCAGCGGAGAGATTTGTATCAGTTATTTTAGATTCATGTAATAGCGCATTTGTGTTTGAGATGAACTGTGAGTCCCATCAGACAAGTAAGATTGTTCTTAAAAATTGGCCTCCTTCTCCCTCCCCCCATGTATACTCAGATCTAAAGTAGAATTTTCTAAATGTTATTCCACAGCTAGGTATGACATCCTATCTTAAAACAGCAGCTATTGCTGCTGTTTCTTTTTGTAGAGAACATGGTTGGATGTATAGCGAGTGAATCTGTGAAGACAGATGATTTTTCAGTCTTTAAGTGAAGCCTTGACTTTATCCCTTCTCTCCTCTGCACTGTACTGGTATAGAGGGAACTGAGAGTGAGGAAGGTGGTAACACATGGGAAGGTACCACAAGGTTTGTACAAAATACAGTAACACTTGCCTAATCACAGGTGACCTCAGTATAGCCATTGCATTTTGTTTTTACTTCTGCATTCATCATATTCTATTCTTTTCTTTTCCCTCCTGCTTGTTATCTTTATTGTGATTTTTAATTGACTTTTTATAGAGCAGTTTAAGGTTCACTGCAAAATAGAGGGGAAAATGCAGTTTTCTCATATACCCCTTGCCCCAAACCTGCATAGCCTCCTCATTATCAGCATCTCCCATGAGAGTTATAATTGATAAACCTACATTGATACATCGTAGCCATCCAAAGCTCATAGTTTACCTTAGGGTTCATTCTTGATGTTGTATCATTCAATGGGTTTGGACAAATGTATAGTGACATGTTCACTATGGTATCATACAGGGTATTTTCAGTGCCCTAAAAATCTGTGCTCTATCTATTTATCTCCCCCTGACCACCTTAAGCCTGACAACTGCTGAACTTTTTACTGTTTATGTAGTTTTGCCTTTTCCAGAATGTCATATAGTTAGAATCACAGAGTATGTAGCATTTTCAGATTGGTTTCTTTCACTTAGTAATACGTATTATGTAGTTAAGTTTCCTCCATGTTTTTTCACAGCTTGATAGCTCATTTCTTTTTGCCACTGCATAATATTCCATTGTCTCAGTATACCACAGTCTATCCTTTTACACACTGAAGGACATCTTGGTTGCTTGCAAGTTTTGGCAAATATGAATAGAGCTTCTATAAATATTCACGTGCAGGTGTTTGTGTGGACATAAATTTCAACTCTGTTGGTTAAGTACCAAGGAGAGCAATTGCTCAATGGTGTGGTAAGAGTAGGTTTAGTTTTATAAGAAACCACTGAACTATCTTCCAAAGTGGCTGTACCATTTTACATTTCCACTAGCAATGAGTTAAGTTTTCCTGTTAGCATGTGGTATTGTCAGTGTTCTGAATTTTGATTATATTAAATAGGTGTGGGGTGGTATCATGTCCTACCTTGTTTTGCTGCTAGGTTTTACTTTGTCTACTAGCTTACATGCTTCTTGAAGCCAAGGCTTATGCACATCTTTTTATCCTCAACCACTTGTTGTGTAATCACTTGCATGTAAAGTTTGCTCAGAAGTGTGCCAAAAGATTGAAGATGCTGGATGTGTTTGAATTGGCTAAGTGTTCACTTAGAAGAAGGTAAGAACTATCATTTATTGAATAAATATGTCAAACATTTGAAATACTTACACTTTTCTTGTTTATCCTCATAATAGTCCTATAAGAAAAACAAAATTATCCCCATTTTGCCAAAAATGGAGAAACTGAGGCTTAAAATAGTAAATTACCCACCATCAGTAGAGTCACCTAGACCTGAGACTCACCTAGACTTCTAAACCAGGTCCATCTGGCCTAAAGCTGATTTCATGAAGATGGGCTATACCTGCAGTTAGAGCCAAGATCCCAGTCTTAGATGCCCATGGGCCAGGTTGAGATGGGAGGATGCTGAGGGTGGGAAGGGGTTGGGGTACAAGAAGTGGGCAGCCTCTACTTACCTCTAGCCACTATTAAACATTTTCAGAAACAGAGAATCCATAAATCTGGATCTGGGGAGAGGCTGTTTCAAAATCTTCCAAGTTTTATATTTTGGCACTAAATTTAACAATATACTCGTAAAAGTTAATATAGGTCTGTGGGCCAGATTTAGGCCACAAAAGAAAGTTTCTAGCTGTTGTATTAAGGAATAGTTTTAAAGAATCACAGCTCTTTTTCCCCAAATATGTAATCTCAGCAGTTTACTCTTTTGTTGGCCTGTAGAATGTTTACGGATAATACCTGTTAAGAAGTACTTACCTATCTGCTGTTCAGTGTGGAGCCCAGAAAGTGAATGAAGATGGTTACTGTTTTATCCCATTTCATGTGAAGGCCTGATCTAGAACTCCATGAAAATAGTAAAAGCATTTATTGAGCTGTGAACTGATGCTGCATACTGAACTATACACAATATTTTAAGTATTTTATGCAAATATATGCACTCTCCCACAAGAAATTACAAATGACATGCATATGTAACCACATATAGCTTTAGTGTTAATTACCATTAACCTTATGAGTATGTAGATGATGCCCTCTGTCAGAAGCAGCTAGGGTAGTCTCTTGTTCTTCCTCTTGACCTTTTCTATCTATTGTTATCCTGATCTAGGTCATCAGCCTGTGTTGTCTTTGTGTCACTGGCCCAGGGTAGTCTAGTCTCTCTTTTGATGTAAGTGTGGTTATGATAATCACAGAAAACTCTTTTTGCTGCATCTCTTGAAGTTTGCATCCGCAGCGAGTTTAGTTGAATTTTTATTGCTTTAACAAATTTTGTTCCTAGCAGCTCTTTCAGGACTTGATATAGGAAGGTGAAGCCCCCTTACTGTCAAAGTTTAAATTCCTTTAAATGTCCCCATTTGGCACTCCTTTGGAAATATAGATTTGATGAACCTCCATGATTTCTATGTGGAAAAAAGAATGTCTTCTAGGATGTTGCTAAGGCTCAAATGTCTGTTCTCCAACGATCATGCCCCACCTTTCATTATAAATATGTCTACTTTCTTACTGCGAAGATATTTCTTGTCCCTGGATTTTTCAGTTTCCTGCCCTTTTAAAGTGGTGCCATGTTCTTTTACTTTTTTTTCCTAAAGGTTTTATTTATTTATTTGACAGAGAGATAGAGAGAGAGAGAAAGAGAGAGCACAAGCAGGGGGAGCAGCAGAGGGAGAGAGAGAAGCAGGCCATCCGCTGAGCAGGGAGCCTCATGTGGGGCTATATCCCAGGAGTCTGGAATCATGACCTGAGACAAAGGCAGCTGCTTAGCCAACTGAGCCAGGCAGGTGTCCCATGTTTGTCCTGTTTCCCTCTCTTCTTTCCTTCATTTTGCTCTTCCAGAGAAACCACTTTCATTATTTTATCTTATTCTGGAAGTTAATATCAGGCCTCTACATAACATACTTCTATTGCTATTTATTGATTTAAAAATTTTAAGTATTATCTATGCAGCTTCAAATAAGAAAGGATTTAGGTCTATTTCATGCTTGATCCCTACCGCAAAACAAAATCTTCCCATTTGCCCTTTTTTTCCAGTAGAATCAGTTGAAATTTGTCAGATTGATACTCCTATATTCAATGTCTATATTATTATGGCTTTATAAGTATAAATACTATTCACAATCAAGTCATAAAGCATGCTGTGATGTATTTTTTCTAATGTTCTGAAATTTCACATCAATGTGTTTTGTGTATTTATTTTCATCCATTTTGCTGGTAACTTAATGTGCCTTTTAAATTTGGAAGCTTATTATCCTTCCATTGTGGGAACTTTCTTTAATAATAATAATAAATGTTTTTGTTTGGATGGTTCATTTTTGTCTGTTGCCTTCATTCTCTAATTCATCTTATGATATTGGGTCTCCTGGTCTATACCTCTAATGTTATTATCTTTTCTTTCATATTTTCCTGTTTTTAATTTTTAATTTTTCTGCATCTTTATTTTCTGATTTTCTGGGAGGTCTCTTCTCTTCCCTTCCTTTCTCTCCTCTTATGCTCACTTTGAGTTTAGTTTGCTGTTTTATTTTCTAGTTTCTTAAAGTGGAAAGTTAGGTTGCTGGCTTAAGATCTTTCTTCTGTTTTAATATAGGTTTTTACAGTTATAAATTTTCTTCCTAGGAATACTTTAGTATCATCACATAAATTTTGGTATGTTGCATTTTTGTTTTCATTCATTTTAACATATTTTCTTTTTTTTTTTTGTGCTTTCTTTTGACCCATTGGTTATTTAGGATTTTATTGTGTGATTTCCACCTGTTTGTGAATTTCCCTGTTTCCCTGTTTTTGTTATTGATTTCTAATTACATTTCAATGTAGCTGGAGAACACATTTTGTACAATATATATCCTTTTACATATATTGAAACTTGTTTTATGGCCTAACACATGGTATATCCTGGAGAATGTTTCATGTGCCCTTAATAATTATATTTTTCTCTTGTTGGGTGGAGAGTTCCATAGATCTCAGCGAGATCTAGCTGACTTATAGTGTTGTTCACTTCTTCTGTTTTCTTGTTGATATTTTGTCTATTCTATTACCGAAGGTGAGGTTTTAAAGTCTCTAAGTATTTTTGTTGAATTATGTATGTCTTCCTTTAATTATGTCAGTTTTGATTACATTTATTTTGGGGTTTTGTTAGTTGAATATATTTATAATCATGTCTTCTTGATAGATTGACCTTTTTATCATAATAAAATTTGTCTTTAGTACCAATTTTGTCTTAAGGTTTATTTTGCTTGACATGAGTATCTAACTGGTTACCATTTGCATAGTGTATCTTTTACTTTTCACATATTTGTGTCTTTGACTCTAAAATGTCTCTCTTGTATCTCTTCATCTGTCCATTTCTTTCTTTTGATTGGAGTGTTAATCCATTTACATTTAATGCAGTCACTGCTAAGGTAGGATTTATATGTCTGCAAGTTTGCTATTTATAACTCTATGTCTTTTGTCTTTTTGTTTTTCTTTTCTTCATTGCTATTTTGCTTTGTGTTAACTAGGTATTTCCTAGTATACCATTTGTACTCCCTAAGGCTGCTGGTTTCCATAGATGCTGCGTTTGTTAGACTTTGGTTTTCAAAGCTATTGCAGAATTAGGTGGAGAGTGATGGGAATAGGCTATAAGTTAGAATACCACAAAGACCTCATTGTGCTATAAGACTCAGATGTTTTCCCTGAATAAACATTCCTTGAATTGTTTTATGTCATTGGTTAGTTTCCAAAGTTCAGAATAAGCTTATTTTGACAATTTTTGTGAGTGTTCCATTGTTTTCTGGGGGGAGTGGATTTTCAGATATCCTTTCCCACCATTATAGAAGTGCTTTCAGAGATTTCTTGAAGTCAATTTTCCATTCTTTCTTTGGCCATATTTATTCTCTATTATTTTTTTTGACACTAAATGTCTGTTCTTGTTTCTTGGACACAATAGCCAGAATTTTTTTTTTATCTTTCTGAGGATATTATTAAAAGTTAAATTGTTTTTGCCCTACATTATCTCCATGTTCCCCAATTTACTTTAACATCTTCATTTTGTCCTCTTTTTTTATTATTTATTTATGACAGTCATACAGAGACAGAGAGAGAGGCAGAGACATAGGCAGAGGGAGAAGCAGGCTCCATGCACCGGGAGCCTGACGTGGGATTCGATCCCGGGTCTCCAGGATCGTGCCCTGGGCCAAAGGCAGGCACCAAACTGCTGCGCCACTGAGGGATCCCCTTGTCCTCTTTTCTGTTAGAACTCTCTTCAGGCAACAATGGCAACTGTAGTAGCAAACATTTATTGAACACCTACTATGTGGGCATCACTCTTGTAGTGGGTTATGCATATTAACTTATTTAATATATGTTAACTTATTTTATTCTTCTCACATTAAATATCATAGATGACTATTATCTTTTCCTCAATTTTACAGAAGAGAAAGCTGAGCTATAAAGAAGGTAAATAACTTGCCTAAAGTTACATAGTATAAAATTGCAGAGTTAGAATTCAGGTCTAGTCTGACTGCTACATCCTCTTTTTCAAATAGCTCATCCTTGTGTTATCTGCTTATATGCACTAGTGGGGTTATAAATATTCTGATCATATGGGTGGGCCTTACTGACTGTATGACTATCATCTGTGGGGTAAATTGGGTGCTTCTTGGCTTTTTTCATTGCTATTTTCTATTGCTAGGTTTTTTGGTCTGCTAGTCAGTTATCACTAGTCCATTAGCTTTTTATTTGCCAACATTTTTTCTGTTTTTGTTCTCATTTTTTTCTTTTTGCATTTGTGAATTTATGCCTTAGGGTGGTAAAAGGTTTATTATCTTCTTAGTAGGGCTTTGGGAAGAACCAGAACTAAATGCATGCTTTCCATATACTGCTTTTTTAATCACTTTAAGCTTTTCTTTTTTCTTTTTTTTAAAAAATCTGTTATGTGAAGTTCTTGGAGGTCTAGTCCTTCTGTTTATCTGCTGATTTAATATGAATACTAGATATTCCTCTTCAGTTCTATAATTTTGTTTTGCATGCACATCCTCAGTGGGAGCTTTATCTATGGGATTTCTGTGTGATTTGGGCTGAGTTTTTCTCCATCTAGATAAGTTTCTCATTTTCTCCTGCCAAGCACTCCAGGATGTCTTTTTATGTTAATTTCGTGCCTTAGGAATACGGGACTCTGCAAGGAGAGTGTAAAATAAAATTCAAACTCATGGGAAGATGGGCTTCTGGTTAAGAATTTTTAGGGAATATTTTCCTCCACTCCTCATGCCTGAAATGTAGAACTGCATAAGCCTCCTTGGTACTTTTCTGTAACAGTGAGCATATAGAGCACCATTTCACTGAAAATACAATCCTCCAAAGGTCCTGGATTAAGGATGAGGGCCTCATTTTCAACTCTCTGCTTCTCATAGGTTCCAGGTCTTGTGTACTCTGTGTGGAGCTATAAAAGTCAAAGCCCCTAGGCTAATGGAGACCACCAATCCCTTCCCCAATCACCAAACCAGGACAACATGATAATATCTCTCTGAGTTTCCTTTCATCTTCATTTTTGACCCCTGGGGATGTCTTACTTTTATTTGAGTTCAGAGACGTATTTGAAAGGATACTTGTGGTATTTTAACCAGAGTATCTATATGTTTTATAATAGAAGATTTCATGTTAACTGATCTGATATTGTTGCCTGAAGTCCTAAAATTAACTTTTTTTGTTGAATTATTTCATGTATACTCCATGAATGTTATCTTCACTTTGAAAGTATGTACAGTTTTTTCCATGACATCACTGCTAAGTCAAAGAATGTATTTTTCCCCAGCTCTACTAGGATATAGTTAACATATAACATTGTGTAAATTTAAGGTATAAAATGTGTCAACTAAATACATTTGTAATTTGCAAAATGATCACCAACCTCCAGAGTGTTAGGTAACAGACCCATTACATAACATAATTACCATGTCTTTTTGTAGTGAGAACATTTAAGCTCTACTCTCTTGTTGGCAACTTTCAAGTATATAATGAAGTGTTATTAATTATAATCAACATGCTGGACATTATATCCCCAAAACTTATTCTTCTTATAATTCTTTATCAACATCTCCCTATTGCCTACTACCCAGCCTCTGGTAACCACCATTTAGTCTCTATTTCTATGAGTTTGTCTTTTTTAGACTCCACATATAAGTGATATATAATATTTATCCTTTTCTGTGTGATTTATTACATTTAGCATAATAAGGTCCATCCATGTTGTTGCAAAAGGCAAGATTTCTTTCTCGTGCATGAATAATACTCCAATGTATATATACCATACCTTTTTATATCCATTCATCCATCGATAGATATTTAGGTTGTTTCCATATCTTGCCTATTATGAATAATGCTGCATTGATCATGGGAAGGCAGATATTGCTTCAGTTCTTTTGGATAAATACTCAGAAGTGAGATCATGTGGTAGTTATATTTTCAGTTTTTTTGGGGGCGTGGGTGGGTGGGTGGGAATCTTCATTCTGTTTTCTGTAGTGGCTACATCAATTTACATTCCACCAGCAGTGTTCAGAGGTTCCCTTTTATCAACATTCTTGCCAACACTTGTTCTATCTTGTTTTGAGGATAGCCATTCTCACAGGTGTGAGATGATATTTCACTGTGGTTTTGATTTGCATTTCTGTGATGATTTGTGATATTGAGCACCTTTTCATGTTAAAGAATGTATTTTTAAAGTGGCTTAATCAAATTTGTGGCCAGACCAGTAGAGGTAATAGTTTCTTTGTATTTTATGAGGATAAGACCTGACTAGAGTATGGCATTGTGTTCTGGATACAGCACTTTCCAGAATATTAATAGACTTGTGGTGTGTCATGACGGGGACAGTTAGCATGGCAAAACATTGGGATACTATGTTGTTTGAGGACCAGTTTAAAACATAAGGAGATTTAGCTTGGAGAAGAGAAAATTATCTATAATAGTTAATATCTCAGATGCTGCAGTCAGATTACTTGATTTCAAATCCTGGCTTTACCACTTACTAGCTCTGTTATCATGGCAAGTTATTTAACTTCCACAAGCCCTGAAGAAATGTTTACTAATATCATTATCATCTGTCAAGGATATAAAAGGATGTCTAGAATAAAAAGAACTCCTAGAACCCTGGAGTTGTGAATGCCTGTATTAGTTTCCTATGGCTGCTGTAACTAATTACCACAAACTTGGTAGTTGAAAACAATAGAAATTTATTATATCATACTTCTGGAAGCTAGAAGTCTGAGATCAGTTTTAGTGGGCCAAAATCAAGCTATCTGCAGGGATGTACTCTCTTTAGAGGCTCTAGGAGAGAATCCATTCCTTTCCTCTCCCAGGTTTTGGTGGCTGCTAGCGTTCACTGGCTTGAGGCTGCATCACTCTTCTCTCTGCTCTCATCATGACATTGCCTTCTCTTCTTCTGCATGTAGTCAAATCCCCCTCTGTCTCTCTTTTATAAGGATACTTGTGTTTGGGGATCCCTGGTGGCTCAGCGGTTTAGCGCCTGCCTTCAGCCCAGGGCGTGATCCTGGAGTCCCGGGATCAAGTCCCACATCAGGCTCCTTGCATGGGGCCTGCTTCTCCCTCTGCCTGTGTCTCTGCCTCTCTCTCTCTCTGTGCATCTGTCATGAATAAATAAATAAAATCTTAAAAAAAAAAAAGATGCTTGTGATTGCATTTAGGACCCCCCCTTGGATAATCCGGGACAATCTTATAATCTCAAGATCCTTAACAATATCATATCTGCCAAGTTCTTTTTTTTGCCATATAGGGTAATATTCACAGATTCCAGGGATTAGAGCATGGTTATCTTTAGGAGCTGTTATTCAGCCTACCATAGCAATCTTTGTGGACATCAAACTATCTTCTTTGCTCTAAGAACACTTTCTACAACATCTTGAGCAAGTGTCCTCCAGCCTCCCATTGAGTAATGTTAGCGTTAGGGAATTAAAGTCACTGGCCATCAGATTGTACTATAATAACTTTTAACCCTTTCCTATTCTCAGTTATTGATGGTTTTAGGGTTTTTAAGTTCTTTTGCAATCTCATTTATGTTTGCTTACATTCCATTTGTGCAATCTATAAAAAAAAAAAGAATGTGCTAAGTTCAGGTGAATTTACCTAATCCACATCTGAACAGTTATTGAGGTTTCATAGTGAAAATCTATTAATCAAAATTTTATGTTTGCAAGTGTTAAAAATAATTGAGTGGCTAAAGCAGTGACAGGAACTAATTGGCTTATATACCAGAGAAATTCTGGAATAAGTGTAGCTTTAGCTGGATCCAGGTATTCAAATGGTGACTTGGTTGCTCAGAAGTTGGTCTCTCCATCTCTTGGTTTTGGTTTTTCTGAATTGATTTTATTTAGCAAGCTAGTGCTAGGATGACAAGATGATCACCAGCGACCCAGGCAACCATGCTATCTTCTTAGACATCAATGGGAAAAACTCCATTAAAAAAAAGTATGTCTAGAATTTGCATTCATTGGGCTGGCCCAACCTTGAATCGAGCCAGCCCCCAAGAATGCAAACTGCAAGGACATAGATTAAGGAGTCTCCCATGAAATATTAAAAAGGCCACTATCAGCAAAAAGGAAATATTTGTTGATCAGGCTATAAAAACAGATGTACTATGTAAAATCTCACATGTAATATACAAAACATTACATATGGTATATGTAATCATAGTCTCAGCTCTATGTTTTGCTCGAGGCTTATGGAATCAATCCCAGTGCTCTATAGCTGTGTGTCAGGCTCTGCGTACATTTGTGTTTGTTTATATTTTAGATAAAATTTACCAGATGGGAGAAATCCATTGGTGTTGCCTAGCTGGCCTGGTGGAAGTGATCAGAGGATGTGGGTAAATTCATCTTTGAACAAATGAATTAAATATGCACAGTAAATTGTTTAATGCACAGCAGGAAAGTGGTGCCTAAGCGCTGGGGAAGAAAGCAGAGCCAGCAGAGCAGCAAGCCTCATGCAGTCCCTCCCACGGTCAGGTTTGAGAGGTGGTGATAGCCAGGAGGCTAGCAGAGTGCTTTGTAGCACAGAGCTTGTCTGAATGTGCAATATGTTACCTACAGCTGGGTCTGGCATAATCATCCCTGACTAATGGGAGGTGAGAGGAGGGGGTTCAAGTGCTGAATAAATAAATTACTTAATTACATATTATCAGAGAGAAGAACAGATGGTCAGCTTAGCCCATCTCCTGATGCCTTTGGCTTCAGAATGGAGAGTAGATCTCACGAGACTGGAGTAGGTTAGACTCTTGATTCTGTTTATCTGCTGGTCCTACCAGAGGTTCATGGTATTCAGAAATAAATAGGCCCCATCTTCCTAAGGCTGAAGGGCTCTGGGTGCTCCAGTGCCCACTCTAAACTAAAGTTGGGCAGGCCTAAACTAGTCAGTATTTTCCACTTGGTTAATTTTGGCACCAGATGGAGGTGTGAATGCGTTTCATTTCCTGTAAAGTGGTTGAAAAGTGATTTTCAATTGAGGATCTAATAAAATGCAAAGAGGGTAGTTGAGCATTTACTGAATGTGCTCAGAAGTATCTCCTATCACTTCAGACCGGATGCTTGTTTTCCTTGGCTTTTGATGTCCCCACAGAAAATCCACTTTTTCTATGTACTGATTGCTCTGGTGTCAGATAGAAGGGTAGCTGAGGTTGTATTCTGGAAACATCATGTTTGTTTTCAGATGCTTCAGTTTGGCATGGAAGGGTCTTCAGAGCAGGGGTTCCTAAATGCTGGTCTGGGGATGGTTGCCAGGTTGGCTGGTCAAAACCACCTAAGTTGTTTATTAAAGCTATTTGTTCTTTAGCTCCAAGCATAGAAATTCTGATTCATTAGTCTTGGATAGGCTTTGGGAATCTGTGTTTCTAACAAGATCTGCAAATGATTATGAATTAAGTTTGGAGATCACTGTGTCAGTTGGGTAGCAGGAAACAGTAAACTCAAGGGGGTAATTAAAGAAATTTTAATAATGGCTTATTGACAAATGCGATGGCAAGTTTAAGAGGAACTTTTAAGGGATGGTGAGGAATACACAGCCAGTAGTAGTGGGAAGTAGCTGTTAGAGGAGGAAGAATCGGATCAGAATCGGATGAGACTTGTAGTTGTAAGAGAGGACTTCTGGGCAGGAATTGTGGACATTGTCAGTCCATGGTCCAGCAAGGAGAAAAATCTCTCTCTCCTTTTACCTCTTGATTTCTTCCTAGTGCTCTTCATCGGCCAAATCCAAAGGATCCAAAGGGAGTCCAAGCAATGCAGTCTATAAAAGTCAGACTCCTGAGATACCAAACAAGATGGAGAAGGCTGGAGAATGGACCTGGAGGGGCAAATGAAGACTATCTAGCACACGTTGGTATAGATGACATTTTCTAGTGACACATTTGTGTCTGATATGATTTGTTTTACAGACATGCTTTTTTTTTTCTTGGTATATAATTGCCTCCTCCACAATTTCATCATAGAGACTAGATACTTTGAAAAAACAGAGATGATATCTTTAGAATTATTTTTCTGTACCTTGTCCATGGTTTAGCTGGTTCATTTTCCTTCTCTGGAAAAGGCTGCAAGGAGAATCTTTTGGAAGATCATAATTGACAACATTACATTTAGTAATGTAATGGTTGTCAACATTACATTTAGTAATATATTTTTAGGATGTTGTGTTCTCTCTTATTAAGTAATTATGGATCTATCATTCATATTCTTTTTTTAAAGATTTTATTTATTTATTAGAGAGAGAGAGAGAGAGAGAGAGAGAGAGGCAGAGGGAGAAGCAGGCTCCATGCAGGGAGCCTGATGTGGGACTTGATCCCAGGACTCCAGGATCAAGCCGTGAGCCGAAGGCAGGCACTAAACCTCTGAGCCACCTGGGAATCCTCCTCATTCTATATTCTTGAAGTAACTTATACATTATAGGAAATTGTATTTGTAACCAATATGATCTTCATGCTGAATATCTCTCTTTAAGGAAACCACATTGGTATACTTCCTAAAAGACTGAGTTCAGTTGTATTGCTTTATTTTGGTTTTGTTAGACATTAATTTCACTGTATTTGAAGCATATATTTAGTGCTCATTTGTAAGTATAACTCCACATCAGAAGGATTGGATTAATTTTGATTTTAGTATGTTGCCTATGAAAATTTGAGCACATTTTAAAATATAGCAGTAAAAGAAACTATAGAAACTGTTCATGGAATCTTCCTGGAGATTTTTTCTGTAGCTTCTGTTTTAAGACTCCAGCCTCTTTCTCCAGTGAAGAAGTTTTTGGCATTTAGAGCCTTCCTTCATGATAGGAACTAAGAGCTCAAATACAAAGACTTCCATTACAGTGATTCATTAGGCCACCTGGGCATGATAAAGAGGACAGTCATGGTTTCCCAGGAAGGGTATAATATGTATACCAATTGCCAGCATCTTTTAGGCACTTTGCATGCAGTTTGGTCCTTCCAGTCGTGCAGGCAGAAAGTTTGGAGTAAACTTTGAGTTCCTTTTTCCCACATAGCTACATAAATCTATCAACAATTCCAGAAGTCTCTACTTGCAAAATATATCCAGAATCTGGTCACTTCTCACTACCTGCAGTGCAGGGCATTGGTTCAAGTCACCATCATTTCTCCCCTGGATTAATGTAGTCACCTCCCTTCTCCCTTCCATCTTTTTACTATAGGGCAAGCAGAGAAAGCCCTGTAAATGATCAGCTCATGTAGCTCCTCTATTTATAACCCTCTAGTGGTTCCCATCTCACTTAGAGGAAAAGCCAAAGCTTACACTAAAGCTTATAAGGCTGAACCTTCTCTTTCCCTCAGCTCTCTCTTGCCTCATCTTCTTTCGCTCTCCCCTTCTCATATTCCAGTGACAGCATGCTCCTGCTTCCCAACCTTTAGGTATGCCATTCCTTCTACCTAGAATATTCTTCCTCTAGTTTTTTGCCTGGCTTACTCTCTCATTTCATTTACGTCTCTTAAAATATGACCCTCTAAGAGAAGCCTTCACCAAACACCATATATATAGTGTCCATCATCACTCTTTTTTCACTGTGTGTTATTTTTCCTCATAGCACATATCACCATCTGACATATTTACCTGTTTGTTTCATGCCCGTGAGAACAAAAGCTTCTTAAAGGCAGAGATCATGGAGTTCTCTGCTGTATCTCTGGCATCTCTTTTAGTACAAGGCATATAGATAGTACTCATCAAATATTGATTAAATAAATGAGTGGATTTATGAGTAAATTAGTTATTCTTAAGAAGTATATTATCTATCATTTAACAAAATTAACTCAGAAAATTTTCATTTTAAGTAATATTGTATTGAGTACTTATCTGATTAAGATTTTATCAGTCTTATTGCCAATGAGGGATGTTTTGGTTTACTGTTAAGGAAGGAGATATGCATATCACACACACACAAACATATACACACATACATATATGTTGTATATAAATGTGTATGTTTGCATATTTATGAATGTATGTGAGTGTGTGGAAGAATGTGTGTGTATGCCTGTATGAGCATGAGTGTGTTTGTATATAAAACTTTTTTGGCCCTGAAAGGAGATGGCTTCCTTCTCAATATCTCACTGGAAAGTCACCATCTTCTGCCCTAGGAGACAGTGTCAGAGGTGGACATGGAAAAAGGAGACAGTGGGCACCTGCACGTGAATGAAGAGACCTGACTGTGGAATGTTCAAGAAGTTTATTAAAGAATTGGACAGTATTCCTCATGGTCTTTGTGAAGCCTTGGACTTACTAACTGCCAGTGCAATGTGGTATCACAAAGATAATAGCCTTTATCAGAAGTTCAGCTTTCTATTCCTACCTTAAAAAGCAGTAGCTTAATAAACTTGAGTGGTCAACACTTGTGGTACTCCTCTATCTCTTCCAGGACCCTTTGAAATATATGTTTTTTGAATTTAGTTTTGCCGGAAAAATCTGCATCCAATTTGAATGAAATTGAATATGTTTCAGGGCTCAAGCAGCATGTCTTCCATCTGAAGCAAAATGGAGATGAATTTCAATTAGATGTTCCCATTATAATCTGTCTCCACCTGTAGTTTTCATCAAAAATTGCTAGGAAGTGTGGTATAATGTATGATCAGGATTTGCCCACTGGCAGCAGGGTCCCATTATCTTAGTAAAAAAGCACAAAATAATTAGTCTGATGCATATAGATAGCAGCTTCTTACAGTGAGCGACTTTAATTGTGGTGAGTAATATATATGGAGTTTGAAGTATTATATATTTCCCTCCCAAGAGGACACCAATTACTAATTCAGTTGACAAAGTAACAATGTTTCAGAAGATTTAATGCAAACTGAACATCAGAGTCAATAGCCACTGTAAAATGTCCATTTCACGGCCTTATTTTTGCTTGAACTTAATTTATGGTAATTTGGTAGTTGCATATAGCCTGGAAGTATGCTGTTGGCTTGAGTTAGTACTTGGGTATTGCATAAATCATAGCTGAATGTGTTGGCTTCATCTAATGCTCTTCTTTCTCCTACAATTGGAATCCTTATCTTGTCATTTCTCTCTCCTCATTCCTACCTGCAAATTCATGGGGCTCTGAGAGCTCAGTATTTAGGAGATCAGTTCTTCATAGAGTGGCATCTTCCAAATGCCAGATAGATTGCTTCTCAGCTTCACAGGGAGAGAATTTAGCAAATCTCTTTAGTGGGATAGAGTATTTGTACCACCTCATTGAAAGTGCTTTAAAGCACTCTCCCTTCCCTCCTATTTGCCTCTAAACTCTATGCAAATATAAAAGGTGAGGTTTAAAAGTATTATTTGAACTAGTTTTTTTTTCAGAGTAGGTTTGTATTTTTTATTTTATTTTATTTTTAAATCTGAAATATAGGATGAGTAAGCCTGCATGCTTTAGGCACACAGGTGATCTACCTGGGGACCTAAGTAATATGAATCATCTAACTATATGGTAGGATTTAGTTTAGGTGACTGGCCTTCAAAGAAATACTTTGGATGTTTCAGAATTAATGAGACTGTTCTTTTATACTTGTTTACAAAGATTTTGAATTTTTAGTTGTTTTATAACTTTTAGTCATTTTCAAAAGTTACTAAAAATTTTAAGTAAATAGGGGATCCTTGGGTGGCTCAGCAGTTTGACACCTACCTTTGGCCTGGGGTGCGATTCTGGGGTCTTAGAATTGAGTCCCGCATCGGGCTCCTGGCATGGAACCTGCTTCTCCCTCTGCCTGTGTCTCTGCCTATCTCTCTCTCTCTCTGTGTCTATCATGAATAAATAAATAAATAAATAAATCTTAAAACATTTTTTTTTTAAGTAAATAAATGTCACACATATACTTGTGAACAATCTTAGTCTAAATGTTGTGGGAAACAATGTTTGAAAATGTTAGTTCTTCTCTTGAACCCATGAAATCATAATACAAATATTACCATCTATTCCTGAGTTGGATAGCAATATTCTTCTAATTTAGTTACACAGCTCTCTTCCTTTACTTATCTTATAATCATAATAGTTAGCATCTGCCTATAAATTATATGGAACTTTTATATGCATTACCATTTTTAACCCACATATCAACTCCATGTTGTAAATAAACATTATTATCCACAATTTAAATGAAGAAACAAGCAAATTTAAAAGGTATATTTTCTAATTGTAAAATGACAAATGTTTATTGTAGGAAATCTCTGAAGTGTTGGAACTATACAGGTATTTTTAGTAAGACTGACCAAACATAAATACAGAAAAGATACCAATTGCCAATATCAGGAATAAAATAAATGGGTATCACAGATGAACATAGGGGAAGGGAAGGAAAAGTAAAATATGAAAACAGAGAGGGAGACAAATTATAAGAGACTCTTTTTTTTTTAAGATTTTATTTATGTATTCATGAGAGACAGAGAGAGGCAGAGACACAGGCAGATGGAGAAGCAGGTTTCCCACAAAGGGCCGGATATGGGACTTGATCCCAGATCCCAGGATCACTCCCTGAGCCAAAGGCAGATGCTCAGCTGCTGAGCCACCCAGGTGTCCCAAAGACTCTTTACTGTAGGAAACAAACTGCAGGTTGCTGGAGGGGAGGTGGGTGGCGGGAAGGGGTAATTGGGTGATGGACATTAAGGAGAGTACTTTTAGTAATGAGCTAATGAGCACTGGGTGTTGTAGGCAACCAACGAATCACTAAATTCTACTTCTAAAACTAAAAAAAAAAAAAAAAAAGTGGGTATCACTACAGACCCACAGACATTAAAAGGATGTTAAAGAAATCCTACACACAACTCTGTGTGCATGATTCAATAGTCAAAATTGGTAAAACATACTAATTCCTTAAAAAATACAAATTGCCTTACTAATTGAAGGTGAGTTAGGTAACTTGAAAAGTCCTATCACTATTAGAAAGCTGAATATGTAGTTAAAAATCTGTAAAAGAAATCTGTGGCCCAAGGGCACCTGGGTGGCTCAGTTGATTAAGTTCAGGTCATGATCTCAGGGTCCTGGGATTGTGATTGAGTCCTCCATCAGGCTCCCTGCTTAGCGAGGATCCTGCTTCTCCCCCTCTGACTCTCCATGCTTGTGCTCTCTCTCACTCTCTATCAAATAAATAAAATCTAAAAAAAAAAAAAAAAACCACCCAAATAACTATGGCCCAGGTGGTTTCACTGGTGAATTCTAGCAAACATGTAAAGAAAAACTAACATATATTTTATAGTTTCTTTATCCTTTGCCAAAAGTATAAATACATAGATCAATGGACTGAAAGTCCAAAAATAGATCAATGCAAATATGACCATTTGATTTTATTTGCACTTGAGCATCGTATTTTAATGATAAATTTTTTGAACAATTTTAGATTTACAGAAAAACTGAGAAGATAATAGAGTTCCCACATACCCCATACCCACAGTTTCTCCTATTAGTAGCATTTCACATTAAAATGGTACATCTGTTACAATTAATGAACTAATACATTATTATTAACTAAAGTTCATGCTTTTTTAGAAAAAGATTTCTTTAGATTTTAGTTAAAGTTCTTTTTTTCTGTTCCAGGGTTCCATGTAGGATACACATTACATTTAGTTGTCATGTATATTTAGGCTTCTCTTGTCTTTGGCAGTTTCTCAGACCCACCTTGTTTTTGTTGACCCCGACAGTCTTGAAGAGTACTGTTGGGTCTTTTGTAGATTGCCCCTCAGTTAGGATTTTCCCTATGTTTCTATCATAGAAGGGAGTTAATTTTTTTTTTTTGGAAGGAAGACCATAGAGATAAAGTGCCTTTTTCATCATGTTATATCAAGGGGACATACCACCAACATGACTTATCACTGTTAATGTTGACGTTGGTCATCTGACTAAAATAGTGTTTGTCATTTCTCAACTGAAAAGTGGTTCATTTGTCCTCTTTTCCATACTTTACTATTTGTAGCCACGTCACTATGCCCATCCTACACTTAAAGAGTGGAGTGTTATGTTCCCCCTTTCTCTTTGATGCAAAAGGATGCAATTAAATTATTTGAAATTCTTCCATGAGAAAGACTTAGCTCTTCTCCTTATTTATTTATTTCAATCATATGGGCCCACAGATATTTTTTTTTATGGGTTATAATCCAATGCTACTTTATTTTGTAGCTCAAATTCTTCCGAGTTGGAACATTGGGAACTCTTTCAATTGGCTCTTGTTTCACTTTCATGTGCCCTGATGGTATTTTTCTGTGTATTTTTTGTTTTTGTTTTTGAAAGCATTTCCTTAATTCCTGGCAATAAAAGATACTTCTGGCATATCTTGTGTATTTCCTGCTAGGGACTTCTGTATTTTCTGTTCCAGTCCTAGAATCTCCCATTATCCAAGAAGACCTGGTTCTTTTTCTTGGATAATAGTATTAGAAACCAAGATCTGGGCATTCAGTTTGTTCACTGCTACTGAGATGTCATTGACTCTAGGCCCTCTCAGTTGATGGATCAAGGAAATATACATGTGTATACTGTGTCTATACATGTGTCCATAAATATTTCAGCATTTAATTATTTTAACTGATATTAAGCCAAACATGAGTTAATAATGAAGTCCCCAACTCTAATTCCATTACCATATGTATATTCTACCTCTTTCTCTTGCTTATCTGTAAACTCCCACTCCAACAATGAGAACTCTGGCTCCCATCATTCACCATTTATATACTTAATTGTTTAATTCTAGTATGCATGTATAGTTGAGTTAGGTTTGTTAATCTTTTCTTGTATGGGAAAAAGTTTATCGACTAGAGCATAGTGTTTACACTTGATCTTAGCCAAAATGATGAGAAGTGAGTGAGCATAACATTTCAGTAGTTTCTTTTATATTTAATTTTATAAACTCCACTAATTTCCAAAGTTACTTAGGTCAGCATCGCCCCTTACAGTGAGGTTGTTTTATACATTTATATGTAATACAGTTAGATTGCTTTGTCACATTCTATATTCCATGCTGGGATCCCATGTCAGCCTAAGTAATTCTTAAAATTTTGCATACATTAAGGCCCATCGTAAAATTTTATAAGTTGAATGACTTTGACAGATGCATAGTTATACCCCTCTAAAAACCTGCCATGGTTCAACTCTCCCTTATGAACCCCCTAGCAACCCCTGATCTTTTTACTATGTCGATAGCTTTGCCTTTTCCAAATGTCATATAATTGTAATCAGGTAGTATGTAGCCTTTTCAGATTGGCTTCTTTCACTTAAAGATATGCATTTATGATTCATCCATGTCTTTTCATAACTTGATAGCTCATTTCTTTTTGCTCCTAAATAATATTCCATTGTATAATAGCCATTTGATTTTTACAAAGGTGCCAGAATGATTCAATGGAAAAAATATAGTCATTTTTAGAACGTTGGAACTATTTGAGCCCATTTACAAAACGTGACACTCAATCTTATCCTTATACCTTATATAAAAATCAACCCAAACTGAATTGCAAATCTAATTTTAAAATTATGAAACTTTTAGAAGAAAATATTCATGACCTGGGGTTAAGCAAAGTATTCTTAGATGGAACTCAAAAAGCAAGTTCCATAAAGGAAGTTGATAAATTGGAATTCATCAAAGTTGAATACATTTACCCTGCAACAGAGTATTTAGAGAATAAAAAAAAAAAAAAAAACAACTACAAACTGGAAGAAAATATTTGCAAACCACATGTCCAGCAAAGGACAACTATCAAAAAAATATAAAAGCTCTCAAACTCCATAGTGAAGAAATAAGCAAACTAATTTTAAACTTAGGAAATAGGTACTTCACAAAGAACATATACACATGGCACATGAAAAGATGTTCAACGCCATTGCCAGCAGGGAAATAAGATATGTGGCCTGGCCCCTAAATACTTCTCTGAGTTCCTCTCCCATGTTTTCCTGCCTCACTTGCTGCACATCAGCCACACACATATCTTTGCTTTTTCTAGAATGTCTCAGATATAGTACTGACCTCTACCTGAAATGCACTTCCCCCAAATACTCATAAAGCTAGCTCTCTCAACTTTTTCAAACTTTGCTAAATTTCACCACCCTAATGAGGCTTACTATCTCCATTTTGTTTAAATTGCAATCATCTGTCCCATACTCTCAACTCCTTTCTGTTTTACTTTTTTATAGCATTGGTCATCTTCCAACAGATTATATAATATACCAATTATATTTATTTATTGATTACCTTTACTAGTATCTAAATTTTATGGAGACATAAAATCTCGGTTTTATTTACTGAGGGATTCCAGTGGCTTGCATATAGTAGATTAACAATAAATATGTATTGGTAATATTAAAGACATAAAGTTGTTGCTTACCATTTAATAGAATTTTGGTGTTATGATCTGAGTATCAAATATCATTTTTATGTGGTTTAAATCCTTATTAATTTAGAGGTTAGTTGTAGGGGATCATGGTGTGTTATACTATTATGTTTCCTTGTATTTGCAATTAGAATGATGTGGTGATTTCACATAGAATCCCTAGTTCTAAGACTTAAGACTTATGAGTACTCTGCTTTCTCAATGTTGCTTTGTCTTTCTATATCTTTCTTTCTCCTTCCTTCCTTCCTTCCTTGTTACCTTTTTTGCTTTCTATATCTTTCTATATTTCCTTCTTGCTATTTGTCATGGGAACTTATAATTTGGGTAGATCAGTGATACTCTTACTCTTTTTCCTCAAGTAGGAAATAATGTTTTTTAAAAAATTCATGAGTTTATGGTAGTATTATTAAATATGTTTATGAAAATAGTTTATTTTTCGCAGGAGGGATGATGTTGCAACAGAGCAAGGCTTTGTCTTTTTATTCACTTAAAATCTGGAATTGTTACTGAGAATTAGAACCTATCAGAAGTAAACAAGTAGATATTCATTTCTGGTGAACAAATTAGGGAAGCTCATGGAAGTAGTTCCATTGACTCGTTCCATTTTTACCTTGTTGTTTATGTTCACAGTCAAGCTTTTTGGATTTATCTTCAATGAGAAAAGAAGATCAAAGTTTTTGGTTTTGCAAAGTGTTATTCAAGACACATATTATGGGTGTCTCAGCTCTTAGTTCAGTTCTTAGCTCAAACTCATGCTTGAAAGAATCGATGTTATTATTTCTCCTGTATAAAATGAAGCAAATGGCATAGGTTTAAAAAACCTATACAGGCAGTCTTTATATTAAGAGCTGTATAGGTTTTAATGGCTATTTATTCTTTGACAAATCTATCTAGAAAGTAGTAGAATGAGCCCTAGCTTTGGAACCAGAAAGTGCTGGGATTCAAGAGGTGAGAAAAGCAAATTCCCTGGCTTTCTGGTGAGCCTAGTAGAGGGAGATGGGTATTTAATAAAATAATCAATCTTAGTGACATGTAAGTATAAACTAGAAGAGCTTCAAAAGTCGAGTAAAAGGAGCTATAGAGAGGATTAGAGAGTGATGGACCTATCTGAGACGTGCAAGGCATGTATCTTTGAGTGTTTGAGTTGTATATGAAATCTGAAAGTTTAGTAGGTAAAGTGAGATGAGGTTGGGAAGAATTTCCAGTCTGAGGCAACGGTATCAAAAAATCCCCAAAGCAGAAAGGGCCATGGCATGTTGACAGAACAGAATAAAGGCCAATAGAACTAAAGTATGGAGAACTGGGCAGGGCATGGTGGGGGTGAGTGTTCCTGGATAAGAGCTATGCAAAGGTTAGACCAGGCATGACCTTAAGGGTGCCAATAGGAATCTTGATCTATATTAAATAGTTTCTAATGTCTTTGGGGAATCATAGAAAGGTTTATACAAAACTTAGATGTTTAGAATTTAGTTTCAAAATGTCACTTCACATGCCCAAATGTGGAAAATCAACTGGGGTATAAAGGGAGCTGGACTGGAAATAGGTTAGTTAGGAGGCCTATTTCGTATTAGTAATGGTCAGGTGAGTGATGGTTTAGACTAAAGTGGTTTCCACTAGATCAGTCAGGAGACTTCTGTAATAATCTAGGCAGAAGATGAGAATGATTTGGACTAGAGTACTTGTGTAGGAGTTGGAGAGGGACAAACGTGTTCTCCATAGCTGTCTTGTTTCTTCAATGTCATATGGATAGTATAGGTCATCCATGTAATTGATGCAATGGATTAATTGCCTAATGTTGGTTGAAATTTGCAAGTGTGGCTATGGTTTAATGGATCCATTTCGGAGATCAACTAGTGCAGTTTTTTTAAGGGATTGAAATTTCCATCAGGATCTTCCTACAGTTTTAAGAAAGATGACATGATGCTGTTGGGAATAACAATGCAGATATCTGTCAAGCCTCTAAGAAAACAACAGAAGAGGAGGGCCCTTGATTCAGGAACTGCTACAAAGGCTGGCAGCTAACACAGCAGCAGAAGGTAGGGAGGTGACAGACACGCAAGGCAGATGTTCTACTGAGCTCCTCCATCTGGATGGGGCCTTTTGGTCCTACTGCTCTTTCCCAGCCATGCAGGAAGCAAATGCCAATGATGCATTTTCATTAAGATGAACAGGACTTTGGATAGAGGAAGAGTGATTGTCACTTGCTGAAAGCCCAGGATCAATGAAAACCCAAATACAGTACTGATAGCATTGGGGGAAAATAACAGGACCATTATCTATTCAGCAAGTGTCTTCTTTTGAAAGAGCACATGTTGACAACACGAAGAGAAACCACCTAATCCCAACCTGCATCAACAATACAGGGATGAAATGTATCAAGAAGAGCTATGCTTTGATTACTCATGCTGTGCCAGAGTTTTTATGATCTGCCTCCATTCCTTTCCCCTTATCTCTCAGATCTCATTTCCTTGTAATCTCCCCATTGACCACCTTACACCAGTCGCAATAACCCCCTCATTATTCCTTGAAGACCCTGAGCATGTTGCCGTTTCTCTGAAATTTGCACTTGCTATTCTCTGTCTAGAATTCTCTTCATGTCTGTGCATGGCTTGTTCTGTCACCTTAATCAGTCTCTCCAAAGAGAGACCACCCTATCCCCAACAGTACCTTTTGTTACTTTCTAGCCTTCCACACTGCTTTTGTCTCTCTACAAAGTTCTCTGCACTGCCTAACTGTAAAGTGCACATATTTGCTTGTCACACTCATTAGAATAGAAGCTCAACAATGTGGAGATTTTGACAGTCTTCTTCACTGTATTATCCTGAGTGTGTAGAACAGTATCTGCTCAGAGTAGGCACTCAAGAAGTCCTGGGATGAATCACCAAATGGATCTTACTTAGCATCCACAGCACAATCTGAGAAGTAGGTATTATTGTTGCTTAATTTGACAGAGGAGGAAGCAAGATTAAGCATTTTATACAAAATAAAAAAGATACTTATTTCAGAATCTTTTTACTTAAGACATTTTGTCTCATTTTAATTTTTGATTTTCTCTGAATCATATAAGCTGAAGAGAAAAATTAGAAAATACTACTTACCTTTGTTATCAAAATAGGCCTTTGCCAGGTCAGAGAGTATAATACAAAGTGAGGGGATGATATGGCTGGTGTCTAGGTATAAGAGAATCCTTTTGATATTGGAAGTAGAAACAGAAAAATTGTTATAGACTAAATATTTGTGTCCCACCAAGATTCCTATAAGGAAACCCTAAGCCTAATATGACAGTAGTAGGAGGTAGAGCCTTTGGAAGGTACTTAGGGTTAGATGAGGTCAGGAAGGTAGAGTCCTTATATGATGTTAAGAACTCTTAAAAGAAGAGACCAAAGAAATTGATCTCTCTCTCTCTCTCTCTCTCTCTCTCTACTATGTGAAGACACACAGCAAGAAGGCAGCAGTTTGCAAGAAGGCTTTCACCAGGAACCAAATCCGCCTGTATCTTGATCTTGGATTTTCCAGCCTCCAGAACTGGAAAGATAATGTTTGTTGTTGAAGCCACCTTGTCTATTGTATTCTGTTGTAGTAATACAACCTAAGACAAGAATATTTTCTGAGTATTTAGGCTCAGATTTCCTCTTTTGTGGGGTGTTACAAGAAAATTTATATGTATATGTCTCAAAGGAGAGACGTGAGATTTGGCATGATCCTGCTAAGGAGCAGATGATGACCCTTCTGGGGACAAAAAAAAAAACAAAAAAACAAATGAGAAAAACTGAAGACTAATGTCCAGGCGATCCTCAGCCTCTAGTCAGGGTTCCCCAGGAAGGAAAATTGTAACCTCTCAGTCTCCTGAAGATGAAGCTCTGAAACACCATTTCCTTATTTAGCATTCTGTGTGGCCAGAGGTAGAGAGGGGCAGCACTGATGAGGATTTAATGATGTGAGGCTCTATTTGTGTAAATAACTGTGAGAAATCCCAGTTTACAAGTGGTAATGACCACAGACTCCAGCTCCTTAAAGCCAGGTGTGCAGATGTTCTGATATCTTTTCATACATGTCCTGATTTACCTCATGTTGAATGCTTTTGGTGAGTGCCATTATATTAAATTTCCTTCCCATTTCTCAATTCTGGTTT
Source organism: Vulpes vulpes (assembly GCF_048418805.1). Classification (NCBI taxonomy): domain Eukaryota; kingdom Metazoa; phylum Chordata; class Mammalia; order Carnivora; family Canidae; genus Vulpes; species Vulpes vulpes. The sequence continues at coordinate 106,326,487 of NC_132783.1, read as the reverse complement.
AGTTTGTATGGAAAACCAGACACTCTCCTCACAGAAAGATCTAAGCTGTTGAACTTCTTTGTGAACCTTTATGATGAGTATGTCCTTGAGTGGCTATTTTTTTGTGTTACCAGTTATAGAAATATGTCTTGTTTTGTTAACAAGCACATTACCAAATTATATGCATTTTCAATGATTTTGCCAGCATAAAAAATTAGAACTGAGGACGTGATAAGTGATACAGCAAAAGCAAAATCAAGATATAGTAATATAATTTGGATAAACTTGGATGATGGGGTATTCTGGATAATTAAATTTCTAAAAATTTTTGGTTAGCTGAGAGTTAGGCATCTTCTTCTTTTGTTCCCCCCAAATCTGGAAATCTTGAATATTGTTCGAACTCACTCTCCTGTCATTAAAAACAGTATATTAAACTTAAGAGAGCCACTTTTAATTAAAAATCTAATAGTACACTGGGTAAATCCTTCCAATTTATCAATTTTCATTGATTATTGTAGATAGGAGATTGGCCTAAATGTTGGTTAATTACAAAGCATATCTAGAATTTTTAAAAAATTACCTTTATAAATAGGATTTTTCAAAGGCACAAGAATGTTATAGATGCTCCTTAATACGTAAAACGCCAGATTAAAACAGCCTATTTAAAGGAGGAATCTTTCAAATGGGAAAACCCTTGTGAGTAGAAAATTTTGGTAGTTTGAATTTCAAAACTCCATTATATTTTTCTATTTTTTCTATGAAAGATTGATATTTCTGTTTCCTTCTTTTCTTTTTAAACATCAATTTACTATCTCCACAATCTTATAATACCTTGATTTTAGTGCTGTTCCCAAACTTCTAAAAGTGTACTGGACTCTCAACTTTAATTGTAGTTGTTACATTGGCTCATTTGATTTAAGCAACTTTAAAATGCAACTGAGGTTTCTTCCCCCTTTTTTGAATATGATAAAGAAAATAAAAATGATTGGTTTAGAAGAGCAAAAATAAGTGAAATATTCAAATAAAACCATATACACAATTTATTATTGTAATATTAATATGTATTACCATATTAGTTTTATGTAGCAAATCTTTCTGTAGAGCTCACCATATTCCAGGCAATGTTTCAAGGCCTGCACAGGTATTAAGTCTCTTCATTAATCCTGGTAACACCTCTATGAAGTGGGTTACTGTTATTCCTCTTTTACCCATCAAGAAATGAGACACAGAGAAGTTATATAACTTTCCCAAGGTCACAGTACTATTAAATGAAAGAATTGTGATTTGAAACCCCCAGATTATGTGCTTTCAACTATTTTACTATGCTGTCAGTCTTGGTTGCATAAAAGACAGAAGTGTTCAAAATGTCAGCTTCCAGTACCCATCACTGTTTGGGGCTATTAATATCTGGAAATAAATGAATTTTATGACCTATCTCTCTTACCTCAGGAATATATAATGAATATTTTATAGGTATGAATTTATGCATGTCACATACACACATGCTATAATAAAAATACAGTTATAACTACATTATAGTTCTGGCATTTCCTTACAATTTGTCCTCTCCAAAGATTCAGGCATTTCCAGGTAATCCCAGAATAAGCTAATGGAAATGCCCCAGATCCTCCTCATCATTTTTTAGTTATTATGTTTTGTCCTGCTTCACCTTTGGGTGCTGATTATCTCTGTGTTCCATGATTTTCCACATTCTATGTGAATCCATGATACACTCATGCATAACTTATATTGTGGTTGATTTATGACAGTCAAAAATATCAAGTAGCCTGCAATTACTCAACCTTCCCTCTGAAATAAAATCAGAAAAGCCAAAATTCTCATTATGACTCAGATGTGGATAAACATTTAGCTTTTTTTGTTTTCCAAAACGGATCGTATATTGCTTTTTTGTTTTTATTTTAGTTATTCCCTCTAGTAGAAGAAAAAAACCCCACAAACTTGCCAGGCATGTTAACTGAGATGCTTCTAGTTTGAAACCATTTCTTGTAGACTGAAAGTAGTCAATTCAGGGTTGGCACTGACCTCTAAGGGCTATTTGTCCTGGGCTGATTCCCTTGGTGTTTGAATTGCTGCTTTGGTCCCTAAAATGCTAGCATCTGCCTTGGATCAGCATTGATACTACCCTTGTACCTGGTTGTGAGGCTCCTACTCTGTGAAGTCTCCTTGTCTTGAGCACTGCTCTTCTCCTGTTCCATGGACCTATTAATATCTGTAACAGAACATTGTGATAGGATTTTTCAAAAGCAAAAGGATGTTATAGATGCTCCTTAATTAAGTAAGGTGACAGATTAAAACAGGCCTATTTAAAGGAAAGAGATCTTTTGATCAAATTGAAATTGTAGAAAAGGAACAAAATGCTGACAGGAGAGGATTTGGTGAGGAGATTTCCTTTAGAGAATGTTTTTTTGCTAAACCTTGTATTAGTCAGGTTTATCCAGGGAAACACAATCAATAGGATGTGTATGTGTGTATATATGCATGTGTGTGTATGTGTGTATATATGCATGTGTGTGTGTATATATATATATATATATATATATATATATATATGAAGAGTTTTGTTTTTTTTTTAAAGAAAGATTTTATTTAGGGACGCCTGGTTGGCTCAGTGGTTGAGGGTCTACCTTTGACCTGGGTTGTGATTGAGTCCCATATCAGGCTCCCTACATGGAGCCAACTTCTCCCTCTGACTATGTCTTTGCCTCTCTCTCTCTCTCTTTGTCTCTCATGAATAAATAAATAAATAAAATCCTAAAAAAAGAGATTTTATTTATTTGACATGCAGAGAGAGAGAGAGAGAGAGAGAGCACAAGCAGAGGCATTGGCAGATGGAGAGGGAGAAGCAGACTCCCCACTGAACAGGGAGCCTGATACAGGGCTCCATCCCAGGACCCTGGGATCATACCTGAACCTAAGGCAGACACTTAACCAACTGAGCTACCCAGGTGCCTCTATATGAAGAGATTTATTTTAAGACATTGGCTCATGCAGTTGGGAGGGATACTAGGAGAACCCACAGCTGGGACCTCTGTGGACTCTGGGAATTCACTCATGTCAAAAAGAGCTGCAGAAGCCTAAAGTAAAAGCAGAGAGAGCCGCTGAAAGATTGCATAAGGAGTAACTACGTGTCCACTAACAGCCAAACAGATAATGCATCTTTTCCAAGTAGCCAATGTAGGCTACATCAAGATCAGACCTGTCTCTGAAGGTTCTACTCAGGAGGAGGGCAAAGGGTTTCCAACTGAAAATCTGTGTATAGAGTGGCCACTGGAGAACCACACCGAAGGAGAAATCTTATCCATGTCATTGGAACTGCCCAGAAGGAAAGGAGGCTCTGAAATACCCACAAAAGTACCCAATTTAAATTTGCCAGCCTTAGAGGGCATGATGTAGCTCCCTTAATTTCATGCCATGTGGGATACAGAGCCATGATGAACACTTATTTGGGCTTCTTTGAGATGTTTTTGGTTTTCTCAGCTATGGGAAATGGGTGCCCCTGTGGAAATGGGGCACCCGCTCCCAGTGTTCTTAAATTCCAGCAACACTGTATGGATATTTCTGTGTCTTTTTCACTTTGAAGGTTATAGGTTACTGAGATGTTCCTGTCTTTCTCTTTCTTTCTTTTATTTCTTCCTTTCCTCCCAGCACTGGAAAGGTTCTTTGTTCATCCTCCTTTCGGGCAGGAATTTTTGCCTTTTGTTATGGTGTATTCTTCTTCTATTCCTTATTAGTGACACAACGTAAGAAAAGGATTCAGGGAACCAAGTGTATTATAGCAAAACCAAAAATATTTAGGGAGATAATCTCATGGCTGTTTCTTCAGAAAAGCTTCTCTCCTTTGTTCTCCTGCTATCAGTGGAATTTTATGAACTTGACTTGCTTATGGATGTTTGGTAGAATGCACTAAGAACCTTATGTCATGGTTGCCTCCTACATTACAAAACCAATTTCTCCCTTTACTAGCTACAGGTCCCTTTTGTTCTTCTTTTCCTTTTTTGTGTTTAATAATCACAAGATTTCTTTTCCAGCCTGGATTAGAGCAGAATTATAATAACCTTATTTCAGTGTTTTACTCTCTTTCTTCTAAGTTGTTTGTACAAACCAGGATAAGTCACTGGATTCAAAGGAATGGATACATTAGAAAACAACTATATTAAACCCTGTTTAAAGGTGTATGCAGGAAATAAAATCTCAGATTTTCTTTAGACAAAAAAAAATTCATGAATATTCAATCATGGTGATTCTAATAATTTCAGCATTTTGTCTCAATAGATGGTGGAGTGATTTTCTTTTTTCTAGTGGGGGGTGGAAGCATATTTTCAGTAAAGATTTTAATTGTGTAATTTGACTTTTTAAAAATAAGATGCTAGATGTAATGTCTGTATATGCATTTTCATTAAACATTCTTTTCAATCAGATATATTTAAAGATTCTTGTTTGGGTTAAGTCAGATTTGTCAGCTCTTCAATCAGTTTGTAGTACATTGTAAAAGAATATACTCAAAACAGAGCTAAGCTGTCAAGCTGTGACAACTTTGAATGAGGAAGATTTTCAAAAATTATGAGTGAGATATTTTAAATGTCTCCTTGACATCCACAGAACTATTCAAAATACTTCATCAGAGGCATGTGCTTTAAAAATGTACTTGAAAATTAATCTGAGGAGTGCAATTTGTCAGTCTTTGTCTCAGTAAATGCATCGCTGACAGTCACAGAACACGTACGGTAATACAGCACTGAATCTCTCCTTCTAGGTGCTGCTGGGATCTGGGAGAGATGGAGTGACCTATTCAAGGGGGCAGTTAGAAGGGCCTCAAGCGAAGCAGAAACATAAGAGGCTTGATTCCAAGTCCTGTTGATACCTGTTTGAGCCCGTGGCGAATGGCAAACTCCATTTGTCCTTTGCCAGGAGGATTGTGTGATTTAGTGATTCCTCAAAGGAGCCATTTCATCCTTAGCTGTGAGTCAGGGACATGAGCTATTTGTCCTGACCTCAGCTCATAACAAGGAAGGCTGTGGCAAAGAGACAAAGCCTTGGCTATTTATTTTAAATAAGTCTCTTAAGGGGTGAAGAAAAATCACAGGCCTGGGGCCATACTGTGTTAGCTTCTTCTAAATTCAAGGAAACCTTCCAACACCTGACCTGGAAGGATCCTCCAGGGACACACTTAATTGGTGAAGGGTCTTAAGAATGGATCACATTGAGCCGCAGACCTTCCAGTTTCTTTTCACTGCTTCTCAGTACCTGTCAAATGCATGTGTTGTATACTTACCTGTTGCCAAAGTTTAAGAAATCAAGGTGGGGAAGGCACACAGTGCTGGATATTGAAGAGAAAAACTTAAAATAGATTTAGAGGTGATCCCATCTTCCATTTGCGTGGTGTCTTTTGTCTTTCTTTTAAGATGCCCCAAAGAGAAATTCACAGTAAAGATTCATGACAGTGTTACAGAACCCAAACTTAGGAAGGTCAGGTTCCAAGAGCCAAAAGAAGCACAGACGGCTGTTGTCTCTCTGACTATGATGGCTTCTCCTCTGTGTGTCTGCCCCTATCTCTCCCTACAGAGAAAAGGAGATGATACAAGAATGGAGAATGGCCAACAGTAATAGATGCTTCTGAGGCATCGTAGTGGAACAATAGGGGCTATGTAAATGGCATTTGGTTTTAGTGGCAAGGGTGACCTTAAGGAGAGTTGTTTCAGTGGAGTGTGGAGGCAATAGGCCATGATGGGGTGGGGTAAGAAGTGTGTGAGAGGCAAGAATATGGTGGTGAGACAGCTATTTGATACTTTGCATATTCTTACTGTTCCATAGCTAACCAACTAGGTTAAATGGGCTTCAGAAAGGCTCAGTACTTTAAATGGGATTATATATCTAGTAAGCAGCAGACACAGGATTCAGACATATAAATGTCTGCCCTGCAGGACTGAACTCTTAATCACAGTTAATTTTTCCATGACTTGGTTATGTGGTTACCTATGGAATAGATATATTCATATCTATGGGTATTCCATACCCAGGCCATGCTGGGTATATTTGTGGCCACAGATACTGTACAGAAGAGATAGCTGCCACGTTTTGCTTACCTTACAAAAATATGATATAGCACAGGGAAGTCTTAATTCACTTATTAAACTAGACTTACCATCACATAATTGTCTAATTTGTTCCAACCTTCCCATATCACTTGCAGTAAATATACTATTTTGGTGGCCTACTATCCCTTATCAGGACACCTATAATGATACAGTATTTTACTATTTGACTTGTACATCCTATCTGTAGCATTTAGAATAAAAAAATAATAGAGACAATTAGTTCTGCTAAATGCATCTTGGAGCCATGTGTTAGCTTATCTATGGATTTTCTCCTTAGATGTTTAAATATTCCCCCTGCAATTTAGGTTTCATCAAACAAAGGAGATCTGATTTAAGATAATTCTCTTGGTAAGAAAGCAATTGCTGCTGCAATCTGCCATTCACCCAGAGCCATTGATCCCAGGATAAACATTCATTTATCAGAGAATTCAAAATAAAACACAACATATGCTGTCGTTTATAACAAATTGATGGGTAGAATTCTGCATTCTTCCTAGGTTCTCCTATCTAACCATTGTTTTATTCACTTGGTAAAAATTACTGTAAAATATCAGTTTTATCTCCTTTTGCCATTATTCTTAATTCAAACTACAAGCTGGTTATTTTTTTTTTAATAAAGCCACCCCATTATCTTAACTTCATTGTACTGTCATGTTTATTTAAAACTGTCTTTCAAAGCATTATTATTAGGATATTTAAAAATGGTTTCTTTTATAAGCCACTCCATCAGTTGGAGCCATTCAGTTGGAAGTGTGCTAGTAATGTGCTTAGGAGGAGTTCAGGCATCTGGATTGTTCCTCTGGCCTTCTATGGTGACCTTCTTGCAGCAACCATATAATCATCTTCTGAAAGCTGCAGTCCAGGTGTAAAGAGGTTGTGGCCATAAAGACATGCTTTTCATTAGACTTGTTATTGAGGTTTGCAATCTGCACATAGCAGGCAACATGACCATGAGATGATAATTAAGTGGTCTCTTTATTATTTCGTAGAGGAAAAAAAGTTCACAATTCTGGTGATCGCAAAGCCTCTGAATTGGAGATTTAAAATAAAAGAAAACCCCAAACATAAAACACTTGTGTGAACACAGATTCCTTCCTTTTATTTTTAAAATGTAGATGATTTTTTTTTCTTGAATAATGAGTGTCTTGTAGGACAAGAGGCTCTTGACTGAAGGTTGGCATTAAAATACTTGCTATCTAACAGCAGTATAAGCAGATTGTACAAAGGAGACCACTGTTTAATCACTGAAGTTCAAAACCAAGGTTTCTCTCTGCGAAGGGTGTTTGGAGCTTCGAAAAAATGCAACAGATGGGTACCTCAAATTTAAATTCTTTTGATAATGATTAAGGATTTTCTGCTTAAAAATGATGAAAATAAAACTTTCACTGACAGTCTTTGAAGATGACAGGAGAAGATCTATCAGGAAATTATAAATTTTTTGTGGGATTCATTTTAAAGTAAATGGTTTTTGCTTCTCTGTACTATATGATCTGACTTTTCTGCATTTTAATAAAAGTTTTCACTTGAGCTCACATAAAACTCAGAAAGAAGCTATAGTTATAAATAAAAGTGTGCATTATTTCTTGTACTTTTACTAAATTGAAAACCTTGAAAAAAAATTTTAATCTCTGGTGCAAAAAAATAGAGCTGGTCTCAACTGAACTGTTAAATTATTTATCTTTCTTCTCTTGGTCATTGTATAGAAGAATATCATCACTCAAGCAAACAAAACCTGCCCATGACCTATGTGACACAATGGTGCTATTCATATAGTTGTCTGCTAGTTTTCTCATCGGTAATCTGGGTGGGATTATGTAAAATTCCATAAACATCAACAATGAATATATTTTGTTAATTCCTAATAAATTCTTAAATTGCTTTCTCATATCATTAAGGAGTTCTTTTGAAAACATTCCACCGTAGTGGATCCTTCAAGCATTTCCAGGGAATTGTCATCCTGTGGTTTTAATGTGGAAAGGAAAGCTGCCTTAAAAATATTCATCTTTAATTAAGCTTGATGTGTAGGCTCAGATGATGTTCATTATGTCTTCTTATAAAATTTTCAGTTTTGGTAGTATAGCAGTGCTTTGTTAATTCAATAGCCACATATCTAATAAATTAATTCTATATCTGTATTGAATCTCAAAAAGTGCATTGTGTACTATACTTCACTAGTATGTGGAGGAAAACTTTTTATGTTATAAACTATCAACAGTTATTGATTGGACTAGACAAGGTTGAGGAATTCTGGAGGGGCAAATTTGTACTAAGTATAAATGAAACATCATACAGAATTGTAGATTTCTTAAGCTCCGGAAGGGACTTTTTATATCATCAGTATATTTTGTAGTTTGGATAGCATACTGAATATGGATGAAAAAAAATCAATATTAAATGCATTTTATTTAAATTAAAAAATATACATCATATTCAAATGCAACAGCTCAATGGTTACACTAGAACAATCTAAAAGTTGTTAATTCCCCAGCATGAGGCCCTATATATGCAAAATGAGATGAAATCTACTATGTGCCAGAGCTCCAGATTGCTGGCTGCCTTTGCCTTCTGATATATGCAAAAGCTCAGTAAAATATGCGATGTGAGAAAAGAAATCAGTGGGTTTATATTATTATTTCTAGTAGAAAAGGCTACATTTCTTTGTTTACTAAAAACTTGAGAGGTCCATTGTATGTTTTTCTTTTATTTTTATTTTATATTATAAATTCCTCTTAGAATTTAGTGGAGTTAAAAAATTTTTTTTAGATCATTACCTTTAAGGAACTAGTCATAAATCTACATATATTAGGCTTCTTAAAGCTGCATTTGCATAACTGATTTGAAAGTAACATTTGTTATAAGCTTAAGTCTTGATGCTATTATCCCATGGCAATTAATTCCAACCACTGTGAAATGTCAAGGATGATCTGTTTATAGTGTGACCCTGGTTTTTTTCCCTTGCCAAAGTAGAAGACATCGGATAAACACTTAGATTCTTAGAAGTTTAGGAATAGGTATTTAGTATGCCTACTGGCTGGTTATTCTTTACTCCAGTCGCTATGGAATTAAAGGCATTCCCCAGCTATTGGGTGCCTCCACCTTTTCTGCCTTTGATACTTCCTATTAGCTGCCACTAAGGTTAAATGCTGAAGTGTCTGTTTATGGATCTTCATTGTCCTCAAATTTATATACTTAGAGAGGACTTCCTCAACCACTCTATCTAAAGCTGCAGCTTTCATAATGTAGTTCTCAAATGATATACTTTGTTTCATACTTATCATTTCATTTATTACTACTTGACATTATATTTATTTGTTTGTTTTTAGATAGAATGATTTTCACAGTTCCTCCTCTAGCATGTAATGTCTATGAGAGCAGGAGCCTTGTTTCCTGTCCTGAGCATTGTACCTGACACATAGCAGGTGCTTAGTAAATTTTTTTTTTTTAAACAAACAAATACAATTTCTTTAAAGGCAAATTGTTATCTCAACCTTTCCTCCAGCAGTCTTGTGGTTCTACTGTTTGATCATAGCAGTATATGTTATTCCCCATTTATTATCCCAAATAAAATATTTTTCTGTTTGGAGATGATGTGTGATATATTTATCCTACACTTGGAGATCTCCTGGTTAAAGATGTATTTATGAGAAATAATCAATACAAATGACAGTATTTGTGTTAAGCTTTTTTTTTCCCTGTGAAATAATTTCTTTAGAAATTTTGTTTCCTCTAATCTTTCCAATCTGCCATAAGATTATCTGTGAAATTGCTACAAGATTTGCTTGTGGTCTCAGGGTATAGGGACTGCAGCATGAAAATTACACTAGAGTATTTTAGAAAAGTACATCAGGATTAATTTGTTGTTGTTTTTGTTCTGATCTATAAGCAGTTTAAATTCACACTAGCCTCTGCTGTGTGTGGGAGAGATCCATAGATAATTTGTGCTTTTAATGATAAAGGTTCCACAATTCTTTACATGAATGTACTGACAGAAAAGTCAAAATTGCCTTTTTGCTACTAAGAAAGGCAGGACAAAACAGCTGACAAATGTCATCTGGAATTTTAGATCATACAAACATATACTCCTTGTGTCTGTAAGGGTATGCCTATATGATTTCAGCAGTTTCCTTCCAGTTTCTCCAGAAATAATGGGTTAGTTCACATAAAACAGTCTCAAGATTATTGATATAATCACAAATTGAAATGGGACCCTGAGCTCTCTGTTCACAGAAAAGCTTGCCTGGCTCTCTCTGTATTTGAAGTGATTAACGATGCTGCAGCATTATGGGAAAATGATATGTCTATAATTATATGAAGCCACAGGAGGGAGAAACCCTTTCTGATACCGGTCTTTGAAGCCACCCATGTTATCTGAGTCTGAGCCATTAGGGGGAAAAATAAGTAGAAAAAAGTTAAGACAAATATAAGAAAAGAAGAGAAAATCAGAATATGTAGTAGTGATACAGGTTTAGTGGGAGATTGTGTGTGACAAAGAAAAAAAAAATTGATTTTGGCCATGAAAAGCTAATTACAGAAGGAGATATTGTCTTAGTGGTTAAATAAGCCACTATAAAAAAAAAGCCACTATAAAGTCATAGAACGTGTTCTCTGAGTAATTATATTCCTATTATTCCTATCATGTCACCCTCCTTTTTAATCTGTAATACGAAGATAATATTTCTCATCATTTTTGTGGGGCACAATGAAACAGACTTTACTAAAAAATCTAAAATGCTATGTAAATATTATAAGTGATAAGGAACAGGTCCTCATTGCTGTTCCTACCCCCTTTACCCCCACCCCTGGCATGTGTTTTCGTTAAAACGTAAGTCTCCTTAAAATTAGGATAATTGAAGGCTTATTGTGAATTTCAGCATGGCCCTTGCAGTGTCAGGGGTATGTGGGGCTCTGTTTTCCTCCCGAGTCTTGGTCACCTGCTCTGAGAAGACGGACTGCAACCTCTGGCTGCCTGGAAACAGTGTTGGACTGGCATGCATTCAGCCTGGGCAGAGGCTGTGAATACAAACCGGCAGCCCAATTCCCTTCCTGACCACTTGGTGCCACTCTAGCTTTAAGAACTGCTCAGCCTCAGCCAAATCCTGGGAAACAGCTTTTCTCCTAGGTTGGCTTCTGTGGTTTCAAAGACAGTCATTGTTTTGAAGAAGGTCATTTGGAGAGTTCGATGGCTGATGTGATTAGAATGTGTACAGCGAGTCGCATTCCAGGTGCTTTGTGTCCTAACACTTAGGTGTTATTACCAGCATTAATTATCCAAGGGACATGTAGCAAACACAGGTGGGCCCTTGTTGGTTCATTAAAAAGGCAAGGCTCTGCAGAATGCAAACCACCAGGTAGCCACCCAGGCCTTTAGCTTGGAGTTTAATTTGGGAATAGGCTGGCGTCCATCAGACCTAGTCTATTCATAGATTGGACGTTATAAAAAGAAAATTTATTCAATATAAGTTCCATCCCAATATATGTTACACACACACACACACACACACACACACACACACCTGTAGTGAAAATAAGAAGGACCTGAAAAAGCTGTTACATATGCTTCTTGACATAATGATAGTTTAGGGTTTTTCCCCCCATCTCCATCCTCTTTACTTGCATAACTTTTTATTTATCAATGAAAAGGACATTTTCCTTTACAGAAAGAACCATCTTTCACATGAGTTAACTACCTCTAGCGTTATCCAAAACGTTACCCAAATGACATGTTATCCAAATGACACATCTTCATCTATTTCCCTACATCTCTTTTTTTCTTCTGGGACCAAAAAGGATTCGGGGAAGGAACCTGTGCAAAGGCATTTACAGCTTTGAGATGACTTTCTGAATTGGAGGACATTGCAGCATTTAGCTGAAGGTCCTGTGTTCTGTTTTAATGGGAGCCCAGGAGGGGGGCTTGCCCACTTCTAAAGATACTATTGAGAACAGTGCTTTTCTGACTCATTAATTTGGAAAGGCAAGAGAAGGCTGCCATTAAGAAATGTCTTTGCAATTAATTGCATGTAAAATCTCAAGTTTTTTCCTTGACACATTTATAGAAGGTGCTTTGCCTTGTTTATGTCGGGGTACTTCTGTGGCCTTAATGCGAGTGAAGCTGGCCCTAGGCAAAATTGAGTGACTGGCAAAATCTGTTTCTGAGCCTTTTCTGATTTCATTGCTTATTTTTCCCTTCTCTGAGCCTAAAACTTCTGTTTCCCCTAAAACCTTATTAGTTTTTAATTTAACTGTCTCTGGCATTTGGTTTACCAACGTTGGGTCGTCCTTGGGCTTGGGGGTCTGGGAGCTGTTAGGATTCAGAGTCTGCCATTTCATTGTTGTGTAATTTTAGGCAAATTATTTAACTTTCTTGCGCTTCACGTCCCCATCTGCAAGTAGAGCAATAAATGAAACACCGCTTATAAAGCTCGGTGTCTGGCATCAGAAGAATTGAGTACTTAAGGTGCTTGTTAAAAATGAGGTTTTCTGAATATTATTCTAAAGAACTGACTCAGAATCTTGAGGGAAAGGCCCAGGAATCTGCACTTTTAAGAGACCTCTGATACTCACCGAAGTCCGAGAATTCCTGGCTTAAGGAATAAATCTTCTGAAGAGTAATTGTCATTATGAAAGTGTCAGGAGAAATAGCATAACTGAAAGGAGGGGATGAGTAACTGAAGGACCCTGGGTTTTGTCGGGGAGAGATTTTTGGACAACTACCGGGTATGATTTGATCAGGGCTGTCTTGAATCCTATGCAGAATGGAAAACGTGGACCCTTTACTCAGGATAAATGCCAAGGTTGCTGAGGTGAAGTATACAGTGCGTTTGTTCTAAAGTGAAGCTGCTAAATCTGTCTACTTCTGTAATTTGTCATTTTTCCCTAACTTGGTTTTGTTTTGGGTATACATATGTGTGTAATTGAGGCAGGAATTATTCCCCTTCTGCTTCTGCTGAATAGCAGACTCTTGTTCACTAGATTGTAGGCTCTACAAGGGTAGACACCATGATTTTGTGCTCCTTTGGGGCTTAGGGTCTAATTCAGAGCATATATATAGGGTAGGCGTCTGGTTACTGAGGACATGAGTTGGGTAGGAAAATGGTTTCTTAACCTCTAACACATACTAATTAACTTCCCCCTTTCCTCCCATTCAAATTCACACACATACTTAAAGCCTAATCAGATTTAGGTTCCTTGAGTAATAGACTCTTTTTGGGGGAGCTGACACTCTGGATGAAACTGGGTCATAGTAACTGAAAATTAGGGATGACCAGATATATGGAGTACAGATTTTAAGGAAAATTAATTCAGTATTGGCTTGCTGTTGGGCCATCTTTCAAGTTCAGATCATCTAGGAGATTAAAGATCCACTGACCCAATAGCAGCCTGATTTGCAGAGCTTATTGACCATGTGGGAAATTGAGCGATGGAAAGCAAGTTGCTGCCTGCTGGGCTTTGTTGTTGATCTCAGTATTTAATGCCTAGTCAGAACGTTTTGAGAAGTGACAGTGGAAGGATTGTTTTGAACATAGTTAATGTTTCCTGGAGGCATTTACAGCTATCTAATTTTTCTCAAAATTCAGTATAACAGAAGAAATGCAGATTTCTGAGTCTTACTCCGGGTCAAACCTACGTATTGCAAATGGTAGGTGTGAGACGGGGTGTAAGAGAAACTCAGGAGATTTAATTGAACTTTGTCTGGAAGAAGCTGTTCATGAGGTCCAGTCCATCCTGGGTTATCCCCACTCTGCTATCCTGGGCATAAGGAGAGCCACGTCTGATAACTGCTCTCCTTATGCCCTTATTTACTGCTCTCCATGTACAAAACTCTGGCATGGGAATAAGTATATTCTTTGGTCTATATATCCTACAGCCTTTGACTCTAGGCCTCAGCCTAGTCAATTCTTGCATAACCAAGGACCACATAACTTTGTTGTTGTTAGAGCAGTTTTAGGTTCCCAGCAAAACTGAGGGGAAGGCTCACAGATTTTTCACATACCCCTTGCTGGGCACTTGCACATCCTCTCCCATTACCAATATCTACCACCAGAGTAGTACATTTGTTACAATGGATGAACCTACACTGACACATCATTACCTCTCAAAGTCCATAGTTTACCTTGGGATCCATATAATTTTTAAATGATTTTTTATGTATTCATTTGAGGGAGAGAGAGACATGCAAGAGTGAGAGCACAAGCAGGGGTGAGGGTCACAGGGAGAATCAGACTCCCTGCTAATCAGAGCCTCATGTGGGTTCTATCTCAGGACCCTGAGATCATGACCTGAGCCAAAGGTAGATACTTAACCAACTGAGCCACTCAGGTGCCCCCACATAACTTTTTTGAACCTCATTTGCTTCACCTGTAAAATGGCTTGTGAGAAAACTTCTCTCATGTGCTTGGATGTTCCTGTCTCTATGGTTTAAGTAGGTGACAAGTTTTGTAGAGTATTCTTGTTAACTTTGAACTCCTTAGATTAAATGGGCTAGAAGCTCTGCTTGTTCTTTTAGGTTAGTGATTCTCAAAATGTTGGTAGGCCAGAAGTATCAGCATTCCTGGGGGAATTTGGTTGAAATAGCAATTCTTAGGCCTTATCCCAGACCTACTAAATCAAATGCTGGGGTGGAGCCCACCAAGCTGTGTTTTAATCAGCTGCTCAAACTGTTTTAATGCTGCAGTAGTTTGAGAGTCACTGGACTTTAGGGAAATGTTGCTCATTGGCTTAAAATTTTAATGAGTGCTAATTTGGCTGAGTGGCTAATCCTTCATACAGCAGCATTTAAGGAAAATAGAAAAAGGCCAGTCTGAGGCTCTGTGTGGTGAGATGAGGGCAAGACAATACCATGGATCAGATACATCATAATCACCTTAACTTTTTTTTTTTTTTTTTTTTTTTTTTTTGCTTAGGGCTCACTCTATGCATATGTTAGAAAAATTACTCAAACTTTGGCTTCATGGTTCTTATTTGTACATTTGGGTAATGATGAGAAGCATCCTACTTCATCTGGCTATTATGGGGTTAAATGAGGATGTGAGATAAGTGCCTCTTGCAGTCACTGTAGGTGTTCAGTGATGGCCCCTTTGCTGTCCTCCCTGAAGACAGCAAACCAGGTGTGATTACAGTAGACTGTAAGGCCAAGGAGGGGCAGGACCTTCATCTCCAATGGTCCTGGTTGTAGTCCTACCAACTAACACAGTTTCTGGCCCAGAAATATTGGGTAACAAATATTGGGTATATAAACACACATGAATGGGTCAGTGCAAAATAATGAATGAATGAGGACAGTTTTATTGGTTCTGTTGGCTGATACAGTATAAATGTGAGGAAAAGTTTACTTTTTCATACAAAAGGTAGACCTATCCTTAGAAATTTGAAGGGCGATTCTGAGATCCGGGTCAGAAGTACCCACTCTTGGAGTCAGCGGGGTGCGAGGAAGATAAGAGGGGATTTTGAGTCCCCACTCCCAGCACAGCCAGGCTCTGCATGCACACAGCCACCGTGCTGCCCAATTTCCTCCTCCCAGCGCTGGGCTTCCATCCTCCAGGAGCCCCAGATCCCCAGCATTGGCCCCGCCCAGAGGGCAGGAGGGGGTGGTGTGTGGGCGTGGCCTGCTCCTTGTCCACGCCCCTGCAAGCGGCCTGGTAGTGACCTGGTCACAGGGGCCCCACAGCGGTGGAGGCCGAAGAGAGCGTGTAGTGGCCTCCGGTGTTCCTGAGCATCCTAAGACGGTCCTGGACCTGCTGTGTGAATAGGGAGAGCGGAGCCCCTTTAGTAGATCATCCTGATTGTCAGAGGACACCATTTTAAGGCCCATCAGGCTGTTTTGGCTGCTTGCAGTAAGATCTAAAGTTCTTTTCAGGAGTTTACTCAGGGACCTTTGGCGGAATTAGAAGGTGTTAGTAAAATTTCCTTTCGTCGTTTTATTGAATTCACGTATGCAGCAGAATTAATGCTACCACGAGAAGAAGCAGCCAGTATATGGAAAGCAGCAGAGTTTATACAAATGCTAGAAACTCTCACGGCCCATGAAGTCAGATACAGACCGTCGAATAGGGTATTTTTCTCACATTTGCAGTATGCAAGTAATTTTTGGAATAGAATGTAAACTTTTTGAAAGACTCAGAAAAAATATTAGGGCCTTATTTTGCTTTGCTGGGGTTGCATCATTGCTTATTTAAAACTGTGTGTGAGAAGGTTCTTATTACTAATTAGGAAGCAGTAGTTACCTTATAGATTTTTTTCTCCCCAGACTATTGAGGTATAATTTCATATAATACAATTCATCCCTTTTAGTTTAGAGTTTGAATTTTGATAACTGTGTACAATGGTATAACTGCCACCACAATCAAGATATAGGAACATTTCATCTCCCTTAGTTTTCTTAGGACTCTGCAGTTGACCTTGATCCCCATCCCTAAGTAACCACTGATCTGAGTTTTATCGCTATAATTTTATTTAGAATGATGATATTAAGTGGACTCGTATGGTGTGTAGTCTTTGGTGGTTGACTTTTTTCACTTAGCAATATGTTTTAGAATTTTGTCCATGTTGTGGGAATTATTATTTTGTTCCTTTTTATTGCTAAGTAGTATTCCACTGTATGAATATACCATGTGTTGATGGACATTTAGGTTGTTTTCCAGTTTTTGCTGTTACAGACAAAGTGGCTATGAACATTTGTGTACAGGAAAAAAAATTTAAGGTCTGTACAACACTTTTCATATCATTAAGGAGAATAGGGTCCTCTCGCTAAATATAAGGGTGATTAAATTCATATGGGTATTAACAGATTCTGTATTTTAAGTTATGAAACATAATGTAGAGGTCTACTAAAATGTTTAGGCAGACTAGATCAATTTTGAAACGCTTTTTGTCTCCTTTGGTTTCCTAGTGATCCATTTGCTTTTGACTCTCTTCAAACCAAGGGTTGCCAAAAACAAAACAGAACAAAACTGTAGTGAAATCCTGCCTTACACTCACTTATTTTCCTTTACTTTGTCTTTATTTTCGTAACCATCCTGTCTTGTATTTGAATTCTCACTATACATATGCCAGCTGTACTAAACATCTTATCAACTTATCAATTTAATATTCCTAACAACCATTTTGTTATCATCCCATTTTACAGATGAAAAGACTAAGACTCTGAAATGCAAGTAACATAAGCAAAGCCAGGACTAGAACTTAAGGCTGATTTCTCAGCCTGTGTTCTTTCTACCGTAGCACCTGGTGCAGAGAAACTTATTTTCATTTGTTTCTGGTTGGGCATGGTTACCTACTGCTTCTACACTTAGCAATATAGGCAAGCTCACTGATTCCTTGTAGACTTGCAGATAGTAAAGGAATGAAAAGAGAATTCCCAGATCTTGAGCAATTGGAGAAGGGAGGATAGTTTTCTCTTCATCTAAGAAGAGGGTTTTTGAATATCAGGATGGAAAAAACATAAAAGGGAAAGGCTTTGCTAATCTTGGACTTGGATGAACAAATGCCCTCAATGCTCTTTAATATTTTCTTATTACTCCTTGGTTGCTTCTATTTCAGGTTCCATGATTTGAGCCTCATTTTTTCCTGGCTTCTGATGTTACTTGGCTGAGCTTTCTCCTGCTTCCTCTTCATTCATGGAAACTTGAATTGTCTTTCAAGTCTAGGCAAAAATGATCTCTCCTTTCAGTTCATGATTCTGTTTGACATTTATTATGTACTTAATTACATATTGCCTTATGGTAGCAATAAACTATCCAAATAAGAGTTATTTAAAATTGGATAAGTATTATATTGTTTCTCAACCTGGATTGGATTGTAGAGGTCCTATTATAAAATGGCAAGCATTTAAAATAAAAATAAAAATGAAATATAGCTAATATTTATCAAAAATATTTACTATATATCATTATTTCATCAATTTTTCATATGAACTTTATGAGATGGATACTATTATTACTATTCATGCTTTATAGATGAGGAAATGGAGGCATAGAGAGATTAATTTAACTATGTTGATTTAGCTGGAACATATAGTCCAAAAGGGAGAATAAAAACATAATCCTATCATCCAACAATAACTATGTACTTTTAAATTTTAAATAGACTGAGGACAGAGGTTTTTTATTTTTTTTTTATAAACTTAAAGTGCTTAACAACTGCTAGTCAAGTAATAAATACTCGAGATACCTTTATTGAATAATCTAGTGCATTCTACAAAAATACCATTGAATAAACTTACAAAGGAGTTGAATCATATTTTCTTGATTTGCCTGTTTAATTCAGCTTCTCCTTTCCTTTTTACACATCTGACTGTCCAATATGAAGTTTTCTACCGCCTATGTCAAAGACTGTTGTTACGGAGCAATTCTAGTCATAGCCTTGTACTTTCCCTTTTTAAAAGAAACCAGAGAGGATAAATTCCCATACTTAAATAAAGCTTTCAGGCTCTAATAAGTTACATTTTTAGAAAAAAATCAGTCAACTTTAATCCCTTCTGGTTCTGTAATGTCCTCTGGAAAAGAATATCTTGAAGTAGCCATGACTCTTTGTCTCAAAAAAATTATTCTCTCTTTGGTCAATGAAAGATTAATTCTTAAGTTAATTTTAAAAAGCCATATCTTTGATCAGATTTTCCTTTCCTGTTGAATTATTTGTCTTTTATGATAAAAAGATTCATGCTTTTTCTCTGGATCCTTGCCTTTCATTTTTCTTAGCCTTTCTTCAAAATGTTTGTAAATCAAGTCATCTTGACTGGGAATGCTGCGGAAAGTAGTGACTGAGAGCTTAAAATTTTGAAGTTTCAAATACCCATCAGTTTTTAGCTCTATGAGCTTAGGCAAGTTATGTAACTGCCTTGGCAAATTACATAACTGCCTCAGTTTTATTATCTGGAAAATGGCAACAATGATATTGTTTATCTAATAATGCCTACAGGGTTATTCTGAGGATTTTAAATAAAAGACATTACATATATAATTATTAGCATACTGTCTGATGTTTAAGCACAAGAAAGGGTCTCTTTTCCCCAAAATATTATCCTCTAGAAGATTGAATGGCACTTAATAAACAGTTCTAACAAAGCCTCTCATAAGGGATTTACTGTAGAATAGTGTCAAAGTTTGTGGAAAACACATAAGTCCTGATGACCTCAGTAAATGCTAGTTAGTTAGAAAGATCATCTGCCATAATAACTTTAAAAAAGAAGCAAAAAATTTTACACAGCCATAATAATTGTTCCTGGAGGTTTGGCCTCACAGGTTTAAGTACTATATATCACTGTAAACAAGATTAAAGAGTCTTGAAGAAAGGAAAATTCTGTATTTGGGTTTGTGGACATTAGGAATATATTTCTCCAGGATAATGAGAAGAATATGTGTCCTATTGTAATGCTGATGAGTACTTCAGGCATGGATAGTATTCTTATCGATTGCATTTGTACAAATTCAGACAGTTTTGGCAGAAGTGAACATGATGAGCTCCGGAAGACTGTTAGGCATCTCAAAGTGTGAATTCAGGGTTAATAAAGGTGTGATGACAAAGATGCATGTGAAGAAATTGAATAAAATTATTTCAAGTAGCACTCCGGTAGTAAAGAGTAATTCTGAATTGATATATTTTATTATATAATATATTATTTTAAGCCTGAGTATAACATTTTGGAAAGTCAGTCATTAGAAGTAAATATTTAAGTCTTCTGTCTTAATGTAAAAGTTTATATACTCATGTTGGCTAAAAACATTTTCTGAATATTTATTTATTTATTTATTTATTTATTTATTTATTTTTAAGATTTTATTTATTTATGAGAGACAGAGAGAGGGAGAGAGGCAGAGACATAGGCAGAGGGAGAAACAGGCTCCATGCAGGGAGCACGACATGGGACTCCATCCCGGGTCTCCAGAATCACACCCCGGGCCAAAAGTGGCACTAAACCACTGGGCCACTGGGGCTGCCCTATGAATCTTTTTATTGAGAGAATGGGAGAAATTCTGTGCTGCATCACTATTTTGAAGATATGGTAAAGAGTTCTAAGAAATAAGCCATAATAATATCAGTAACAATATTTTTTTAAAAAGATCAGATCTTCTTAAAGTAATCAACTTGATAATTTGAAGTGGTTCGTTCAGATTTTTTGTCACAAGGACTTTTTTCTTTCCCTGTTGATTTATCATTACCCATTCTATTGATCTCTTAAGTTATCAAATCTCATCTTCCTTGGGCACTAGAGTCTACAATGATGTCTTCCTCTTCAAAACACAGACTGTGACTGGAATTAAAATTCTCAGTGTTCATTTTCTTCCCATCTGAACCCACCACCTCTAAGTATACACAGTCATAATCACACGCACACATACCCCTTCATACTGTAAAATAAACACCAAAAAACAACTCAGTAAAATTCACGATGATTTTTCTCATGGTAGAGTTTTTATTCATAATTCTGTTTATCATGTGCCAAGTACTGTTTTAAAAATCATACAATTGGGATTCCGGGGTGGCTCAGCAGCTGAGCATCTGCCTTTGGCTCAGGATGTGATCCTGAGGTCCAGGGATCAAGTCCCACCTCAGACTTCCCACAGGAGAGCCTGCTTCTCCCTCCTCTGCCTATGTCTCTGCCTCTCCCTCTCTGTCTCTCATGAATAAATAAATAAAATCTTTAAAAAATCACACAATTGTTAGCCCATTTAATCCTCACAACTACCTTCTCAGATACCACTGTAAATCCTTTTTACGGATGAACAACTGAGGCACATTTTTCTAGGTCACATACTAATAAGCTGCAGAGTCAGAATTTGAACTCTGCATGTGACTTCAGAGTCCAGGCCTTCAATGACTTTGATATAGTCTTATATTGGCCAGGTGCTCTTGTTTATGCTTACCTAAAGAAAATAATTTTTTGAAATAATCATAAAAAGTAATACCTGCTAATCATTAATGACAACAAAAATATATTAAATTGTTAGAACCTCAAACAATGGTAAGATTGATAAAATTGGTAATGATAGTCCCCCCTCACTTACCAGTTTCCATAGAGGTAGTTACCATTAAAGTTTGGTGTATATTATTTCAGATAAGGTGTGAACATATAGTGACATCATGGTAAAAAACATATTTTGTAATCCATGACTAGCTTAATTATGTGTTATGGATGTCTTTCCAAGAAAGGATGTTTGTCTATCTTAATTTATTTTGCTGGCTACATAGTATGAATATAGCATAATTGATAATTTTGAATCATTGATATTTAGATGATTTGTAATTGTGGGAAAATAGGAAACTATGGAATTGAGTATACTAATCTTTCCCATTTCTGTAAATACAAATTTCATTTTTTCAATTGAGGCCCCAAACCTAGGTGTTGTCCTTGATACCTCTCTTTTTATAATACCCCCTGTCCAATTCATCAGCAAATCCTAAGGATTTTATTTTTTGTAATATGCAAATAGTAGCCATTTCACTGCACCTCTTACCACCACCATTCAGTCTGAACCATTGTTGCCTTTTATCTGGATTCTTGTCATCATCTATAAGTCTCTCTACTTCCAAGAGTAATCTTTTACAACTCAGGTAAAATTTACTCTATTCAAAGCTCTTCAGTGACTCCCCCGACTCACTATAATCCAAAGTATTTGCCGTGGTCTTTAAGACTACCCACCCCCTCAAGAGCCAGCATCTTAACTGTTTTTTCTGACTTTGACTACTACCACTTCGCCTCCCTCTTATTCACTGCACACTAACCACATTAAAATATTTGCTTGAATGTAATAAGCACAATTTCTCCTTAGGTTTTTGTTGTTCTCACTGCCTAGAAACCTTCAAGCCTCCCCTGCTTCCCTTATATTTGTCTGACTCACTCCTGCATTTCTCCTTTAGGTGTCTGTTCAAATGTT
This sequence comes from Vulpes vulpes, assembly GCF_048418805.1. NCBI lineage: Eukaryota > Metazoa > Chordata > Mammalia > Carnivora > Canidae > Vulpes > Vulpes vulpes. The sequence continues at coordinate 106,304,523 of NC_132783.1, read as the reverse complement.
GCCTTATCCTCTTTGTCAAATGAGTGTTGAATGAACATATCTTTATCCGCTTGAATAAGTGCTTCTGTAGAATAAGTTCTTAGAACTGAGATTGCTTTCTTTTGCACTGGTGCATTTGTTCTTTTAAAAAATTCCTTTGTAATTAGACTCCCCCCTCCCCAACACCCATGCCTATTTATTTTAGTATTCTCATGCCCCTCTTCAAAGTGGTTCTGTGGGTCTGTCACTGCTGTTTCTACTGTGGAAGGCTGGCCTGCTTTCCCTCCCTTTTGGGAGCTCTGGAGGAAAAGCAGGCACTAGGCAGCTGGTCTGATCCCCATGGACCTCTTCACAAGGCTGTGATTTTAGGAGTGACCTTGGGGTATGACTGAGTTGTCATTAAACAATTTAATAGATGAAAGAATTTCCTCTTCATCCTTCAGCCACATTTATTTTTCCCCAAATGTCTGGCATTAAGTTGTGAAGACTCAATACCACAAAGAAAAGTTGCAAAAAGGATCAATTTATTGTATCACTTTAAAATTTCTGGTGTATTCACTTGACGGGATGAGCACTGGGTGTTATACTATATGTTGGCAAATCGAACTCCAATAAAAAATATACAAAAAAAATTTCTAGTATACTGAAATTGGGATAATCAGAGATATCCTGGAATTTTAGTTGTGAAATAAAATCCCTGTGTGTATCTTTAAAAAATGATAGCACTTTTGCTTATCTTTACTAATGTCCTTTTAAGAAAATAGTATGAATACTGTTACTTGTCAAATGATTTGTGATTTGCATTGTCTCCTGTCTCACTAGGATAACCATGATAACATAAGTAATTGGAATCATAAAATTATGAGATTTTTGCATTTGAAGAGCTCATTTGTTTGTTTAATCCCCCAATTTACAGAAAGGAAAACAGAGGTCTATAGAGGTTGGGTGACTTACTCAAGGTCACACAGCTAGTTAATGGTACAAATGGGTCTTCTGACTCCCAGAATAGTGCTCAGTAGCATCCATTGGACAGTGTCTGTGAACCAAACTGTGCTAAATGAAGTTCTACCCACTAGATAATTCCTGTTCCTTCCAATTGTCCTGACACCCTGCAGTTTATTTAGATTACGTGATTTGGCCTCATATTTCTTCTGGAGCTAGTGGGATAAGGATCACCCTATTAGGGTGCTTAATTTTGTGCTAATGATCCTTCTTTCTGTCTGAAGTCTTCAGGTTACAGTTTTTTCAAAGGAACTCTGTGCTGCTTGTCCTTTTCTGCTTGCTGCATGATGCGCACATCAGTGCCTCCTGCAGCCTTCCACTTTTTAATTGCCTCTCCTTCCTAATGAAGCCTGTATCAGCTCCAGTGCTAATTGAACTTCGTCCTTCATTCAGACTGTGTTATTAAACAAATAGTCACAGTGTTTGGTCTCACTTTAATAGGAGCATTGATGTTTGCTTAACATCAAAAACTTATTAGTAATCCATTGAAAAGGCAATTAATGGAGGACATGTGGGTAAAGAAATTGAACTAGTCTGCAGCACAGGACAAAGAATGGCAAAGACACTCTGGCATTCTAAGGTTTAACTGTGTGCATCCTGGTGGTTGCAAACTGATTGTTAAATTCTGGACTCCTAACCCAAATCTGTGAAGTTATCATTTATATGAGGTAGCGTTTACATGTCTAATAGTAAACGGAAAGGCAAATTGATTGTTTCTCTTGATCCCATCCAACTGCCCCCTTCTCTCTTTTAAGCACCTTTTCTAAGCTTTTTGTTCAGAGAATTATATTTATCATTATAGAAAATATTGACAGGTAAAAGAAACAAATTCCCCACCCAGAGATAACGCTGATAAGATTTTAGTGTATACTCTTCTGTGATCCATTTTAACAGATGTATGAAGACATAAAATTGGATCACATGCAATGTTGACCTATTTATTTTTTCATTAGTAATATGTCCTGGACAAGAAATAGAGATGTATATATCATATTTAATGACTTTGACATATCTTGTTGGATGGATAGGCTGTAATTTATTTTACCATATTGTTGAAGGCTCAGAAACTTAAAAAACTTCTTTTATTTAATTGTGTGCTTTAAATGAACATTATTATTTGGGTAAGTAATATTATTAGGAAAAGAAATTGATATCCTCTGTGTTATAAAACAGCCGTCCTCTGTTTTGTGAGCATATCTAGTATTTGCTTTTATTAGACCACAGACTTACATCCTATATAATAACTTTTGTGAGTATCAAATGTCCTGTACTTGTAATTATGCCAGTAAAATAATTAGGAAACACCAGGAGGCTGATCAAGAAATATTCTTAAGATAATGGCTTAAAGTGTAGATTTCCTTCTGCCTGTGAACTCATAAATGATACATGGATTTAAAGAGAAAACAAACTCTAAAAATATGAAACTAATGGTATTTGGTAATTGAATAAGGCATAGCAGACCAAATTATTTTTATTATCCATGTTAAATAGATATGAAGGGAGAAGAACCAATAATGGGTTATTCCATTTGTTCCACAGACCTTGGATATGACTGAAACTCCCATCTGTATTAATAAAAGTCATGCATGGCTAGGTCCCCAGGCAATATTTAGTAAATGAATGGTGTTACTGCCTGGCAGGGACCCTTTTAGAAAGTGCTGTTGTTGAGAGAACCTAAATAGATAGATATACTCTGGTTTAGTGAGGATTATGATGCATAAAATGTTGGTAATAGGTTTAAAAGATTAGCATAGACTGACTTTCCATGAGATCGTTTCTTATATATAAAAAATTAAATGTTATTTCTAATGTCATCATAAAAGTAAGGCTGGAGGATTATCGATTTTTGGAGGCTTTTACTAGATAGCTTGGTAATTGACTCTCTCTCAAGTTTTTAGCACTTGGCCGTGGGTTTTCTGTTTACCTTGCTCAAGCAATTTGGTGTAATTAATTTTAATAGCTGTATTTACTTTTAGGGTTTATACTTTGGTGGAAAGTTATCTTTAGTCAAAATCTCATAGAATTATTTCCTTTTGGAACTAAAGATGTACAATACTTTAAAATAAGAATCTCCTCTATAAATTTAAACAAAGAGAGCAGAATACACAGTCTTTTAAACTATTTACAACCCCGTGAGATGGAAATGTTGTTGACGAGGATTGAAAGAAACAAAAATGAAAGCAGTTAATTTGTTAGGTAGTAAAATTGATGCGTGTTTTTAGTAAAGAATAAATAAAAATGGAGGAAAGAAGACTTTAGGTAAGATCCTTTTTTGAATGCTTCCAAAAAGCTGTGAGTTGATTCTCATCCATCAAAAAATTTGGTTGCCACATAGTCATTAATCATATTGAGTGATAAAATGTAATCAATCAGAAATCCCACATTGTTCCATAAGTTTCTAAAACAGAAGGAAAGAAACAATGTGTGAAGGTTGTAAAATGTTTTGTTCTGTAGCATTCATCCTCTTCCTTCTGTATCTACAGGCTTGTTGGTAGTTGGCCTTTAGGGGGTGTGTTTTCATTTGATCTGGGATCTCACTTTCTCTTAGGCAGACACCTGTTCCTTCTGATCTGATCATTTTAAGGCAGATATAAAAACACAACTGTTTTGGACAAAATACTTTATTTTTTCTTGTTAAAAAACATTTTTCTTAAACATTTTTCCCTAAATCTCACTTTTATTTGTAATTTGTGCAGTCTGTTTCCGTATTGTTGGAATTAATTTTTTTTTCTCAAGGATTTCTAAACTCTGAATTTTGTATGTGGTGCATGTTGATTGAAAAAAAATGGAAATACAAATAAAGTATAAACAATAATAATCGATATTTCCCCCATTCAGACATGTCAATGTTAAATAGTTTTAATTCCAGTCTTTTTTGTTTTTTCTTTCCAGCATGGGTATGCATGTGTATATTTTTACTACTATGGAATAATGATGTGATAAACCCTCTGTACATTCATTTTCTTTTTTAAAAAAATTTATTTATTTATTAGAGACAGGCATAGAGAGATAGAGAGAGAGAGAGAGAGAGAGAGAAAGAAAGAGAGAGGCAGAGGGAGAAGCAGGCTCCCTGCAGGGAGCCCGACCTGGGACTGGATTCTTGGTCTCCAGGATGAGACCCTGGGCTGAAGGCGGCGCTAAACCGCTCAGCCACCGGGGCTGCCCTGTACGTTCATTTTCTATACAGTTCTGATTGTTTCCTTAGAATGAGTTAAGATTACGTTAAATTCCTTTGAGGTTTTAAAATTACCATAGGGGATGGGGCTGGAGATAGGGATTGGGGACACTGAAGCTGTTGGTTAGAGGAGGGCAGATGCCATGGCTCTTGAAGTATTTTCCTCCCTTCTTGTAATCTCTCCCAGCTCTGTGGGGACAAATCATCTCTGGCGAGACTGCAATTCTGAGGACCCCTAGTTGATATTTTGGGTATAAGGGAAGAAAAAGTTAGGAAAGATTCTTATGCATGTAGGTCACTCCTTAAAATTAAGGTAGAAAAATGAAATGTTATTTGAAACTGTTATATGCTATACATTTTCTGATCTGTAAATTTGATTTTTTTCCATTGGGAAAAATATGAATCACAGAGTATCTTGAGTATTCTGTCTTTAAAAGAGAACATGGATTCAATAATGGAGACTCATAAATGGAGAAATAAGAGAAATATGAAGTTTTGCTTTTGCAAAAATACTGAAGTGGAAAATAGAAAAGCTGAAATCAACAACAACAACAACAACAAAAAGCCACATCCATTTGGACTAAACTACATGTATATATAACACAACTTTCCAAGCATAAAAAGAAAACTCTAGCCAAGGGAATGAAAGAAATGCTTTTGAAAAACTGCTGAAATAGGCCTGTTGTTGAAATAGTTTTATTTCCCCTTTAGAAGATCTATTTACTACAATTCTGGGAACGAGAGGGATGATTTTGAATAAAGAATAGAGCCATTTAAGATGTTGTGCACAGTACCAGAATTTATGAAGACTGGTTTGAATTAAAACTAAATGTCACCAGCAAATAGAAGCTAACAGAAATGTACATTTCATTTATTGTATTGGGAATTGGGGAGGGGAACAGGGATGGGCTTACTCTTATAGGACTTTTTTTATATGGCACTAATTTTATGAGGAGGACTTAGACTTTATAAAAGAATATTTCTCTTAAATCTTAGCTGTTGAGATTAGTTCATTAATTAACAAGAGTTGGAATCATATCTCCTACTTGGATCTAGTACAACAGGGAAAAATTTCAAATGTTTAATGCAATCATTCATGTGGCAAATTTGTATTATGCACCTAATCTTTGCCAGGTGTCACTTCTGCCACTGTGAGTACATTGGTGAAGCAGACAGGTCCTTATCTTTGGGAGCTTCTAAAATTGGGGAAAGGATAATACATAGCAGGAAAGAGATGAGTGCACTGCCAACAATTAAAGTTGGGTGACTGGGAGATGCTAGGGGGTACATTTCAGGTTGAGTGTTCAGGGAAGGCCTCATGTCACATTTGAGAAGGCCTTCCAAGATAATTCTGCAAGCCTTCTCCTTCTTCCTGCATTTTAGTATATCTGTCTTTTCTCTTTCTGTGGCCTTTACCTTCTTGTATAGGGCTTTACTATTATGATTTGCTTTGAAGAACTGTAAAACTGAAATAAAGATGCAGTTTAAAAAAAGAACTGGAAATGCATTTTTTATAAATCAGAGGCTCAGGTGTGCCATCATTTTCTCAGCTCCAAGAAAATCATAAATTATTTTTTATTAGAGGGAATTACTGCAGCTCTAGATCTTAATGATTGCTGAACAGGAGCTCTTTTTCCCCCCTAAATATCAAGTAGCTGCCAGTTTTAATTTTCTTTTAGAATTTACACATTCAAAACATTGTTTTAGCTGTTGAACAAAACTGTCTCTTATATCCAAGGGACAGTGCCAGAGTATGAAATGCACATCTTGGTTTGATTTCTTCCCCTCAAGCCTGATACATGAGTAAAAACCAGCCTTGCGTTTTATGATTAGAGGGCCAGTGTTCAATATTAATAACTGTGGAAAAAATCAAATTCCAGCATTACTCTTTAGTATCTCCATGCCTAGAAATGTATAATTAGGAGTTTGAGAGAAAGTTGACCACATTCCTGAGATCTTTACTTGATGGTGCCAACTGGTTCTTTAGCACAGATTATTAGTGCAATGATTCTAACACCTGGGACTTCAATAAAATGGCAAAAAAAAAAAAAATAACAAATATGTATTCAGCATTGTTAAATGTCAGACACTGTTTTAGGGAATGGAGAAACAATAGTAAAGAGAAAGAGTAAAGAAATAGGCAGAGATTACTGACATCATGTAGAGTACTTTCAGATGGGGAGAGGTGTTTGACATTCCATAAACAAATAATGCCAAATGGTGATAGATACTAAGAAGAATTGCAAAGAGGGGGTAAAGGGACAGTGAGGGTGGGAGGGGGAGGCTTACAATTTTAGAAAAGGAAAAGATTGGCTTGGGAAAATTCTCACTGAGTTGGTAACATTAGAGCATAGATGGGAAGGAAGTGAGGGAGCAAGCCAATGTGAATATCAGAGTAGGTGGGAGCAACAAGTACAAAGGCCCTGAGGCATGTGCATACTTGGCATGATCTAGGAGCATTAGGGAAGCCAGTGTAGCTAGACTGGAGGGAAAGAAAGGAAGAGTTGTAGGAGATATGCTGAGAGAAGATTAAAGAGCCAGATCACATACATTGTTACAATGCATTAAAAAGACTCTTTGGCTTTTAGTTGGAATCAATGGAGTTATTTTAGAATTGTGACCACAGAAATGTTGTGATTTGACCTCACAAGAACATACTAAAGGAGAGCAAGGGAGGAAGTAGCCTAGACTAGAGTCTAGAGTAGACTAGAGTCTAGACCAATTAGAAGACTGTGTCAGTAATTCAGGCAAGAGGAGATGGTGGTTTGGACTAGAGCAATAGCTGTAAAGGCAGTGAGAAGTTGTCTGATTTTTGATGTTTTGAAAGTAGAATCAACAGGTTTTACTGTTGGGATGAATAAGGAATGTAAGATAATGCAGAGTTGTGGATGAGTCCAAGGTTTTTGGAGCAATTAGAAGGATAAAGTTGCTATTTGCAGAGAGTGGGAGGACGGTGGCTGACAAGGGTGCAGGTTTTGGGGGAGGATCAGGAGCTTAGTTTTGGATGTATTGAGTTCAAGATGCTTGCATATTAGATATCCAATAGAGATGATAAGTAAGATCCTGTGAATCGGTGGCTCAGGTTGGAGGCATAAATGGCATAAATTTGGGAGCAATCAGAACCAGATTATTTGTTCTCTTCACTGTTGTGCACGATGCCTTCTGTGCTGCACAGTTTGTGAATTGAGTAAAAATTGTGTTTGCAGGACCCTAGAATTGTAACCCAGGTTAAAGCCAGGCCTCTCAAATTTTATCTCTTGCTTAATTCTGAATTGGGAGTGATTCTGTGTTTACTTTGGGCTTTATTATTATTACCCCCCCCCCCCCCCCCCCCCGGCCCGGCACAACCAAACCAATTCCAACCAAGTAGCTTCTTATGATCCTTCTATAAAGGATGTGGGTGAGGGGCAAAGGGTCTGGGTCTGACGGTGATTTATCAGCTACAGGAAGGTGATGCCTTTCTGAAATTCTTCTGAAAGGAAGCACTTTTGGAGAGACTTTTTGTTACCTTTCCAAGTAACCCATCTTAGAGTAGATTATGATTTTAAGCTTTCTGATGCAATAATCTGTAGCATTTATATGGTGCCATTATCTCTTTCCAAGTACTTTGTGAACATTTGTTAATTGCTTTCCCTGTTACCCCAGGAGGCAGGTAGAGAGCTATTTGCATTCATTGTAGGAGTTTCCAGGCAGTAGGGGTTTGAGCAGTGAAGTGACTGCCCATCAAACACCTGGCTAGCCAGGATAGAGGGATTCATAATGTAAGTAATGATGATGACTTATCTCCATTAATTATTATTATTTTAGTAGCTGTAGCATTCTCATAAAAGTCAGAGCCCCAAATGATAGAGGTGTTTTCTTTCCCTAGAGATCACAACTGATCTGATGAACTTGATGAACAGATGGGAGATATTAAGTACCAAAAGGACAAATAAGGAGGTGGGCTGAAGTTGTCTTAAACACTTCTAATTATGGAACAGAGGACTGTTACCCCAGAAGACTTTAAAGCAGTATTCAATCTGGTAGAGTGATAGTAGAATTACTTGACTGACTGATTCATTCAACTTTTTATTTTTATTTTTTTTAATTCACTCACTGAAAAATTTATTAATACGTCCTCTATGACAGATATTTCACAGGCTCAAAGGGATATAGCAGTATATAAAAGAGATTAATGCAGGGTGCCTGGGTGGCTCAGTGGTTAAGTATCTGACTCTTGATTTTGGCTCAGGTCATGATCTCAGGGTTGTGAGATCTAGCCCCCTGTTGGGCTCCATGCTGACTGCAGGCCTGCTTAAGATTCTCTCTCCTGGGACACCTGGGTAGCTCAGTGGTTGAGTGTCTGCCTTTGGCTCAGGGCATGCTCCCAGAGTTCCGGAATTGAGTCCCATGTCGGGCTCCTTTCATGGAGCCTGCTTTTCCCTCTGCCTCTTTCTCTGTGTCTCTCATGAATATATAAGTAGAATCTTAAAAAAAAAGAGAGATTCTTGCTCTCCTTCTGTACCCTGCCCCCCCACCCCCCCAATAAAACAAAAAAGAAGACTAACCTTTCCAGGGATGGGGATAATGAAATTAACATTTATTGAGTGCTTACCATGTGCTAAACCCTCTTCTTTTACTATAGTTAACAAATCATTAAGTAGCAATGGTCCTATCATTATCTACCTTTTACAGAGAATAAAATGAAGACACAGAGAGAATAAGTTACTGGCTCCAATGCAGAGTTAGGACACAGTAGGGTTTTAGTCCAAAAGAACCACTGTGTGTTGTTTTCTACCTGAGGTATTAGAGATGAAGGGGGTAACTGATATGAGTAACTCACCATAACTACTTACAATGATAAGATTCAACATATTGATCTTAAATTTTGGGGAGCCAAAATGCATGCAGAATGCACCAGAATTATGTCACAGGTCAGAGAAAAAAAATGGTCTCACATTGTTTTACTCCCAAGTTTTTGCCTTGGGCAAGTAGGACTTGGGTTATTCCATTCTTACATATTCTCTTTCCTGTTCATCTATATTTAATGAAGGCTGCTGATTCTTTGAGAGAACTCTTATTTCTAGGATACTTGGAGATGATAATTCAGGGCTGGCCTTAGGCAAAATTGTAAAGTATGTTGAGTTGGGATTCTTAGATATTTTCAGTCTTGCACTGTCTTCTCACCCTCTTTTTTACTCATAAAATTCCTTCTCTATTTTTTTTTTTACAAATAAAATGAATAAAAATGACTTAAATTTAACCCTTTCTTTCCACACAATAACTTTACTTTTATGTATTTCAAGAAGGATTCTACTTTTTACGATGAAACATCATGCAAGCATTCAGTCATGGCCAAAGGCCTTAAAGGACCTTCAAAGTACTTTTTAATACCTTCAAAGAATTAAATATGATGCAGTGGAAAGAAAACAACTTACATGTTGGATAGAATTGAGTTCGGATTCTTAGTCATTTACAAAATGAGGGATGCTGGGTGAAATATTTCAGTCACTGGAGCCTCATTTTTATAATCTAAGGAACATTACATTGTTTCTAATCTATGTGAAGTGACTTTCTCTGACTAGTGTTTGATAGGTGCTTAATAAATGGTTGCTGTTTGCTAATTATCACTCCACTGATGTTTGAATGCCTATTATGAATGGGCTAGGTTCTTGGAAGAGACATTATGGTGGTGCAAAGCAAATATTATGCATACTAATAAAAAAGATGATGAAAAATAATATTAACTCTGAGCATTAGTCACTGGAGTAGGTGCCCTCTTCTATTTCTTGCCCTGCAACTCCCTACTTTTTCACTGGTGAGTACTCGGGTAGCTAAAACACTCACCATAGTGCCCATCAGAGAGCCCTTATTCTGGTAAGAGTTTTCTCTACCTATCATTTTTCTCTCTGTCCTAAGCTTCAAGAGACTGACCATGAATTTTGCCCCTCTCTTCCTACTGGCTCCTTGTTGCTGCTACTTTCCTGCTCTGTTTTTCTGTAAAGTGAGGAATTTGGGCATTTGGATTACAGACATTAAAAGTCTGTCCTACACTGCCTCTCTGATATAGTAATGACCGAAATCAGGTTCTGGTGGGAGTAAAGTAGAAGCGTGGGTTCCGAAACTACTAAGTATAAGTGGGAAGCAAAGGAGAGGAAATTGTTTGGCAAAGTCTAAACTAGCAAGAATAGCAATGCCATTAACCAAAGTGATGAGCACAGGAGGAGGGAGGAGAGAAAGGTGACAGGTCTGGGTAATAGGAAGATGATTTCATCTTTAGACTTACCAAGTTGACATGTTTGGTATTTATCAAAATGGAGATATTCTGTAGTTATATAAATAGAGATTTTTTGGAAGCAGAAACATGATTGGATATATTTATCAGAGTATACTTTTACTTGCCATAGTATACAGTGACTGAATGTTTGAAAGTTGAATAGATGAGGAAAGGGACTAGAATTTGATAGAGCAGTGTGGGCTGGGAGAGAGAGATGAGATATGGATTAGTGATGGTATTCTGCATAGTGGTAGTATTTAAAGCTATGAGACTGGATTAAAATATCAAGAATGGAAAGAGCATACGTGGAGAAATGGAGAGAACAAAGAGGAACATCACGGTATTTCTGTGGGAACTCTTATGTACTGAAGGAGCTGCAGGAGGACCTGCACTGAACCAGACAAACAGGAAAATAACGGTCTCATGAGATAAGAGAATTAAGGAGGGTAAGTTATCAAGACTAGGAATGGCTGCACACAGGGATCAAAAAGAAGGAATATTGAGAAATAGATTTAGGAATATTTGTGATGATGTAGTCATTAGAAACCTTCAGGTTTGAGCATGATAGTTACCATATGTTGCTGTGGATTAAGAGGTAGGGGCAAATATGAGCTATTCTTTCAAGATTTTGGATGATGAAGAGAGGAAGAGAGACAGAAAGCAAAAGAAGACTTGAATGATGGGGCTCCTGGGTAGGTAGATTAAGAAACAACTTTAGGGGGAAGAGAAAGTGTAAATAGAAAGAGAGTGGAAAAAAAAACAAGCTTAAGCCTCTTTTTAGAAAATTATGGTAGTTCTTACTTCCAAGTCTAGTGGGAAGAAGATAGATTAGATACAGATAAATGCTGAGGTAGATAAAATAATGTTTAGGATTTAAGGAGAAATTAAGACTTGATATAGGCATTTTGGGGGCTGTTTAATTTTTAACAGTAATTGTTCCAGTTGAAGAGGATAGCAGATATTTGTACTGAAACACATCACCTGCATTTCAGTTTTCTCCAGTAATGGTGATGTATGTCCTCTAACATTAAAGTTTTAACAATTTAATTGATAATAGGACCTTCAGTATAGAAATTTGTGGCTTTATTTCTGAATGTTTCATTACCTTAAATATATAGAATTGATTTCCTATTTCTAGTCACACATTATTTTAATTATATTTTGTGATTAAAAAAATAGGTTTTTAAGAACTGAAAGTATCTAAGGGAGCATACTATCTAACCCGTTAGGCTGATTTCAACTTATTAGCAGCTTGTAGTCTTGTGTCCCTTGTGTGTTACTGAGATTATGACCCTCTTTAGGATGATAGAGATAATCCCATTTCTATAGCTCTGTCTCTAGAGAGACAGGTAGGAAGCTACGATTTAGGAAAGCCCAGTTATTATTCATGTGGCTTTAGTTTCTTCTCATGTTGTAGGGCTTAATCTCTGTCTCATGTATCTCTCAAAGCATATATGAAAAATCATAATTAAAAACTTTGAATACTTAAAATGCAAAAAGGTCTGTTTTCAATATGTTAGTTATAGACCCTGAAGAAATCCGTTGGTTTATTCAGAAGATCAGTATTTTACAAGTTTTAAACTGTGTTATTTCTAAAATTTGATATTTTAATTTAAAAAGATTTTAAAGAAGCTACTAATTTAGTATTTGGTATATTTATTTAAGTACTAAATATAAATTTAACATTCTGTGTTTACCATGCTATTGTCTATTATATGGTAGAATGATAGTTTCAAAGTATCTTCCAAGAATCTATTACTATATGTCAGGTGTTTCATGCTATATTTGGAAATGAGGTTGTGATATAAAATTAAATGCGAAGTGATAAAAATACTAATGTGTATCGCTCAGATATATATATATATATATATATATATATATATATATATATATATGTAGAGTTCAAGAGAAGGGAAAATCTATATGGATTGTCATAGTTTGAGACAACTTCCTTAAAAAGGAAGCTCAGGTAAATTCTAAAGGAAGCTCTACATTCAAAGGATGAGAAGAATTTGAGGTAAGTGGAAAGATAAATACAAAGTTTCCACTAGGTATTGTCCATGGCATTATTTATTTTAACTTGAAATTACAGATTGTTTAAAATGAGTTATATCTCAGACTTTAATCATTAACTGTCTTGCCAATATCAGCATTCAGACTTACTTTCACACTTATATACAGCTCTGCGTACATAGTTCATAGGTGGTGAAATGCTGAAAAGTTCAGGGGAAGACAGGTTAGTTAGATTTGTATGATGGGGAGCCAACTTCTGCTTTTGTTGGGAGGGAATGACCCAGGGAAGTTCCTTTTATTCTCCAAATAATAATAAAAAAAACGCTATTTATCTTTGAGGGACTAAGCTAAACTATTTACTTACAATACGGTAAAAACAATCAGCTAGTTGAATTGGACAATAAAAAAAGCTTTGTTTGAATGGTTAATTTACACACAGTGGGAAGGGCATTGACCAGTGGAAGAGACAATGCCAAAAGCATGTTGTTTCTGGAAGAAGAGAAGGGTACTAGGAAGTCACAACAGTATATACTCACTCCTGTGTATTTGAAAACTATGTTCATTGTATCACTTGATATTCCCTACATATTTTTTCCCTCTGAGTTTGGTACTTGTAAAAATGCTTTATTCTGCAAGTCACAGAATACTCAAATTTTAATAGCATTGCCTATTGCATTAACAGAAGTACACAGAGAGTCTTCTTTGACAGCTCATTGATGTCAAAGAGACTTCTTGTCTTTTCTGCATCCTCTCTCTAATTCTCCTGTTCCTTTATGAGGTGTATTGCCTCCTGATCACTATTGGCTGCCAAATATACAGAAATGAAGTCCTGACATGACCATGGCAGAGGATCTGCCAGGATGGCAAGGGAGACAGATCACCTCATGTTCTTCTGGCTTTTTGTCAGGCACAAAACAGGACAACTGCAGCATTATTTTATTTTTAAAAAATTTATTTGTTTTTTTTTTTTTTTATAGATTTATCTATTTATTTTAGGGGGAAAGAGAGAGCATGAGTGGGAGGGGTAGAGGGAGAGGGACAGAGACTTTCATGCATATTCTATGCTGAGCATGGAGCCCCAGGTGAAGTTTGATCCCATTACCCTGGGATCATGACCTGAGCTGAAACCAAGAGTTGGATGCTTAACTGACTAGCCACCTTAGTGCCCCATATTTTATTTCATTTTTAAAAGTCAGCTTTATTGAGTTATAATTTAACAAATTTAAGGGTGCAAATTAAATTTTGACAGTGTGTACAGTCATGTAGTCAACACCATAATCATGACACAGAATCTTTACATCACTGCAAAAAGTGGAGATATTTCTTTTTAATGGATCCAAGTAGAGTATGGTTTTTTTAACTGGCACTCTTAAAATCCTTCTGTCCATGATGAAATTTTTATAGTCCTGATCCTGAGATCTTAATGAAAGTTGATATTATAGTAATAGTAGCTAATGTTTATTAAATGCTTCTATGTGCTAGCTACTATACTATTTGACATATACAACTATTTTTAACCTCCATATATATTTGACATACATACTTTGATTCTTGAAACAACAGGATGGGATAGGCTGTATCAACAGGACTGCTTCTAGTCTATATGGTGCCTTTGTGTGAAGTAGAAAAATAAAACTCTGGTAAGAGGGAGAGGACAAATCTGGCTAAGTAGAACAGTGATGGATTTTTGCTCCTTCCTTCCCTCTAAACTGAACCCCTTTGTGGACTGCATCAACTTTGCATCTGGATGTGTCAGCTTTGTCGGTTGTTCCCATTTTATGATATGAAAATGTTAGCTTTGAGGAGTGAATTGACCTATTCATGGTTATATAGCTGGGGGGCATATCTTGGCTTTTTGACAATAGGATTTTATTCACTGACAACTTTGGTAGGTTTATTTATTTATTTATTTTAACTTTGGTAGGTTTAGTCATTGACAAAACAATTCCTTGAACTTCCTCATCAGCTTTTGCTTTCTTTCTGTTATCTGTTTATCCATTCTCCTGTACTTATTCAGGTTTATCTCTTTCATTGATTTATGCATGTATAATGATTTTCTCAGTTATTACACTATTAACAACTGTTGCAACTACTATTTGTTCATGGAGTCTTGTATAATTATATTCATCTTTTTATTGGAAATTAGGTTTAGATGATAATTATTACATTAATTTTAATCGACTAGTTACTAGCAACCTGTATGAATGAGTTAGTTTGTATTCGAAATAAAACGCTCATATGTATGAGGTTTTTGTATCTGATAAAATCATTCCTCATAAAAAAACCCTCAAACCTCTTTGAATAATTATGTATCTTGTTTTATTAGTCATGGAATGTTATTAGTTTCTATTAAATTGCTTGATAATACCATAACTTAAAATGACAAACCTGGTCCACATTATATGTCTTGTACAATTTTTATGTAATTTTATGATTTTAAAGTTGTCACGGAAAATCCCAGGGGAAATATCTTTGGGAATTGCAAAACAATTGTTCTGAAATAAATTGTTTAGTTGTCAGTCTGTACTAGATTTTGTGAATGTAACCTGTAATTGGAATTTTCTTCTTTTTCCTGTCTTTGAGAGCAAGTAAATTAAAATCAGATGCTCATTTCTTGCTATTTAAGTACAAGGTTTTGCTCATCTCGTCTTCTGAAAAATAGGTATAATTAGATCTCTTGCATAATTTACTAAATATTCTATAAAACACAGTATACAGATTAGTAAAAAACTAGAAATGTTGACAGAAAAAACTCCCAATTAGAAAATGATTGATTAGCTTGTTAAAGCTAATACAGTATTAGTGTCATTAATTTTCCAGATACTAGGACTATAGAGCAAGCAAGTTAACCTGTGTGTTAAAATCAAAGAAGCTGCCAGTTCCTTTTAGATAACACTACTTTTTGGAGTACACTTGTGTCACTATTTCTTCCATTTTGCTTTTGTTTCTCAAAGATAATGCTCATCCATGAAATATCATAGGAGCTCTTTCAAGCAAAAGAATATATATATATATATATATATATATATATATATATATATATACACACTATCTGCCAATTCAAGGCATAAATCTGATAAATCTGGGACAGCATGTTACTTTACAGCAGTGATTCTCAAAGTTGGTTCTCAGATCACTAGCGTCTGCATCACCTGAAATCTGGCCTAGACCGGCTGGATCACAAACTCTGGGATGAGCCCAGGGATCTGTCTGTGCTTTAAGAAGTTTCCTAGAGGATTCTGATGCATGCTAAGATTTGAGAACTACTGCTTTAAAGTAAATTTAGTGTAGCCAAATTACCTAGTTTGTATTAATTATTTAAAATATTTTACTCCTGAGAGTAGAACTGCTAAATCACAGAATATGGACATACTCAACTTTACTAAGTCATGCTAAATAGTTTTATAAACACTTGTTGAGGTGCCTGGATGGCTCAGTCAGTTAGGCCTCTGCCTTCCACTCAGGTCATGATCTCAAGGTCTTGGGATTGAGCTGTGGGGGCCCGAGTAAATTAAGGACATTCCACCTTAAGTTCAGCGTTATCACAAGTACAGCCATCTCTTGCCCCTGTGAATAAGAGCTGAACTTTATCTTACTTCAGTTAAGCCCATATTAGAATGAGAACAGAGCTCAATGCCCTTGAAAGCCCCATATCAGAATGTAAACAGAACTTGAGAAATTCCTCCACCCTTCTGGAAGTCCCCTAGACCAGCCCATAAAAACCCAGCTGGAACACACCTCTGGGTCCAAGTCCCGCTCTACTGTGTGTGGTATACTTGGACCCAAGCTCGCATCGGTTGGATACGTAATCTTGGGCACAAAAGAGCCATGCTTCAGGGTGCTCTGCTCAGTGGGAAGCCTGCTTCTCTCTCTCTCTCTGCCTTTCCCCTGCTTGTGCTTACACACATTGTCTCTCTCAAATAAATAAATAAAATCTTAAAAAAAAAAAAAAAAAGAAAACAAGACACTGGATGAGAGGGGAATAAGGTGGAGTTGGATAACTGGTCACCTTCTAAATTTGAAGGAAGCTTATTAAAATACTGATTAACAAAGCATAAAGTTAAATATACATGTTAAACTTTAATATTTTAGTGAAAGCTCTAAAAAAGTAGGGTGCCCATTTTCATACCAGTTTTTAAATAATTTTAGTATCATCTCAGAACATGACAGAACTATTACTGCATTTAATAAGGAAATTTTTTACCTTAATTCAATAAATCGTGCCGAGGCCATTTATTGATGGTCAAATTGAAAAAAAGAATCAGATTGAATCTTTCACATACATCACGAAAATCAGTTTCACATGAACTAAAACTATAATGAGATGTTACTATACACATATTCAAATACCTAAAATTAATAAGACTGGCAATACCAAGTGTTGACGAGAGTGTGAAGTAACTGGGATTCTCATCTGTGGCTGGTAGTAACACAAAAAGATACAACTACTTTAAAAACATTTTGGCAGAGACTCCTGGGTGGCTCAGCAGTTGAGTATCTGCCTTTGGCTCAGGGCATGATCCCGGTCCCGGGATCGAGTTCCACATTGGACACCCTGCGAAGAGCCTGCTTCTCCCTTTGCCTGTCTCTCTCTCTCTCTGTGTCTCTCATGAATAAATAAATAAAATATTTAAAAAAAAACCAGTTTGGTGGTTTTTATAGTGTTAAACATAAATTTACTTCTCCTAGATATCTTCCTAAGATAAACATATGTCCACAAAATGACTTATATACAAATGTTCTTAGCAGCTTCATTCACAATGGTCAAAAAACTAGAAACAGTCTATCAACTGGTAAATAGATACCCAAGAGATATCTACAGTGTAGAATATCCACACAATGGAAGGGAATAGGACTCAGCAGAAAATAAAAAGAAACCAACTACTACTACTACATGTAACAATGCAGATAAATCTCAAACACATTTTGCTCCATGAAAGAAGCCAGATGTAAAATTATACATACTGTGATTCTAGAAAAGATAAAACTAATCTGTAGTTACAGAACACGTCAGTGGTTGAGCTGGTGGGACTAATTGCAAAGAGATGAAAGAGAATTTTGTGACGTGATGAAAATGTTCTACATCTTTATTGTGGTGGTGGTTAAATAAGTGTATACATTTGTCAGAACCTGAACTGCATGCTTTAAATGGGTATATTTTCTTTGATGTGAATTATACCTTAATAAAATGTATGTAGGTGTATAATTTTAATATAAATTAAAAACTTAAATGTTAAAGACAAAACATTAAACACTTTATGGAAGAAAAAATATCAGAAAATAGTTTTGTGTTTTCTGGGTAGAAAAGGATTTTTTATACAAATCATAGAAATAAAAATTATAAATGAAAAGATGAATGAATTTGACTACATTAAAATTATGAGCTCCCTTTCTTTTAAAATATATCAGAGTGATAAAAAAGTTTTAATCAACAAAAAGATATATGAAATATAAAATGACAAAATATTAGTATCTAGAATTTTATTATTTATTTTTATTTATTTATTTATTTACTTACTTATTTATTTATTTATTTAAAATATTTTATTTATTTAAGAGAGAGAAAGCATGAACAGGGGAGAAGGAGAAGCAGCCTTCCCAATAAGCAGGGAGCCCTATCAGCCTGATCTCAGGACCCCCAAGGTCAGGAGCTGAGCCGAAGGCAGACACCCAACTGACTGAGCCACTTAGATGCCCCTAGAATTTTTTTAATTTAAATTCACTTAGACAACATCTGGTACATCGTTGTTTCGGGTGTAGTTTTCAATAATTCATCAGTTGCATATAACACCCAGTCCTCATCACATCATGTGCCCTCCTTAATGCCCATCACCCATTTATCCTATCCCTCTACCCACCTCCCCTTTAGCAACCCTCTATTTGAGAGTTAAGAGTCTCTCATGGTTTGTCTTCCTCTCTGATTTCTTCCCATTCAGTTTTTCCTCCCTTCCTTTATGGTCCTTTGCACTATTTCTTATATTCCACATATGCATGAAACCATATGATAATTGTCTTTCTCTGATTGACTTATATCACTTAGCATAATATCCTCCAGTTCTATCCATGTCAATGTAAATGCTAAGTATTCATTTTTTCTTTTTTCTTTTTTCAAAGATTTATTTATTTATTCATGAGAGACACAGACTGAGAGAGAGAGAAACAGAGACACAGGCAAAGGGAGAAGCAGGCTCCTTGCAGGGAGCCTGATATGGGACTGGATCCTGGATCCTAAGATCACGACCTTAGCTAAAGGCAGGTACTCAACCACTGAGCCACCCAGGCATCCCTTAATATTCATTTTTTTTCTGATGGCTGAGTAATAATATTCCATCGTATATTTTACATATATATATATATATATATATATATATATATATATATATATCACATCTTCTTTATGCATTCATTGGTCGAAGGGCATCCTGGGTCTTTCCACAGTTTGGCTATTGTGGACATTGCTGCTATGAACATTGGGGTGCAGGTGCCCCTTTGTTTCACTACATCTGTATCTCTGGAGTAAATACCCAGTAGTGCAATTGTTGGGTCATAAGGTAGCTCTCTTTTGAACTTCTTGAGGAACTTTCATATTGTTTTCCAGAATGGCTGTACCAGATTGCATTTCTACCAACAGTGTAAGAGGGTTCCACGTTCTCCACATCCTCTCCAGCATTTGTTGTCTCCTGTCTTGCTAATTAGCCTTTCTAAAACTGATGTAAGGTGGTACCTCACTGTGGTTTTGATTTATATTTCCCTGATAAAAAGTGATATTGAACATTTTTTCATGTATCTGCTGGCCATTTGTATGTCTTCTTTAGAGCTCATTTCTTGACTGGATTATTTGTTTTCGTGAATGCTGAGTTTGGTAAGTTCTTTATAGATCTTGGATATTAGCCCTTTATCTGGTATGTCATTTGCAAATATCTTCTCCCATTCTGTAGGTTGCCTTTTAGTTTTGTTGATGGTTTCCTTTGCTGTGCAGAAGCTTTTTATCTTGGTGAAATCCCAATAGTTCATTTTTGCTTTTGTTTCCCATCCCTTTAGAGATGTGTCTTGCAAGAAATTGATGCTGCCCAGGTCGAAGAGGTTGCTGCCTGTGTTCTCCTCTAGGATTTTGAAGTATTCTTGTCTCACATTTAGGTTTTTCATCCATTTTGACTTTATCTCTCTGTATGGTATAAGAGAATGGTCCAGTTCCATTATTCTGCATGTGGCTATCCAATTTTCCCAGCAGTACTTACTGAAGAGACTTTATTCCATTGGACATTCTTTATTTTTTAATTTTTTTCCATTGGACATTCTTTCCTGCTTTTAAAACTCCTAGGAATCAAAAAAGACAACCCAGGGTACCTGGGTGGCTTAGTTGGTTGTGCGTCTGCCTTTGGCTCAGGTTATGATCCCAGGGTCCTCAGATCGAGTCTTGAATCCGGCTGCCTGCTCAATGGGGAGTCTGCTTTTCCTTCTCCCTCTCTGCTTCCCGCTGCTTGTACTCTCTCTCTCTCTCTCTGTGTCTTTCTCTCTTACTCACTCAAATAAATAAAATCTTAAAAAAAATAAAAGACAACCCAATCAAGAAAGGGCAAAGATAAAAATAAGCAGTTCACTTAAGTGCAAATATGATTGGCCAGGAAATAAATAAAATGATATTAAACCTTATTAGAGATATTCAGATTAAATCTGAGACCTGATACCATTTTATATCTACCAGATTTGTAGAAATTAAGATGCCTGACAAAATTAGGTACAAAGACAGTAAGACTTCCAGTAAGACTGGTGATATGATGATAATATAAATGAAAGCAAGTGTTTATTTTTACCTTTTTCTAGATTTTTAAAAATTTATTTATTTGACAGAGCTGGATGCAGGGCTCTATCTCAGGATCCTGGGATCACGATCTGAGCCAAAGGCAGATGACTAACTGAATGTACGTTCCATCCAGATGCCCCTAATTTTTTGTTTTTTATATTAGTTACAAATATTAGAGAGCAATCTCTTTTTTAAAAAAAAAAAATTTATCTAGAATTTTAAGTGGTCTGTACACCAGCTATGTGTTTGGCTATACTGTTGGTAGTTGAAGTCCTATTTGTTTTACTTTTAAGGTTTATTTTCTAAGTAAAAAAAGAAGTATATTCCCATGGAAGAGAGTTGGAAAAATATATAAAAGTATGAAGGGGAAAATAAAATATTTTGTGTAATCATACCTTGCAGACACAACTATAATCTGCATTTTTGTTTCTCTATTTGATTTTCAAAATTATACACATAAATATATGGAAATAACATAATTCAGAATAATTTAGCATTATAAATGTTTAACTCTTCTCAATCCTCATTCTTTCACAGTAGGTATACAGTGTGTTCTAGACCCATTTTAAGACTAATTTATAAAAATAAAACCTAATAAAAGGTATTTACAATGTTGTGACTGTATATTTGAGAATAATTTTATGAAAAGAATATATTTTTATTTATTTATTTATTTTTAAAAATAAGATGTCATCTTTTTTTTTTTTTTTTTTTAAGATTTTATTTATTCGTTAGAGACCCACACACACACACACAGAGGCGGGGACACAGGCAGAGGGAGAAGCAGGATCCATGCAGGGAGCCCAACATGGGACTGGATTCTGGGTCTCCAGGATCAGGCCCTGGGCTGAAGGCAGTGCTAAACCGCCGAGTCACCTGGGCTGTCCTGAAGAGAATATTTGTTTTTAAATTTTTTTTTATTTATGATAGTCACACACACACAGAGAGAGGCAGAGACATAGGAAGAGGGAGAAGCAGGCTCCAGGCACCGGGAGCCCGACGTGGGATTCGATCCCGGGTCTCCAGGATCACGCCCTGGGCCAAAGGCAGGCGCCAAACCGCTGCGCCACCCAGGGATCCCTGAGAAGAATATTTTAAAACAGAAGTATAGCAATAACTATAAGTATGTAACTATAATCACAATTAAGAAAATGTGTTCTGAATTACAGCAAGATTGCAATATTATTTGACCTGAGAAGCATGTTTGATCTTGCTCTGAGTCAAGAATGTTAAATTGTGATGTTTTGTTTTCTCTCTCAGTTTTTATGGAAAGCCTATAGTGAGGTAAATAGTGCAAACTGAATTCATCTATTTTTATGTTTTTCCTGGCAAAATTTATGTTTTCATCTGAAAGCAGAAGCTTCAAATTTATTTTCTGATATTTAAATTCCCAAGTTAAAGGCAGAGACAAGATTTAAAATGTCTAATCTCTTAGGGTTTAAAAATACAAGCAATTATGGTATGTTGGATTTATTACTTTTGTAGATTAAAATCAATGGGATTTTAGCAATTAATGACAAAATTGCATATAATGGTCTTAGAGTATTAATAGTCTTAGTAAGCCATCTGTAGCATTTTTTAATTCTCAACATAATTGCATAGAGTAGTTTATGTTTTCTAAGGAAAAGTCTCTAGACAAACTATGCTGTATTTTACTTCTATTTTAGGCTTATCCCCTGAATGAATCTGGTATCTATGAGTTATTCCTCTTTGGAGATTTGGGAGCTTGCAGAAGTATACAGATAATAAAATCATGATTTGAAAAACTGCATGCTATTTAGAAATGGCAGCTTTTTTCTAAGCCACTATCAGTTCTCTTTTGTATGTGGTGGATAGAGAAGGGAGAAATAA
Source organism: Vulpes vulpes (assembly GCF_048418805.1). Taxonomy (NCBI): domain Eukaryota; kingdom Metazoa; phylum Chordata; class Mammalia; order Carnivora; family Canidae; genus Vulpes; species Vulpes vulpes. The sequence continues at coordinate 106,282,443 of NC_132783.1, read as the reverse complement.
CATTCTCCCCTTCTGTTTGAATGTGCAGGTTTATCATTTGGATCTAAGAAAGTCCAACCTGGAAATCAGTTGGGTGGAATGGAATCTATCAGTTGGCATTTAGTTATATGACACAGATGGTCATTTCTTTTCTAATATGTGGATATGTGCATGAGGATGAGGCCCAAAGACCATTTTGTTTTTCTTAGTGTGTACTTTAGGTGCAAGAATTGAGTTGATCTTAATCAGTTCAAGGCAGTCTCATCACTGCTTAATATCTTTTGTCTTCTTTTATGATTGTCTCCCTTTATCTTCATTACTTAAAATCATTCCACTGTGTCTATAAGCACCCATTTTTAAAAAATTTAACATATGCCTTTTAATCTTATGTTCATATGTTTATGTCCCTAATAAACTTGCTGCTGTGTGTGTGTATGTGAGGTTTTCTAGTTTATACAGAGGGTGTTACGCTAAACAATGCACTCCTAATTTTTCCCCTCAACATTTTAAAAATATTTTGTTACTAAAGCGTATTATTTGTTATTTTTTTGTTTCCATCATACACATTTATTATATTTCATTTACCCGTTCTTTTTATTGATGGAAAACTTGGAGGTCTCCACCGTCTTGTATGAGAAACAGTGCTTCAGCAATGATCTCTGTAGGTGTCTCCTTGAGGACAATTTTTGGGTGTCCGGATCTATTCATAGTTAATGTTCTTCCCCCAACAGTTCATGAGGCTTTTACCTATTGGTATTACCTGATCTTTTAAATTTTGTTATTCTAATGTACTTGAGATGTCATCTCATCCTTTTAATTTGCATTTCTCTGATTATTAATGAGGCAAACATCATATTAGCCATTAAAGGTTTTCCTTTTTATAAATTGTATATTCACAGTCTTGCCCATTTTACTTATAGAATTCCAGTTTTGGGGGGGATGTTTTATAGGGATTCCCTGTCCGTTATTGTAATTAATCCCTTAACTGTCTTTATTGTGAATACCTTCCCTCAGTCATTCATAATTAGTGAAATTCTTCACTGAACAAATATTTTATGAAATTAATTTTTTCTTATGTAATTTTGACTATTTTAAAAAGTGATTTCCTTCTCTACCCCCAAGGTCTCAACCTTCTCCTATATCTTTTCTCTTTAGCTTTGTAGTTTTACATTAGTGTTTTCTCTTTATGTTGAGGCACCATCCCCATTTAATTTACCCTAGAATGCATCCCAAACTTTCTGATTTATGATGTCTATTACAAAGCTCCTCTCCTTTTCCACTGGTCTGTTTGTCTGTTTTTGCACTCATTAATTACTGTTTGTCTGTCTGTGTGCTTTTCTATCTAATCTATCTGTCATTTATCTTTATCTCTTTGGATTTATAATATTTGCTAGAACAAGTCCTCCATTTTTTTTCTTATTCTTCTAAATTGTCCTACCAACTTATGGTTCTTTGCTTTTTGTTATAAATTATAGAAAGGACCTGTTATTGCATTCAGTTTTACTCATATTTCTTGGAATGATATGAAATTTGTATAGTAGTCTGGGAGATAGTTGTTATATTTTAACTAGTCAGTTGTTTCATCCAGGAACATAATGTGACCTTTTACTCAGTTTTAAAGATTTTTAATAGAATTGATTTTTTTCCTGCAAATGTCCTTTTACTTTAGGGTAATTCCTAGATATTTGGCAGGCACTTTGTAAGGGCTGTTGCTAGTATCTTGTTTTCTATTATATTATTTAGTTAATTATTGTTACTGACCATTCTGTGTATTTTCACAGTAATATTTTATTTGCAATACTTTCTCAACTCTTAGTAATAAAAGTATTTTGTTGATTTTCTTGGGTTGGCTATGCAAGAGATAATATTATTTGTAAAAATAACATGTTGATTTTCTTTAAAATCCTTATACTTCTATTTCTTTTCTTTGGATTATGACATTGCTTATGGCTTTTTATGTTTTTTGGCCTCTAATATATGTTTAGGAGTGGCAGTGTTTCTGATATTATAGGAATATGTCTAAACTTGTGCCATTGATTATTTGCTCTGGAATTTGGGCAGATTCTTATCCAGTTAAGAAAAGCCTCTTTGGTTTGTGATTTTCTAAGTTTAAAAAAAATTACAAACTGTTAAGTTTTGTGCAATGCCTCTACTCCATCTATTGAAATGATCATGTCTTTTTTTTTTTTTTCTGTTTTAGTCCATTAATGTGGTACATTATGGTGATTAGAGTTGCCAGATTCCTGGGATAAACCCTGTTTGGTCATGATGTAGACATTTCAATATAGAGTTAGAATAGTTAGTTTGTTATATTATTTAGGATTCTAGGATCTATGTTCATATGTTGAAATGATCCTATAATGCCAGTTCTTGTATCTTGATTGGGTTTTAGGTTAATACTTAGTTTTGCAGTATAATCAGGGAGTTATGTTCATTTTATACTTTCTAGAATTTTTGTTTTTAATAAGTTTTTTATTTTGATTCCAGTATAGTTAACAGTGTTCTGTTAGTTTCAGTCACTGTGGAAAACAGTATGGAGGTTCCTCAGAGGGTTAAAAATAGAACTACATTACAATCCCATAATCACACTACAGGATATTTTCTTCTTAGAATTTCTTGAATAAGATCGTCATTGCTTTCAAAGCATCAGATAATGGGCCCTGGGGTTACTGTTGATTAGCAGGGAACCCACTGACACTTTTCTGTCTGTTGCAGTGTTGTGCTGAAAATGTTTAACAACAGGCTGGGGCAAAGGAGGGGGGAGCTTACTGATTTAAGGGTTTGCCAATTTCGGTGGTGTAAATATTTCCACCATGTTTGATTTAAAGCTACCAATATGAAGTCTTCATATTTGAAGTTGTGAAGAAATATGCATAATCAGCTCCTGTGAACTGGCACAGGCTGGTTCCAGCATACCACTAGTCTGTCACCACATCTGACTATGACAACCTTCAGAGAGTAATGGCAGCTGCTTCATTTCTCCCTTCCAAATCTTTTACACATTTCTCTTTTGGCCAGCTTTAACTCAACTATTCAGGGAAGAGGATTCTGGGAATCTTATTTCTAGCTTAACACATCATTTTTAGCTTAGCTTAAAATAAACTGCCATGGGGCGCCTGCCTGGCTCAGTTAGTGGAGCATGCAACTCCTGTTCTTAGGGTCGTGAAGCCTACTTAAAAAAAAATAAATAAAATAAACTGCTGTATTACCATTTTAAAATTATTTGATGGCTATTGGCCTGCTCAAGTTTCCTATTTTGATATTTTATATATATATATATATATTTAAAAAAAGATTTTATTTATTTACTCATGAGAGACAGAGAGGGAGAGAGAGGCAGAGATACAGGCAGAGGGAGAAGCAGGCTCCACACAGGGAGCCCGACTCAGGACTCGATCCCGGGACTCTAGGATCACTCCCTGGGCCAAAGTCAGGCACCAAACCACTGAGCCACTCAGTTGTCCCTAAACATTTTAATTCTTTTTCTTAGTTTGTCTTTCTGGAGGTTTGTAAACTTGTTAGGTTTTGGTTTTGTCAATCATCTCTATTTCATTGATTTCTTTCTTTTCTTTTAAGATTTTATTTTTAAGTAATCTCTGCACTTGATGTGGGGCTTGAACTCACAACCCTGAGATCAAAAGTGGCATGTTTCCCCAACTAAGCCAGTCGGGCTCTATTTCATTGATTTCTATTCTTATCTTTATTTTTTCCTTCTTTCTGTTCTTCCTTCTTCTACGACTTTTTTCTTGTTTTAATCTCTTACTCCTTTAACCTGTTTATAATATCCCTTTTTGTCTCTTAGCATGTTTTTTCCCCTTAAGGTTTATGTTACTATATATAAATTTGTTTCCCTGATTTTATTTGGTTTTATAGTTACTTAATGAACTCAACTTGATTCTTTTTGTTTCTTTTTATCAGATTCATTTGCATTTATTATGAATATCAAAAGGTTGGACTTATTTCTGCAATTTCATTTAAGAAATGTCTGTCTTTTCACATGCATTATAAGGACTTAAAGATACTTCAATATATACTGCCCACTCTCAATGGATTATTTATCAGATATTTTACTTCTGTGTTGCTTTTCTAACCACATCATCATCATCACTCTCTTAGAATAAATTTTTATCCAGTGTTACCCCCTACTCTTTTTTTTTTGTCATTTCTTCTTGGATTTTAGACTTCTTTAGCAGTCTTTGTTGTGTTTCTAAAACCAAAGTATTATTATCCTAAAGCAGTCTTAAATATTCTCATCTAAATGTTTTTTCTCCTCTGTTTTTCCCATTATTTCTGAAATACCAGTTTGTGTTGGAATTTACAACTTATTTCTTCTTGTAACTTCTTTTTTGTTTCTGTTTGACTCTGTATACTTCATTCTGAGTTAGTTCTTCAGTTTTTTCAGTTCATTAGTCACCTCTTCAGAGGTACTATTTAACTGATCCAATTTATTTTAAATTTTACTTATATTTTCTATTATTGACACTTCTCTTTGATTCCTTTTCAAGGGTTCTTGATATTTTTAATAATCTGTTTTTCTTTTGTGCTTCCAATTCCCTTTTTTCATTCCTTAAACACATTATTCTTTTATTTTTAAATATTTATTTATTTATTTGGGAGTGAGTGTGTGTGAGTGAGTATGGGGAAGGGGGCAGAGAGAGAATCTCAAGCAGACTCCCCACTGAGTGCAGAGCCTGATGTGGGCTTGATTCCACATCCTGCAATCATGACAAAAACAAGAGTCCAAGGCTCAACCAAATGACCTACCCAGGTGCCTCAAAATATTCTTAATTTATGTTTTAGACCATATAATTCTAGTCTTGACAATCTTCAAATATATGCTTTCATTTAATCCTCACCACAACTCCATAATTATGTCACCCTATAAATCTCAATATTCTTATTTCTAGATAAGGAATCTGTTGTATCTGGGAATATTAAATAATCCACCCAAATCACAAATTTAATAAGTATTTAGGCTGCGATTTTAATGCTTCTCTGTTTGACCTCAGAAATGCCACTGATGTGATTGAATTTCATTTTTCCATTCACTATTTATTGAGTAACTAATTTATGTTCCATTAGATAGCATACTAGACTCAGTGCATTGAGGATAGGAATAGTGTAAGGTAATATTCAATACTGTATTGCAGACATCTGTTGCAAAGCAGAAGAAGCTGGATAAACTCAGTAAGTATTTGTAGAATTACATAGTCAGTTATTATCACAGGATCTCATTATTGCATCTCTTATTAGTCCAGATGTAGTAAGTTTAGAGGATCAGTTAATATTTGCCTTAGTAACCCCATAACTGCCTCTGTGATAGGTTGTGAAGGCTACTTGTATATGTAATTACAGGATGCCTTTGTTGTCTTTATATTTATTTCCATTCTACCACTTTAGGTGGTAGTGTTGGGTTGTCGGTATCTTCCTGTACCTTTGCTTATTTGGACTTTTGTCTTAATTTATTCATTAATGCTAGTCTCTTTTTTCCAGTCCATCCTGAATACCACTGACACATTATTTCTGAAGTAGGCTCTTATTATAAAATTGCTTGATTTAGGAATTTTTAGTATTACCTCTGTCTTGCCTTTAGTATGTTATCTAAACTCGTCTCAGTGGCATTCCTACCAGTCTTCAGTATGGGCCCAACCTTCATTTTCAGGTTTATTTCCCATTATCTCCCTACATGATAACAATAACTATTAATAAGAGTTAATGCACTTTTTATGTGCCTGGTGTCATTTTAAGAGCTTGACATGTATTGTGTCATGTAATCTTTGAAACAAATCTAGGGATATGTACTATTATCCTTATGTTACAGATAAGGACACTGAGGTTCAGAGGGCTTAAATAATTTGTACAAATTCACACAGCTGATAAGGAGTGAAGCTGTAATTTGAATCCACAAAGCCTCCCTCCAGAGCTGATGGTGCAAATCACGACTTTGCATTATAAATCAAGCACCCCTTTTACCTGTACCCTATTTTTGAAGTCAAAATTGATCTTTTGTTGTGTTCCAAACCTACGTTATACTATTTTGTTTCTGTTCTTTTGTTTACACTCTTCTGCAGTGCTTCATGAGTCACATATTACAGTCTACCAGGGTCCCAACTTAAATTTCATTTCTTGCAAACCTTCCCTTATTTCTCAACTCCTAATGTGCTCTTCCTTATAGCACTGTTGCAGAAATACTTATTACAGTGGTCTTTATCTGTGCTCTTTCTCCCTGGCTTAGGGATCAGTTTCTGGAGGGTAGATGATGTCCTTATTTCTTCTGTAAGAACTTGCATGGGGATTTGTATCAGCAGAACTTTAGATTCTACTTCTGCCATTTTGTATGTATGTGATCTTGAGCAACCTGCTTAATGCTCTCTCTTTTTCCTGTCTTGTAAAATGAAGAGGACAACCTACCTCACAGGGCTATAAGGAGGGAGAAATAGCCAAAACACGTAAAGCTGCTGGTACTTAAGTGGCATTCATCCATTGTGATATTCCATTTCTCTTCCCACTTCATATGAGTGCAGGACCTTGAATATATTGCGTATTTGGTAGAAGATGAAAGAATGAATGAATGAATGCCCATTGTGTCTGTCCTTGGTGGACTCTACCATTGTGTTCTGTTATTATATTCTTTGAGATTTTCCTGATGTTGCCCCTACTCCTTTCAAATAAAAGCTTCCAGCCTCATCATACATTTTTCAGGTTACCTTACTTAGGTGAAAGTGGCTTTAATTGGTTCAAAAGATAAACTAATCCTTTCTATTGAATTAGTTGTCTAACGTTTCTTTCTTTGAGGACAAGTAAGTCTTAATCCATTTCAGTGCAGAGACTCCTATAAATAATGAATCCTTTGTGGGAGTTTCTTGACCAGTTTATAGAGAGTTACTTTGGGTATATGGGCTTTTTAAAAAATTTTTTATTTATTTATTTATTTATTTATTTATTTATTTATTTATTTATTTATTTTTAAGGATCCATCACAGCTACTGTTCTTGTTATTCATGGGACTAACCCTACTTACATTTTTCTTCTTGTCCCTATGAGCAAATGGTTATAGGCTTTGTCATTTGGATAGCTGAGGGGTTTGAAATAGAATTTCTTCATTGCTGAGATCACTTTCGACTTAACAAATGAGAAATAAAAGCCTCTTTCATTTGTAGACACCATATGGAATCAGGAAGATCAGCAGATCACAATAGGTCCTGCCACAACTGAATATAGGAGTCCATCTTCCCACTCAATATTATTGTCTGCCTGCTGTCTGAGCAAGATTCAAGAAAGTTTTTTTTTTTTTTCCCAAAGAAATTTTCTTGATGTTGTTAGCCTCTGAAATAAATCTAGGATCCTACATGATATTCTTTGCAGACATTATTCCATGTCTGTTTTGTTTGGAAGATGGATTGAAATGTTGTTTTTTTTTTTTTTTGAGTCCACATATGGACTCCAAGATATTATATAATTTCTAAAGACTTAGTTTTATTTGCATATTAGTTTTCTGATACTCTTTATTTATTTGACACAGATTTAGTAATAAGAACATTTCTTATGAATGGATACCTTGGAAAAAGAACACAATACTATCATTTGGGATACTTTGTAATAGCTACACAATGAATACTTTCTCTACAAATTTTATCAAGTGAAACAGTCTTTTATACAAAGCAAAATAAAGCTGTTGCTGTAATTAGTGTGAACATACCAAACAAAATGAGGCTAATTACTGGATGGACAAAAAAAAAAAAAAAGTGAATTTTGGGAAATAGGCCATCTTCCTTACTAGGTAGTTTTTTTTTTCTATCCTTTCTGTTCATTCATTCAACTCTGGAGAATAGGAATTTTGATGACATTAACACAGCTTATTAATGATCAGTGTAACTCACTTCATCCACCTAATTAAATCATCATTTACAATTGGTTACAAGGGAGTATAATTTAAATGGAATTGTTCTGACAAACTAGATGCCATTTCACTCCTAAATATTTAATATTCCCTGTGGCTAGATGAACTGGAAGGTTTAAGGGGCCATTTAGCCACGTCTTTCAAAGGTGAATGACAGACATTTTCTACGCCTTTTTGAAAAAGGACAAATTAGTTATAAATAAATTTCTGCCTTAACTCTTGTGTCATTGGGTACAGTGTAGACTGAGAATCATAATTAAAATATTTTTTTAATTTCACTAGTAAGATAGCTGAGGCTCTGAAGGAAAATTATTTAAGTACTTTATTAAGACCAGGAAACAGAGTTAAAAAAATATACATCTAGTTGCATGAAAACAGTTCAGAAACTAGATAAGGAGCATAAATATTTTATCACTCAAGAAGTCTGTTAACTGAGCATTTGCTATGTAACAACACTAAGGTAGGCTGTGGGGATTTAGTTAACGAAATGGAATGATCCCTGTAGTATTATAGTAGGAAATATCTTAATAATTACAAGTGTAATGGGTACTACAAAGAAGAAAAAGGAATTGCTAAAAAAAATTTTTTTTTTAAAGATTTATTTCAGTGGGAGAGTAAAAGGCACCTACGGGCATGCATACATACAAGGAGGAGAGGCAGAGGAAGCAGGAGAGAGAAACCTAAGCAGAACTGGACGTGAAGCTTGATCTTATGGCCCTGAAATCAGACCTGAGCCAAAACCATGAATCAGATGCTTAGCCAACTGCACCACACAGGTGCCCCAACAAAAAAAATTTTAAGAGATTTTATCTATTTATTCATGAGAGACACACAGAGACAGAAGCAGAGACACAGGCAGAGGGAGAAGCAGACCCCACGCAGGAAGCCCGGTGTGGGACTCATACCAGTTCTATAGGACCATGCCCTGGGCCGAAGGCAGGTGCTAAACCGCTGAACCACCCTGGGAAACCCCGCCCTGCCCCCACAACAAGTTTTTAATTTGGTACTTACCTATTCTAGGTCCTAAAAAGGTGAAAAGCCATGTAAAATTATGCCCACCTTTCTTTTACTACTTGCCCTGTTTTTTTAAATAAGTCGTTTGAGAAGTGGCTAGGTACAATTTTAGTTTTTTTTTTTCTTGATTTTATCCCTTTAGACAAGTTTGTATTATGTTTCCTCTATGGACTTGTGGGAAACAAGTATTGGTGTCCACTTCCTGGCACTTAAACAAGAAAAGAGCATGTAGATTCCGCAGTGCCTGCTACCAGTAACAGTCCTTCCTTGTAGTTGTTAGGGTCAATTTCATAGTGTTGGCAGACTGGAAGCTTTCATCTCAAATGGACCCCAGCCTCTTAATTTGTTATTTCCATTACTTTTCTAGTTGCAAACTGGAGCAAAGGATCTGAGCAGTTTTTGGGCTCTAGGTAGGGAGAAAACCTGGTTGGCATCAAAAGTGAAACTGAGGAGGGAATAGGAAGTTAACATTTCATAACATGAGTACCTCTTTATCTTTTGTTGAATTTCTTGCTACCTAGTTGCATTATGAATGGGGGCTATTTTTCTACTGATTATTACCAAATTCAAAGAAAGATTAGATATGCTACTCTGCTCTTTCTAGATGGCTTTTGTGTATGAGATAGGTCTTCTGGATTGCTTCAGATAGTAAAGAAAGGATCAGATAAGTGAAAATTGGGGATTTCTGGCAGTAGAACATGAGAGACACAGAGAGAAGCCAGATACAGAATTTTAGGAAGTGTCAAACTTGAAGATTGAAAAGAAGTTCAACATGGTTAGAAAGGATAAAGAGTTGTTTGAGATCCATGGGGAAGTAGGCAAGATAACTTTATTTTTCCTTGCTTTGGACAAATGTAGAGATTATAGGTTCATGATTGCCAAAAAATATCCCCACTAATAAGTTTTTTTTAAAAAAAAGTTTTAAATTTTAGAATAGTTTTAGATTTATTTGCAAAGATTTGTACAGAGAATTCCTCCTCATACCCACTTTCCTCTGTTATTAACATATTACATCAGTATGGTAAATTTGTCACAATTAATAAACCAGTATTGATACATTATTATTCATTAAATTGCAAAGATTATACAGAGAGTTCCTCCTTATACCCACTTTCCCCTGTTATTAACATTTACATTGGTATACTGAATTTGTCACAATTAATAAACCAATATTGATACATTATTATACATCATTATTATACTTTATGCATATTATTGTTATTATTATTATTATTATTCAGATTTTCTTAGTCTTTACTTAATGCTTCTTTTTCTTGTTCCAGTATCCCATCTGGGATACCATATTATATTTAGTTGTCATGTCTCTTTAGTTCCTTCTGGTTTTGACAGTTTCTCAGACTTTTTTTGTTTTGATGACCTTGACAGTTTTGAAGAGCACTGATTAGGTATTTTGTAGATTGTCCTTCAGATAGAATTTGTCTGGCATTTTTCTCATGATTGGACTAGAGTTATGGATTTGGGGGAGGAAGAGTGCAGAGGAGTAAAGTGCCATTCTCATCACATAATGTCAGAGGCACATACTTTGAATATGACTTTTCGCTGCTGATACTACCTTTTATCATCTGGCTGAAATAGTGTTTGTAAGGCTTCTCCATTGTGTGGTTACTCTTTTTTCCCCCTTTACATACAGTAGTCTTTGGAAAGAAGGTATTATAAGTAGCCTACGCTTAAGATATGGGGAGTTATGCTTTACTTCTTAAGGATAGAATATCTACATAAAATATTTAGAATTCTTCTGCCTGAAAGATTTGTCTCTTTTCCCCCATTTATTTGATTCTATTTTGTTGCTCAAACTGTTCCAGCTTTTATGTTAAAAGCCTTTTCACTTGGCTTCTGTCCTTTCACTTGCCCATATTACTGTGATCTTTTGTTTTTGCTTTTGTTTGTTCATTTGCTTTTAGCACTTTATCCTCTGACTTTGTAAGATACTCCAGGCTCATCTGGTATATTCCCTGCTCCAGCTCTAGAGTCAGTCATTTCTCCAGGGATCATTTGTTCCTTTTATTGAAGAATGGCATTAGAAACAAAGATCTGAGCCTTATATTTACTCATTGCTACAAGGATGTTCTTGCTTCCAGGCCTTCTTAGCTGACAGAGTAAGAAAATAATATATGTGTATACTAACCATGTATACGTACATATCTGTAAATGCTTCTATATGTATCTATTGATATTTATATCAAGGTAAACATGTTAATATTGTAAACCATTACTACATGATCATTCTGATCTCTCTCTGTTTGTAACCTCCCATTTGTACAGTGACAGAATTGGCTTCTACCATGTGCCATCTAGTTACTGAATTGTTCAATTCTGGTATAAATGCATAGTGGTTTAAGAATCATCCCTGCTGTTCTCCCTCTTCTGTTTTCTTCACACAGATGACATGTATTTGAAGGTATTTGAGTTTCTCCAAATGCCTGCCTCCCTTCTTCCCTTCCTTTTCTCCATCCAGTCATCCATCTATCCATTTATCCACTTTCCAGTAAATATGTTTTTATAGGACTAAGTGAAACACATTGACTAAGAGGCAGTGTTGCAAATGGTAGATTTGGGTAAATTAGTGCTATTTATTATAGTAGACTGTTTCCTTCTTTTTTGTTTTACGATTTTATTTATTTATTCATGAGAGACACAGAGAGAAGGCAGATACATAGGCAGAGGGAGAAGCTGGCTCCTCACAGGGAGCCCGATGTGGGACTCGATCCCAGAACTCTGGGATCATGCCCGGGCCAAAGGCAGATGCTCAACTGCTGAGCCACCCAGGCATCCCAGTAGACCGTTTCTTAACCTGATTCTATTAGCTGACTTGCCAGATTAATCTGACTTCCATTCTTGTAAAATGCACTGTAAGTTTCTTTTGCTTCCTGAAGGCTCTCAGAAAGCTGTGATTTTATTGTACTTGTGTCTATTTACTCGCATCATTTGAGTTTTGTATACTAAAAGACAGTTGTTTTATTTCTAAATCTGTTTGACATTTTTCATTTTATTATAATTATATAATATAATTAAATATAACACAAATTAATGAAATTAGTAAAAGTTAAAAACTACATTGGATATTTTATAAAATCTTGAAGAAGAAAGTATATAAAGATGGCTTTTAAACTGGAGTGGGCAAAATGACTACAGAATATTGGGAAAACTTATTAAAAATCTAGAAGTGTTCTATGCCAAATGTTTTTAAATTCTCATACAACTTTAAAGAAACAAATGCAAGGAAATTAAGGTGATGTGCTATGGGACCATTTATGAAGGAAAGACCAGGTGCAATTTCAGTTGTTTGTAGACTCACATCAAAGAAAAGGCCTTGGCTCTTTACCAAAGATTCACAATTAATACATGTTTATATAGCAGTCCTCTACTTATCTGACTTTTTGTGATTTATTTATCAGCCATTTATCCCAACTGCTTTTGAGAAGAGTTACCACTATGGTTTTATTCTTGAGGTATGTTTGAATTTAATAGACTTTTGTGGCTTAGTTGCAAAAAGAATAGTCACCCCCAAAATTTTGTGTTCAAGTTATAGTAAGAGTGGTGAACATTTGAATTAGAATCTTTGGAACTTGCTCTGGACATTTTGCATCTGCTCCTTTAAATTCACTCTTCAAATTTCTCTCCTCTGTGTCTAGAAGTCTAATCTATATACTGGTGGTGATCCCTTGGCCTCTGGCTTCTAGCTGGATTAGGTGAGTATAGTCTTCCTGTTGGAGACTGGAGAGCTGGAGGAGTGAAGCCTGAGAAGTGGTTCTTCTGATTTCCTTCTTGCAAGGTCACCTTTAGCTAGGTATGCCCCCAAATATAGGTCACTCAAGGAGGATCCTACTACATCACCCTCTTTTCTTCTAGGTTTTGGCAACTGCTCCCATTCCTTCTTTGACTTAAGGATGGTAATATCCCTACTGCTTTTAGATCCAGGTTACTACTCTTCTCCTTCTGTATATCCACATCTCTGTACATCAACCCTTTATAAATAAATACTCTTCAAATTATTCTAAGCTCATCCATAATGCATATACTATAGTCTGAAATAGAATCTAATGAAAAATAGGTAGGTATTTGTGGAAATAGGCATTGGAAAAACTAGGTTCTTTATTCAGCAATGTCATTATTTGCTGACTGATCTCTGATTAATTAACTTTTCTCAATTTTTGTTTCTTCTTAACCTACCATAGGATATAAGAGAAGTATTCTCATACATTTGGAAGAGGAAATGCAACTATTCCTCTCCTAATTCTTCATTTAGGTAGGGAAACTAAAGAGAACTAGCCTTTGTTGAGCATATACAAGGCATTATATTAAGCATCTTGTTTCAATCTCACAAAACCCCATGGTATGTGGTGGTATTCCTATCTCACCAGTGATGAAACTAAGACTCAAAGCTACTACGCTAGTCATAACAACTAAACAATCAGTTTTCTTAATTTATGGATGTATCTCCAGTACCTAGTACAATATTTAGTAGAAGTTAATGCTTATTAATGTTTGCAGAAGAATGGGTATGGGGGAAGATTGAAGAAGGGAGGCAGGATTTGGATCCAGTTCTTGGTGACTTCAAAACACACTATAGTGTAGTTAATAAAACAGTAATTTATATTCCTAATATTAAGTAAATGATATAAAATCCTCTCTCATGGGTTTATCAAGATATAATTAACACACATTATATTAGTTTCAGGTATGTAGCACATTGATTCAGTATTTTTAAAAAAATTTTTAGTTTTAAAATATTTTTATTTATTTGAGAGAGAAAGGAGAGAGAGAGAGAGAGGAGGGGGAGGAGCAGAGGGAGAGGGACAAGCAGACTCCACACTGAGTGCCAAGCCCAAAGTTGCGACCTGAGCTGAAACCAAGAGTCAGATGCTTAACCAAATGAGCCACCTTGGTGCCCTGATTTAGTATTTGAATACACTGTGAAATGATCACCACAATAAATCTAGTTCGATCTTTCACCATACAGAGTTCCAGAATATTTTCCTTGTGATGAGATCTTTTAAGATTTACTCTTAACAACTTTCAAAATGTATGATACAGTTTTATTAGCTATAGTTGTCATGCTGTACCTTATATCCTCATGACTTTATTTTATGACTAAAATTTTATACCTTTTGGATCCCTTCACCCATTTTCCCCACCCAAATTCCCTGCTTGTAGCAACCACCAATCTGTTCTCTGTATCTATGAGCTTGGTTTTGTTTGTAATAAAGTGAGATCATATAGGTATTTGTCTTTCTCTGACTTATTTCACTTAGCATAATGCTCCGTCCATGTTGCCATGAATGGCAAGTTTTGTCCATCCACGTTGCCATGAATGGCAAGTTTTCATTCTTTTTTTATGGCTGAGTGATACTCCATTATGCACATACATGCACACATACCCATCCATACTATATTTTTATTTCCATTCATCTGTCAGTGGACACTTAGGTTGTTTCCATATCTTGGGTACTGTAAATAAAACAGTGAACATGGAGGTGCATATGTCTTTTGGAATTAGTGCTTTCATTTTCTTACTTTTTCTCTTATGGGCTAAATTTTTTATTTCCTCTTGTGTATTTATTCTTGTAATTGGGTTTGATTTGATTTTTAAATGAGTTATCATTTATCAGGAAAATATGAGAGGAACACAAAGATATATATAGGTATTGCTGCAGCTTGTCAGACTATAATCCTTCCAAGGTAGAGTGGTGTTGCCAGTAGAGCCCAAGGAATGATGAGACCTTTTTGATTGATACGAATCTTTTTTTTTTTTAAAGTTTCATTTTTTTCCCCTTGTGCCCCTAAATTTTCTTCTGTGGGGATTTGTTGGGCCATTTTCTTATCTAAGGCTCAATTTCCTTCTGTAAAGCAAAGATGATAGCAGTACCTATTTTATAATATTGTTGTGAAGATTAAAGAGCATGTGAACATGAGCAGGGGGAGGGACAGAGGGAGAGGCAGAGAGAATCTCAAGCAGACTCCCCACTGAGCATGGAGCTGTCGCAGGGCTCCATCCCATGACCCTGAGATCATGACCTGAGCCAAAACCAGGAGTCAGACAATTAACCGACTGACCCATCCAGGCACCCTTCAACCTTGAATAATAAACGTCACATTTTCCTTAATAGACATTTCTTGATCTATTTTTCTTGAATAGATTTATGTGTTTTTTTTTTTTTTTCTGGTTGGGGAGGAGGCAGTGATATTCCTATTATTACATCCTATGTGAAATAATGCTTTTATTTGTCAGGCACTGAAGCCATTTACATTTCAATATTGTGTTTTTGCTTTAGCATTTTGAAATTTAAATGAATCTATTACCTTGTACATGCCTTCTATTTAAAAAGTTTTGGTAATGTGCTTTTATAGCATTCCAAAGCAAGTCAAGTTATGCAGGCAGTCCTCACATGGCAGTGTCTTCATCTGTATAGGTGGTTACAATATATAGAAGTAAGATGAAGATCGCATTGTTTGCTACTGAGGGCACTTGAAGTGGATGACTTCTAGGATTTGGCTTGTTGCTTATGTAAATAGACAAAATTACTATCATGTAGAGATTGGTCATTTTCTTTAACACCAGGTATGTATAAAACATATGTATGAGTAGACATGTATATGTGTGTATATATATATATATATATATATATATATATATATGCATGTGTATATGTGTATTTGTATTTCATCCTGTTATTTTTAAGTAATTTGCTGAAAAGTAATTTCAATTCTTTTGTGCGGGTACCGTGGTAGCCTAGATAAAGGTAGAACAAGGTGGGTTCAAAGGACCTTTTGCTGGTGAATGTGGAAATCTAATGGATCAACTCTTTTTATTCTGAATTTTACTTGGGCTAATGACTTGGGAGCTTGACAGTGGTTAGAAACTTCAGACAGAGCTTTTAAGTGTTGAGTCTGTAGGGAAGCTCTAAGCCAAACACCATGAACATTGACAGATTGGTGTTTTAGTTCTGTTGCATTTACATGATGGATTGTGAAATAACAGGGCATGAATGTGATAGTTTAGTTTCACATTAATCAGATCCTGCTTTATTGCCATTACAGAAACTTCTGGGGTCATGATCCTGAGGATCTGTGATTCTGAGTCTCATAAATATGGTTTTATAATGTCCATGTGAAATTATTAATATTAATTACTTGTGGTTTTCCCTTGGTGTTAAACTCTCCATTGCTATTTGTGGTTTATTCTAAATTCTGTGGTTAGATTTCATAGTGTTCCAGAGATTGTGCACTGAGATAGATTTTTGAGTTGCTGTGTACCACATTGAGAGGCATACTGGCTTTTAAGCCTCTGAGCAATTATCCAGAAACAGAAATGCTTTGTATATAATTTTTTCCCCTTGTGCCCATAAATTTTCCTTTGTGGGGATTTGTTGGGCCATTTTCTTATCTAAGGCCCAATTTCCTTCTGTAAAGCAAAGATGATAGCAGTACCTATTTTATATGTTGTTGTGAAGATTAAATATGCTAATGTTTGTAAGGGAATAAGCCTGATGTGGCATTTAGTTAGTTCTAAATAAATGTCATCCACAAAAACCATTGGTACTCTCAGAATTAGATAATAGGCTACAGCAAAACTCATAGTCATTTTAATTTGCCAATGTGAGCATTTGTGTTTCCATACCCCTTTTTTTTTCATTCAATGAAGACTAGCCCTAGACCTTGCATTGGGTAATAAATAGCAACCCCTGAAAGGTCCATTAATTTTTAGAGGCCATATATGCACCATTGAGTGAACTGGGTCCCTTGGTTCTCTGAATGATATCCTAAAAGAGTTAACACTTTTTTTTTTTCAAAAAGAAAAAGTGGTTTATTTCTTTCTCACTACTATTTTCAGACCCATTAAGCTCTAAGTAATGGTGAGGCTTCCATGGCTGCTTTGAGGAAAAAAATATATTTTTTATTTTCACTCCAAAGTACCTATTACAGCTCTATCACTGAGTTGTTTGTTCTTTGGTTTCCATCGAAGAGATTAATTCCAGCAGGGCTGTAACAAAGTCCTTTTTCTGTCTTTCATATTGCCTTTCTATTATCTGACTTAACATTTACTGATTATGAGAAAGTTAAATCACAGAGTGTTTAATAAAATAGTTAAATAAAAGAATTAGATAAGATGAAAAGCATAACATCTGTCAGAGGCTTAAAGGGCATCTTGGATTTTTTTCTTCCATTGTACACAACTAAAAGAAATACCAATTTTCAGGATAACTCCTGGATTGTGATTAAGAAGGAGGACGAAAGAAAGGGAAGGGCACTGTCTTCTGGGTAGAATGAACTTACAGGATACCTAGGCTGCCATATTATTTGTAATGAAATATATGAACCCAAAAATGCTTTTGAATTTTAGCAACTTTTGAAGATTAAATCCTAAACCTAGGATGTAGTCTGTTTGCCTGTTTAATGGGTAATATTTCTTTCTTTTTTTTTTTTAGATTTATTTATTTATTTATCATAGACAGAGAGAGAGAGAGAGAGAGAGAGAGGCAGAGACACAGGAGGAGGGAGAAGCAGGCTCCATGCTGGAGCTTGATGTGGGGCTCGATCCCAGGACTCCAGGATCGCGCTCTGGGCCAAAGGCAGGCGCTAAACCGCTGAGCCACCCAGGGATCCCTATTTCTTTCTTACTTCATCTGTCATTTCACCTGTGAAATGGTGGGAGAACCTTTTCCACAAAGTCACAGCTCTTTAGAAGGATGGATGTGAGGACCCACAGCTAGTAAAGGCCTACCATTTAGTAGTTCACTTTGCTCCCATTTGTTTTGGTTAGTGATTTCAACAAGTTGTCTAGTAATTAATGAATTCACACTCAGATTTATAGGTACAGCTTTATCATTGACCTTCAACTTAGAGCTCTTTTGTACAAAACTTTAGGATTAATATGATGCTTCTCCTGTACCCTGGGTGGAAGAGGGACTTTTTGGGTCTACTAGATTAAAACTCCAGGACATCTGTATGACATCGAGGGAAGTTACCTGTCAATGCTGATTATGATTTTACGTACGGAAACTTTGATTTAAGTAAAACATGCTAGATCTTGGAGAACCCAACCCCTCTGCGGCAAGCAGAGGATATTGTGACCTGTCTGCAGAAGGTTTTGCCCAAGGTTCTCCATTACTCTGGAAAATGCTTATTTTATTTTATTTTGGTCTTTTCTAGTTATACCTGATCTTGGTGAGGTTCTTTTTCTCTGCTCTTGGCCAGGCTGCCATGCTCTACATCATTAACCCTAAACTCTGGGGAACTGATCCCCTGACAGCCTCTTTGATATTAGATTAGATCCCTTCCAGGCTGCATTTAATTGACTGAGTTCCTAAGGGGAATAGCTGGTTCCTGTCTCCTCTCTATTTGCTTGGCCACTCTTCTTTAGTAGCTGGCTTGCAAATTCACTGTGCCTCCGTGAAGAAGGAAATGTGACAGATAAAACAAATGCCTATGATTCTGAATTCTCCTTTTTTCCCCCTTCTAATAACATGTCTACAGTTAGACCTGTCAATGAGCATCTTTGTTCTTTTTGAATCCTCTTCCTCCAAGTAATAAGAAAGTGACTTCTTTCTTTTCTCTTATGTCCTTTGCATTGCACCTTATCTATTTTTCTGAAAATGAAAGACGAGAATACTGGTAATTAGAACACCCGTTCTTTTTCTTTAGCTCAAATGTCTTCACTTCTGTTTTTAAACTTTTAAAATCTTTTCCTTTTTTTTAACGACTCTAACAATGTTAACATTTTTGCAATCTTTCATTTTCTTGCAATGTTCAAAAAACTAAAACCATCTTGTTTTCTCCCCAATTTAAAAATAGCATGTGCTCAATCTCAAAAAGTCAAACATTATAGAAATATATAATAAGGAAAATAAAACATACCCATAATAATGTCACTCTTTTTCCTCCCCCAAAACTTAATTTTTATTTTTTGATGTCTAATTCTCCTGATTTATGTGTGTATGTGTGCACACACATTATGTATTATAAAATATATATTATATATAATGTTTATTTTTAATGGTGATAATACCACCTTCCAACAAATTAAAATAAGTTTGAGGGAGTGGTAGATAAAATTCATGCTTACTCCTTCTCTAAGACATACTTAGAGGCTCCTAAGCAAACACCCTAGAATCTAGTTTGAATTGAAGATTTATGATTGGTTGAAATAATTAAAATCTGGTCGAGTCACAGAAACCCCTCTTTCTAAGTCCCTCCCATCACCCAGTAGAGCTCTGAGATGTTATACATGTTCCCTGATGTCACAAGCTGCTGATATCAGCTTCTCTGTTCTCTGCCCTTGGCCTTCATTCTGTCTATGTGCCTCCCTTTGATATGATAGCTCAGAGTTGAGACCAAACTGATCATTGAATTTGGACTTTTCTATTTACTACCCGTGTGGCCCTGAGAACATGTCTTGATCTACAAAATGGGAAGAGTGCCAGTTATTGTGGTTAATTTTTGAATTTCTCATTGTGTCTGAATAATCACAATTGAGAGTTTATGAGAGACCCATTTGCAGAGCATTAGTTTATCTTCTCCTTCAGGAAGAAACAGAGCTTTGAGATAGAGATAAGCTGGGCAATGATTAGGTGTACCTCTCAACTCCCCAAACTGTGCTTCACCCTGAAACGAAACTGTTTAAGCTCACTCTGCCTCTCCACCATACCCAATGTTATGATAAATTTCTTTTATAATCTGCTATTTCCTCCTGATATAAGAAAATGAATTAGTCCTACTTCAGGCCTAGGGCTTTGGATCATGCTTTTGCAGATGTGCCAATGAGTTAAAAATAATTTTGTGCTGGTCAATAGAATACTGCCAGAGTGGTGCTCTCGAGTTTTTTTTTTCCTGACTAAATAAGAGAAAGTAGCTAAACCAATAATACCAGCCTCTCTTTTCTCCTGGGTCTTAGCATGAAATAACCCCATGAGGAATTTTTCCTACCTTTCATTCGGTGTGTAATCCTTGGAGGAAAGGCACAGGGAGAAGCTCGTCCTGCTCAAGCGAGCATAAATTATGAGAGGCCCTTTAAATTCTCTGAACTCTAGATACAGACTAGAGCTGTTGAAATTCATCTACTACATTAAGGAAAAGCCCCAAGACCCAGTAGGATCTTGATATAATTTGAATCCTAAGTCTATTCAAATCCTATAGCTTCTCCAGGGATGGGAAAGATGTTTCTAGAAGAATCATAACATCGGGCACACTGTAAGCTACATTTATCCCAAAGCAAGACTTGCATGATTTTTGAAACAAAGGATGGACAAATAAGTGAAGGGGGCTTGGAGATTGGAGATCTTTTTTCTCCTTTGTTCTATCATAGCAAATAAATGAGGTGTGTGTGTGTGTGTGTGTGTGTGTGTGTGTGTGTTTCATTTAAAAGCTGCATAATTTGCATAAACCATGTGGGTTAGCTAAGAAAAGTTAGAGAGGTGGGAAATGAATGGAGTTAGTCCATACACATCATTCTACAACACCTGTAGTAATCCTGTACTGGCAAACACAGAAAAATTACTGTAATAATGGTGGATGGTTGTGGCACCTTTCAGAGGCTTCTTGTTTCTTTATTTATATCCTTTTCCTGATTCCGAAAGGATCCTTATCACTCTATTACAGTATAAGTTATCACTGTCTTCATCTGTGGTGACCTTTTTATTCCCAAAGCCAATGGTACTGAGTCTCTGAGATAGGGAGGAGAGGAATGTCTACTCACAAGAATTAATCCGTTTAATTTGGCTTTCCAATAGTTGCAACTTTTGATTTGCCTTTTAAATTTTTAATTGCCCCTGATCTTGAAAAAAATTGAGAATAAATCTTTTTAGGGACTTTTTGGAGGGTAACTCAAATAGCATTCACCCAATTTCATATTTAAAATTCTTTCCCATTTTTGCTAATCAGAGAGTCAGGATTGAGTTAAACACCTGAGTTCTTTTTTTTACTTTTATTTCTTTTTTCTTTTTTACTTTTAGATGAACTTTATAATTTATTAAAACACATTTATGTCATGTCTGTTATATGCCAGGTATTTTTTTTAACATTGAGAAAATATAATTTCTATGCACAAGTGAAGTACTTATATCAATAGAATTTCAAGTGGAGGACACAAAATATAGGACCAAGCCAGGATTAAACCTGGAAAGCCAGGGAGACTGGAGAGGAGGGAGTAGCAAGCAGGATGGCCCAGAAGAAATGAGATTGTATAGAGCTCTGTAGACCTTGCTGATGGTAGATATTCAATAAAAAATGATTAAGTGGATGAAAGGACTCACAGTTCACAACTTCATGTAGCTTATGGTCTGAGGAATAGTTTGTTTTTTAACATTGGAAACTTAAAGAGATTTCTAGTTTAGTATGGCCACACACATATATGTGCTACAAGTCACACATAAAATAAAGTGGCTCTCTTGATGATATATATAATTGATCTCATCTTATTCTTGGACTCTCATTTCTGCTGACAACAGAAAATATTTAAACTTCATGTTTAAAATTACTCTCTTCTTGTATAAAACAATCTTTGGGTAAATAGCTCAAAGTTCAGGAACTTAACAAGTTTATTTTTTCTTCTTAAGTAGCCTTTATTCTTCTTTCCAAGGTGATATCATGGAGTTCCCTTGGCTCAGATGCTATACTGTTTCTTAGCTGGCCTCCAATGAGGTGTTAGTCCATCAATTTACTGGATTTCTGGGCAAGTGATACTAAGGCATGGTGTGTTTTGGTTTTTTGACGGATGGACGTCATATTGGTCCCAAACTGCCATTGTGTGAGCAATCCCAAGCCAAACAAAGAGGCCATGCATATGTATTCTAGCTGACATGAACTGCAACTGACTTCTCTAGTTGATAACTACCACTGACAGCCAGACATCTGAGTGAGTCTTCAAATGCTTCTAGACCACATCTCTCAAGAATTCCAGCAGGGACTTCAGCCAACAGGGAGCAGAGCCAGGCTGGCCATGTTGTGTCCTGTCTAAGTTTCTGATGCACAGAATACATGAACATAACAAATGGTTGTTTTATGCCACTGAGTTTTGGAGTAATTTGTTATGTAATCCTAGCTATGGAACCTTTTCTCCCCCCCTTCCTTTACCTCCTTCTCTTCCTTCAAAATATAAATTTCTTCAAAGATTCAGAATATTTGAAAAGCAGTCCTTAAAACAAGGAGTATCTCTTCAAGATCATAATGAATATTTTAATCATGGGGTATTTTGAAAAAGTATTCATTTTTTTAAATAAATTTATTTTTTATTGGTGTTCAATTTACCAACATACAGAATAACACCCAGTGCTCATCCCGTCAAGTGCCCCCCTCAGTGCCCATCACCCATTCACCCCCACCCCCCGCCCTCTTCCCCTTCCACCACCCCTAGTTCATTTCCCAGAGTTAGGAGTCGTTATGTTCTGTCTCCCTTCCTGATATTTCCCACACATTTCTTCTCCCTTCCCTTATATTCCCTTTCACTATTATTTATATTCCCCAAATGAATGAGAACATACACTGTTTGTCCTTCTCCGATGGACTTACTTCACTCAGCATAATACCCTCCAGTTCCATCCACGTTGAAGTAAATGGTGGGTATTCGTCGTTTCTAATGGCTGAGTAATATTCCATTGTATACATAAACCACATCTTCTTTATCCATTCATCTTTCGATGGACACCGAGGCTCCTTCCACAGTTTGGCTATTGTGGACATTGCTGCTAGAAACATCGGGGTGCAGGTGTCCCGGCGTTTCATTGCATCTGAAACTTTGGGGTAAATCCCCAACAGTGCAATTGCTGGGTCGTAGGGCAGGTCTATTTTTAACTCTTTGAGGAACCTCCACACAGTTTTCCAGAGTGGCTGCATCAGTTCACATTCCCACCAACAGTGTAAGAGGGTTCCCTTTTCTCCGCATCCTCTCCAACACTTGTTGTTTCCTGCCTTGTTAATTTTCCCCATTCTCACTGGTGTGAGGTGGTATCTCATTGTGGTTTTGATTTGTATTTCCCTGATGGCAAGTGATGCAGAGCATTTTCTCATGTGCATGTTGGCCATGTCTATGTCTTCCTCTGTGAGATTTCTCTTCATGTCTTTTGTCCATTTCATGATTGGATTGTTTGTTTCTTTGGTGTTGAGTTTAATAAGTTCTTTATAGATTTTGGAAACTAGCCCTTTGTGTGATATGTCATTTGCAAATATCTTCTCCCATTCTGTAGGTTGTCTTTTAGTTTTGTTGACTGTATCCTTTGCTGTGCAAAAGCTTCTTATCTTGATTCAGTCCCAATAGTTCATTTTTGCTTTTGTTTCTTTTGCCTTAGTGGATGTATCTTGCAAGAAGTTACTGTGGCCAGGTTCAAAAAGGGTATTGCCTGTGTTCTCCTCTAGGATTTTGATGGAATCTTGTCTCACATTTAGATCTCTCATTCATTTTGAGTTTATCTTTGTGTATGGTGAAAGAGAGTGGTCTAGTTTCATTCTTCTGCATGTGGATGTCCAAT
Source organism: Vulpes vulpes (assembly GCF_048418805.1). NCBI lineage: Eukaryota > Metazoa > Chordata > Mammalia > Carnivora > Canidae > Vulpes > Vulpes vulpes. The sequence continues at coordinate 106,259,070 of NC_132783.1, read as the reverse complement.
TTTCCCAGCACCATTTATTGAAGAGACTGTCTTTCTTCCAATGGGTAGTCTTTCCTCCTTTATCAAATATTAGTTGACCATAAAGTTCAGAGTCCACTTCTGGGTTCTCTATTCTGTTTCATTGATCTATGTGTCTGTTTTTGTGCCAGTACCACACTGTCTTGATGACCACAGCTTTGTAGTACAACCTGAAATCTGGCATTGTGATGCCCCCAGCTATGGTTTTCTTTTTTAAAATTCCCCTGGCTATTCGGGGTCTTTTCTGATTCCACACAAATCTTAAAATAATTTGTTCTAACTACTTTTTTCTTTTTTTTTTTTAAAGATTTTTGTTAGAGCCAAATTATATGAAGTTTTTGTTGTTGTGTTTTTTTTTTTCTTTTAAGTTCAGGACAATTCCTGCAGCTTCACCCCAGGCCAAAAGCTATTTTCATTAGAGAAAAAAATGTTTTTCATTTCCTCAAATGGTAATATGTGCACCCAAGTAAGTACAAAGTTGAAAGTCAAAAGTTGTGATACAGCTGGCTGCATTACTTGATCTCTATCTGAATGTTAGTCGCATGATTATTGGAGTTCGTTGTCACAGCAGGGCGGGGAGAGGACATGGGAGCATCAAAAGGAAATTACATTTGCTAAAAAATATGGGTGAAAATGTCTTCAGCAATTACCACAGGTCATCTATGCCGCACACAGCAAATGGCAGAGAAAAAGGACTTCCTGTGGGAAGGAGCAGAGAGGAGGATGAGAATTGGGCTATTGTGCTGTGCAGAATCAATAGGGACCCCCCGTGATGCAGGCTTGGAGTAAACAGCGATATTAGTATAATGGACTGTAATAAATTACTCGTGTTTTTAAGATTTCTGTTTCATTCTTTCAGGTCAGCAAAAATGCCATCGTCTTTCCTTGCTTTGTGTCATCTGCACTACTCTTTAGACCCAGATGATTCCCATTCTATTCCAGCTGGCTGCCTTTAGATTTTTGAATTAGCACTCAATATATTTTAATTCAATTTGGAAACTAATGGATGCCTGAACTTATTTAGCTCATCCATTCAAGCATCTTGAAGTGCAATTCTGATTGAGGCAATTTTTCTAATTACAATTTTAATTCTTCATTTTTCTATCTCTCAAAAAATTAAACTCTGCTCTATTGGTGACTGTAAAATTCTAGGTAAGCAGTATAGGGAAGTAGAATAAGTGGTTCTTCGAAAATTTTTTCTGGTGAAGTGGAAAGATAAGGATTAAATAATGTTAGATTTATGTCAATTTTAACGGTCTTATGTATAACTGAGCTTCTTTTTACCCAAATTTTAGGGGTAGTCTGGAGGTCAAATTGTGACTCTCCTCCAGAAAAAAATGAAAAACCTAAATTGACATGGTTAACCAATTAGATATTTCTGTTATGTAGTTTCCAGGGGTTTTAAAGCGTTCAGATATTTGCATTTTAAAGACAAATTCAGCATCTTTCTGCTTCAATGAGCAAGTATATATTCTCCATGTCCCTTTGTTTGCTTTTTGAAAACCTTTGTTCACAGTGGGTGAGAATGCTGGATGCCAAAACAGAAAGTGAGATACTGCTCCCTCTCTACACAACAACAACAACAACAACAACAACATGTTATTTTTCTGTGTTAGCAAGAGTAAAGTACTTGGACGACCTTTTAGTTGAACCATGTTTAATCAACTACAGTGTATGATGGTGGCTCTATTCTGGTCTGCTCATCATACTTTTCCATCTCTTCTTTTCTGAATTAAGGAGTGGCTGGAATTATGGTCAGGCCTTGGTTCTTTTATACATCTCCCTTGCACAGAAATTAGTCCTAAGCATGGGCTAATGAAACATGCAAAGACCAGCAGAGTCTTTAAATGACATTGGTATGTAGACACTGTGATAAAGAGGCTCACATTTTATGATAAGAATACTTGTTTTGGTTGTGGTTCCCATGTTTTCTACTATATTAATTTTAGAAGAAATGATACATAAATTCAGAGAGAAATAGTGTTGCAGTGATGGAAGGTGGACACAGAGAAAACATGCATGTCTCAACAGCATGGAGTTACTCATTTTTTCCTCCAGGTCCTAAATTCCTGTAGCCTTTCCATTAATTTTGCAATATACTCCAGTATTCAGGTACATTGCCAGCATGTTTCTCTTGTGCAAAGGTTAGCATGAGTTGGGTTTCTCTGACTTGCAACTAAATCATTTTTCAATTGGCTTGCACAAGAAGGGGGATGTATGTAGGTGTGCATTTCCTTCTGTCATGGGAAATACATGGGCTGGCCATTCCTATTACCTTTTCTTGGTACTCTTATCCTCTTTCTATAAATTAATTCAGGAGATCTTTATTAACAACCTACTATGTGCTGTTTATTAAGATTATGGAGATCATAAGAAAAGATTTCTACTCTTAATGAGCACACAAACTCTATAGGGAGACTGATATGTAGATAATCACAAAGTAGGTGTATTACCTAAAATATTCTGCAGAGCACTAGCCCTACAGATTATTTTGTGAAGAATGGGATTCCTGGCTTCATGACTTTCATAACTATACAAATTTGGAAAATATGTTAAACTATAATATCTTTTTAAGTTTCATAGTACATATAAAACCTCAGAAATACTACAGAAATGCTATCTCTTTAGCAAATATTTCACAACTTAATGAAAATGAAAACCCTCAGTCCCTAAATGACCTATTGATATTCCATGCAACTAGAGCTCCTCAGAAAGTATTTGAATAGAGATAGCTATGGGAGAGTGGAGATGGGAGAATTAATTCGCCTTTGGAGAGGATGAAAATGGCTTCAGAGAGGACATAAGAATTTGAATTGGGAATTAATGAGTGAGTTCGCCAGCTCAGTTAAAGGAAAGGGTATTCTGGAAAAAATTACAAGATGTGAAAAGGCAGAGATATAAAAATAAAACTATGGTTTACTGGGAATGTATGACATCTCATGGGACTCCAAAGGGTACAGAACAGAATAATAACAAGAAAGAGATAAGAAAGGAAAAGAAGATTGGGAAATGTAAAGTGCTGGTTAAGACAGTTGGAGCTCATGCTGTAGTGAAGAGCTACTGAATGTTCTGTGGGGAATGCATTTTTTATTTCAGTCATAGTATAGCACTTAAATTTTTGGAAATATATTTTTTATTATTTAGGGCATTTTTTGCTACTGAAGTGTTTAAAATTTTGCTGATTGGCAGAGTGAGCAGACTAAAATGGAGGGATATAGTTTAGAGAGAAAGAATGAGTGGTTTTTTTTAAGACTTATTTTTTTATTTGAGAGAAAGAGAGAAGGAGTGATGGGGAGGGACCAAGGTACAGGGAGAGAGAGAATCTCAAACAGACTCCCTGTTGAGGTGCAGAACCCAACTAGGGGCTTCATCTCAAGCCCCTGAGATCATGACCTGAGCCGAAATTAAAAGTCAGATGCTTAACTAGCTGAGCCATCCAGGTGCCCCTAAGTTTTGTTTTTTTCTAGTCTCTAAAAGTTTTTCCCCTCCAATATTCTATTTATATAAAGCCTAGTTTTAAATTGGAACATGCTTGGTGATAAACAATTAATACCTTCTTGTGTGAACTATTAAGGATATTTGCATTTTAATAAGTTCTATTTAAGATAAAAATTATTGGAAAGTCCCCTCCATTGCATTTATACTAGTTTAAATTTCTCTGAAACTGATTTAGAATTCCATCTCCTCCCTAACATCTTTCTCATCACGTCCAACCCACTCATTCATTTAATAGGTACTGTCTGAGTGCCTGATGTCTGTTAGAATCTGTGGGGCCCTGAAAATATATAGTGGGAGAGCTCCCAAGTCTCAGTGATCTCAGAATCTAATGGAGAGATCACTATGAGGAGAGAAATTCCTATGATTAGGGTAGATATAATATTCAGAGGAGTAGTTAGGTGGAATATCTACTAGATCTGTGGTAGCTCTTCCCTTTTTGTTTATGTGAGGGGTCCGAGAGGGCTTCATGGAAGAGATGACATCTAAAACTAAATGCAAAGTGAACAGGAATAATCCAGGCATAAGAAAATGAATGAGCAGGAGGTCGTTCTGGGCAGAGAGAAGAGAATGTATTAAAGAACAGACAGGAGACCTAACTGTTCAGTTTGGCCTTGAATACAGGGAGGATTTGTAGGAGATTAGGACTGAAGAGGCAGGCAGAGAACAAAGGACTCTCATATTACTTAAAGTCATTTGATTTTTATCCTGAAGTCTATGGGGCATCATCAAAGTGGTTTAAGCACTGATTCGATTTGTATTAAAAAACAGTAATCCAGGATAAGTATGGAGGTGGGGCAAGGAAGGAAGCTTCAAAGGCTACTGAAATAGCCAAGGCTAGAAATGTTGGTGCGCCCCCCCACCCCCAGGGGAGAGGTAGTGGTGATGGAAAGAATGAGTTAGAGAGAGATGGAAAAAGGGGAGAAGATGGGATTTGGTGTTTGGTTGGATATAGATATGAAGGGAAGGGAGGTGTGGAGATCTGAAAGGATTTTTCTATCCTGTAAAGTCAGTAGTCTTTGAATTTATTAAGTGTCTGATAAATAAAAATGTCTCATTCATCTTCTCTTTTTGTTTGTCTTCTTTTACCATCTAAGTATAAGCTTCATAGGGGTCAAGTTTGTGTTATATATGGTATCTCAGAAAGCACATAGTGGATGCTAAAAAGAAAACTAGTGACACCTTTATTTTTTTCTGAAGAAAGAATTAAATTTGCTTTCATCTTTTTTTTTTTTTTTTTTTTTTTTTTTTTTTTTGAGTAAAAGCATTAAGTGCTATTTGCCACACTGGACTTTGGGAAGATATTTTTTTTCTACTTAATACAAACTAATAGCATTTAACCAGATTGTTGAACTTCTTTATTACTGTATCTGAATGTTTTAAAGTATTTTTGGTTATTCCATTTTCTCTTCCCATTGCCTTCTACTATCAGCTGAAAAAGTGCTTTTTCTCTCCTCTCACTAATCATTGCTATCATCTCTGGCAGTTAGCACTGATTTTCTCACTTTTCACTTCTAGGTTAACTCTGTCTTGTCAGAGCAAACTAGATGTGGAGTATCTGATCTGGGCCTTCTAAAATATATATGACAAAAGGGAGGAATGCTTTTGGTATATAAAAACATCCTAGTCACAGCATCACTGAGCTTTGCACACTCTTCATTAATCAGAACGGGGAGTCTTGGAACCTTCATTGCCGGCTGCTTCCAAAGTATATGCCTTGTTCGGAAGGTCTTGCTAAGCAGAGATCCTGGGGTGTGGGCAGAAGTGGGAAAGAAAGATCTGCCATTTATTTGGTCCTTGCTTTGTGGCAGTCACTGTGCCAACCACCTGCTGGATTAGACATCTATTTCCACTTTATAAATGAGCAGACTGATGCTTAGAAATTTAACCATCCTGCTCAAAGCCAGACAAATAGTAAAAGAAACAGGTAGGATTAAAACCCAGGTCAAGTCATCACTAGCTGCTGCTTTTATTCTTTGTAGTTGTTAAAGTAATCAGACTAAGCCCATGTCTGCAAACCACAATTTAACTAAATTTCTATGCTCTGCTCTCCCAGAAAAGGAAGGCCAAGGTTAACCTGTGAATACTTGCCTGCTCAGCCCGAGTTACCTGACCCAGTTCCAAGACTTCCCTTTGCTCCGTATAAGAGAAGTAGCTCCCACTTTAATCAGCACAAATGCCCAATATAACTGCCTTGTTCCATGTCACTGTGGTCTATAGAAATCTCTTACCTTGTACAGCTTTTCAGAGCTCCTTTCTGTCTGCTAAATTTGATGCTGCCTGATTCATGAATTGCTGAATAAAGCCAGTAAGATGTGTAAAATTTACTGTTAAGTTTTGTTCTTTAGCACAGTTGGGTAAAAACATGATGCAGGTATTTATAGTATTGTGGGTTTGTGAGCAGCCCTGTTGAGGAAGAGGACCTAGGAGAAGATTGAATTGTCCCTTCTGTAATGGATATTTGGAGACTGCGACTGTGGTTCTATTTCTGTTGCTTTCCAAGTCTCTTGATTTTGAGCAATTCATTAAATACACTTGGGCTTTCCTCAGGGATGTTTTTGGTTGTGCAGTTGGTGCACTGTATAGAAGCCCTGGGCTGAGAGGGTGACTGTGATTATCAGTCCTGAAACAAGGCTGCCTTTGCCCAGAGGTGTATAGAGGCTAGCCAAGTAGGTAAAATCCTCACTGAGGAAGACTTATCTTTTAGGTAAGTTTAACAACCAGTTGCATTCTGAAAGCAGCTTATAGAACTCTCTCGGCACTTTCTTGGACCAATGTCGTGAGTGAAGAAATGTTTAAGATGTTATGACAGCAAGAATGAGTACTACATCTTAGAATTTTATAGAATGAGGATTTGATCCCTGGTTCAACCACTTCCTGGTTTTATGACCTTGGGCAAGTTACTTCTATAGACCTGAACTTCTTTGTCTGTGATGATAATGCCTACCTCACAGGCTTGTGAAGTTTAAATGACTTCATAGATGTAAAGTGTTTTAGGCAGCATCTGGCAGAGCTCACATGTACTGAGTACTTACCACTGTGACTGTTATTTATCTTTTGTATCTTTGTGTCTGCCTCCCAAAAAGAGCTTCACTCACAAACAGTAAATAAGTTGTCAGTTTTGCCTTTTCGCCATTGGGTATGGTATCTGATTTCTCTGTAATACTTTTTTCTGTTAGCAGGACTTTTTATCACTCAGCCCAAATTGACTTAAGCCCGGGGAAGAAAAGTTGGGGGCGAGGGGCGGCGCAGATTGCTGTTACATACAACTAAGCCAGAGCTTCAAAAGATGTTAGAGGGACTTTCTTTCCATTAGGTAATTCTGTTTTCCTCTCTGTTGGCTTCATGATTAGGCGGGCCGTTTCTACTCTATAGGCCCATTAGCTCCTGGCTCACATCCTCTTGTTAATCTTCAAATCCAGCAGAAATCTTGTTTTTCTTCCCAAGCAATCTAACAGAAGTCCCTGAACTGAGTCTGTTTGCCTTCTTGGAACATGTGTTTATCCCTGAATTAGACTCCGTGGCCACAGTAGGAAAGCTTTGATTGGCCAGGTCTGGTGGGGCATCTGCTTATTCCTGGAGCTGGGGGAGAGGTTGAGGTCAAACAACATTCACAATGGGGGACAGGTAGTTCTTCAAAGGAAAATCTGTTGTCAGAAGAGAGAAAGTGTATTGGGAAGGCAAAAAATGGCACATGTCCATCACATTACCCCTGCCCTTTTATTTTACTTTTGGCTTTTGAAATATATGGAAAAAGTGGATTATTTTACAATAATCCTTTAAACTATGTGGTAGAGTGATTTACATTGTAGCTTGGATGATATGTAAAGTAGAAGAGGAAACAGTGATTTGAGATTTTCCTAATTGTACATCTGTCTTAAATGAGTTGTCTTACAATTGAGGAGGACGAGTTAAATCTTTAAGTATGCTTTCAGCTCTAATGTTCTATGATGTTCATGAAATAATACCCATTATTGCCAGTCACTGTTGACTTTTTCCTTTTTTCCACCGGAAAGTGGAGAATGGTATGTATGACTTGGCAAACTCTCAAATATCATAAAATCTTTGATCTGTCACTTAAAAAAAAAACAGAATACTGATAAAAGATGCCAGCTTTTCTGTAGATTCTCCTGGAATAAAACCCCCGGGTCCTTAATAGAACATATTATGTTAGAAGAAAGTCAGATTTTATCTTTTGCTCCCATCTTTCACCTCTGTTCCCCCTTGCCTTCATGTGCAAGGAACAGGAGGAAGGAACTAATAATTGACTAGGAAGGAGTAACTCTCAGGGTGACCTTGGAAGTTACATACTGAAGATGGTAGAGCCATGCACCTTGGTTTTCTGAATGACTGTATGATATGTGACTCCTCTTGCCTCTCCACACATCCTCAGTCCCCATTCATGATTTGGATCTGCCATGGATGGTTATATGAACATGAAAAAATCTTCTATTGTGTTGAACCTCTAGGCAGTTGGTTTCATTTCCTATTGCAGTCTAATACAGCCTAATACAAAGTGTTTTGGATTTTTGAAGGGGATAATACTGGTTTGACATCACAAACTACAGCTGTATGTGTTGGCACACACTGTGTTTCTTTTATTTCTATTCAATTTCTTGCCAATTAATTTTATATAAAATCCAGATTTCTAGCTTTTCTTAAAGAATTAGAGGGATTTGGCAATTCTTTGGCAAAATTAAAAGAACTGGCACTGCTGAAACTTCATTTCCCCAGGAAGGTGGTTTACTGGAGCTCAGTAGCGGTTGCCCCTATGGATGTCCCTAGTTGCCTGAGCTCTCAAGTTTTCCCCATCATTGCTTTATACTCCCTGACCTGGCTGGCTTCACTCATTATTGATTTTTCTTGATCATTGTAGGTATTTAGATTTCATCCCTAATTGAAAGGATAAGCCACCCCACCAAATGCTCAGAGGTTGGCACTAGAACATAGTAACCATTGGGACACCTGGGTGGCTCAGTAGTTGAGCATTTGCCTTCAGCTCAGGGCATGATCCCAGGGTCTCGGGATCGAGTCCCGCATCAGGTTCCCTGCTTGGAGCCTACTTCTCCCTCTGCCTGCTTCTCCTTCTACCTGCATCTCTGCCTCTCTTCCTCTCTGTGTCTCTCATGAATAAATAAATAAAATCTTACAAAAAAAAAAAAAAAGAACATAGTGACCATGGACACAAAAACTTGGGAAACTTCTCCACTTAGGAATAAACTCTGCTGTGGTATTTTAAAGGTTTTTATATGTAAAACATGGGGGAAAAACAGTCTTAGTGCTCAGAAGCAGCTACAGTAAAGAATTTGGTGTGAGTCCTTTCCCAGAATTTTCTGTCAGAGAATTTGAAAATGTGAAATGTAAGTGAGCAATAAAGAAGCTTGTGGTCCCAACTAGGGTAAGTCCGAGCAATCTGCCTCATGCTGCAGGCTGGACAAAAGTCAAGGTGTGTGGTGGGCCTTCACTGAGAGGGAATTTCTTTCTTTCTTTTTTTTTTTTTTAAAGATTTTATTTATTTATTCATAGAGACCCAGAGAGAGAGAGAGAGAGAGAGAGAAAGAGAGACAGAGAGAGACAGAGACGCAGGCAGAGGGAGAAGCAGGCTCCATGCAGGGAGCCTGACGTGGGACTCGATCCCGGGTCTCCAGGATCACACCCCGGGCTACAGGTGGTGCTAAACCACTGTGCCACCAGGGCTGCCCTGAGAGGGAATTTCTATCGCATGATTACATAGCAGGGACAAGTGCCAAGCAGCTTGTGTTAACTTCTGTACTTTTCCTGTGTGAAGGAAAATGATGCTCTGTCCTGCTGTTTCTGGCACACTGAGCTTCAGTTCTTCTTCATTTAAATCCTCTGAAATGTTTGGAGAAAAGACTGTGGGAACCTTCATTCATTTGCCATCGAGAGTATCAAGATGGTAGAGAAGCATGAGAAGGGCCCCTTGGGCATATCACCTTTCTACCCAGATACCTGCAAGAAGTATTTACTGTTTCGCAGACATCTAAATGTAGTGGAGGGGGCAGTGGAGACTCTTCACAAGAGGCAGCAAGAAGACAGTAACCTTATATATGTCCTGTTACTCTTTGGGTCTTCTGGTCAGAAAGCCCTCAGAATTCTGCTTCCCCCATCCTTCTCCTGTCTGCTTGTCACCTAGACCACTTGACAGCATAATTCCCAGTCTCCCCGTCCAGCTTGGCTGTGGGGCTGCTCCCTTGCACGGTACCACAGAATAGCCTGCCAAGCCCGCAGTATATGCTTGTTTGTGTGCACTTCTCACTTATTACTCTCTTAAATTCAATTAGTGCCCTCATGCCATGGGAGGCCATCATGCTCTCTGAGAGCAAGAAAGAAACAGCGCCTGAGCTTGTCTGTGGCTCTGTCTTGGCATATTCCCGGAGTCCTTACCTCCTTCCCAATTTAAATTCAGTCCGCAGTGAGGGTCACAAATCAGCAGTTGTTAGAATGTATTATGAAGAAATAAACATTTATCAAATTGCTTTTCGAGAAGGTGAATAATTTAGCAAAAGAAAAAAAAAATAGCACCACCATCACAACAAAATTGTGCTGCTGCTGACTGACAATTTATTTTATTCCTCCGAGATGCTAGGAGCTGAAGCATGCTGAATGAATATTGATTAGCTGGATGCAGATAAATGAATTCTTTTTAATTCTTGGGTTACTAACTTGTTGCCAATTAAGAGCCAAAAATACCATTTAAGTACTCCCACAGTAGTAGTACAGATCACAGGATTTGCTGATGACCAGTGTTGCTGGTTTGTTGTTGCCAGCTTATTCTTTAATCACCATAGAACTATGAATTTTTGCCGGAGTACTCAAGAGAGGCTTTTCTTTTTAGTCTGTTTGTGTGAAGCTGGATTCCTTCCTGGGGGATGTTTTCCCGAATATGTATTATTATCATCTTTCCTAATCTTTATTGAGTGCTTGAACTGGGTAAGCACCATAGTATCTCTTTTATATAACTGACCGAATTTGGTCCTCTTAATAACCATGTATGGTAGATTTTGTTATTTTCCTTTTACTCATTGGGAAACTGATGCTCAGAGAAGGAAATTCACCTGCCCAGAGTCACTCAGCCTTGAGTGGCAAAGCAAAAGCTTGTATACAGTTCATTCTAATTGCAAAACTGCTCACATTACTATTCTGTTATCTAAGACATAAGCCACTCATGACTGGCTCTAAAACTATCTTCAATGAAAGTTCATGATTTAGTGATTCCATAACAGCATCTCTCTTTTCAACAAATGGAAAGTAAGTAGGACTTTTTCTAAACCTAAACAAAATCAATAGCTTCTAGAAATTCACATCAAGAGACCTTCACATGTGAATAGAACCAAGCTGCTTGTTTAACATTATATATTTAAATTTTTTTTTTAAAGTTTTTTGTTTATTTATTTCAGAGAGAGTGAGAGAGAGAGAGAGAGAGCACAAGTGGGAGCGAGGAGCAGAGGGAGAGGGAGAAGCAGACTCTCTGCTGATCAGGGAGCCTGACTCAGGACTTGATTCCAGGGCCCTGAGATCATGACCTGAGCTGAAGGCAGACACTTAACCAACTGAGGCACCAAGTGCCCCTTAACATTATAACTAACTCATTGGTTACACACGAAGCAACTACTATGAATGAGGGTGAAGGCAAGGTGAACCCTCACCTCAATGAGGGTGAGAAGTTATGGGCGTTGGTGTCAATTGGGATTGAATTTGGAATATAGAATCCATCCCTTACTAGATATCTAACTTTGGATGGGTATCTCCAGCTGCCAGCCTAAGTCTCCTGAAATAAGTGGGGTTGATGATACTTACTGTGCCAGATATTTGCCTGTTCCCTCTCAGAAGCATTCTTCAGCCTTCCACTGCTCTGCCCAGAATCATAGTGGGGACTGACTCTTGCAAGCTCCCTTGTTAGCTGACTTGTTCTGGGTTTGGTTAGTGGGAAGCACTGATGGGAGAGCAGAGGGTAAGAGGAAGGGAGAAGTGAGAATGTTTTTACCTGTAGTCCCTGAAGTCCCTCTAGCAGCTGCTGCTTCTCTTCCAGGGCTCCAGCTCCCACCTGACAAGTCAGCTATGGCTTAAGCTTCCATCACTGGTATTGACCCATGGACTCTAGTGACATGCCCTCTTCCTTGTCCCTCCATATTCCTGTTTTGGCTAAAAGTTCTTGGTAGCCTTAACATCCCTGTTGGGCTTTGCAACTCTCTTACCACCTTTGTAACTGATGTTCTATGTCATATACACTTGGTTTGAAGCACCTAGCATGGTTTCTGTTTTCCTGACTAGACTGTAACAAATAAATCCACCTTTTAGCATCCCTAGGATTAAGTGAAGGATGCATTTAAAGCACCTAGCATGTAAGAGACACTCAGCAAGCCACAAAATGCTTAGGGATACAGGGATAGTGAGGAAGGTAAAATAAAATAAAATAAAATAATTATGACAAAGGAGATCTGTAACTGAGATAGTAGAAAGTGGTTTAGGACGTTGGCTTTAATTCTGCCTCTAGGTTTAGACATCTGTGAGAGATTAGGGGATTATTTTAAATCCTAAAGGCTCAGTTTTCCTATCTGTTCAGTAAGACATTTGGAAAACAGGATTTCTCAGCAACAAAAAGATAGTCGGATGAGGATAAATGGTAGAGGTTAGGGAGAACTTCCTGAAGGAGGGGCAATTTGTCTGAGTTCTAAAGGATGACTAACCCAGAGGCACAGCCTGACTTGAAAGCTGGTCAGGGTATAAACATTCTAGATAAGGACATTGGAAAATACGGCATTAGAAGGCCACACAGCTCTTGACAGGAGCCACGGAGGAACAAGGCCATTGCATATATTTAAAAATCATCAGTCAGGAGACAAGGGATAAGATTCAATGATGTTCCCCAATTCTTCTCATACCCTTTTCTTATCCTTTGATTGTCAGGAGCTCTGATCTTAGGAGTACTAACAAGAAACAACCATGAGGATTTCCAGCAAGTTGAGTTCTTTGATTTGTTTGTAAAGAAACTTGTCCAGTACTTCTGTTACTTATTGGATAACTTGACGTTCTAAAAGAGCTCTCAAGAGAGATCATTCGTTATATCCTGAATCAAATGGGAGTCTTGGTGGGTTATTGGATATTCAAACTTTTAGGTCACGTTCGTGTAACCTGCAGGGGGTCCAGCCTTTGCAGATACCCTCAGAACCTTTCTAGTTAAGTAAGAAACTATAATTGTTCCTCCTCATCTGTGGTTTCTCTTTCTGTGGTTTCAGTTGTCTGTAGTCAACTGTAGTCTGGTCTGGAAGCAGATGATCCTCCTCCTGATGTATTGTCAGAAGGTCAGTAGTCTAATGCTATGTCACAATGCCCATGACATTCACCTCACTTCATTTCATCATGTGGGCATTTCATCATACATCATCAGAAGAAGGGTGACTACAGTAAAATAAGATATTTTGAGGGAGCAAGAGACTATATTCACATAACTTTTGTTACAGTAAATTAATTGTTCTATTATTATTGTTGTTAATCTCTTATTGTTCCATATTTCATAAATGAAACTTTATGATAGGTAGGTATGTATAGGAAAAAATGATATATATAGTGTCCTGTACTGTTTGGGGTTTTGGGGATTTAATAGGGGTCTTAGGACACATCTTCCATGAAGTAGGGGGGACTCTTGTGTATGCAGACATGTTTGGATCCCTGGGATAGACATCTTCCTTTGGTGTTTTGACTTATTTTAATGTCCTGAGATGTATTTGAGTAAAAACTCCTAACAACTCACAAGTTGGAAAATTGGCCTAGGATAGTTGTTTGGGAAACTCTTCCTGTATTATCATGGATGCATTAAAAATTTTGGCATTTGCAGTGGCTGTAGGCTAAGAAAATATTTATGTGGGTGCAGAATATTTTTGCATCTGCAAGTGAAACCTGTCTGGTGTCAGATGCTGGTGTTTTCCCCTTAGGGCTTTCTCTCATGGTGTTAATGAGGAAGGAGTTAAGTTGGAATGAGTGGGACTGAAGAAACGAGAACACATATTTCCAGAGAGCTATTGCACTTTTCGATTTGAGCTTCCACTGCCAGATAACTTGGCAGGCACCAGCAACAGCTACTGCAGGACTAGAAAGTTACATGAATACCAGAGGGAAAAAACTGATTTGCTCACTAGGAGGCTCTATTAAGTGAACATCTGTTAACTGTAAAAATCCCATGCACCAAATGGGAAAATATAATGAAATTCAGAGCTTATGAGCAAATTAAAATCATAAAATACCAGTGTGTAGAAATCACTGTGTGTTTCACTATTCTGAAATTTACATGGAAGCTTGGAACAAGGCAAAACAAAGCGGAAACACTTAAGATTATTTACTGTGGGTATAGAATAGAGCTATCCTTTGCTTTGGAAGAAAGCTGGCAGTTGGGGGAAAATGTGCTCCATGAGGAAGTTCATATGAAAAGCTCCCCAGCTGATAAGTGTTGACACAATAAAAGATTGTGGCTTTGCAGTAGGAGGGTTCTTGTCAGAACAAGGAAAGTCTGGGACTTGGCTCTGTCCTTTGCAGAGTTGGGGACTGTTATAGATTTGTGCTATCCAGATGCTGCTGAAATCCTGAAGGAGGGAAGAGAAGGAGCAGGGAATGTGTGGTTTTTCCATATGGTGTGTGCCCAAGAAAAATACATTAGTAATGTGGAGTATGGAGGGAATTCTGTTTAAAACGCTCATTTGGTGCACGGAATACAAAGAACAATGCCAGGGCAACCTTCAGATTGGGACTTTTGTGTATGCTCACAGCTGTGGAAATTCCATTAGCAGTTTCCTTGGTTGTTTTGAATTGTAACCATCCTAGACTAGGTAACAAGAGAAAAACACAGGTTAACTAGAAAGAACAGATCTATGTCGAAGAAACCATGAGGTCAGTTTAATTTCAATACTACATAAATCCCTGTGGCCACTTGGGCGTTTGTTATATTAATGGCTTTGAACATTTTAGCAGTGGCATTGGAGTTATTTAATCTTGTGATTATCTTCGCTGATTTCCTATGGGAGCAAAGGAGGGGTAGGGAGTTAACAAGGGGATGTGAAGCATAACAAAGGGGTCAGAGGTACGTAGCACACGAGGAAAATTTTGATTATTGTCAGGTGCATATAAATGGAATGGGCTTCTGGAAAGATATGCTTTGCCCCACGTTTTGCTGAGCTCTAATTGGAGACCTAGCTTCCCTAATTGTGTGGTGAGGTCTAGTTACTGTAGTTAAGAGGGAAGCTGTATATCAGAGGGCAGAGGGTAAAGCTTTTAAATAAGGCTTCTTTCCCAAATGCCTAAGCAAGAAATTGGAACAGAAATATACTGTAGAGCTAAAAAGTCTTAAAGTGCCTCTTAAATCTTTACTACAATTACCATAATATAGAATAATAGAGCCGATACTATTTTTAAAAGCTTTTGAAGGTTGCAAGTAGCAGCCATAAATTGTGGGTTGCAGAAAATCTGTAACTGTAGTTTTTCAGAGGCTTTTTATTTTAATGAAAGAGAAAAGGTTTTAATAAAACCAGAGAGAACTAATAGGAGACATTGGGAGGTAATGGGAATGTCTACTTAGCTCTAGAAGTGCAAAAGAGTCTAAATGATTGGTGAGTGTGTGCTTATTTTTTTAAAAAAAATCAGATTCTCTTTCGTGGCCACATTTGGGGACATTCGGGTAAGTTTGACTCATTAAGTCAACATGGAGGTAGCCAAGCATGAGAGCAAGAAATAATATGACACTAGCTGAGATGTAAGTAGTTTGGAGAAAATGAGGCAGATATTCTGGCTCCTTTTGTGAAGGAAAGCACAAAATGCCATCAGAATACTTTGCTGTAAAGAGATACTGAGTACCAATGACCTGATTGGCCTGGAGAAAATTATTTCCAAGTCTGTTGAGATTTGTTATGGGTGGGAGTTCTGAAAAAAAAAAAAACTTTTAGTCATGATGGGATGCTTACAGATGCCTTCCCTCTCCCATACATTTCTACAAATAGAAGAAATAAGGGAGGAAATAAAGAGACCTCACACAATACATTGTTCTCCTTTTGCATTTTTTGCTGTCATCACAGCAAGTTGAACTGATAAGACAACGATTCGAGACTTCATCTACCAAATTTCCTTAACAAACCCATTTGCCATTAATAACATTGGTCTCTCAACTATCAACTTATCATTGACTTTTAGTTGATGTATTATGGATATATCAAACACTAATCACTGATATCAGGAGGGAATGCTTTTCTTGATTAGTACCTTATTGTGATACACAGTGAGAGTGGTGGTGCTGGTGTTCCTACTGGTGCTGATCATGATGATGATGGTGGTTGGGTAGGGGCCACCCACCCAGAGCATCTCAGGTAACAGGAGGTATTAATTTACCTGAAAAAGTCACTTGTAAGTGGAGTTTTGTCGGATGAGCTTGATAGGGCTGAAAGGGAGATGGAGAAAGGGTGATAGTGAGGAAGGAGGAAGGGTGGAGGGCTACGACATAGCATATGTTGTCGGGAAAAGGAACATTTGTGGTGGAAAAGGTTAGGAGAGGTCAGACCACAATGGTGGTGAACTGATACCTGAAAAGGTGCCTAATGACCAGGATCTTTTAATAAACATTTACTGGAAGAGTTAGTGTCTGACCAGTTGTTGACTAGTAATTTAGTAATTAAGTAATTTAGTAATTAAAAATTACTAAATATAGTAATCAGAAGCATCTCAATTCCATCCAAGTTCTGCATTTTTCATTTTTACTGATAATGTTAAAGTATGCATATGTTTCTTTTACTCATGCTATTCTTTATCCACATATTTTTTTCCTACCATATTCTTTTAGACGGTACCAATACTATCTTCTCCATAGAGTTTCCCTGGTATTCCCTATAGGATGTAAATATTCTCTCCAATTCTATGTTGGATTCTTGGTGCCATTTGTACCTCTTTTCTCTTATGACCTTGTTAGTGCAATTATTTATGATTCTCTTTTTTCTCTTATGTGATTTTAATCTCTGTGAGAGAAGATAATTGGATATTTTTGGTATTTCTCCAACTACCGAGAACAAGATTGAAGCTTAATATATATTTATTTAAATCAATAAACAGTAGATCTCATCAAAGGATCTTGTGGCATAAAAAGAGTCCCCGTTTTCTTCCTGTTTTCTCTTATTTCTGTTAATTCCATGCTATTATTTTGAAAAAAGCACGTTAGTAACTCATTCATCTAGCATATATTTAGTGAACATCTTCTGTGTATCTGTACTGAGATACAAAGATGAAGAAGAGTAAAATGTGGTTTGTGGTTTCTAAGGTCCCACATTTAACCAAGAGAAGAAGGGCACTTAATACTTATAATGAGAAGCACTAAAAAAAGAGACATGTATAATGTGTTTTCAGAAAACAGAGATAAAAAGGACTAAGCCTGCCTAGAGAAGACATCATAACAGATGCACAGGTATTGTGACTCACTATTTCTGTATTATTTCTTTACTCATGAACTCCAAAGAGCAGACAGTATTTTTAATCAAACTCTTAATATGAGTTTGATTTCAGAAACATTTGTTTTGATCTCTTTCAAATCTATGCTTTCTTTAATTATGATAATAAATTACAAAGAAAATTTGGAAAACAATTTTAATAGAATAAATCACTCATAATACTGCTGCTTGGAAATGCAACTAACATTTTGGCATTCTTTTTCCCTCTCTCTCTCTCTTATCTCCCTCTCATTTATAGGCATATGTAAATAGTGCTATATACTTAAAATTAAATTTGGATTACACTGCATATATTTTTTATATCCTTACCCCCACCCCCATTTCAGTTCTATGACACTACAGATAATATGTCTGTAGATATAGAGAATATCAATTTTATTCCATAAGCTTAGATATATGAAAACATAGATATATGAAAATTTTCTTAATTTTTTTATTCTGTAAATTTGTCAATAAACATAGAGAACAATGAACTGCTCATTGTACCATTCCAACCAACTGCAGTAACATCAACTATTCAACTATGGCCACTGTGGTTTCATTTATATCTGTATTTCCTCTTCATCCCCTTCCCAAACAAATTTAAATATATCATGGATATTTTAGTACAAATCTGATTCCTTAATATCATTACATAGTGCAAATTTTTTGATTAAAGTTAATTTGTTAAAATCAGAATGAGAATAAAATCCACACATTTAATTTGGTTGATATGTCATTTAAGTTTCTTTATTTTCTTGAAGTTTATTTGGATAAGGAAACGTATTATTTTACATTATTTCTCTCATTCTGGATTTTGCTCACTGCTACCATTAAACTTCATTTAATATGCTTCTCTGTCCCTTGTATTCCTTATAAACTTGTATCTATATAGAAGTTTGATCTGATTCAGGTTCTTATTTTATTTTTTGGCAAAAATATTTGCCAAATTAGGGGGTTTGTGTACTTTTATCAGGAGATGGTGCAAAATTGTCTTTTGTGATGTTAGTAACTTAGATAATCATTGCCTACATCTATTATTCTAGAATTTGCCAAAAGATGACATTCTTTATTTTTTTCTGAAGATGTCATTCCATTGTCTTTCTGTTTGCATAGTTTCTGATGAGAAGTCTTTTATATTTATTACTTTTTTCTCCAGTGTATATAAAATGTCCTTATTTTTCTCTGTTTTGCTGCTTTTAATATTTTCTCTTTATCACTGCTTTCTTTCCTTAAAAGCAATTCAATTATAATGTGTATTGATGTGGTATTCCTTGTACTTATTGTGCTTGAGTTTGGTTGATCTTTTTGGATCTCTGGGTTCAAAGTTTTCATCAAATATGGAAAAATTGTGGCCATTATTCTTCAAGTGCTTTTTCTGTCCCTGCTGCTGTTCTTCCACTTGCTATTTTCCTACAGTTTACTATGGCTCAGGTTTTTTTGTTTGTTGTTATTGTCGTGTGTGCATTTTTTTCTCTTGTGCTTTATTTTGGTACATTTTATTACTATGTTTTCAGGTTCCAGAATCTTTTCTTTTGCAGAATGCAGTTGGTTATTAAGACCTCCCAGGGAATTTTTCATTTCAGATATTGTATTTTTCATGTTTAGAAGTACCATTTAGATTTCATATCACCTATTTCTCATTATGTTTGTGGTTTCCTATAAATACGTGAACATAGTTGTATTAACTGATTTAATGTATGTGTCTACTTATTTACAACATCTGTGTCATTGTTGAGAATTTTAAAAAATTTTGGGGAGGTTAATTTTTTTCTAGTTTTGGGTAACATTCATTGCCAGGGCAGAATGAGTTATTTATTTTGTTTTATCTTCCATGGAGATAGGGCTTGTCTGTCTTATTCACTGTCTATATTCCCAGCACCTGGAACAGGGTTTAACTACAGTTACCCATCATGTCAGTGGCAGAGCTGAGTTGGAAATCCAGTCTGAGTTCCTTGGGTGAGTAAAAACTGAGATGCATATACAGTGAACAAAGACATGCAGCACTCACTTCTTATTTTGATATAAGAAAACCTATTTCTTTGCCCTTTAATTTCATTTTCTCCCTCCCTTCCTACACCTAGCATTATGTTTTCTATAAATCTACCCTTCATAGAAATGGTTAGAACTTCAGACTTGGGTTTCTTTTGCTTTTTACCCTGAAAAATACCTGAGATAAAGAAGCAGACAACAGTCTGGCCATTACTTGACACTTGGGGAAGATGGTGGAAATATAGAAAGACCAAATTGAATAAGCATTTGTAGAAATTATTCTGACACAGTCTCGTCTACCCCCATCCCCCACCTTGCCATCTATGATTCTTCAGTATAAAGTACTTGAAACGGGATTACAAGGTCAGAGGGTATATACTTTGAAATCCTCTTGTAGCGTTTTGCCAAACTATTAGCATACGGAAAATTTTTTAGTTGAAGAGTACCCAGATTTTCTAGCCAAAAAATTAAATGGAGAGCTCTATAGTACAGTGACTGCTCCCTTTAGTTCTTTCCTTAAGTCTATATCCATTCAACAGCAAGTGCTCTGTCAGCATCTAAAAACTCTGTCTGTTGCCTTATTATCTAACTCAAAACTGTACTTGCTTTTTGAGTTCCAGTAGCATCGATTCTTCACTGATCTTCCAATCAAGAGTTCAACGAGTAGCTCAGAGGAAATAACATGAAAGGCAAAAAAGAGGCATCTGTTTGTATATTTACTAGATCAACCCATTTTATTTCTTTTTTTAATAAATTAATTTTTATTGATGTTCAATTTACCAACATACAGAATAACACCCAGTGCTCATCCCATCAAGTGCCCCCCTCAGTGCCCGTCACCCATTCACCCCCACCCCCGCCCTCCTCCCCTTCCACCACCCCTAGTTCATTTGCCAGACTTAGCAGTCTTTATGTTCTGTCTCCCTTCCTGATATTTCCCACACATTTCTTCTCCCTTCCCTTATATTCCCTTTCACTATTATTTATATTCCCCAAATGAATGAGAACATACACTGTTTGTCCTTCTCCGATGGACTTACTTCACTCAGCATAATACCCTCCAGTTCCATCCACGTTGAAGTAAATGGTGGGTATTTGTCGTTTCTAATGGCTGAGTAATATTCCATTGTATACATAAACCACATCTTCTTTATCCATTCATCTCTCGATGGACACCGAGGCTCCTTCCACAGTTTGGCTATTGTGGACATTGCTGCTAGAAACATCAGGGTGCAGGTGTCCCGGCATTTCATTGCATCTGAATCTTTGGGGTAAATCCCCAACAGTGCAATTGCTGGGTCGTAGGGCAGGTCTATTTTTAACTCTTTGAGGAACCTCCACAGAGTTTTCCAGAGTGGCTGCACCAGTTCACATTCCCACCAACAGTGTAAGAGGGTTCCCCTTTCTCCACATCCTCTCCAACGTTTGTTGTTTCCTGCCTTGTTAATTTTCCCCATTCTCACTGGTGTGAGGTGGTATCTCTTTGTGATTTTGATTTGTATTTCCCTGATGGCAAGTGATGCAGAGCATTTTCTCATGTGCATGTTGGCCATGTCTATGTCTTCCTCTGTGAGATTTCTCTTCATGTCTTTTGCCCATTTCATGATTGGATTGTTTGTTTCTTTGGTGTTGAGTTTAATAAGTTCTTTATAGATTTTGGAAACTAGCCCTTTGTCTGATATGTCATTTGCAAATATCTTCTCCCATTCTGTAGGTTGTCTTTTAGTTTTGTTGACTGTATCCTTTGCTGTGCAAAAGCTTCTTATCTTGATGAAGTCCCAATAGTTCATTTTTGCTTTTGTTTCTTTTGCCTTTGTGGATGTATCTTGCAAGAAGTTACTGTGGCCAAGTTCAAGAAGGGTGTTGCCTGTGTTCTCCTCTAGGATTTTGATGGAATCTTGTCTCACATTTAGATCTCTCATTCATTTTGAGTTTATCTTTGTGTATGGTGAAAGAGAGTGGTCTAGTTTCATTCTTCTGCATGTGGATGTCCAATTTTCCCAGCACCATTTATTGAAGAGACTGTCTTTCTTCCAATGGATAGTCTTTCCTCCTTTATCGAATATTAGTTGACCATAAAGTTCAGGGTCCACTTCTGGGTTCTCTATTCTGTTCCATTGATCTATGTGTCTGTTTTTGTGCCAGTACCACACTGTCTTGATGATCACAGCTTTGTAGTACAACATGAAATCTGTCATTGTGATGCCCCCAGCTATGGTTTTCTTTTTTAAAATTCCCCTGGCTATTCGGGGTCTTTTCTGATTCCACACAAATCTTAAAATAATTTGTTCTAACTCTCTGAGGAAAGCCCATGGTATTTTGATAGGGATTGCATTAAACGTGTAAATTGCCCTGGGTAACATTGACATTTTTACAATATTAATTCTGCCAATCCATGAGCATGGAATATTTTTCCATCTCTTTGTGTCTTCCTCAATTTTTTTCAGAAGTGTTCTATAGTTTTTAGGGTATAGATCCTTTACCTCTTTGGTTAGGTTTATTCCTAGGTATCTTATGCTTTTCGGTGCAATTGTAAATGGGATTGACTCCTTAATTTCTCTTTCTTCAGTCTCATTGTTAGTGTATAGAAATGCCATTGATTTCTGGGCATTGATTTTGTATCCTGCCACGCTACCAAATTCCTGTATGAGTTCTAGCAATCTTGGGGTGGAGGCTTTTGGGTTTTCTATGTAGAGTATCATGTCATCGGCGAAGAGGGAGAGTTTGACTTCTTCTTTGCCAATTTGAATGCCTTTAATGTCTTTTTGTTGTCTGATTGCTGAGGCGAGGACTTCCAGAACTATGTTGAACAGCAGTGGTGAGAGTGGACATCCCTGTCTTGTTCCTGATCTTAGGGGAAAGGCTCCCAGTGCTTCCCCATTGAGAATGATATTTGCTGTGGGCTTTTTGTAGATGGCTTTTAAGATGTCGAGGAAAGTTCCCTCTATCCCAACACTCTGAAGTGTTTTGATCAGGAATGGATGCTGTATTTTGTCAAATGCGTTCTCTGCATCTAATGAGAGGATCATATGGTTCTTGGTTTTTCTCTTGCTGATATGATGAATCACATTGATTGTTTTACGAGTGTTGAACCAGCCTTGTGTCCTGGGGATAAATCCTACTTGGTCATGGTGAATAATTTTCTTAGTGTGCTGTTGGATCCTATTGCTAGTATCTTGTTGAGAATTTTTGCATCCATGTTC
Source organism: Vulpes vulpes (assembly GCF_048418805.1). Classification (NCBI taxonomy): domain Eukaryota; kingdom Metazoa; phylum Chordata; class Mammalia; order Carnivora; family Canidae; genus Vulpes; species Vulpes vulpes. Next base: position 106,236,887 of record NC_132783.1, on the reverse strand, counting down.
ATCAGGGATATTGGTCTGTAATTCTCCTTTTTGGTGGGGTCTTTGTCTGGTTTCAGAATTAAGGTGATGCTGGCCTCATAGAACGAATTTGGAAGTACTCCATCTCTTTCTATCTTTCCAAACAGCTTTAATAGAATAGGTATGATTTCTTCTTTAAACGTTTGATGGAATTCCCCTGGGAAGCCATCTGGCCCTGGACTCTTGTGTCTTGGGAGATTTTTGATGACTGCTTCAATTTCCTCCCTGGTTATTGGCCTGTTCAAGTTTTCTATTTCTTCCTGCTCCAGTTTTGGTAGTTTGTGGCTTTCCAGGAATGCGTCCATTTCTTCTAGATTGCCTACTTTATTGGCGTACAGCTGTTCATAATATGTTTTTAAAATCGTTTGTATTTCCTTGGTGTTGGTAGTGATCTCTCCTTTCTCATTCATGATTTTATTAATTTGAGTCTTCTCTATCTTCTTTTTAATAAGGTTGGCTAATGGTTTATCTATCTTATTAATTCTTTCAAAGAACCAACTCCTGGTTCTGTTGATCTGTTCCACAGTTCTTTTGGTCTCAATTTCATTGAGTTCTGCTCGAATTTTAATTAACTCTCTTCTTCTGCTGGGCATGGGGTCCATTTGCTGTTTTTTCTCTAGCTCCTTTATGTGTAAGGTGAGCTTTTGTATCTGAGTTCTTTCCAGTTTTTGAATGGATGCTTGTATTGCGATGTATTTCCCCCTCAGGACTGCTTTTGCTGCATCCCAAAGATTTTGAACGGTTGTATCTTCATTCTCATTAGTTTCTATGAGTCTTTTTAATTCTTCCTTAATTTACTGGTTGACCCTTTCATCTTTTAGCAGGATGGTCCTTAACCTCCTTGTGTTTGAGGTCCTTCCAAACTTCTTGTTGTGATTTAGTTCTAATTTCAAGGCATTATGGTCTGAGAATATACAGGGGACTATCCCGATCTTTTGGTATCGGTTCAGACCCGATTTGTGACCCAGTATGTGGTCTATTCTGGAGAAAGTTCCATGTGCACTTGAGAAGAAGGTGTATTCAGTTGAGTTTGGATGTAAAGTTCTGTAGATATCTGTGAAATCCATCTGGTCCAGTGTATCATTTAAAGCTCTTGTTTCTTTGGATATGTTGTGCTTAGAAGACCTATTGAGGGTAGAAAGAGCTTAGATTGAAGTCACCAAGTATAAGTGTATTATTATCTAAGTATTTCTTGAGTTTGGTTATTAATTGGTTTAAATATTTGGCAGCTCCCACATTCAGGGCATATATATACTGAGGATTGTTAAGTCTTCTTGTTGGATAGATCCTTTAAGTACGATATAGTGTCCCTCTTCATCTCTCACTACAGTCTTCGGGGTAAATTTTAGTTTATCTGATATGAGGATGGCTACCCCTGCTTTCTTTTGAGGACCATTTGAATGGTAAATGGTTCTCCAACCTTTTATTTTCAGGTTGTAGGTGTCCTTCTATCTAAAATGAGTCTCTTGTAGACAGCAAATAGATGGGTCCTGCTTTTTTATCCAGTCTGAAACCCTGCGCTTTTTGATGGGGTCATTAAGCCCATTCACGTTCAGAGTTACTATTGACAGATATGAGTTTAGTGTCATCATGATATCTATTCAGTCCTTGTTTTTGTGGATTGTTCCACTGAACTTCTTCTTAAAGGGGAATTTTAAGAGTCCCCCTTAAAATTTCTTGCAGAGCTGGTTTGGAGGACACATATTCTTTCAGTTCCTGCCTGTCTTGGAAGCTCTTTATCTCTCCTTCCATTTTGAATGAGAGCCTTGCTGGATAAAGTATTCTTGGTTGCATGTACTTCTCATTTAGGACCCTGAATATATCCTGCCAGCCCTTTCTGGCCTGCCAGGTCTCTGTGGAGAGGTCTGCTATTACCCTAATATTCCTCCCCATAAAAGTCAGGGACTTTTTGTCTCTTGCTGCTTTAAGGATCTTCTCCTTATCTTTGGAATTTGCAAGCTTCACTATTAAATGTCCAGGTGTTGAACGGTTTTTATTGATTTTAGGGGGGGATCTCTCTATTTCCTGGATCTGAATGCCTGTTTCCCTTCCCAGATTAGGAAAGTTTTCAGCTAGGATTTGTTCAAATACATATTCTGGCCCTCTGTCCCTTTCGGCGCCCTCGGGAACCCCAGTTAAACGTAGGTTTTTCTTCCTCAGGCTGTCATTTATTTCCCTTAATCTGTCTTCATGGTCTCTTAATTGTCTGTCTCTTTTTTCCTCAGTTTCCCTCTTTGCCATCAACTTGTCTTCTCTGTCACTCACTCATTCTTCCACCTCGTTAACCCTCGTTGTTAGGACTTCTAGTTTGGATTGCATTTCATTCAATTGATTTTTAATTTCTGCCTGATTGGATCTAAATTCTGCAGTCATGAAGTCTCTTGAGTCCTTTATGCTTTTTTCTAGAGCCACCAGTAGCTGTATAATAGTGCTTCTGAATTGGCTTTCTGACATTGAATTGTAATCCAGATTTTGTAACTCTGTGGGAGAGTGGGCTGTTTCTGATTCTTTCTTTTGAGGTGAGGTTTTCCTTCTAGTCATTTTGCTCAGTGCAGAGTGGCCAAAAACAAGTTGTATTGGGAAAAGGAGAAAAAGAGAGAGAAAGAAGGAAAGAAAAGAGAAAAAGAAAAAAGAGAAAGAAGAAAAAAAAAAGGAAAAAAGAGAAGAAAAAGAGAAAGAAAAAGAAAGAAAGGAAAAAAAAAGGGGTGGGGGAAGCAATCAGAAATCAAAAAGAAAAACCAAAAAACAAAAAACAAAAAACAAAAAAACAAAAACCACGGGGGAGTATCTTCCGATTCTGTGTACTTTAAGTCCCTTGACTTCCCCTGGAACTGGTCCGTCTAGCCGGTCTTCTGGGGGAGGGGCCTGGTGTGATTTTCAGGTGTTAGCACCTGGGGGAGCTGCTCTGCCCTCCGCCTGGTGCAGGGCTCAGTGGGGGGTGTTTACCCCGTGAGGCCCCAGGAGGAGCAACCCCAGTGGCTACGGCAGCTCAGGAAACCTGGAGTCAGCCCCCGCAGTAGCTCCGGGGCTCTCCGTCTGCAGGGCCTGGAGGCTCCGGGGCGGGGCCGCTGATCTGCTCAGCTCCGGGCAGGAGCGTCCTCGCTGTCCTGGGCCCTCCCGGCCTCTGCCTGTCCCGGGGGGAGGCCGGATCCTGGGCTGTGTCCCGGCGCCCTGTGCTCCGGGGCCTGCGCTGTTGGATTCGCGCTCCCGCCCTGCAGCCCCCTCCGCGGAGCCGCCGCCCGAGCCCCTCCGAGCTGCTCCGGGTCCCGCCGTGCGCGCTGCAGCCCTTAGGGAGCTCGGGACACTCTCCCGGGGCGCAGGTGCCTGTCATTGTCCCAGGGAGCCCGAGGGCATCCTCGCCCTCCTGGGTCCTGCTCTAACTCCCTGCGGGCCCCTTTCCGCGGGGAAGGTCGGTGCAGCTCCTGCTCCTCCGGGACGGGGCTCTCCTGTCCTGGGGACACTCGCCCCGGCCTTAGCCCGGCTCCTCGCGGGGCCCCTCCCCCTTGGAGGCCTTTTGTTTCTTTATTTCTTTTTCCCCGTCTTCCTACCTTGATAGAAGCGCGAACTCTTCTCACTGTAGCGTTCCAGCTGGTCTCTCTTTAAATCTCAGGCCGAATTCGTAGATTTTCAGGATGATTTGAAGGTTATCTAGGTAATTTGCTGGGGACAGGTGATTTGGGGACCCTACTCTTCTGCCATCATGCCCCTCCTCCTCAGATTAACCCATTTTAAAGATTTATTTATTTATTTTTTTGAGAGAGGGGGAGAATGGGGGGGGGGGGCAGAAGGAGAGACAGAGATAGTGTCTTAAGTAGACTCCATACTAAGCACAGAGCCCAGTGCAGGGCTCCATCCCAGGACTCTGAGATCATGACCTGAGCCAAAACCAAGAGTTAGATACTTAACTAGGCCACCCAGGTGCCCTGAAGTGACTTTCTTAGTTAGAAAAATATTTACATTTACCTTGAAGGAACAGATAAAGCATGCATGACATTCTAAATCTATTGTCATCATAGAAAAGGTTTGCAGATTTGGAATTAATTTCTCTAACAGAAGAATGTATAGTTTATCTTTAATCTGACAACTTTATAACTTTTTAAAATATTCTCCCTTGAAATAGCAAACAACTGAGTGATAGATAAGATGCTCCTGATAAGTCTTCTTCTCATTATAAAGTATTATAAGGAGTCTACTAATTTAAATTACCCCCATCCATGGCATCTCAGGGCAGTTTATACAAGCACTGCACGTGAGGGCAAGATTGACTTTTCTATCAGGGTTCCTTTCAAGATTTGTGTCCATTCAACAGATAGGTCAAGTAGGAAAGCCAAATCGATCTTTGTATTTTAAAAATTAGATAAGAAATGTAAATATATTTTTTAAAAGATTTTATTTACTTATTTATTTGAGAGAGAGAAAGAAAGTGGGGGGAGAAGCAGAGGGAGAGGGACAAGCAGTCTCTGCATCCAGCACGGAGCTGGATGTGGAGCCAAATCCCACGGCCCTAGGATCATGACCTGAGCTGAATTCCAGAGTCGGACACTTAACTGACTGAGCCACCCAGGTGCCCCAAGAAATGTAAATAGGTTTTTACTGTTCCTACTTACAGTGGTTTAATTATGTTGTAAGTCCAAACCTCTGGACTAGAGAATAAATCCCACATTCTCTTGTATGTAGAGTTCAAAGCCTTCTGAGATTGCACTTTTATTTGATGGCTCACCTGTAATTTTCTATACTGTACATTTTTTTCATGGTATTCATTCTATGTATATTACTGTTCTCCCTCCTTCCCTCAGTTTTTTCCTCATCTGGTTCTCAAAATTCCACCCATCCTTCAAGCCATAGGACCTGCCTGAATAGCAAATGTTGTTTGAATGAAAGACCTTCTGTTCATTTCTTTTGAGGTAGCTTTCTTAACTTGTAATTACATATCCATTTACTTGTTGACCTGTTTGTTTATATTTATAACTAGAACGAGATCCACAAATGGGGACCGTGACCATTAAATAAATGTTTGCACCTAGGTCAATGGCTAGCATAAAATGAGTGCTTTACAACAGTGTATCAGATGATTCATTATCTTACCTAGCAGTAATTAATATTTTCCTTTTCTGTTCTCAAAATCTGTATTTATACAGAGTAGATACTCAATAACTATTGAATTAGAATAAGATTCTGTAAGTGGCTCAGACTTTTTGTTTGTTTGTATTTTTGTTTTTGCTTTGTAGTTATATCTGACCCCAGTGGTAAAAGCACAAGTGGAATTTTGATTGCTGGAGTGTCGTGTAGTTGAGATGGAAAGTTATTTGGAAGTGTGCCTGATGCTGAACATCAAATCTTTAGTTGTTCACTTACCACAGTCATGTCTGTATATGTTATTTCACAGCAATGTGCAAATTGCTTATGACTGTACCCAGTAGAATGGTACTCTATCTGAGCTCATTTGCAGCAGTTTAAAAACAAACTCTAGAGCCCAATATCACAACTGTTTTCTTCCTTTTTGATCTTACCTCATTAGGGGGACAGGGTAAGGGTTGTATAATGTGCTGAAATCTGTCAATACTTTGTGTTTCTTATTCATTAAAACCTTCAGATGCTGTTTTCCTAGTGGCTCCATTTACCAGGGAGGGCGAGGAGAAAAACACTAAACAGGTGTTCTTGACTTGAAAAACAGCAATTTCAAGCAACTCACAAGGGGGGAAGTTGGAAATTTTCAGATTCTGAAGTTGTCACTGGGAGATAAATTTGGGTTACACATTCGCCTCTCATAAACAGACTTTCTTTAACATAAATTTCTGCAGTGCATGAGGCACCTGATTTCTCTGGGGGCAGACATGCTTCACGGAGCAATCGTGCTGCAAAGAGATAGTGTATATTTTCCCAGCCTTCTTCCAAATGCACAAAAATGAGCTGGAGGAGTAGTATGCTGAGCTGCTAATATGGAATTCTAGCTTGCCCTGGCTGGGAGTAAAATACCTATGGTAAATATTTGGCTTGATTGATGGGAAAGTGTCTGAATTTTGAGTAACCTAAATTCAAGCTTAAATGTTTCTGTAATACCATAAGAAGATTATTTGTCAAATAAACAATGAGGTATATTACGTATCTTATACAAAAGGGTTGCACAGTACTGTGTTTGCTTCTGAGGTAGCAGCTATCTGAAGCAAGGGGAAAGTTAAAAGAGATAATTCTTATAGCAGTGCTTCTTAAAATGTGGTCCCCAGGCCAGTTGCATTAGCATTACATGGTAGCTTGTTAGAAATACATCTTCTTGGGCTACATTCTAGAAATTTTGAATCAGAAATTCTGAGAGTGGAGTCTAGCAATCTGTGTTTTAGCAAGTGCTCCAGGTAATTTTGATATATGCAAAAGTTGGAGAACCATTCTTCCATCAGAATTTGATTCATTAATTCATTTGACAAATATTTATTGGCTATCTAATATGTTGTAGGCATTCTTTTTGGCCCTGGTAGTACAGCAGCGTGAGCAAATAGTCAAACTCTTGTTTTCTTGCAGCTTATATTCTAGTAAGCAGTCTGTGAAAGTCAAAGGAAATGAGGAATTCATTAGTTTGTGTATGTCATTTGGGGCTTTGTAAGATGCCCTTTTTAGTGACCATGATGTTTGAGGCAGGATTGGCAGAATTTGCTGTGTAAACATTTGGGAACTGAACTGAATTTCATTTTATAAGCTAACTACTTTCCGTTTCAAAGCCAGCTCTCCTGGGACTGGTTTAAAAATCTCTGTCTAGATGCTCAAGATCCATGACTTACCTAAATGGGCAGCTGTTCTGCATGTATTTGTTCTCCCAAATAATTTGTTAATCATCTCTCTGTGCTTGGCTCTCTAGTATGGGCAGTGGAAACGAATTGACTGGCTTGATGCCCAACATCTGGGATCTTACATTACAAAGGACTATCATTGAACCAAATGGCATAAAGGGCATACAACAGACATATAACAGTTAATAGAAAGATGCTTTGGATTATGAAAGAAGTGTGAATAAACATTCTTACCATGAAAAATTGGAGGAATAGTGGATCCTGAGCATTTGGTATTAGGTAGATTAGCATTTGGTATCAGGTAGATTGCCTTTCATCTTATGTTTTTTCCCAACTTTGAAAATTTTCATAGTAAAACATGCAAATAAATCAAAAGACAAGTACAATAAACACCTATATAATATCCTTTAAGATTTACCATCCATGCTGTCTTTCTCTCTCCCCCATATAATACTGTTTTGCCATTCTGTTTGAAAGTTTAAGTTGCACATATTAAAAATATTTCACTCATTAATAATTTAGTCTGGATCTCTTAAGAATAAGGACATTTGCCTAAATTATCATAATGTCATTATCATTCCTAAGAAAATAACAGTTGCACAATCAAAATTCCCCCACTGTGTTTTCTCCATAACATTGATTTATTGAAGGGTTCAAGTTGGTTACTATGTATTATCTCCCAGATTCTTCTTGATTTATCTGTTTCCTCTTGGTGTTATTTAGTGTGTACTTCTATTCCCTGAATTTACTGTGCACTGAAATTTAGATCTAGAGGCTTGGTTGGATTTCATCCAATGGATGTTTGAATGACTATATCATGCCAGTCATAGTTCGCTAAGCTAAGCAGTCTTGCTTCCATGAAGCTCAAATTCTATTTAGGGAAAACATATGTTAAATAGACATATTGGAAACCTATATAAAGATAATTTCCCCTAATGGTAAATGCTATGATGAAATTAAATATGATGACGTGACAGTGACTCACTGACAGCTGGTGACAGGGGATAATCAAGCAAGACCTCATTGTGGAGATGATATTTGAGCTGCAATCTGAATGGAAATAACAGGAAATAGGGAGAGGGCCGAAGAATATCAATTTGCCAGACCCACTGACTGAAACAGAGACTTCCTGGAGTATGTCAAATTTCATGAGTTTGTTGAATGAAGGAAGGAAAATCTTGGGAAATATTTGAAAATTTTAGGAGGCTAATCATGTGAGTCATTGGACGGGGGTTGGTGAGAAGTCTTGATCAATCACATCAAGTGAAATGTAGAGCCTGTTCCCTTTTGTTAGTAACCACACACATATACCCAGCTGGCTGAAGTGATGCCAAAACAATGGACAAAAGGGAGAAAGTCTAAAAAAATCACCAGGAAGCATAATTCAAATTTGCTGAGTACTGTTGATAATATTTATCCTTGCAAGTTCCTGAAATGCCATACAGAACTTCACTGGGAGTTGTATGCCAGAAATATCCAGTGTTCCACTGTGGAAAGTAGGGAAGGTTAGAATTATTCTTAGTTCATCTGCCATGTTTATCATCCTTCCTGTGCCTTCAAAATGTGCATCCTTCTATTATTCACATCTGTTTTTGTGACTTGCTGCATTCTACTGTGGATGCATTTATGAATGTAACTGTATTAAATGCAGGTAAATATGAGTAGTGACATTTATAGTGAATACAGAGGAGAACTGAAGAAGATCTTTTGAGCAGTTTTCATTTGGCCCCTTGGCAGAAAAGCAGTATAGAACTAGACATTCAAGTACACTTGTATGCCATAAGAGTGCAGTAGATAATTGTCTCAGATGAAATATCCACCTACATATGGAGTACACATCTAGTAGGAGGTATCTGGTCCATTGTTAATTTCTCAGCTGGCATTTGACATAGCCCATGGGTGAGGTTTTTTGCCACCTATCAGAGAGATGAAAGGAAATGCTATCTCTGGAAGGATATGGGGAGGGAGCCGACTAAGCTCTGGCTTTTGAAAAGAGGCTCCTCAGAGAGAGTATCACACTGGAGCAACTGACTTTCCTCATCGCTGTGCCCCATAACTGTTCCTCATGATAGGCCTCAGTCTGCCGAGCTGTAAAATGTATTTACTGAAAATGCTTGATGAATTTATGTGTCAGGAAAGACAACTAAAAAAGAAGACATTCATCAGTCATGGAGTATTTCTAAGGATTTGTAATCAATGCTACGGTTCTGTGCCAGTTGAGTTCTGTGTTTGATTTATGTCTGTCTCAGTAAAATGCTGCATGTGTGCTTGTGCTTACCCTCGAGAAGGACCAAAGAGGGTGAATACATTTTTCCATTATAATACAAATACATTTCAGAAAAGTTTGGAGTTAATTTACATAGCTTCAGAAGTCCATAATATGAAGCATTGCTGTCCAGTAAAAATTTCATAGACTTTGAAAATATCCTGTATATACATTGGCCTGTATGATAGCCACTATCCACATGTGGCTGTGGAGCACTTGAAATGTGGTTGGTGTGAAGGAAGAACTGAATTTTTAACTTTAATTGATTTAAATAGCCACATATAGTTGGTGTCTACTATCTTAGAATAGATCTAAAGAGATGTTGAGGAAATGCTTTTAAAAGTCAACAACTGAGTATGCAGTCTGCCAGTTTGATTATTTTATTCTTGGATTCCAATTATTAGTATATTTTCTCATGTTTAAATGTGCACCAGTTTCCGCTCCCCTGTTACTTCCTTCCCCCTCCTGGTTTTACACACACACACACATACACACACACACACACAGAGGCATCAACGATGGATGTTTCCTACAGTTCAGATTTACTCTTTTAGATTCAGCCAAGAGCTCTGATTAAGTTTTTTTTTTTTTAAGGAAATATATCTATCTAATCCTTATCTCATCAATGGTCTGTCTGAAAATCTCACACTTTCTCCTCAAAATTTCTTGTTTGATGTGTAAAAATCCAAGTTTAATATTAAACAACTTATAATTTGATTAATAAAAATTAATCTCCCATCGTGTGTTGAAAATGCACCACTGTGTTTCCTGTTACCCAAAGTTGAAGTCATCCATATTTCCCACACTTTTTTACACTCCTCCTCAACTCAATCAACATATGCGGGCAATTTTTTAAGACAAAATATGGAATGTTTCATCTTGCTGAGTGGCCATGCTGATCTTCTTTTTATCATTCTAACTTTAGTGTGTACTCCTGAAGCAGTACAGTTTTTCCTTTCTAATGACTGTTGGGTTGTAACTAGTTTCCTTTTCCACTGCCCATTTCTTGGTTTAGGTCTTCTTTGACTTCTATGTGTATTATTTCAGTCCCCTAGTTGGTCTTTACTCTCAGTCTCCGTTGAGGTCATGCTAACTACATCTGCTTTTTCTGCATGCATACCACCCTCTGGGTATGTTGGCTTACTCCACTCTTGCGGAATCATTTTCACTTTTCCAGCTATATACTTTTGCTTAATACTACTAGCTCTGCCGAAAGTTGAATTTTCTTATTTATGTATTTAGAACCTACATGCCTAAGTCTTTTAAGATTTATTCTATTTTTCATATATTATTTGCCAACTATATATTGAGTGCATGCTTTTGCAGGCCTGAGTTTTAGTGCTTAACTCATAATAAGACAGGATCTCTGCTTTCAAGGAGCTTACATTGTAATGGGGAATCTGATAAGTAAATGCATTTATGGTACAGTGGGATAAACTTTCATCTCATCAACATCTAGAAACCATCCCAAACCACTTGGCTTCTCTGAACTGATAGAAATTACTTATTGGCCACTTAATTACATTACTCATCTTTGTCTTATGTATTGATTTTACTATTATGTGTTCAACTTATTTCCTCTATTAGATTATAAACTCCTTGAGGGCAGAGAATACATTACACCACTGAATATACCTTATAGCCCCAGCCCACAATATTTAATATAAAAATATATATTAAATACCTAGAAATTAATGAGAGCTGAATTTTACCTTTGGGAATCTTTGCACTGCATAATCATTTTCCTGCCTATATAAAATACAGAAATGTGATGAGAGATGGTGAGGTTTGTACTCACTTTATATTGAATGATGGTTTTAAACAGGTAAATTGAATTTCTTATGCTATTTAAAGCATAATCTGTATTACAAAATGTTAGGTGCTTGTACTTCAGATTTCTCCTGATATAAAATACTTAATAAAAATGAAGTATATAAATTAGAATTATATTTCTAAACTACTATGAAATTTATGAAATATATCTTAATACTTAGAGCCAAGAGTATAATATTATAATTGTTTGGGTGTAAAACCAGATGTTGATTTGTAAAATAATTAGCTTTTTAATTAATGTAGTTGGACTTATGAAGCCCTAATTGGATGAATCAAATTCTTCTAATAGAATAATCTTTAAAAGTAAATATAAGTGAACTATAGCCTTTCAACATTTTTATCAATTAAAAAAATTACTGGATTTTAATCTGTTCCTGGCTTATTTCCAGACATTGACTGTAATACTTTCTGTTAAATTAACTTTCCATAGGAGCTTTTTTTTCTTTGTTTTTGGTTAATTTTAAAAATTAAGGCATAATTGGCCTAAAATAAACCACACATTTAACGTAAAAAACTTCATACATTGGAATATATGTATATGCTGGTGAAGCCATCACAACTGAGATAATGAAAATATTCATCACTCTTAAAATGTTCTCATTCCTGTGTTTCCTCTAACCCTTCTCCTTCTCCCCAGATCCCCAAAGGCAGACACGAATCTGTTTTCTGTCAGCATAGATTTGCCTTTTTTAGAAGTTTATATAAATTAAGTCATATAGTACATGCGCTTTCTTGTCTGGTTTCTTCCCTTAGTATATTTAAGATTTATCCATGGTATAGTGTTTAACAGTAGTTAACAACTTTTTATTTTTGAGTAGAAACACATCTGATTTTTATATATCAGTTGTGTATCCTGAAACTTTACAGAATTTGTTGATTAATTCTAACAGTTGTTTTGACGGAGTCTTTAGGGGCTATATATGCATATATATACATGTTATATAAAATATTATATATATATATATTTGCAAGTAGAGACAGTTTTACTTCTTCCTTTCCAATTTGGATTCCTTTTTTTTTCTAACCTAATGGTTCTGGCTAGGACATCAGTACTATGTTGAACTACTTAGTTTTCAGTATAGATCTTTTCACATCTTTGTCAGATTTAGCTTTATATATTCCATACTTTTTACGCTATTGTAAATGGTATTATTTTTAAATTTCAGGTTCGATTATTTGTTGATAGTATATAAAAATACAATTGGTTTTTACATATTGATCTTTTATCCTACATTTCAGTAAACTCATTTATTAGTTCTAATAGCTTTTTGTAGATTTCACTGGATATTTTTATATCAGTGATCATGTTGACTGAATAAGGAGTTTTATGTGTTTTTTTCCCCCTAATCTTGATGCTTTTATTTCTTTCCATTCCCTGATTGCACTGCCTAGAACCTTTAGTACACTTGTTGAATAGAAATAATAAGAATGCACATTCTTGTCTTATTCCTCACCTGAGGAGGAGAGCATTTGGTCTTTCACTATTAAGCCCTTGAAAATGTGGAGGAAGCTGTCTATTACTAGTTTTGAGAGTTTTTATTAGGAATGAATGTTGGGTTTTGCCAAATGATTTTTCTGCATCAGCGGATAAGATCATGTTTTTTTGTTGTTGTTCTTTATAATGTTAATATGGTAGTTAATATGTTAATATCGCAGGTTACATTGATTGATTTATCAACATTAAGGCATATTGAATTTAGTCATGTCTGTTATTCTTTTTATATATTTTGGGCATTGATATGCTACTACTGTTTGGAAATTTTTGCATCTATGATTGTGAAAGATATTGGTCTATAATTTCCTTTTCTTGTAATGTCTTTCAGGTTTTTATATCAGGGGACTACTGATGTCATAATGTGAGCTGGGAAGTATATCTTCTTGTTTAGTTTTTTGAAGATTTTATGTAGCATTTGTATTGTTTGTTAATTGCTTGGTACAATTAACCAAAGAAGCTATATGTGACTAGTGTTTACTTTCTGGGTAGATTTTTAATAATAGATAAAATTTCTTTAACAGATAATGGATTACTGAAGTTATCTATTTGTTCTGAAGTGAGTTTTGTTAGTTTTGTTAGTGTCTTTCAAGGAATTTGCCCATCTCATCTAACCTGCCACATTTATTGCTATAAGATTGTAATATTTCTTTTCTAATTTTTAATAGCTTAATTGAGTCATAATTCATATACCATACAATTCACCCACTTAAAAGGTAATATTCAGTGATTTTTAGTATTTTCATGGGGTTTTAAAACTATCACCACTATCTATTCTTAGAACAGGTTTTGTTTGCCCTAAAAGAAACTTTATATATATTAGTGGTTACTCCTTATTCTCTTCTCCTTGATAGGCCTGGCAACCACTTTTTGTCTATATCTATTCTCTGAAATTGCCTATTTTGGAAGTTTCACCTAAGTGGAATAATAAAATATGTGATATTTTGAGATTGATTTATTTCATTTAGAATACTGTTCTGATGTTATAGTAAATGTAAGTGCTTAATGCTTTTTATAGCCAAGTAATATTCCATTGGCTGGATATACCATGTTTTATTTATTTGTCGTAAACGAGGGTTTACGACCAACATTTGGATTATTTCCACTTTTTGACTATTATAAATAATGTTTCTGCAGACATTTATTTATACATTTTGTGTAGACATATGTTTTCATTTCTTTTGAGTGCCTGTGAGTGGAGTTACTGGATCATATCTTAACTGCTGTGTTTAACTTCTAGCAGAACTGTCAAACTGTTTTTCATAGTGGCCATACCATTTTACAGTACCATGAGCAATGTTATGATGGTTGTAATTTTTTCACATCCTCATCCAGATGTGTTATTTATTGTTTGCTATTACTGGGTGTGACATGGTATCTCACTGTAGTTGTGTTTATATTTCCTTAGTGACTAAAGTTGAGCATCATTTTTTTTTCTTGAACATCTTTTTATGTGCATATTGGCTAATTGTGTATCTTCTTTAGAGAAATGATTCTTAATTGTTGCTCCATTTCTATTTATTTTATTTTATTTTTTAAGATTTTAGTTATTTAAGACAGAGAGAGAGAACCTGAGAGCACATGCAGGGGAAGTGGCAAAGGAATCAGGAGAAGCAGTCTCCCTGCTGAACAGGGAGACTTTGGGATCATGACCTGAGATGAAGGCAGACACTTAACTGACAGCCAGCCAGGTCCCCCTGCTGCCCCATTTTTATTTATTTATTTATTTATTTATTTATTTATTTATTTATTTAATTTTTATTGGTGTTCAATTTACCAACATACAGAAAAACACCCAGTGCTCATCCCGCCAAGTGTCCACCTCAGTGCCCGTCACCCATTCCCCTCCAACACCCGCCCTCCTCCCCTTCCATCACCCCTAGTTCGTTTCCCCAAGTTAGGAGTCTTTATGTTCTGTCTCCCTTCCTGATATTTCCCAACATTTTTTTCCCCTTCCTTTATATTCCCTTTCACTATTATTTATATTCCCCAAATGAATGAGAACATACACTGTTTGTCCTTCTCCGATTGACTTATTTCACTCAGCATAATACCCTCCAGTTCCATCCACGTGGAAGCAAATGGTGGGTATTTGTCGTTTCTAATTGCTGAGTAATATTCCATTGTATACATAAACCACATCTTCTTTATCCATTCATCTCTCGATGGACACCGAGGCTCCTTCCACAGTTTGGCTATTGTGGCCATTGCTGCTAGAAACATCGGGGTGCAGGTGTCCCGAAGTTTCATTGCATCTGAATCTTTGGGGTAAATCCCCAACAGTGCAATTGCTGGGTCGTAGGGCAGGTCTATTTTTAACTCTTTGAGGAACCTCCACACAGTTTTCCAGAGTGCTGCCCCATTTTTATTTTTTTTTCCCATTCTTTTTTTTTTTTTTTTTTTTTATTTATTTATATTTATGATAGTCACAGACAGAGAGAGAGAGGCAGAGACACAGGCAGAGGGAGAAGCAGGCTCCATGCACCAGGAGCCCGATGTGGGATTCGATCCCGGGTCTCCAGGATCGCGCCCTGGGCCAAAGGCAGGCGCCAAACCGTTGCGCCACCCAGGGATCCCGCTGCCCCATTTTTAAATTAGGTTTTTGCCTTTTCACTGTTGGCTTGTAAGAGTTCTTTACATATGGAAGTTTCTTATCAGATACATGGTTTTCAAATGTTTTCTCTCATTCTCTGTATTGTCTTTTCATTTTTCAGTGACATTATTTGCAGTAAAAATTTCTTAATTTGATGTCATCCAATTTAAACATTTTTTTCTTTTGTAACTTCCCTTATTCTTTTGATATCCGTAAAATCTATGGTAATATCATCCTCTCAATCCTGATACTGCTAACTTGTGCCTTTTTTTCTTTACCTGGTTAAATGTTTATTTGTGTTATTGATCTCAAAAAAGCCCAGTTTTAATTTCATTGAATTTTTTCTGTTTATTATTATTTTTTATTTCTGCATTATTTCCTTTAGTTTTCTCATATTAGATTTTATTACTCTTCTTTTGCATGTATTTTTAAAAAATTTTAATTCCACTAGAGTTAACATACAGTGTTATATTTGTTTTAGGTGTACAATATAGTGATTCAGCAATTCTGTATATTACTGAGGGCTAATCATGATAAGCATACTCTTAATCCCTTTTACCTCTTTCATTCATTCCTCTACCCACCTCCCCTCTTGGTAACCATCAGTTTGTTCTCTATAGTTGCAAATCTGTTTTGTGGTTTGTCTTTTTTACTCTTTGTTCATTTGTTTTGTTTCTTAAAATTCCATATATGAGTGAAATCATATGGTATTTGTATTACTATGACTGACTTATTTTGCTTAGCATTGTACTCTCTAGGTCCATCTGTATTATTGCAATTGGCAAGATTTCATTCTTTTGAATGCCTGAATTCCATTGTGTGTGTGTGTGTGTATGTGTGTGTATATATATATATATGTATGTATATATATCTCACATCTTTTTTATTCATTCATCTATCATTGGTTATTTGGGCTGCTTGTATAACTTGATTATTGTAGATAATGCTGCAGTTTACATAGGGGTGCATATATCCTTTAGAATTACTGTGTTTGTATTCTTTGGGTAAATACCCAGTAGGGTGATCAAAGGGTAGTTCTATTTTTAATTTTTTTCAGGAACTTCCATCCTGTCTTCCTGACTGGCTGTACTAGTTTGCATTCCCACAAAGAGCACACACATGTACCTTTCTCTCCATATCCTTGCCAACACTTGTTATTTCTTTCTTTCTTTTTTTTTTATTTTAGTCATTCTAACAGGCATGAGGTGATATTTCATCATAGTTTTGATTTGCATTTCCCTGATGATGAGTAACATTAAGCATCTTTCCATGTGCCTGTTTGCCATCTTTACGTCTTCTTTGGAGAAATATCTGTTCATCTCTTCTGCTTGTTTTTTAATTGGATTATTTGTTTTTGGGTGTTGAGTTTTATAAGTTCTTTATGTATTTTGGATACTGGCCATTCATTGGATATGCCATTTGCAAATATTTCCTCCCCTTCAGCAAGTAGTCTTAGTTTTATTAATTGTTTCCTTTGCTGTGCAAAAGCTTCTTATTTTGACATAGTTCCAATAGTTTATTTTTGCTTTTGTTTCCTTTGCCCTCAGGACACCTATCTAGAAAAATGTGGCTGTGGTCGATGTTGGAGAAATTACTCTCTGTACTCTCTTCTCGGAGTTTTATGTTTTCCAGTCTCACATTTAGGTCTTTCATCCATTTTAAGTACATTTTTGCGTATGGTGTAAGAATGTGGTCCACTTTCATTCTGTTGCATATATCTGTCCAGTTTTCCCAGCACTTTTGTTGAAAGGACTATCTTTTTCCCATTGCATATTCTTATTTCCTTTGTTGAAGATTAATTGACCATATAATTGTGGGTTTATTTCTGGGTTCTCTGTTTTGTTTTTGTGATCTATGTGTCTATTTTTGTGCAAGTACAATACTCTTTTGATTATTACAGCTTTGTAATGTAACTGGAAGTTCAGAATTGTGATGCCTTAGCTTTTCTTTTCTTTTTCAAGATTGCTTTAGCTATCCAGGGTCTTTTTTGGTTCCATATAAATTCCAGAATTGTTTATTCTAGTTCTGTGAAAAATGCTGTTGGTATTTTGATAAGGATTGCATACATTTATAGATTGCTTTAGGCAGTATGGACATTTTAGCAATATTTGTTCTTATCCATGAACATGGAATATATTTCCATTTGTTTATGTTGTCTTCAATTTCTTTCATCAGTGTTTTATAGTTTCCAGAATATAGGTCTTTCACCTCTTTGGTTAAGCTTATTCCTGGATTTTTTTTTTTTAGTCTAATTGTAAATGGGATTGTTTTCTTAATTTCTCTTTCTGTCACTTCATTATTAGCATATAGAAATGCAATTGATTTTGTATATTGATTTTATATCTGGTGACCTTACTGAATTCATTTATTAGTTCTAGTAGCTTTTTGGTGGAGTCTTCAGGGTTTTCTATATATAGTATCATGTCTTCTGTAAATAGCAAGTTTTACTTCTTCCTTACCATTTTGGTTGCCTTTTGTATCTTTTTTGGTCTAAGTGTTGTGGCTAGGAATTCCAGTATTGTGCTGAATGAAAATGGTGAGAGTGGATATCTTTGTCTTGTTTCTGACCTTAGGGGAAAACTCTTATTTTCTCCCCATTGATGTGATGTTTGCTTTCAGTTTTTCAAATAAGACCTTTATTATATTGATGTATTTTTCCTCCAAACCTACTTTGTTAAGGGTTTTTATCATGAATAGCTGTTTGTGCTGTCAAATGCTTTTTCTGCATCTGTTGAAATGATCATATGGTTTTTATCCTTTCTCTTATTGATGTGATAAATCATGTTTATTGTCTTTATCAACAACAGCTACTTATCTCTCTCCCTTTCTGAATGATAGTCTTGGTGGATAAAGGATGCTTCATTGCAGGTTTTTTTTCTTTAAGCACTTCATGCATCTCCCTGCTTGCCTGGAAAGTTTTTGTTGAAAAATCTGCTGATAGTCTTATGGGGTTTCCTTTGTATGTAACTGTTTTTTTTTTTAATCTTTTTAAGAAAGGGAATGTGGGAGGGGCAGAGGGAGAGAGAGAGAGAGGATCCTAAGCAGATTCCATGCCAAGTACAGAATCCAGTGCAGGGCTCAGTCTCACCATCCTGAGGTCATGACCTGAGCCAAAATCAAGAGTTGGACACTTAACCAATTGGGCCCCCCACAGGTGCCCAACTACTTTCATTTGCTGCTTAAAATCTTTTTTTCTTTATGACTTCTTTTTGCCATTTTAATTATGTGTTTTGATTGGACCCCCTTAGGCTGATTTTCTTGGAAGTGCTCTGTTCCTCCTGGGTCTGTATTTCTGTTTCCTTCTCCACATTTGGGAAGTTTTCAACTGTTATTTCCTTACATAAATTGTCTGCCCCCTTTTCTCTGTCTTCTCCTTTTGAGATCTCCATAATGTGAATATTATTATGTGTGATGGTATCACTGATTTCCCTTAATCTATTTTCATTTGTTGCTAATTTTTCTCTCTCTTATTCAGCTTGATTGCTTTCTATTACTCTGTCCTTCAGGTCACTTATCCATTCTTCTGCTTCCTCTAGTTTGATATTTATTCAATCTAGTGTATTGTTTAATTTCAGTTATTGAGTTCTTTATCTTTGGTGGGTTCTTTTTAATGTTTTCTATCTCTTTAAGTGTCTCACTGAGATCCCCCCCATTTTTTCTAGTTCAGTCAGTATCTTTATTACTTTTACTCTAAATTCTTTATCAATAATATTATCTCCATTTTGTTTAGTTCTTTTGCTGCAATTTTGTCCTATTCTTTCATCAGGACATGTTCCTCTGTCTCCTCATTTTGTCTAACTCTGTCTCCTCATCTTGTCTAACTCTCTGTGTCTCTTTCTCTGTGTTAGGAAAGTCAGCTATGTTTTGCACTTGAAAGTAGTAGCCTTATAAAGAAGAGGTCCTATAGTGCCCTGAAATGCAGTGTCTTCTGTTCGTCAGAATCTGGCGCTTCAAGGTTGTCTCTTATGTGCATTGTGTACACCCTAATATTGCAGCTGAGTCATTTTTGCCTTTAGTCTAGTCATCTGCAATGCCGCTTTTTACATGTTGTGGGCAGGGTTTAGTCCCTGTGTTGTAAATTGACCAGTCTAGGGCCACCTTGGGCTTGACTTGGGTCAGACTAGCTGTTAACCAGAAATGCAGTCAGAAGAACTACAATGTGCTCTCCCTATGTTGTTCCTTGAGAAGCTTTATTTGGTGGGTGGGGCCTACAGTCAGACCAGCTGTGTGCTTCCAGCCCACTGCTGGGGCTGCAGTCTGACTGGTATGTGTGATTATCTTTCCCTCTTCCCTGGGCAGGGGCCACTTTGTAATGGTGATGATCCCTGTTGTGGCTGTTATCACCCTGCCATGTTTGTGACACTGCTTTGGATGGGCTCTGGCCAAGGGCCTATTGGAGGTGGCAGGTCTACAGGAGAACATGGGGGAAGGGTGTGGTGCTAACACGTTAGGTGGTGAGTGTTGGTGCTGTGCTGGTTCCCATGGGGTCTGCATGTCTTGGCTGGGGGGCAGGAAAATAGTGTGGGCCAGCTGCTTTGTTCCTGGGAAGTCTCCCAATAAACCCTGCTCTTCTAATACATGCTATGAGATTAGTAAATAAATCTTTCTTCTGCTTACTCCACGTGTTTTAAAACTGCTGCTTCTGTGCTGTATCCCTGCAGGGCAGTTTGTTGTCCTGTCTCTTTAAGGTGGAGACTCTGTGTCCTCTTGCCCTCTGGTTCTCCCAGAGCTGAGCTGCTGATTTTTAAAGTTCCTGGTTTTAAGCCCTGCTGATGGTAAGAACTCAGGAAATTATACACCTCTCAGTTTCTTGTGGATTCCTCATGCCTGGGGTGGTTGGTGTGAGGCTCAGGTCCTCTCCCTTTTTCATACCTGTGGTATTCCTCCCAGGACAGTCCTGAAGGTATGTTTAGCTCCCGTTCCACCTCTGTCCTTCCTACCATCTTCAATGTGGCTTCTTTCTTCTTTCTGTGTATTTGTTGTGGAGTCTGTTCTCCCAGTCTTCAGGTCATTTTCTGGGTTATTTACACTGATGTGCATGTAACCTAGTTGTATTTGCAGGATGAGGTGAGCTTTAGGGTCTTCCTACTCTACCATCTTCCCTGGAAGTTTCTCTTGAAGTTCTCTCCTTAAGTGTAAAATTGCTTAACACATAAGGTTTTCCTGATGAATTTATTTCTTTATGTTTTTGAAGTAAACTTCTTTATCCTAGGTAATATTCTTTTCTCTGATTTCAATTTTGTCTTGTATTACAGAGTCAATTTAGCTTTCTTTTGATTAGTATTACTATGGTGTATCTTTTTCCATCATTGCTTTTATCTTATTGATGTCTTTTTAAAAAAGATTTTATTTATTTATTTATTTTAGAGAGAGAGCGAGGAGGGGGAGGGGCAGAGGGAAAAGAAGAGAGAAAATCCTAGGCAGACTCTGTGCTGAGCACAGAGCCTGATGTGGGGCTTGATCTCACAACCATGAGATCAGGACCTCAGCCAAAATCAAGAGTCGGATGCTTAGCTGCCTGAGCCACCAATGCGCCCCTAACTTAGTGTCTTTTTATTTGAAGTGTGTTTCCTACAAGAAACACATAATTGGGTATTGCTTTAGTCTCCAAACAGACAAAATTTGCCTTTAATTGGAGTGTTTAGAACATTTATATTTTATATTATTGTTGATAAAGTTTAAATTTACCATCTTCCTTTTTTTCCACCTATTCTTTCTTTCCCTAATTAGATAGAATGTTTGATTCTCACTTGTCTCCTTTGTTGACTTATAGCTATGATTCTTTGCTTTATTATTTTGATGGTTTCTTTAGGATTTATGATATACATATTTAACCACAGTCTACCTTCAAATGATATTATACCACTTCACATATCTAAAGGAACCTTATAATAGTATATTTCCATTTTTGACTCCCAGCTTTTGTGATATTTTTTGGTTATACCACTTTCTTTTAAATATGTTATAAATCCCATCTACATTGCTAAATATTATTTTTGTTTAGACAGTCAGTTATTCTCTATATGGGTAAATAATAGGAAATTGTTTATCCATGTAGCTATTGTTTCTGTTATCTTTCATTTGTATAGATTCCTACTTCCATCTGGTATCATTTACTAGTATTTCTGCCTGAAAGATTTTCCCTAACATTTTTCTAGTACAGTTTTGTCAGTGATAAATTCTTTCAACTGTTGTATGTCTGAAAAAAAAAAAACTTTGTTTGCTTAAAAAAAAAAACTAAATAGATTTTACTTTTTAGAACAGTTTTAGGTTCACAACAAAATTGAGGGGAAGGTACAAGATTTCTCATATACCTCCTGCACTAAATATGTAGACTTCCTCCCCCTGTTATTTACATTCCTCACCAGAGGGATACATATCCTACAACTAATGAACCTGTATTGACACATCATTATCACCCAGAATCCTTAGTTTATATTAGTGTTCACTCTTGATGTTACAAATTCTGTGGGTTTATACAAATATGTAAAGACATGTATCTATCATTTGCAGTATCATGCAGAATAGTTTCACTGCTCTAAAAGTCCTGTGATTACTTCTCCCTTCCCCAGCCCCTGTCTACCACTGATCTTTTTAATGTCTTCATAGTTTTGCCTTTTTCAAAATGTCATGTAGTTGGAACCTTACAATATGTAAGATTGGCTTCTTTCACTTAGTAAGATGCATTTAAGGTCTTCTATGCATTTTCATTGCCTGATAGCTCATTTCTTTTTAGCATTGAATAATATTGCATCATCTGGATATACCATAGTTTATTTATCCTTCCATCTACTGAAAGACATAGTGGTTGCTTCCAAGTGTTGAATAAAACTGTTATAAATATATGTGTGCAAGTTTTTGTGTGGGCATAAGATTTTACCTTTACTGAGTGTGATTGTTCTTCATATTCAGAGGCCATGCCCATTATAGGAGATGCCCCAACTTGTACCTTTGATCCACCTTTTCCAGTCCTAGCCTCCTGCTACCTTACTGCTGGGGCCTAATCTTTTGATTATTCTATCTCTTAACCAGGGTTGACATTTATTAAATACTGTTTAATAACATTTTAGGGTAGATTCATCTTGTCTTTGGATTATAACTATAGGGTATATAATTTTCTAAGAGCCTTTCACTTCTTAGCTATAATTACCAAGTGTTTTTAGCCATTTGTTTTATTCCTAGTTTCACACTATGGGACTCAGAGCTCATCAGCATAAGGGAATGAGGAGTAATTTTGGTTAAGTGTATTTTTTATTTTTGTGTCTTTAAGGGATAATACGATGACTATACATTTATTATTTTAATGTCTTAAAATCTCTTAAAATGTATTTGATTATATTTTCCTACTTTGCATATATTTACTTAATAAGAATCTCTTAATTCTAAGAACTAGATATAAATGTAAGTTTCAGAAAGCTCATTTTTATTGAACTGGATTTCTTAAACATGAGGAATTTTAAAGCTGAGTTATATGGGTTTAGTTATTACATATAATAAAATATGGTTATCATGTGGACTAACTTTACTATCCATCTGAATATATGAGGAATTACATGGCAATAAGGGTTAGGATGTTTTGAGAATATTTTCAGTTTGCCAGTATAGGAGAAATTCTTATGGCTGACCTGATGGCAGAAGATCTAGTTGGATAGGATGATTGTGGAAAATGCTGCCTTGAACAGAGCTATGGTAGTCATGCCACACAATCATCTTTCCTTCCATAATTATAAGTCACTGGTTGTCTGAAAGGTACTTCACAAAATCCAAATTTCACCACCTGTTACTCCTGATGGCTAAGATTATTAATAATTTTTATCCTCCTCCCCCCTGCTTTGCTGCATTTGTGTATAATGCACATGGAGTTTTTCTGTAGATTTAAAAAAAAAAACAATTTAACAACCTTTTGACTTACAGAATATATTTTCTAAATTTGTAATTGACACATTAATATAATCCAAATAACTATAGACATTGGCTTTAAAAGATTTTAAATATGATCATTTCATTAATCAAAAGATATTTTGGGTAAATCTATCATTGGTTTGAATGGAGAAATAGCAAAGAAATATAAATACAATATATTTTATTAATTAATGCCCTATCCTTGTCTTTCTTATCACCAGTAGTTAATGTATGTTATCTATGGCACTTCAGACTGCCATATCTTTAGCTTCTACAGAGCCCAAATATCAAGGCTTGGTGACAATAGTTTATTTTACTGTCAGCAGGATAAGTAAGTACCTCAGCATTCCAGGCCCCATAGAATTCCTATAGCCATTGCTGGGAGCTGAATATATTGACATCTAGTCACTTGGCAATTATAGCCTTCACATGAGAAGCTGATGTCAAAGGTGATTGGTATTTCTTCTTCATGCATTCTAAATACCAGGAACGCCAGAGCTGATTCAGAGCTCCTGTCAAATTCTCTAGATTTTTGACATATGACCATTGGTCAATAGTTTCAAGTTAGCATTTTCAGTGTGCCTCCAGGTTTCAAGTTTTCCTGTAGGGCTTCTAGAGTTGGAAAAGTGGCCTGGAGGTGAGACAGTGGGAAGAAAGCATATAATAATATGTTAGTAAATCTGAAAGTAATTAAGATTGGTTTAAAAATTATTTTTGTAAGAAGCAAAATTGCCCATGCATCTGATTCTGTGATCCTTGGGCCCAAGAAAGGTGGACAAAGAACCCTTGAATTTAAATTTGCATGGTAGTATAGTTCTCTTCTTTTTTAAGTAAACATTGGGAGTGACTTTTTGGGGTTTTCACATCAAATCTCACAAAGTCAAAAAACTAAAGGAGTGCTGATTGTTTATAAGCTAGGAATATAATAGTCTCATGGCATGAAAATTTCCTTGGGCTGTTTTTTGACAACAGTAAGATGAATGGTGTATACTGATTGTAATTTACAATTATGCCTTTGAATGCTGTCATAGAAATTATCTTATATATTGGGGAATCACAATAGATGTGTTCATATAAATGAAAGACAGTTGACTAGATATAGGATTAGACTTTTTAAAGATTTTATTTACTTATTTGAGAGAGATAGAGATAGAGGGAGGGAGCAGAAGAGAAAGGAGAGGAAGGGGGAAAGAATCTCAAGCAGATTGCATGCTGAGTGCAGAGCCCAAAATGGGGCTCAATCTCATGACAACACTGAGATCATGATCTGAGCTGAAACCAGGAGTCCATGGCTTAATCAACTGAGCCACCCAGGCATCCCTGTAGGACTAGATTTATTTAATATTGTCCTAGGAGTAAAAACGAAGGTCAGTGAATAAAACTTACAGAAATGGAAGGAAGAATTTACCAGAAAGTGGAATTATTTAAAAAAAATATGAAATAGTTCTTCCTCTAGGTAGTGAATTCCTTGTTGCTAAATTGGATGGTAAGTATTGGGGCACGTAGCCCTGATATCATTCTCATTTACTGAGTATTTAATGTTTATCTTTGTTATAGTAACAAACTCATAGGCTTCTGAGGACAGATAAACTTAGCTTAAGGCAGTGAAGGAATGGTGCCAGTGGAAAATCGGAAAATGCCTTCTCTGCTTAAAGTTATTGAGATTTGAATAAAAATAAAGTCCATTGTGCTGGCTAAACAAAACTTGTCATTTGGCTAAGCACTGAATCTATTGTAGTAGGCATATTCATATGCAGGATTTTTATTTTATCATTAAAACCCATACTACATTATTCAGGTTTTATAAATAAGGGACTCAAGATTAAGGGAAGTTGGGTAATGCATCTATTTGATAGCTACTATTCAATGGAAGAGTTTAGGATCAAACTTCAAGTACACTGTATCATGGTTAATTTATTTGATCTTCCTAATAACGCAGATATTAAGAAATTGTATCATTTATCTAAGGCTTCCAGGTAGTTTTTGAAAAAGCCCAAACTGGTACTGGTATCCAAGTCAGTTTGGATTCTTTCATTGACATCTGTTGATGCCAGTGCCATTTTATAGATGAAACAATTGGGTCCTTGGGGGAGGGTTAGTTATATATAATTTCAGGTTTGGTGCCACAAGGAAAATGAGAGAGGGAGACTCAAATGAGTCAGATGCTCATTTAAACAAAATAGTTGCTCACCCACAAATAAGGTACGGTGAGTGTAGTGGGTCAGATAGTGTCCCCCCAAAATTCATGTCCATTCAGAACCTCAGAATATGACTTTATTTGGAAATAGGGACTTTGTACTACAATTAGTTAAGGATCTAGAAATACAGATATAATGAGTTAAGCATCTAAGAATGAAATCATCCTAAAATTAGGGTGGGCCCTAAATCCAATGACTGTTGCCCTTAGAGGAGCACAGGACACATAGAGGACAGGCACAAAGGAGGTAGAGATGTAGAGGAGGCCATCCATGTAAAGGAGGAAGCAGATACTGGGGTTAAGTGCTGCTATAAGCCAGGTGATGCCAAGGGGGTGCCAAGGATTTCAATAGCCACTGAAAGCTGGTATAGAGGTAAGGGACAAATCATTCCTGAGGGCCTCTGGAAAGAAGCAACCCTACGGATTCCTTGATTTCAGACTTCTAGCTTTCATAAATGTGAAAGAGTAAATTTCTCTTGTGTTAAGCTGGACAGTTTTGTGGTACTTGGTTATAACAGCCTCAGGAAACTAAATGGTGAGATATTCTAAAAAGTCTGCCTTTCCCTCACCTCCCCTTCCCACTCACCCATACATGTATATGCTTTATAGCTTTGGGTCCCTGAAAATATCGCCACTTGAATGCTATTGAAGTATATTCTTAATAGATTCCTATCAAAATAAAAATATGTTACCTGGGAAGAGTAACATATCAAGTATTAATGTAATAGCAGAATTCTCTAAAAAAATGATGATTACTTTTAATATCTTAGTATAGAAGCTCTTATGCTGATTCAGACAGTATTTTAACAGGATTTGAGGGAGGATATTTGAAGGTAAAAGTCAAATGCTTCTGGCTATTAGTTTCTGAGAGTTGCAATTATTATAAATCATGGATATATCTTTAAAGCATATTTTATATCATATTAATGTACTGAAACTCATGGTGATATAGAATACTTGATTATAGTTTGCAGCCCAAAGGAAGATATTTTAAAAGCAGTAGATTTAAATTTAGTATTGAATGTGTTCTCTATTTTTCAAGTATAGTAGGACTGCAAATTCATGTGCTAGCTGAAAATCTGAGAAGATAATTAAGCCTATATTTCTTACCACTTTAGGTTACTTGGAAGGGTAAATATTTTAATGGGTACAATTTCTATCTACTTTCTCTTCAGGTGCTTGTGTGCAGGCTTTATTAAGCATAAAGAAATGAACCCGGTCTAAATTTATGACAAGTCTTTTTATTCATAATAGAATAAAGCATAATTTTTACTTCCTCTGCATAAAATGCACATACATCTCCCATATAAATTTGAATTATTTTTCTCATTTTCTTAGAGATGGTGATTTCTTAAGAAAAATTCTAGCAAAACTTCTGAAGTGATAGTGAGAGAGGAGAACTAGGGGTGAATGATGAATTTAGGAGTTCTTTCATTTTTTTTAAGCCTAAGATTTGTACTAGCTTATTTGTACTATCAGTGGAGTGCTTGAAATTCTTTTTATTTTCTTGTTCTACCTCATTGGTTTCTGTAAATATTATTTATATATTATTCTAGATAGGGATTTCTTAACGTTGCACTATTGACATTTTACACCGGGTAATTCTTTGTTTTGGGGTGCCGTCTTGTGCATTGTAGGATGTGCAGCAGCATTTTTGGTTTTACCCACTAGATGCCAGTAGCACTCCTAAATAGTGACAACCTGGAACCTCTCCAGATTATGCCAAATGACCCCTGAGGAGGAATATCACCCCTGAATGAGAAGCACTCAAGTTTGCTTATATAGTTTCTCCTTGATGTTAAATCTCTCAAAGGACTTCCTGAAGATTTGGGAATAGTTGGTTGCATCCTTTGATTTTGCCTCGTATCACTGATATTACAGACTATTGGAATTTTAGAATTTATTCCAAAGCTTCAAAATTCAAAATTTGAGATTCAGTAAGCTATGACTTACCTTATTGAGCCACAGAATGATAGCCATTGGTCTAGACTCTGTCATGCTGTATCTTATACTCCTGTTTACCTTCCCTCGATTTTAGGATTCATTCATGCTGTTATGCATTTTAATTTTTCTTTACTCTTATGTCTAAAAATCTCTTCTGTCTTTATCTACCTTTTTTTTTTTTTTTTCCAGAATTTCCTTCTTCATTATCTAGAGTTCCAGCGTCTCCATTCTGCTTCATGGGCATTTCTAGTTTAGTGCATTAGAGTAAAAAAATTAGTATACTTTTTTGGGGGGGCTTGCATCATAATTTAGGTGCATTAGATCTTTTTTTGTATTTAATCGTCTAATTCATTCTTTCATTTAGCAAGTATTTATTAGGTATTTTCCAGAGTCAGGCCTTGTACAAGATTCTGGGCATCTAGTAATAAATGAGACTGCTGGTAACTATTGAACCAAAGATAACTTTTTAAAAAGATTTATTCATTTATTTTAGAGAGAGCAAAAGAGTGGTATAGGAAGAGGGAGAGAAAATCTAAGGCAGACTCCCTGCTGAGCAAAGAACCTGATGTGGGGCTCCATCCCAAGACACTGAGATTATGACCTGAGTGAAACCAAGAGTCAGACACATAACCAACTTAGCCACCTTGGCACCCCAAACCAAAGATAACTTTTGATACAAACTTAAAATATCTTTGTAGGGCATTAATCAAACTATTCTTGGCTTATTTTTTCCTATACCCCTCATTTGTTGAAATCTGGTTATGTCACCATTAGCAGGCCTAATATTTCTCTCCTTTCAGAGTCTCTGATTTTGTTTGACAAGCACTTTAAATATTTACTGTATGATCTGTGGGTACCCACCTTCCCATCCATGAACATCCAGTTATTGTCTTCTCCCACTTCTTTAGAGGAACCACATACTTCTGGAGAGGAACCACTGTTTTAAAGGGTGGAGTCCTATTTTTTTTTTTTTTTTTGTTCCCTTAATTAACTATCTAGTTCTCTGAGGATTTGCTGGTGTATCATTGGCTGACCATAAAATTTTTCAATCTGTCACCTGAGTCACTGTACTGTGCAGAACAGTGCTCTATGATAGAAATAGTATATGAACCACATAAATGCTTTTAAATTTTCTAGTAGCCACATAAAACAGAGAAAGAATTGAAATTAATTTGACTTAATCCAATATAACTATCATTTTGACATATAATTAGTATACAAATTATTGAGATATTTTCTATTTTTCATTTTGTACTAAGTCTTTGAAATCCAATGTTTTTTAAAATACTTTATTTTTCTGAGAAAGAGAGCACTCATGAGCGCAAGGGAGGGGAGGGGCAGAGGAGAGGGAGAGCAGCTTCCATGCTCAGTGCAGTTGGGTACTGTCCCATAACTCTGAGATCGTGACCTGAGCCATAATCAAGTTAGACACTTAACCAACTAGCCACTCAGGTGCCCCTAAATCTAGTGTTTATTTATACTTACATCACATCTCAATTTAGACTAGCTGTATCACATGGATTCAGAAACTGCATGTGATTAATGGATACACTATTGGATGGCAAGGATTTAGAATATTAGTTTTTCAGATCCACCACACATAAAGTACAGAAAGTCCCCGCAAAGGAGTTAAGATGTTCCCAAGACTAATATACCCTTCCACTACAGAGATAAGTTACCGTTCTAGTCTAAGTTTTTTCATTTTGTCATTAAAAGAAGACCCAGTTGAGTGTGTGTCCCATGGAAAGGAAGGGGTTATTTCTGTTGGATTCGTTGCTGTAGTGAATGTAATAGTCTGGGGTTTACACTATTATGTCCCTATAAAGCATGCTGTACATCTCCTAACAAGACTGCCATTCATTTTTTCAATAAATCCTGCACAGGGGTATTAGGGTCTGTGAACTGACAATTGATTTACTGCCTGGAAAATTATTCTTTATTGATTTATATTACATGGAGGCGACTGCAAATCTATAGTGTCTCTAATCAGAGAGAAAATGCTAAAGTTAGTGTCATTCTTATTGAGACAGGCAATTCCAAGTAAGTGAATAGGTTTAGCACCTCTAGATGACATCTACATATTATTCAATTATGAATTCCAGTAATCCATGAATTATATAATACATAAAGCAAGTGAGAGCAGGATAATTAATTTTAAAAAACCCCAGAGTGTCCTTTGTGCAAACAAGTATTTTAAATGTCATCTTGGCATTCTCTTTCTGTGTGGAATTGGATACTTTGGCTTGATTTTTTCCTAAAGAATGTGCAACATATCTAGATTGCTATCTATATATTGAAAATATGAAAGTGTTTTGAATGAGTAAAACTTTTGAAATAGTGCTCTAAGTTGATTAATCAAGTTAGGGAAGGTTTCTAAAAACTGTATTAAAATGATTTACCTAATTTCTGTGAGTTACTTCAGGAAGCTCTCTAAGGTTGGGAAGGGCCTGAGATTACCTGCCATCCTGCCCTGCCTGTAGGAGCTTCCTTTTATAGCCAGTTCTAATCAAGAGGCTTTGGTCTAGAAGGAAACCCAACTTTAATTAATTAACTAATTGATTTCTAAAAAGATTTATTTACTTGAGAGAGAGAATGGAGGGAGGGGCAGTGGGAGAGGGCAAGAGAGTTGTAAGCAGACTCCATGCTCAGCATAGAGCCCAATGGCGGGGTGGCTTGATCTCAGGATTATGAGATCATGACCTGAGCCAAAACTGACTTGGACGTTCAACCGACTGCACCAGCCAGGTGCCCCAAACTTACCTGACTTTAATTTAAATAAAAAAGATGAAATACGACAGTGTGTTAGATTGCTGCTTGGGCAGAGGGCAATGGAATCTGTAGGACTGCACTGCATACACATACCCTGCATACACACAAGGTATGAATTACCTTTGGAGAATCTACAACTTTCCTAAAATCGTATGCAAAACATGTTTATGGTTTGAATGTGCTTACCCATTCCTCTGGGGGAGGGTCTGTATATCAGTTTCTTAAATTTACCCAGGACCTTAAAAAAAGAACTCATACTCATAGCAGATTCACTGTTGAATCCACGGCACCTTGCACAGTGCTTAGCAATTGGCAGTCCTCTGATATTTTTTGGATAAATGAACATTCTCAGATTGTTGCAGCATGTCAAATAAGTTTCCTATAATACTGTAGTTTGTCTAAGGGAAATGTTTTTACTTTGCCTAGTTTCTTGTAGTGCCCGCAAAATGTAGTCACAACTTAATCAACAGTATTTATAGGGAAGCAAAGATGGCCATTTGGAATTTGGACTTCAGGCTTTCGATTTGATTGTGCCAAGTGACATTTTTTAAAAAAATTTCTTATAGCTTTTCTTTCTTCCACTCCCATTTTTCTGCCCTGCTCCCAAATTTCTTTGTCTTCCTTTGATATGGTAGATCAAGTGGGAGCTTGGGAAGATTTTTGCCCTGAAATTTAATAATGAAAGATATTGTTTTGACATCCATTTGAAGGCACTTTTTGATTCAGTAGGAAATTAAAATTAATTTATTTATTCAAAAGGCATATATTAGTTGTGAGCTACATTCAGTGCTTGGCCCTGGGGACACAGCTGCAGACACATACAGACCTTGTCCTTATGGTGCTTACAATTTAATATGGCAATTAAAAATACAGATTTTTAGCCAAAGGCTCAGTGTTTTGGTTTTATGTCATTTCACCATTGCAGTTTATTACCTTGATCTCTTTTGAACCAAGTGTATTTTAAGTGATAAAAGATTTTTGTTGGCGCTTATGGACTCATTGTGTGGCCTGGAGTGACATACAGAACCCCAGGGAGCAGAATCTGAGCAGTTGAATTTACTCTCTGCCTGCTGGACCCTCCTTTGAGGCTCAGGGGAGTGGGTTAAGGCATATTTGAATATAAACAAAGCCAACTACTCCCCTCTCCCTTTATTTTTCTGTTTTCCCAAACTAAAACAGCAAAAACAAAAGCACTGTCTTTCCTATGAGTAATCTGTAATTCTGTATTTTTCTGCAATGAAAGACCTGTCTGGATCTTTTATTTACCATACAGTGCATCATTAGGTTTAGTATTTTTCCTCATTCTATTACTTCTTTTTTTTTTTTTTAAAGTCCAAATGACAGAGATATGGGGTCTTTAAAAACTGAAAACTAGATATTTTTTGGTTGTTGTAGACAAGCAATTTAATGAAAATGCTACTGAAATGTTTTTCCTCTATGAAAACTAGTAAATCAATTACAAAAGCAATTTCCTTACACAGTATGATTTTATTGTGTTTGACCAGGGCATTTGATAAGTATTAGTTCTTGCTGAGAGCAAAGAGTAAATTTTATTTCAAGCTTTTCTTTCATGCAAACAGTGAGAGAAACATCAGAAGGGCAGTTGGACACTAGTCTTACCTGGTGGTGTGCACAGAAGATGAGGGAATCTGTGAGCTGGCCTGACTGCTTCAGTGTCTACACTGAGAAATGCAAGACAGAGTCCTGTTTTCTAATAAAAATGGGAGAAATAATGGCAAATTCTCATATCTGGCTTATTTCCTATAGGTGCAGGTATTGTATTTCTTTTTACTTCTTCCTGAGAGACTTTCTCCATTAAACAAACATATGCCAAACTCCAATTCAAACTAAACAAATAAATGTACAACAGTAAGAGAGAAAAATCTAGGTCTGATTTGTGAACATATTGGAGTGGAAGGTTAGCAGCTACGGATTTAATTTCTGTCCCTGGACTTGATATATAGATTGTCCTTGGTCCAATATATATATATCAGGCACACACACAAAAAAATACTTGCAAACAATTTACTGTATGCCTAGTACTGTCCCTAGGATTCATGTGACACATGTAACCCCTTCCCTTTGCCCCCAGGGTATTTTATATCACCCACCAAAGATTGAGGATTTGCTGCATCATGGTTAGGAGTCTGGGTATTGACCCAGTATCTCTTAAGTATGTTTTCTTAGCTATAGTGCTGACCATAATGGTGTTTATGTCATTCTAACTTGTAGAGTTTTAATGAGAATTAAATGAAATAATGGTTGTGCTCAACAGATATTAGCCACAGAAAGTGCTGGAATGAATGTGATGTGGTATTTTATTTTGGGAATCTAAAGAAAAGAGAAATAACAATTTTTTAATGACTTACCCTCTTGCTTTCCATCCCACGCTCAATCAGAAGGTGTTCATTCCCTTCTCGAAGCTGCCTCAGTACCTTCTACAGTACCTTTAGTACATTATATTAAAACTAAGTGTTTAAATACTAGCCCCCTCATCTCCCAACAGGAAAGCTCTTACATGGCATAGTCTATCACTTAATTTTTTTTTTCAGCACCTACAGCTATTCTTGGAACACAGAGAGTTGAAAAATGTTCTAAAAACAAAGAACAGAAAGCAGGAAAAGGATTGTATGAGAAATTAAGTGCAAGAAGAAGACATTCAGGGATCCCTGGGTGGCGCAGCGGTTTGGTGCCTGCCTTCAGCCCAGGGCGTGATCTTGGAGTCCTAGGATCGAGACCCACGTCGGTCTCCCGGTGCATGGAGCCTGCTTCTCCCTCTGCCTGTGTCTCTGCCTCTCTCTCTCTTTCTCTCTGTATGACTATCATAAATAAATAAAAAAAATTAAAAAAAAAGAAGAAGACATTCAGGATAGCAGCAACAGAGTAAGCAGGGGCCAGAGGTGGGTAGAGGGGAGGAAGGAAAAAAGAGGGTGAACTATGGGTAAGTGAGGAGGGAACATATTTGAAAATAGGCTAGAAAACAACATAACATCTGTATTTTATGAAGAGTACTCAAAACAGCCTACGAATTTTCTTGATAAGATAGATCTTCAATGTCAGCTTGAGAATTTGATAGGAATTTGGGTTTTGGGAATAAATAGGAGTCCACATAATTGATCAGGTGTTTAGTGAATTATGATTAGTGCTATATGAAGCCTGCATGGGTTTTAGTAAATTTAAAGTGAACCCTAAACCTATCAAGGAATTTACAGTATAATTTGAGGCATAAGACTTGAAATCTGAAGTGTATGAGACAAGGAGAAGGGTTAGCAGTACCTGACAACGTTTCAGTCTGCTATATTCCTAAGATTCATTCAGTAAACATTCAGTGATGTTTTCCAGGCACCTTGCTAGGAGCTAGTCTTTCAACAGCAATTATAATAAAAAATGGTTTCTGACCTAAAGGAGCATTTGGTCTAGTAGGGGAGGCAGAAAATTCTGTATGTAATATTTTGGTGTGAAACAAGCTATGGGATTATACAGATGGGGCATCCAGTGTAAGGTCAGGGAAGACTTTCCCAAGGATGTAATGCATAGGCTGATACCTGAAGGATGAGTAGGAAATAGCTGCAGAAAAGAAGGAGATAAGACTATTTTGGGTAGAGAAAGTGAAAAAATTTTCAGTAAGGTTGGAAGGTAAAATTCAGTGAGGTTGGAAGGTAAATGTCAAGGAAGTATCTAGAAGGATAATCAGGGCCCAATGATGCAGGTGCTTGTAAGCTAAATAACAAAGTCAGAATTGTATGTATAAAAACCCCTCTCTGCACATTGTGCAGAATGATTTGAAGGGCCAACAGTAAATGCCAAGAGGCTTTGGGGGGTAATCCAGGTGAGAGATAATTGTAGTCTGAGTTGGAGCAGTGAAAGTAGGGACCTAGAGACATATATACATAAGAGATATTTAGGAGTAGATTTGACAGGTGTGAATCGATAGAGGTGTGGCATTAGGAAGTGGAGGAGATGTGTGGCTGTGCACCTCAGTGTGTAGAAGTACAGTTTTCTGAAATGGGGAGCTGTGAGGAGAATAGTGTGGGTAATGTTTAATGTTGAGTACAGTTTTAGATGCACTGAGTTTGGAATATCTTTGTAACATCCAAGTGGAGATTGACTATATGAAAATGGCAATTAGCAGAGAAAGAATTGTGGAGATACACAATCGGAAGCCATCAAGATATGGATATTGGAACAAGGGGAGGAAATAAACTGGCTTAGCAAGTACAAGTGGAGTGAAAAATATACCCAACATAGAACTCTAAGGGATACCAATTATTTTTTTTTAATCATCTCTATTGAAGTATGGTTTATATGCAACAAAGTGCACATATTTTAAGTAAACATTTCAGTAATATTGACACATGCATATACCCCTATAACTAATAAACTAATCAAGATACAGGAAATATCTAGTGTTGTGTTGAATCTAGCTTGCAAATTCTGATTATTTAATTTTTAGTAATTTTAGATGCTAGTCATTAAATAGAAGCTATTAGTTTAAAATTATGTCATGTGTTCTTATAATTAAATAAATTATATTAACAAATTGTACTCAAAACGAAACACACAATAGTTATTTACTGTACTTAATACTACACTACCTTTGGGGTTATTTTCATGTGTTTTGTTTCAATGGAGGAAATACTATATATTAGTATGTATTCAGTGATATTGTATTGGTAACTTGAAATCAGCCATGGTGAGAGTATTTACACCACAGAATTTGGCAAACACTGCAAATCAGGGATTGACTTATTTTTTTAGTTGATTGTCTCAACATAAGTAAGTAAAGAGTAAAATGCCAGTAGTATAAATTAAATTTAAAAGTGCTCTGTCTGTACCTGTTACTTTATGAATAGCACAAAAAATTGGGGATATTTGAGGATACATTCTTCCTATTATCTGGTTCAGGAAGGAAATCACTCATGTCATTGATGAACAAGTTAGGTTCCAAAATCCATTGCACTGAAGCATAATAAATGTAATTTTCAAGAGAATGAAAAGAACATTTTGTATATCATTTAATGAAAATAAATTTATTGAGAAAAGAATTAGAGAATTGCGATACAACTTTATTTGTGAAAATTTGTTTGAATTGGAAACAGGTAGCTTAGACATGTAAGAGTTTGAGAAAAAGCAATGAAAGCATTCTGTGAAAATTAATTGGCTATGTGAAATTTATAGTAAAGTGCATTGTATATTTTGTTATTTGTAAATTGTGTACTATATGTTTTTTGTGTCAGTAAAACTTATAAAAACATTTGTATATATACATATATACATACTTTTCCCCCCAGAGAATTGATTGTTTGAAGCATTTACCAGCACAGAACTGATCATACATCCTTTCCTAAAGTTCCCTCAGGCCCTTTGCTGCATATCCCCATGCTTGGCCCCAAGCAACCATTGATTTGCTTTCTGTCACTCTAAGTTGTTTTTCCTGTTCTAGTTTCATATAAATGGAATAATACTTTTTGGTGTATTGCTTCTTTTTCTCAGCATGTTGCTGAGATTTATTCATATTGTTGCATAAATCAG
This sequence comes from Vulpes vulpes, assembly GCF_048418805.1. Lineage (NCBI taxonomy): Eukaryota > Metazoa > Chordata > Mammalia > Carnivora > Canidae > Vulpes > Vulpes vulpes. The sequence continues at coordinate 106,201,559 of NC_132783.1, read as the reverse complement.
ATATTAGTGATTTATTTATTTATTTTTGATTCCTGGGTAGTATTCCACAGTATGGGTGTACCATGATTAGTTTTTCATTCATGTGATGGTGACTTTATTCTTCTTCAATTTTTGGTTCTTATGAATAAAGCTGCTATGAGTTTTTCTGTGCAAATCATTTTATGGACCAGTGTTTTTATTTCTTTTTGGGTAAATACCTATGAATAGAATTGCTAAGTGATATGTATGTATGTATGTTTCACTTCTAAGAAGCTGCTAACCTTTTCCAAGCAGCTATACTATTTTACATAACCTCATCCCCCAGTAGAATCTGAGAATTCCAGCTGCACCATATCCTCACCAACACTCCACTGCGCTCTTTAAAATTTTAGCTATCCTAGTGTGTGCATTGGTACCTCATTGTGGTTCTAATTGGTCACCATTTTGGAAGAAATGAAGAAGTACAGCAGAATATCTAGCAGAGTGAATTGTCAGGAAAGCCAAGAGATAAGAACATTTTGGGAAATAGAGAACAATCCAAATGTTATATGGTGTTAAGACCTTAAAGAGGATAAGAATAGCCAAGTGACCATTGGATTAAAGAGCAAGTCAGGGACGCCTGAGTGGCTCAGCATCTACCTTCGGCTCCCGGTGTGATCCTGGGGTCCTGGGATCGAGTCCCACATCAGACTCCCTGCGAGGAGCCTGCTTCTCCTTCTGCCTATGTCTCTGGCTCTCTCTCTGTGTGTCTCTCATGAATAAATAAATAAAATCTTAAAAAAATCAGAAGGTCATTTATTATTTTGGTATAAGTGATTATGGTGAGAAAATGGAAATCACTCAGTGGAAATTCCCACTACTTTCCACCCTTAAACCTAGAATCCTGTATTGCCCATGCCATGAAGACACCAATTATCATTTTTATATGGCTCAAACCCAGCAACAGACAAGGGAAAACTCTTTCCCTGTGTAGAACTTTAGGCTGTTGCTGAACGCTCTCTTATAAGGATACTTCCTTCCAGACTGACCTAGGAAGGAGGTATTCTCATTTGTCTCTTTCCAGACAGGCACATTCTTTTCCCTGTGCAATGAATTATTAGAGGATAGATGAAGCTTCCTCCTTCCCCCATTGTCTTTCTACTTAGGGATATTTGTCCCATGAAAGCTTGATAAGACATCTGAATTTTCTTCTGATTTTTTTAAAAAAAGATGTTATTTATTTATTCATGAGAGACACACAGAGAAAGAGAGGCAGAGACACAGGCAGAAGCAGGCTCCATGCAGCGAGCCTGACATGGGACTCGATCCCAGGACTCCAAGATCACGCCCTGGGCTGAAGGTCACGCTAAACCACTGAGCCACCCAGACTTCCCTGTCTCCTGATTTGTTCTCATCAGATACTAAGCAGAACTTTGCTCAGTTCCCACCACTTAGATTTTATTTAATCAGTATTTATACTGAATAAGTGAGTGAATGAATGAAGGAGTGAATAAGTTACCATATAAAGAATTCTTGGTTCAAGTCATCTGTTTTCAATTTCCAGTTTTTTTTTCTTTCCCTGCAGGTATTCATCTCTGTATTACAGGGCAGGGTAGATGGTACTTTCTAACAAATTGTCTTGGAAGGAAAGTTGGAGGAATAGGAGCTCTGAATTCTTGCTTGAGTTAAGCAAGACTTTGAATACAAAAAAGAGGAAAGTCATCTCTTCCATTTTGACTTAGAAAATTGCCAACACGTAAAAAAGACGAAATAAAAACTCTCATTATGAATTCTAAAGTGGATTCTGGAGTCTGGAAACAACACTGTGTTTTGTATATCCCTCTGAGGCCATATCTAGAAAGTAGTATGTTAATTTTTTTACATGTTGGCTTTTCACCTGGGGCTTTGAGCAACTCCAGGGCAGAGATACATCTTACTTATCTTTGTATCTCTTTGTTGCACGTAACACTTAACCGATACTTGATAGCTTTTTGTTGAATGAATCAATTCAGGGGTGTGATAAACTGGGGACAGGGTTTAAGAGACAGAAATGAAATGGAAAGTTTCATTGAGAATTGAGGGAGTACTCATAAGGCAAAGGCAGAAGTATTGAAGTTATAGCTTCAGATTTTTACTGAACTCTTTATTGCAAAATAAATATTTATAATAAGATGCACCTTGTTTAGTAATGCATATTTGGGGTCTCTGTACAGAAGTGATATGTGATTCAGGTTTGTGCCAATGATATATAGTATTTGCTGCCACAGAAGGGCCCGGTCTCTTATGCAAAGGTTTACTTAAAGCAGGAGTGGTTACCAAGTACTATGAGAAACTCATAATAAAGCATATAATCATTTTTTCCATAGCTTATATAGAAAGCTAAGAGAGAGAGAGAGAGAGAGAGAGAGAGAGAGAGAGAGAAAACTAAGAGAAGAGCTGAAAGGCTTCATAATGGGCTCCTGACAAGAGCTCTGCTACTCTTTCTTCTCCCATACTCATTTTCTCCTCTGTAATTTGATTTAGAAGCCACCAGAAATAATCCTGTATGTCCTTCATTCCTATATGCTTCAGTCTCTTCAAGAGGCCTAAGATTTCCTATGTTATGTTTCATGACTTGGACTCTCATCTTCATTAGGCTCTGCACATCCCCTAATCTGACTTCATCTTCCCCCTCTTTGGCTCATTCTCTTCCAGAAAATGTGGTGTCTCTATCATTGTTAATTAGAGATCATTGTCTCTCTGTTTCCCCCAAAAGTCTCCAGTCTTGAAACCCAAGGAGTCAGACTACTGCTTACCTCTCTTTGTTGCAGTCTTCATAGACACACCACTTCCTCATTTCACAAAGATTATAGCTCCTAGTTCATTGTCACTTTCTCTAACACTTTCCCATCACCATTGTGACTAGTTTCTGTGTTAGTAATTCTTCCAATCATTCTGATTTATAAGTCATTTTCTTTGAAGAATCTTGTCCTTTGGCTTAATATAGCCATATATTCCATTAGTTGAGCCCCAGGCTTTAAGAGTCTCTAAAATTATACCCCTTCCATAATCTTAAGCATCTTACTTTCCAACCACCACCTCTTATCTTTCTAGCTTACTTCCTCAAGTATACTTTCAAACAATTCTTTTACTCCATTGGTTTTCTGCTAATATTACATTTTCATGGTTATTCTCTCCAATATATCTTACTTAGTTTGAGTTTTCTGGTCTAATTATGAAATATTTTTGCTCAAACTTTGTACTAGTACTTAAGAATCTGATTGATAATTGTTTGACCCTAAGTCTGATATATTCTTTTTTTCCTTAAGATTATTATTTTGTTTTAGAGAGACAGAAAGAGACAGTACAAACAGGAAGGACAGAAGGAAAGAGAGAATCTCAAGCAGACTCCATACTAAGTGTGAATCCTGACATGGGGCTTGATCCCAGCACCACAAGATCATGACCTGAGCCAAAACCGAGCTCAACCAGACTGTACCATCCAGGTGTCCCACCTCTGATATATCCCTTCATCTGCTCATAAGAACTAGATTGTGCTTTATCAAAAGCCAGTTTGACACTAAATTACTTTATCCCATTTCATTGCGATTCAGGCTCTGTTTTATACCTGCACAAGTGACCAATCATGCTTGAGATAATGACCAATCTTAAAGATAATGATCAATACTAAGAAAGGCTTTCAATTCCCTCCTCTGTAATCAAAGAGTGCCTTTCAGAATCCTGTCCTATTTGGATAGAATTCCTTTTTCTTGCACTATATCCATCTTTAGACTTCACACTTGGAGAAACTCACTGTCCACTTCAGAGGTACCTTCCCTTGCCTAACAGAGTAATCAATTCATCTTTGATATTTTTGGTATTTGGTTATTCTTTAACAGGTCTGCCATTTTAGGTACTTCCCTGCATACACTCTCAACTACCTTGCCCTTTCTTCTTCTGTTCTTTCACTGTATTTACCTGATAACACTCAACCCTGGTTGAATCTAACTCTCTACTTTGCTTCTACACTTATATAGTTGAACAGGACTGGAGAAAAACAAAGCTATACTGAATAGCCTTCTTGAAATTCCTGGCCACTTTCTTCAAGTGGGCCTGTCTGCTCTTGAGCCACTCTATCTTATTTTCCTCAATTATTCTTTTACACTCCTAGATGACTATTACATTTTCTTCTAATTTTTACCAAACTTTTAACCCATGGTTTCTCATCTTCCTTCTCATTTGATAACTTGGCTTCCTATTTCACCGAAAAAGTAGAAGCATGCAAAAGAAAACTACATGTTCCCATTCTGACATAAGCCAGTTTACTTGAAAACATACCCATGAAATCTCTTTTTTAAAAAAATCTTTATTATTTTATTTGAGAGAGAGAGAGTGTGTGTGTGTGAGAGAGAGAGAGAGAGAGAGAGAGAGAGAGAGAATGAGAGGCAGAGACACAGGCAGAAAGAGAAGCAGCCTCCATGCAGGGAGCCCGACGTGGGACTTGATCCTGGGTCCCCAGGATCAGGCCTTGGGCTGAAGGCGGCACTAAACTGCTGAGCCACCTGGGCTGCCCAAATCTCCTTCTTTCTAATGCCAAACTCAACACTTGTTCTCCCAAATCCCCTCCTACTCTATTTTTTACTGATTTATTCTTACAGCATGCATGCATGTAGGCTATAATTTCTCACATCTGAAAAAAAATATTTCATGACTCCACATTTTCCTGCAGCTTCTACCCTGTTTTTCCGATCCTCTTTCCAGCAAAGTGCCTTGAAATAGTGTCTGTTTGTTTGCTCTCATATTGTCTTGAACATATTCAGAGTAGTTTTTGTTGCCACCTCTTCACTGAAAACACTTGTCAGAAATCACCAATGACTTTCATGTGGCTAATCCAGTGGTCACATGTCAGTCTTCTTGACCTCAAATATAATACTTGCATTGAGTTACTGTTTCCGTCCTAGAAGTTAGATACTTAGTTTTCATCTCCTTTGCTAGTGTTTCCTTATTTCCCCATTTTAGTCCTTTGATCTCTCCTTCTCTATTCACTCTTACTCCAGAGTGATCTCATCCAGCTCTTACTTTTAAACCTATTTTTTAAAAAATGATGATTTCTACGTTTGTATCTCCAGCCTGGACCAATATGAACTCATATGCTCTTTCAACAGTTTCATGTGGATGATGAATTGGCATCTCACACATAAAATGCCTAACAGTTTACCTGTCAATTCTCTCCATTCCAACCTGTTTTTTTCCTTTAACATATATACCAAATTCTGATAATTTCGAATTACCTCTGCTTTCTTCCTGATTCAACAACCATAATTTCTTACCTGGATTATAATAGCCTTCTAACTGTTCTCTCTCCTTTGCTAACATACTATTTGCAATCCAATAGTCAAAATGATTCTTTTGAAACATGTCAGGTTACTTTTTGTTATCTGGCTTTTGTAATTTCTCAGATATCATGTTTTGCAACTTTCTCCTATGTTTCTTAAGTTTCAGCCATACTGGCCTTTTTCTTCTTTTCAAACATGTTAAGCACACACTTACCTGTCATGGCCCAACCTCATATATTTTTCCTTCTGCCTGAAACATTCCTTCTTCAATAGTTACTTGGCTTTCTCTTTCTTACTTCTGGTCATCTATTTCTTGTTAGATAAATCTTCTTTTATTACTACAAACTTTCTCCCTTCTCTTAGCTGCTTTCCCTTCTTTATCTTGCCTTAGTTTTCTCCTCATTTATCATTTTATACTCTTATTTGTTTGTTTGCCATTTGTCTTCCAAGCAATAAACTTGGAGTTGTGAACCCCAGGCTATTAAGGGCCTTGCTGTGTTTTGGTGGTCAGCACAAAGCGTGTGTTTATTACATATTTGCTAATTTAATTAATATGAAATAATTCTCTATCTTGGTTTCCTGATGTTGGCTTACAAAATGCCAATGTTTTTTGCTATTTCGGCACTCTTCCTCTACCCTGCTAGTGCAGGAGGTATGCAAGGATGTGGCACTCTCCTGTTGCCTTGCTAGGGCCAGTGAGGACAAGTGGTTGTGACATTCCCACTTCCTTGTAGAAGTTGCAGGCATGTGCAGACATGACACTTTCCTACCATCTTATTGAAGCTGGTGGGCATACAGCCAAGGCATTTTCTTTGCTTCCTTGCTAACACGGGTGGGCATGCCTTGCTTCCCTGCCTCAAGCTCTCCAGCTGCCTTGCTAAAACTCATGGGTATGTGTAGCCAAGACATTATCCCACAGCTTTGCAAAAGCTGTGGACATTTCACACCCTCTGTGCTATGCAGCTGCATTGCTAAAGCTGGCAGGCATAAGTAATCCACATAGGGGATGCACCTTGATTGCCTGGCTATTGTGCCAGGGGGCTTGAGTTTCTGGGCTCTATAGGACTATATCAATCAGAAAGACAGTTCTTGGCAAGCTACCTCCTCCAGGGCACTGCACAGACAGTAATAGACTGAAACATGCCCCCAGTCCTCCTGTGAAAAAGGCTTTTTTATTTGTCCTGAAGCTTTAGCTTGAGGAATGGCTTTCAGATTTGCCACACATCTAAGAGACTATGGAGGAACATAGGCAGCAAGATACCATTTTTGTGCTTTCCCCAGGCTACACTTTGTTGGCCAGTACTCCCCAGAAAGGAGCTTATATATCCATCTGGAGCCCTACTTTTGGCAACTGTCACCCAGGGGACACTTTAAGATCTCCAGATCTGTGGCACCACAAACCTGTATATATTTGCATACTTTAAAACCTGCTGCCCAAGGGCCTGGCTTCCAGTCAGCCTGAAACTAGGTGCTGAGATCTCTCCTTTTGGAACACTGACGGGTCTTGGCACATTCTCAACAGTGAAGACCTATCAAAAATAAATCAAGCTGTTTAGAAAAACCACAAAGATTCTAGGGACATTCAAGAGCTACAGCAAGGCTGAATAATAAAGTTCATCTCCTATGCAAGGCCACTCCTTCAAGTTTGGGAGAGGTAACTCTTGCTTAATACATAAAAACAATGAGTGAAGCAACATAAGGAGAAAGGGAATATATTCTAAACAAAATAACAAGATAAAACCTCAGAAAAATATCTCAGTAAAATGGAGGTAACTAATCTACCCGATAAGGAGTTCAAAGTAATGGTTGTAAAGACGCTAGAAAAGAGTAGAAGAACGGGGTGAGAACTTCAGAGACAGAAAATATAAGAAAGTACGAAACAGAAGTCACAGAGCTGAAGAATATAATAACTGAAAAACAGACCAGAGCAGTTTGACCACAGAATTGAAGAAGCAGAAGAATGAATCAGTGATCTAGAAGACAGAGCAGTGGAACTCACCTAAATAGCCACAAAAAGAAAAAATAACTTAAAATGTGCAGATTTTTCAGCAGAGACTTTATAGTCCAGAGAGGAGTGGCATGATATATTCACAGTGCTGAAAGGAAAAAACCTGCAACAAAGAATACTCTACCCAGCAAGGTTGTCATTCAGAATTGAAAAAGAGATAAAGAGTTTTCCATTTTTTTCATTTTTAAAAATTTTTTATTGGAGTTCAATTTGCCAACATATAGCATAACACCCAGTGCTCATCCCATCAAGTGCCCCCCTCACTGCCCACCACCCAGTCACCCCCACTCCCCACCCACCTCCCTTTCTACCACCCCTTGTTCGTTTCCCAGAGTTAGGAGTCTCTCATGTTCTGTCTCCCTTTCTGATATTTCCCACTCATTTTCTCTCCTTTCCCGTTTATTCCCTTTAACTATTTTTTATATTCCCCAAATGAATGAGACCATATAATGTTTGTCCTTCTCTGATTGACTTATTTCACTCAGCATAATACCCTCCAGTTCCATCACTTCGAAGCAAATGGTGGGTATTTGTCGTTTCTAATGGCTGAGTAATATTCCATTGTATACATAGACGACATCTTCTTTATCCATTCATCTTTCAATGGACTCCTAAGCTCCTTCCACAGTTTGGCTATTGTGGATATTGCTGCTAATAAAGAGTTTTTCAGATAAGCAAGACCAGAGGAGCTCATCACCACTCAACTGGCCTTAAAGAAATATTTAAAGGAACCATTTTAAGCTGAAAAGGCACTAACTACTAACAAGAAAACATGAAAGTAAAAATCTCAGTGGTAAAGGTAAATAGACAGTACAAGTAGTGGATTAATCACTTATAAAGCTAGTATTTTCATTCAAATGCCATATACTCATTAAAATGAACACTGTGTACAGCTCATGATTATTCTGCCCCTTGGCCTGAGGATTTGGTTCTCTGACCCTTGTGCTGGGGAGCAGTTTCTTCCTCTTGTGGCAATTGGGGAGGTGGCAGCCTTAGCCCAGATCACAGATGGTGATTGAAAACAATGAAATTCAACATTCTTAGATGACCTTGACTAGGCTGCTCTGTGTTCCATAAATTATAGGTAATTACGCAGAAATGGGAGATCAGCTCATTCCCTTGAGTTATATGTGAAGTGCTACTGATTTCACTTAAGGCTGAGCAGCAGTAAAGTATATTAATATCAGCTTAATTTGTGGTAATTGAGGTAGCACTAAAGAATTATCCCTGGAATATTTTATTCCCATGATTATGTGAGTGTTCAAACTATGGAAGTGGTTTTTTTGGTCACAGTATAAAATGTCCCATTCTCTCCCATCAGGAACTTAGTGTAATTAGCATCTGGCAGACAACACTGTGTTCAGTCATTTCCCCTGTCCCTTGGATGCATTTTTATTAGCCAAACCATCAAGTAACCTTATTTATTATTCTAGATAGAAACATTTTGATCTCATTAACATGGATAATTTTCTCCAAACTTATGTAGTCAGACTGCAGCCAAAGCTCCCTTTATGACAATTAAGATATACTGTTTTTTTTTTCTTCTGGTGCTTTACTGTACAATTAAGATACTATTCAAATCAGTAAACTTATTAGTATATTAACACACTAATTGGATTACAAACACATCCTCTTATTTCTGAAATGTTTATGATTTAATTGACTTGTTTAAACTAATTTTCATCTCCCTCTGCAATTATAACTCGTTGTTAATTGAACTTATTTACACATGGAATACTGATACTGCATTTCCTTGTACCAAGGAAATATGTCTAAAGGTCTCATCAGAGGGTTAGGTTTTTGGCACCTGAAACTGCTACTAAAGATGATAATGATCATGTAATATTCATTTGCTGAAAGAATTAGTTGTAGTAACTTTTAGGACAAATAAGTATGATACCATTAGTCAATAATTATTTACTCATACACACTATATGTGGAAGAGCTGTTGCTTAAAAAACATTCTTTTCCCCTCTCTCTAGTATGGGTAGGAGTTTATAACTACAGTGGCCAAGTCTAATATCACGGAAATAATGGACGCAGTGATGTGTTCTTAGAATTCTGTTATTCTTTGCTGCTGCTTGCAAGTGTGGAATGCTCTCTGAATTAAAGATTTTAAAAGGAGACAAAGAGACATACATGCACGTTTATGGAAAGTAATTTCAAATGCATTGTCATGCCCAATGGTAATGATTTATATCCTCAGGGTAAACATCATGATTTGAGCTCATAACCATGTTGTCTTTGAAAGACAGGTGAGATGTAAACAGGATTGTTTGTGGTGATTTTGAGGAACTAAGGCACTGTGGTTTTCCTCCTTGCAGCTTTGAATTTACTCTTTGCCATTATTGTTGTGAAGTATAATCTGCATGCATTTAAAAACACAAAACAAATATGAGTACCTGTGTGACTGCTCCTCAAATTAAGAAATTGATCATCACCAGCATGCCCGAACAATATCCCCCTTCCTGCTCCTTCCAATGTGTTCCAAAGGTTCCCGCTATCTGGATTTGGAGCTCAAGGGAGGCCTTCTCTTTAAGAGCAGTTAGAGTTCTAATAATGCAACATATCTGGGTTTTTATTTTTTTAATTATACCTGTGGTTTACTTACCCTGTGAATACTTTTATCTTTATTTTTTAATGGTTTCATCAATATTCCTAGTGGTCTTTCCATAATTCTTAGAAAGAATTAATGAGGTTATATATATAAAGTATATATCTCCATTATCTCCCAAGTTTGATGGGCATATAACAAACTAATACAGCTTCTTTACCAGAAGTCTGTTCATGATTTAGGTTTACTCTGAGACATAATGTATATTTTCTCTACCATTCCCTTCATTTCTCTGCGTCCTCATTAGCAGAATCTTTAGCATCCATGTCTATTGCTCTGCTTGAGGCAGTATAGGCTTTTTCTAGTATGGTCCCCAAATTTCTTCCATTCTCTTTCCATTTCCCAGTTACAAAACCATTTACACATTTTTAGATATTTGTTATAGCACCGTCTCACTTCCACCTACCAGTATCTGTATTAGGTTTTCTTTTAATGTTCTAACAGATTACTATAAACTTAGTGGCTTAAAAAATCACAGATTTGTTATCTCATTGTTTTGAAGGTCAGAACGACACTAAAAGAATCTCACTTGGTAAAAATCAAGGTATTGGCAAGTACATTATTTTGGAGACACCAAGGGAGAATCTTTTTCCTTGACTTTTCCAGCTTTTATATGCCACCTATCTTTGGTTCATAGCCACTTCCTTTTTCACATTATATCCCTCTGACTTTCAATTTCCTGCCTCTGTCTTTCACTTACAAGGACTCTTGTAATTACATTGAGTCCACTCATATAATCCAGGATAATCTCTCCGTCTCAAGGGCACCTGGTTGGTGACCTTAATTCTATCTGCAACCTGACATGTAACATAACATATTTCCAGGTTCTAGGGACTAAGACATGGACATCTTTGGGAATATATTTTTCTGACTTCTAGAATTATCATATGTGTAAAAAAAAGTCATGAAGCAAATATGCATTTTAGTTTATGAAATCTTTGTCTTGCTTAAACTCATGTCCTTGAACTTATTTATATATTTGCCTTCAAAGCAGAGAATTGACCTCAATATCGTAAAACATTGTAGATGAAAACTTTGACTGAAAAAAATAAATCATGGGCTACAAACTGAGAGTAAGATCATGGTCAAATAGATCATTTCAAACCTGAAGTTGGCATAGTTTGTTTGGGGAGTCCCTTTTACCCTCAGGCAGATCATACAGCTTGAAACAAATATGTTACACTGCAGACATATTTATCATTTTCACCACTTCATTCAATTTGTGTTATAAGAAATTCATTTGGGGATGCTAGAGAATACTTCTGAAATGCATGCTGTTGATTAAACAGGGCAGAGTAGCTGTGGACCAGAATTGGTAAAGAGTTATAGAGGGAGAAGGCAGTGGGAACTGATGTGAGTAATGGTGTCTATCCATGCCTTGAAAAATCCTCTTTAAATTACACTTGTGAGTGGATGGGAGAGCACATTCTCTTGAAGCCACCATCAATCCTCCGCCCAGGTTGCAGTTCTCTTTAATACATCAGCGAACCTCCCATATAGTACATTTGCTCTTCTGCTGTCTAGAGATGAGAAGCTGTAGTCTTCACATTGACAGAAGGACATGAGGGCCATTGATTAAAGAGTGAAATCAAAGGACATACTATTTAGCCTCAAATCTCTGGACAATTAATTCAACCTCCGAGGCTGAAGGTTTTCTCAATAGCAGGTATTTGCAGTTGAGTTGGCTGGTTCTTTTTTAAAGGGAAAGTCCACTGATGAACAAGTTAATCAGCTTCATTTGCTGCTTCTTAGAGCATATTCTGATGATTTTAGCTATTGTCCAGGAGTTGTTCTTAATAGGAACATATGCAACATAATCCTTTTGTAGAAGCAATACAACTAGTAGATAGGAGTACACATTTTGAGTAGCAAAGACTTGGATTAAAATCCAAGCTTTACTACTAGAGAGTACATCACCTTAAGCAAATTAAGAAGTATCTTTTTTCTGTAAAATGGTGATACCAATATCTAACACATTGGGCGATTATGATTAAATTTGGGATAATGCACTAAAAGCATTTAGTGAAGTGCTTCTGTGTAATATCTTGATGTTATCATCATCATCATCATCTTCCACTAAAGTTCTTAAATTCTTTCAAGATCCATAAAATTAATATAACGGTGTTGGAAGTGAAGTGTAAGAGGTGGTGTGTGTGGGGAACTGTAACAAATTGGTGAGTGAAGGAACTTAAGTTAAAAATTACTTAAAACACTTAGTGCTGTAAGTAAAATATAAACCGTGGAACAACCTTAACCTTTTGGCTGGTAGTTTATTACCCCTCTCAGACATCTTTTATCAGCAATGGCTACACTGTAATGGAAACTTGGGATCTGGACATACCAGAAATTCAGAGGCAGTTCTACTGCTTCCCTGGCTGTGTGAACCACTTTTAGTTTCAACTGACAATAAACTGTAAAATAAGACTATATCTATCTCACAAGGCTGCTGTGAGGGTTAGAGGTAATATCTTTAAAATACCTAGAAAGGTATTAGAAAATACAGGTACATAATATATGATAGGAATGTATTCTCTTAAAAACAAATTTGGAATAGATTCTCATCTTCTACTATACCCATTATAGTTATTTTAGTCTTTGTAGAATTACCTACCCGTGGCCCCCCAATAGTGAAGATGATTTTTATTTCACTCTCTTATTACATCACAAAACCCCACATAATCAGCTGTATTTAGGCTTAAGAGGACACAGGGGATAGAGAGACTTCATAGTTCAATAACATAAGTACAAAAAAATCTACTCTTGCTATGCCAAAAATAGAAATCTTAGAATGCATTGTCTCACAGAGGCTAACTTTGCACATTACGATCAGATTCTGCATAACAGAATTCATACTTCTATATGAATACAGTATGCTTTTGGGTACTCAAAGTACTATAAACACTGTAACATGGTTTCTAAGGGAAAGCGCTCCAACCAAGCAGCTTATACTTGTGATCCAGCATAACAGAGTGGCTTGAAGTATAGGTTCAGAGTCAGAGAGGCCTGCATTTAAACCCAGGGTTTACTACTTACTAGCTGAGTGACTGAGTTTCTTAATCTGTCTGTCCTTCAGTTTTTCCATCTGCAAATGAGTGGCATAAATATATTTTTTATGTTGCTTGGAGGAATAAATGGAACAATGTATGTCAAACACTTAATATGCACATGGTAAGATTCCAAATATTAGCTGTTAAATATTATTATTGTTATTATAGATTGTGTTTAAAAATCCTTTTTAGAGAGAGCCAATGCTTATATTCTTGGAAGTGAGAGGGCAATTGAGAAAGGCCATTAGAAACACAAAACACAATTTCTTTAATGAATATGTTGTTTTGTACATTTATGTAACAGTTGAGAATATTATGATGGAAGTATTTCATGGTCTTATATTTAATTATTGTTGTTCCCAGCTTTAACCCTGTATAATGCACAAATCAGTCATGCAGAAGAAACATCAGAAATGAGGTGGTATTAGAACAGTGATAAATGCCTTGTTCTTATGTTAGAGTGGAGTTTTTGTTAAGGTAAATATATTTTGGAGTCTAATATAGTGTAGCCCTTTCCTAATACTTTAAACAAAATGTGTGTAAGAAAATATAATGCTTTCTATTATATTGTAATTGATTTCTCCTATATCATTACATGGACAGACACACTATTGTGTTTTCTCAACCCTCGTATCTTTTATTAAATGAAATAACATGGACATAATATTAAATAAAAGAACAAGGGTGAAGATAACTCAGCAGTTTGCGTCTGTGGCATTTTCTATTACTTATCCCGGGAGGCACTAAAGCATGGCTTTTGTTGATTCACAGTAGGAAATAAAAGTTAAAGAAGTTGACTGTGTAATCCATCTTTCCATACACAAATTAAATCTCTCTCTCTATGTTTACATAGTGCTTATTGCAGAATATAGAGGAATATGCCTTAGCACATCATCTAAGCAATTTTTCACTTGATATTTAGCAAAAGGTTAGACTGATTTTATAGACTAAAAATAGCACTAACACCTAGATAACCAGCAGTGCACACCCACTATTATTCTAAGGTTATAGAATGAGCTGTAATACATACAGGAATGATATATATAAATTGTATTAACTAAATTTTTAAATTTTCTGTATTCTTTATTTTTAAAGGGTTTTATTTATTCATGAGAGACAGATAGAGAGAGAGAGAGAGGCAGAGAAATAGGCAGAGGGAGAAGCAGGCTTCCTGTGGGGAGCCTGATGTGGGAGGACTCTATTCCATGACCCCTGGGTCACAACCTGAACCTGAGGCACCTGTTCTACCACTGAGCCACCCAGGCATCCTTTTTCTGTATTCTTAAAGTTTGGCATGTTAGGGGTGAGGGGAGAGTGGAGTGTGAGGGAGTGGTAAGGAGAAAGACATGGTCATTCTTAAAGATAGCAAACACTTGTCTCTGATTGTGCCTTTATTTTATTTTATTTTATTTTTTTGAGTTTGCCTTTAATATGCAAACTGACCAATCCTGAGTCCATACTCTCTTCTGCCTTCTTTTATCAGGCTCTTAAAGCCTGGAACATAATTCTCTTGCCCAATTACTCCAAAACCAGGTGCTGGAAGATTAGAGGTTATCCCTTTACTCCAGAACCCACTGAAGTTATTCAAACTATCTCATTCTAAACCTGCTCAGCTGCTTACTCTGCTATACCCATTTCTTCTCATGAAAACCGCAATAAAGGCTTTTGCCCATCCCTTACTCCATTTGCTTCCTGACTGACTCTGCTTTTTTTCTGCATGGTCTTGTGAAGCATGGAGTGCTCCAACCCCTACTCCAACCAGCCCTTGGGAACTGTGAGTAACACACTGTCTTTTCAATGGCAGTCATCTCCTGATCTGTTGACCTCACCGTATAGAATGAAAGCAAAATCCCAAGTTCATTTGAAAACATAAATTCAGGATTTTTTTTTGTAATTAAGATTAGCTTTGGTGTTTACAGAATAGCAGAAGAAAACAGTAATAAAAAAGAGTGTCTTTTTTCCCTTCTTTCATTCTTTCTTTCTTTGCCTCTCCCAACAATTTTTAATATTTTTATGTTAGATGTGACTTTAAGCATGAGGATGTAGCTTTGGGGGAAAAGCCCTCAAGGAGCCCAATCTGTTGGAAAAACAGACAGGAACATCGGTGAGTTTAACCTAGAATGGTAACCATGAGGATAGAGACACATCAGAGAGAGTGGCCATTTAACTGCTGGAATGTGATGCCAGGCTGAAAATAATAAAGGGAAGAAATATTTCCAAGAAGAAGTGACAGCTCAGTAGAGGTTTCCTTTTTATTATTCTTATTTTAAAAGTAAGGTTTACTGAAGTAAAATTTACATAGAGTAAAATCCATCCTTTAAAAGTAGTCTCATGTTTCTTTGGCAAACATACACAGTCGCATAACCACTATCATAATCAGGATAGGACATTTCTGTCACCACAACATGGTTCTCTTGTGCATCTTTGCAGTCGAGCCTCTGTTCTTACTCCTAATCCCTGAAAGTCACTGACTTCTTTTCTGGCCCAGTAGCTTTGCTTTTTTCAGAATGTCACATAAATTTTTTCAGAATGTCACATAAATTTATACATGTGTGTATATGCATATTTTTTATTTTATTCTTTTCTTGATTTATGTGTCTGTGGTACCACACTATCTTGATTACTGTTACTTTCTAGATTGTCTTGAAATCTAGTCTCATAAGTTCGTCAACTCTGTTCTTCATTTTCAGGATTGTTTGGATTTTTAAAATTTCCTGTCTTTCCAAATTAATTTTAGTATCAGTTTCTCGGTTTCTTTTAACAATCTGCTGATATTTTGTTTGAGATTGTAGTGCATCTATAGACTAACTTTAGAAGCATTGACATCTTACTAGTAATGCCTTTTCTATATCATGGTTGTGATTTTTTATGTCTTTATTTAGGTTTTTAAAGCTTTTTCTCAGCAATACTAGTAGATTTTTGTGTACACTCTTGTTTAATGTATCTTTAAGTATTTCATGTTTTGATGCTATTGCATATGGTATTATTCCTCTAATTCCAATTTCCAAATGTTTATTGGAAGAGTGCACCTGTTAAGATTTTGTAGACCTCCACTCTGACCTTCCACCTCTGCCATGCAGTAATGAGAGGTTTCACTTCATCATATGATTAAATCTGGGAAACAAAGCAAAATAAGACCAAATACTCAGTTATGATCTGTTTATATTTTTATACTCTTCATTTACCTGATAACTATAAAATGGCTAGTAACTGCTAATTCATTATTTGGTGTCAATGGAAGAAATACTCATTGTTTTCCTTAGTTGTACCAGAAAGACACTGTGCTGTGACCAGTGAAATGCAGGAAGTTGCCAGATAACCAGGCGAAGGAATCAGTGGGTAACATGGACATTTATTAGTTAAATGTACGTGACATAGCAGGAAACAGATGCTGAGAATATTGAAAGTGTTCTGAACATTATTGCTACAGTGATATTGGCATTTACTGTATAGAAAAATATATAAATATAGTACATTATTTGGGGATATATTTAATTTTGGGATAAATCCTTTTAGGTATAATTAACTCAAAAACTGAAAGTGCATACTTAAAATTAAATACTAAATTTCTTTTTTTCAAAAAAGTAGATGAAGAAATTTAGTCTCTGCAAAATATTTGTTGACAATTACTACCTGCCATAAGGACCATAGTGATATCAATGACTACCCAGGAAACAGAAGACAAATATGATGAGGAAGCATCGGAATTTACTTCAAAAGTTAATAATTATATTAAGAAGAATGTGCCTGAAGACTGATTTAATATGCAGCTGCAGATGGTATGTTTACATATCACTCTGTGAAATATCACTTATCATTTAGATAAAATGGCTGTTTAAAATAGCTCTTATTCAGTTTTTATACAGATTTTCTTGTACATGTGTGAAAACTTGAACAGTAGCTGTAAATGTTTTGGCTGTATTAGCAGAAGAGTATCTCTAATTGCTAAATAATGGCAGGTTTATATCAGAATGTTCACATTCTTCAAAAAGAAAACTAGTTAATTCTAATAATGGATCAATTTTTTTCTTCATCCAATCTGTGGAATTGGATGTTCATTCTGTCAAAAGTGAAATATCTGATATTATGGTGGATAACTTTTGTAAAATTCAGTTAGAAATTTCACCATTCAAAGTAAAATTATTTGGTTTACTGTATTATTAAAAATAGTGGATCATAGAATCACTGGAAAACAATTGTTATTAAATTAAGAAAACTTGAGCAATATACGTGGTATTCATCATAGTAAGCACATAATTTATCATTGTTCTTTTTCTTTTAGTGGTAAAAGAAACAAGAGTTGTCAAATTTATACAGTTTAAATATATACACACTTTAGAGTAACTGAACTATATAATTTTTAAGGAATAAAAACAAAAAAATAGGAACAAAAAATTTTAGCTGGCAGATATGCTTTCAATCTTTGTTGCCCACTATTAGATAGAAATGTTTTAGGTTCTGAAAACTGAAAATAAACTTAAGTGCTCAGTCATGATATTGAGGTTTTTTGATAAGGAATCATTTAAAATTTTTGTTACACTTTATTCAAAATCAAGTGGAAATATTTATTCAATGAATTTATGAATGGAACACCAAGAAATATCAGCTTTTTTTTTTTTTTTTTTTGAGAGGGAGGTTTGAGGGAGCAGAGGGAGAAGGAAAGAAAATCTTAAGCAAGCTGTACTCCCAGCACTGAGCTTGATGCAGGGATCGATCTCACAACCCTGAGATCATGATCTGAGCTGAAATCAAGAGTCGGATGCTTAACCAACTGAGCCACACAGTGCCCCAAGAAATATCAGCTCTTAATGCTTTTAGCATAATTGTTCAAAACAAAATTTATGAACAGGAAACTGTTGCAATGCATTCCTGTAAAAGCAAGGGAAGATCAGAACAAATGAAACACTCTTTTTCTTAAACTTGAAATTCTATAATTGCACTTGGGAATATTTGGGAATATTGGGAATATTTCAAACTGTGGGGAAGATTTTTTTTTTGATGGGACTCCTATTTTTAACTGATAAAATTATATTTAATACTGGAAATGACTGAGTTTGGATAATTTTATGAGTTTTCAGCATTTATATTTGGTGAAAGATATAATGAATATATACAACAGAGCTTATCTGAAGAATTTTATATATTTTTTAAAACTTTTAAAAACTTTTAAAATATTTTAGAGAGAAAAAGAGAAGAGGGGAGCAGCAGAGGGAGAGGGAGAATCCCAAGCAGGCTTTATGCCCAGCATGAAGCCTGATGTGGAGCTCTATCCCACCATCCTGAGATCATGACCCCAGCTGAAATCAAGAGTTGGATGCTTAACTAACTGAGTCACCCAGACACCCTCTTATGCTGCTTTTAAATGTACAGTTAATTAGTAGAAAAATTTTGCTTGAGTAAACGTGTGTACATATTTTTATTTCTAGAAAGAATTCTCTTCATTATTGGCAGTAAGTTTTGAATAAAACTATTTTATAAATCTGACAATATAATGAAACAAGATTATTAGTCAATATATACATATTTCAAAAAGCATATATTTTAATTATTTTAGCTTTGTTTTGTTCCCCCAATTTTACCAATTATATGGTCACTCAACTCATCAGTTTAACATTTAGAGATAATTAAAAAAGAAAAACATTTAGAGATAATTGCCACTAGTAAATTTGTATACATCTTTCCCAAGATATATATCTTAAAAAAAAGTTCTTCAAATGTAATTCTTCTCTTTACTACAAGATTCCTTTTTGATAAAAATTTTAGATACTTGCTAGAGATTGTTATTCATATAAGAAAAAACATATTACTAACATTTTGGGAAAATAGTTCATATCAGCATCAGTATTCAGTGCATAAAATCTATTTAATTTATCAATCCTTGTCTTACATTGTCCATGCCATTTCTATTCTATTCATTCCAGATTTTCATTACTCTTTGTATAATTATTATGATTATTTATATCTTATAGGGCAAGCATCAGTAAACTGTGATCTCTATGCTACATCAGCCCATTCCCTGTTTTTGCGAATGAAGTTTTATTGGAACACAGCTGCAATAATTTATTTATGTGTTTGCGGATACTTTTACACTACAATGTCAGGTTTTATGTTGTGATAGACACCAGTACCCTGCAAGGCAAAAAAAATTTACTATTTTGCCCTTTACAGAATAAGTTTGCTTACCCTCAGATTTAAAGTGGGGGAAAAGTGATTTAAAAAGCGCTCTGAGAGTTTAGTCAATGGAAACACTATCTTCTACCTGTTATATCTAGGAGAGTTTGGGGCATGGTGAGGAGGGTCTTATGCATACTGTCCTAGAATTTGGTTATGTAGTTTCGCAAACCAACAAAAAGCATATTCGTG
Organism: Vulpes vulpes; assembly: GCF_048418805.1. Lineage (NCBI taxonomy): Eukaryota > Metazoa > Chordata > Mammalia > Carnivora > Canidae > Vulpes > Vulpes vulpes. The sequence goes on along the minus strand of NC_132783.1, from coordinate 106,182,254 downwards.
GCTTTTTCCTCTAGGTGTTTCTCAGTAGAAATATGATCTGGCTTCATATCAGATTTAGGAGAAATGATAATTGTACACAGATTGTATGAAAAGTATCTGATGAATGGTTGTGATTCATTTTAATGAATAAGTTATATAAAAACATGCAAATAAGCACATTTTATTATTTTATTTGAACACTAAATTTTTATTGGTGTATGGTTTGTTTTTATTATATTAGCAAGTAACATCTGTTAAAAACAAAATAAAATTCAGCAATGTCATTGAAGAAAGAAATTCCAGAACATTATTTCTGCATGACTCTTTCTTACCTCTACCACTTTAGTCTCTCTCCACAGATGTACACACGCTTAGGCATGTATGTGGGATATACACACATCATACGCAAGGGTACACATATATACAAATACATATTATCATGAGTATAAGCTTATGTGGGCATCTGTTCTCTATAACATATGTATTATACTGTAAGCTGGTTTGATCAATTAATATATTGTGATTAATTTTCTATGAAACTGTATTCCAGTTTTAATTTTTGATATTTTCTCATTGAATATATAAACTACAGATAACATATTTCCAATTGAGGAACTTCAGTTGATTTAATTATTTACTATTATACACAATCTGTAATAACTATCTTGTAGTTAAATTTTACACACCTACCTAATTCATTCGTTTCCTATGCAATTTCTAGAAATCAAACATATGGAACAAAGGCTATCAATATATCAATACTTAATGCATATTTTATTGCTAAGTAGTATTCTCTTGTGTGGCTGAACTTTGTCCATTGTCTTGTTCATGGACATTTGGTTTGTTTGGTATTGAGTTATTATGAAGCAGGTTGCTATAAACATTCTTGTATAAGTCATGGTATAGACATATATTTTCAGTTCTCTTGAAGAGATACCTAAGAGTAGATGTGCTGGGTCGTGAGGTAGGTCTATGTTTTATTTATCAAAAGTAGCCATAGTCTTGCAAAATGATTGTTTCATTCACATTCCTAACCAACAAAGAATGAGAATGTTAGTTGTTCCACATCTTCACCAACACTCTGTTTTTTAATCATCCATCAACCTTGAAGTAGTATTTCATTGTGGTTTTTAATTTACTTTCCCTTGATGACAAATAATGCTGAGTACATTTTCTTGTCTTTTTTTTATTGCCAAATATATTTTCTTGTAAAGTTTTTGTTTATGTCTGGTACCCATTTTTTAAATTGGGAATTTGGGGCATTTTTTTATTGGTAATTTGTGGGAGTTCTTTATTCTGAATACAAGTCCTTGGTCAAATAAATATGCAGCAAATATTTTTCCAAGTCTATGGCTTATTTATTTTCTTAGTTGGTATGGACAGATATTTTGTTGAAGTTCAGTTTATCATTTTTTCCCGAGTATCATTTGTGTCCTGTTAAATCATATCCTATGGTCACAGAAATATTCTTCTACATTTTTTCTAGAAGGGTTTTTTCCCTTTTTTTATATTCTATTTTAAAATTCATCACATTTTTCTATATGAATGGATAAAGGACTACAAAAATTTCTGTTCAGCTCTTGATTGAGGTGATTGGATAAGTGGCACTCTATGTTTTGCTCTGGATAAAAAATTTTATCTATATTTCTAGCTCTCAGGAGGAGGCTTTGTCCAAAACAAGCTAGTCCAATAAGATCAGAGAAGGTTATTCCCTTTGTTTTCAATATCTACATTTTTCCATATACCCAGAGATTACTCTGTTTACTTACGTTTACATTTGCCTAGAATTTGGATTTAAGCTCAATTCTGTTAGTTTTTTTTTGAGTATTTATACAAACATTCTATAGGAAAAATGTATGTATAGAAAAAGGGGAGGATTGGGGAGAAAAAGTCACTGTAATTTAGTTTTCCCAGCTCGAAGCTTGGTAAAGAGTAAGGAAAATATTGTGGCTGGCAAGAAATATCTGTGAGGGAGTAATTCTTTAAAGAGAAAGAGGTTTTTTTCTTTTGTGGCTTGCTGAAATTAGCTGGAACTAATTCCTTTTGGTGACATCAGCAGCAGCAGCCCCCACACTACTTAGTTTATTGTTTGTAACAGGTACCAGTTGTAATCCCCATAGTGGATTCCTGCTACTTTGGCCTCAAGTGCCTGATAAATACTCTAGAAGCTTCTCAGTTATCTGTGTTTACATAATAAATGACCCCCAAATATGTTAGTTTAAAAGAACAAACATTTTATTATATAGCTCATGATTTTTGGAGTTGACAATTCAGGCAGGGGTCAGCTTGGTGATTCTTCTATGTTATGGATAGAGGTCACCTCATGGTATTCAGCTGATTTTATAGGCCGCCCTAAGCACATCCAGAATGTCTTTACTGACATTACAAAGCCTTGGTGAGAATGGTTGGAAGGCTGGTCTCAGCTGGAACTGTCAACCAAAGTGCTAACAGATGGTCTCTCCAGCTCACAGTGGTCAGACTCCCATTGACCAAGGCGGAAGCTGCATGTCGTATTACGAGCCATTCTCAGAAGTCATTTAGCATACACTGATGCTATATTGTATTAGTTGAAGCATCCACTAGCTTATTACCTTACTTCAGGGGAGGGTATGAATGCCTCACCTTTTTCTGAGAGAAGTATCATAGATTTTGCATACACATTTTAAACTGCCACAGTCTGCTTTGGGGTCCAGAATCTCATTTAAATGCTTTCCAACAGTAGATGACACTGTTAAAGTTCAATTATTTAGGCACAATTTCCTTGTTCTGGTGTCTTAGGAACTTAAGTAGTGCCTTGCCTCCCTGCCTTCTCTAATAGACACGTGCAGGCAAGATATAGTGATGAAAACGAGATAGGCTAGATACCCTCATTGCAAGAGGGGGAAAATGGCAGTTATGTGACAGTTATTAAGCATTAAGTTGTTAAGCTGAAATTCAGCTGTGTACATATTGTCACTTTCATTACTGGGGCTCATTCCTGCTCTCTCTGACTGATGCTCTGCAGTTCTTGGCCCTGCCCTCTCGGTTGTATTTCCCTAAAGCATAGCCAATATCACAGCTGAGTAACTTTCTTAGTCTCTTCTGTCTATAGATTTGGGGGTTCTTAGGAGTCTTAGAAGCACTGTTGTCTAGTTGAGAGGGACTGTGAGTCATGGTCTTAATGTTCTTAGAAGCCTCTCTGTAAATGAAAGGGTGTTTGAGGGGCTGACTTGAATCTCTTATATCTTATGAAAGGATTTTACAGCCAAAACTTGGATTCCTTGAGGCTGTGTTTTATTTGCAGTACTCTGAATTTGATATTTTCCCTAAAGCTATATATCTTTGAGAACACTGGGTTGCTTGGAATGCATATCCTAGGCTCTTTACATTTCCTCCAAATTCTGTTCAAAAACTGAGGAGTTCATTCTTTGATTCATTGCTCTCCCCTTTCGTTTTATTATAGGCATTGAAAATAGGTCCGTTAGTATCTCCAGCCCTGTCCAGTAATCTCTTTAGCTAGGTCATTGAAATCATGAAGTGTACTTCCTATTTTCCATAGTATCCCAGGTGATAGAGTTGACAGACTTTCTGCTACTGCATAACAAGAATTGCTTTTCTTCCAGTTTCCAAAAACATTGTTTTTCTCTCTCCATTAAATCCTTTGACAGCCAGCATGAAGCCCATCATACTTTGGTTCATTACCCGTTCCCTAAATCCGTGGCACATATATACCTTTACTTTTACCACCTCTGTTATCAAATTCTGTTGCTGCATACAAAACTACTGCAGAACATAGGGATTTAAACCACCAGCCATTTTATTATAGCTGGGTTAGGCATTCAGTCGGGGCTTGACTTGAGCTTTCTTCTGATTAAGGGGACATTGATGGAAGTCACTCCATGACATCCTGCTGGCAAAAAGGCTGGGTGGGAATATTGGCTTAAATCTCATGTCTGGCACCTTGACGTGGTGGCTGAAGGCTGGATTCAGCTGAGAGTGCTGACCTGAGTGTCTACATCTGGCTTTCCCAAAATGGGCTTCTCAGAGCAGCAAGACTTTTAATGTGGAGGTCCAGTGCTCTCTTAGTGAGTGTACCATTGAATAGAGCACAAACTGCATGGTGTTTTCATTCTTTAAAAGTCTTGGTAGTCATAGAATCATATCTGTTGTGTTCTATTTGTTACGGCATTCATAAGCCTGCTCTGATTAAAAAAGACATTTCATAGATTCCCACATGTTAATGAGAGAAGTGTTAATGAATTTACTGCTATGTTACAAACTTGCTCTAATAGGATCAATTCTTTTGTGTGTGTGCTCATTTGCTTCTCTGAATATGAGGTATGATTATAGTTTTGTTGGGTACTACTCCCCATCTTGACATTTTCTTTGCATCAGGAAAATTCCATTTTCTATTTCTTCCTTCTGTTATTAATTGCCGCAAAACATCTAGCTTTTTGCTGGGACAGATTAATACTTTTTCCAGTCATAATACAGGTTTTTTTCTACTGCATTGTTTACTAATTTTAAGGAAATTTGAAGGTAAGAAGTGGTGGAGGTCTATCTATAGAGCTTTGTTTTCATCTGGAACATGAGGAACAAAGTTTTAAACCACGTTTAGAATTAAAAAGGTAAATTAATTTTTAAAGACTTGTTGAACTTAAGGTACCTGAGGGATATTCACAGGAAGATATCTAATTGCTATTTAGAATCCTGAGTAGAATTATTTATTGAAACTCAAGCTTTAATATAGTACTAAGCTCAGCTGATTTCTCTAAATTAAAAGATGTTATTTCCTTTCTTTTAATCTTTTATTTAGTTTCAAAAAACTAAATGAGCTTAAAGGAGAGGACATAGAGCTCTTACTTTAACCAGTTTACAGTCTTGTTGAATGTAATTAAACCAATATCTTAGGAATCATTATTATCAGTTATGTAAGAATCCTGAAAGTTTCTAGGAAACTGGAATGTTTATTTGCTTTAAAAATTAGTTGCTCTAAGAAGAAGATTGGGAGGCCAAGTAATGGGAAGAGGGAGAGAAAGAATGGCAGATATCATGGAAATTAAGACTAGTCTTCTTTTGATTCTTTGTTTTACTCATGCATTGTTGGCTTAATTATTTTTGTATTCATCCAGCTGACCATTGAGTTATTGAAATTTTGAATTCTTTCCTTATTTAAATTACTAATTGACTCATTTAAGTACAGAATTAATTTATTTGTAGAAAACTGCATCTCTGAAAATCAGAGACCTGGACACAAGGCAAATAACACAGACCACAGCCAGGTAGGGGTCAGAGCTTGCCTATGTTTTTTTATGCCTATGATTGCCAGTACTGAACTACTGATAGTATACATGCCACTGTGAAAAATCACACCCTCATATGTTTTGCTTTCTGTGTATTCAGAGTATTAGGTAGGGGTGTCCAATTGGCCATGTCTAAGTGTCATGCTCAAGCCCTAACTAACTTCTAGGTGTCAGAAAATGAGAATTTCTGGCACCGAATCAGCCCTAATTGCTACAAAGACTCATCCACTAGAAGTTTCACGAAAAGTTAGAAGGGTTTTTGGATGCTGGAGTACTAAAAAACAAATGGCAAATGTGAACTCTGGCCACTGATTTGTCAGACTCTGTATTCATTGCTAGACTCAGCCAGCAGTCAACAAGAAAGTTCCCTGCTCTGAGGAGTCCCCCAGTATAAAAAAAAAAAGATGTAACAAATTAGCAAATTAGTAACTTATGTAATGGCATAGGGCATAGCTTCTGAACCAACTAGAGGGATTTGGGAGGCATACCAGTAAATAAGATAATGCTTCTTGGATCACTAAACCTTGGAATGAAAGGATAAATAGAGGTTAGCCAGTGGTGGCAGTAATGAATACAGGTGTTCCACGCAGGCTTTAAATTTCCCATTGCACTAGTGCCCTTTATTCTGGCACTCTACACTTGGGAGAAGAAATTTTAGGGATTAAGACAATGCAGAAGGTCCTGACCAGATTGGGGAATAACAGATATTCTTCTATATTTTTCTTTGAATTATATTTGATCACCTACCTTTCCCATCCTTTGAGCCATACACATACTTTGTAAGACTGTCACTGAGTCACAAACTTTATATATGCATTATCTCATTATTTCTTGAATCCTACCAAGTAGATAATATCTCTATTTTATAAATGTAGAAACAGACAGCGATGGAGGGTACATTTTTTTCCCAGGGTTACTTGGCTAACCAATTTTTTTGAATTTTTTTGAATTTTTGATTCAATTCAGAAATTGAATCCAAAGTGTTTTAGTTTCAAAGATAATGTTCTTGCCTTAAACTGGATTCCTGTTGTTTTATTCCTGTTCTAGTGCTTTATATCTGTAAGTATCCTTATTTCTTTTTGGAGTATGTTTAGTGTTCAGGGCTCTATAGATAACAGGAACTGGTCACCTTTCCTACTTACCCATAATTACAGGACATGCATTCCTGAAAGGACCAGAATATATCACCCAGTCCCTGTTTCAGGTGACTGTCAACTGGGTCCCAAAATGTGCCTTGATTTAGTCAATTCCATTGGAATTTTGACAGAGTTTTTCGTATTAGTTGATAAAACAAATTCTAAACATTTTAATTTTGTTTTTTTCTAAATGGGAGAGGGAAAGTGCGGACCTACTTTAGACTAAAAAGAAACTCTATTTTCTATTGAGTTGAAGAAGGAGAGAGGAGAGTAAGAATGTGGGGAAAGGGACAAAGATATGAGGCAGGTGGTGGTCATGTTTGCACCTATAAGGGAAGAGTAGAGGCCATAGTTTCTGGTTCTAGTTCCTAATCCTGTGTTCTCATGAAGACAGGTGAACTGTATCTCTTGTTTTGTGACAGGCCTTTTCAACTTTCATGTACACACACACAGACACGCATGCATTTTCGGAAAGTGAGATGAGCTTTTTTTTTCAAACCTAAACACTTGATTAAAAAATAAAACTTGTATTTGGCATTACTTAGGGACCATAAAATGGTTTCATTTAATTTTCTTTTTTTAAAGTTCAGTCACACAGGTTTGTGTATAGACTGATAATTCTATACTTAGTGTCCATTGGAAGTGGTTCTGTAGGAGGAGTTGATTCTAGAGCTTCAAAATCTCTGCTAATATTCACTGGAAGAGAAAATCCAGCAGAATCATACTTTTTTTTTTGATGGCTCAGACATACTAGATGAACAGTTTTTCATATAATACTTGTTTTTTTAAAAGAGAAGAACAAAAGAATTACATCTCTAAATTGTAATTGAAGAATAGGTCAAAATATATTATGATCAGTGGTTAGGTAAGAAAAATCAAAACAAAAGTAGCTCCCCCTTCTTACCTAATTGCAGTAATTTAAAGAAAAAAAAAAAACCCACCTAGCTCTGATAAATACCTTAGACTTAAGATCCATTTTCTTTTTTAAAATTTAAATTCAATTAATTAACATTTAGTCTATTATTTGTTTCAGAGGTAGAGTTCAGTGATTCATCAGTTATATATAACACTCAGTGCTCATTACATCACATGCCCTCCTTAATGTCCATCACCCACTTACCCGATCCCCCATCCTTCCCTCCAGCAACCCTCAGTTTTGTTACCTATGGTTAACAGTCTCTTATGGTTTGTCTCCCTCTCTAATTATATATTGTTTTATTTTTCCCTCCCGTATCCTATGATTCTCTGTTTTGTTTCTTAAATTCCACACGAGTGAAATAATATGGTAATTGTCTTTCTCTGATTGACTTATTTTGCTTATAGCATAATACCCTCTAGTTCCATCCACATCATTGCAAATGGCAAGATTTCATCTTTTGATGGCCGAGTAGTAGTCCATTGTATATATGTACAATATCAAGAGCCATATTCTTTATTTCTACCTCATCTTTTAAACACTGCAGTATTTGAAACAGTCATTTCCCATGTGACTCAATTTTTTTCAACATATATCTCAATATATAACTGGAGATTTCATTTGTTAGTCATTTAGTGAAAAGGAGGTATAAGATCCCAATCATTCTGTCTCATTATGTTTTCTTTTTTTTTTATTTTTTTTTAAATTTTTATTTATTTATGATAGTCACAGAGAGATAGAGAGAGAGGCAGAGACACAGGCAGAGGGAGAAGCAGGCTCCATGCACCAGGAGCCCGACGTGGGATTCGATACCGGGTCTCCAGGATCGCGCCCTGGGCCAAAGGCAGGCGCCAAACCGCTGCGCCACCCAGGGATCCCTCATTATGTTTTCTATAGGAGTTTTGTAACTAGTATTATAAAGTTGTATTGATAAAATGGTTTTGCTGATTATTAAAATTGTCAGTAGTATTTTTTCTCCTACTCCAAGTAAATAAAGACTTAAGAAATTATTCTGAATCAAATTATTCTGATGCTGGACTGAGAAAGCTGAGGAAAAATCTGCACAAACTATTTTATGTTTATTTTGCATCACACATTGTAAAGTGTTAAGAGAAGAGCAAATGCTTTAATTAAAAGAAACAATTTTCTTAGGAAAAACAATTGCTGTGTTTGCTAACTGAATCTAATGTGTTGCATAGCCAAACTGGGGCTTTAATATATGCCATCTTTTTAAGTGCCAGCTGAAACAGTGGTAGTTGTGACTGTATATTTATTCAATGTAATTGATAGAAATGTTTAATTAAATATTATGAAGGGTAATTCTCTAGCTTTTTCTATCAGATAAATTTAAACCATGAATTTTTGAGATCATTCTTTTGCAATTAAATAGAAACACCCAAAGAACAGAAAAGCAATGCTACTAGTGTTCAAGATGGTTTTAAAACACTTTTGTTTGTAAAAACCCTGCATAAGAATTTCCTCCCTTATTTCTTTTACTGCCTGCTCTCCCTCCTGTCTTCCTTTATCATGCATCCTCATTGTGAAATAATTATTTGAGATAAAAATTGAAGAAAATATGGACCTTTCATTAAAGAGTTTATGGACTAGCTGTGAAGGATTAATTGCCTGATAAATAATACAGGTAATAAATGCTACAGTGAGGAAAAAGAGTAAATTATATTTTCAAATTGAAGGGAGAAAACCTAATTTAAATGATTCAAATTTAAATTTTTACTTATTGAACAGACTGCCTTCATCAACTTTATTTTTAACTCTCTACTTTGCTTGGCAAATAGAGTGTAGATATTTTATTAGTAATCAAACTTTAAATAGGCCCCATATCACAATGTTAGCTGTATATTGTAGCCATATCATCCTCAGGTTAAATATTTATTTCTGCACTTGTATATTTCAGCAAATGAGCATTAAATGGCAAAGGTATGTACTTTCTGTAAAAAGTATTTGATCTTTTGGATAAAGTAATTTATACAAGTGTTTAAATATCAAACAATACTAAAGAGGCATAGCTACAAACAGCTGTCCCCTGATCCTTCTTTTCCAACCTCCTGCCCCTACATCATTTTCCATTTTCCATTTTAACTATTTTATCTGAGATTTAACTCCCATGTCTTTAAATAACAAGATTATCCTGCATACTTTTTTTTCTTTAAAGATTTATTTACTTATGATAGACATAGAGAGAGAGAGAGAGAGGGAGGGAGAGAGAGAGGCAGAGACACAGGAGGAAGGAGAAGCAGGCTCCATGCCGGGAACCCGATGTGGGACCCGTCCCTGGGACTCCAGGATTGCGCCCTGGGCCAAAGGCAGGCACCAAACCGCTGAGCCATCCAGGGATCCCCCTCCTGCATACTTTTTATTTGAATGATATAATTATACCAAGGATGACACTTTGGAAAGTTTTTTGTCCTGAATGTCTTTTTGGTCCATTTTCAGAAAACAATAACTAGTTTTCATTTGGGGATTCAAAAAATTAATTTATACCCCAACCTTCTGAATGAAATCATAATGTAATTTTCCATTGAACAGACAACCATGTTTTTTTCTAGGTGTCAATTTAATTTATAGAACTTTGTGCAAAGTAGGAAATTAATGATAGCAGAAGGCCAAATGTTTTACCTTTTATGTTTGTACCATGCAGAACAATACTGATATGCTAGGAGCTCTATTTTGCTAAGCAAAACAATCTTGATTGTGAATATTATACTATAGTGAAACTCATTTTTCTTTATGTGATTGACTACTTATATTAGTGTACTCCATGAAAATGAACTCTTCTTGCATATGGCATTGAGATTAAATCCTTTTGCTGGGTCTTCCTCCTTGCCCTCCAACTTTCAGAGTCCAGGAATCCTCATGATAGATGCTCTAATTAGATTTGGCTGGTTTTCTTGTGTCCCTAAATAATGCTTGTTTTACCTCCATGGTTTATTTTTTTTTTTTTTACATATGTTTCCATAATTGTTCTATAGTGCACTAGTTCCAGAGTGTATTAACTAGAATACCATGGTCATACATGTTTGGGAAATACTACACTTTTCCCTTCCTTGGAGATTCACAATACTCAGGAGCATACTGAAGATTTAGAAAATTCCTATGGTGTTCAACAGCAGCAGCAACAGCAACAACAACACGAAAAACCTTCTACTCTGTTGAAAGCAGCCTTTCTCCACAACAACAACATGAAAAACCTTCTACTCTGTTGAAAGCAGCCTTTCTCCAGCTTGTTTGAACTAAGAATGTTGGTAGCACTCTTATTAACAGCCCACAAAACAATGATGAGCAGTTAATCAGTTGTAGATACATAGTTTCATGCTGTTCCCTTGTCTATAATATTCACTAACTTTTTTTCACTGCCTTCTCTGAAAATCCTTTTCATCCACAAGATGAAAACTTGTAATGACATTGAGGTAAGTAGGAAAAGAAGAAGGGTGTTGTGGGATTGGGAACAACATAAATATATTTACATCATTCAACAAGCATTATGTCAATGTATTAATCTCTCTTCTCAACTATTTTCTGAGCTTCTTAGGAGCAGGGCTTGTTTAAAAAAAATGGTACTACCAACCAGACTCAACACAGCTTCCCAAATTATCCTGAAATACTGGGTAAAATTCTAGCCATCACATCTTGAAAAGATATAATACTACTTAAAAAATGATCTAGTAAAGATTGGGGACAAGGGGTTATTGCACAAAGCTAGAGTTAGAACCGTTACTGCAAGGAGCAAATTGACTTTCTGTCCAAATCTGGAAATATCAGCCCAAGGAAATATTATGTGTAACTTGAGTGAAGTAAGTATAGGAAAAAATAAAGAAAAGCACTACAGAGTCTGTAGCAGATAGCTGAGGCAGAAAACATAAATGAACATTAAGAGAATTTAGACAAATTTAGAAATGGCATGATGCCTCTTAAGAGAAGCTGGGAATACACTATTAGTTTTTGTTTGTTAAAGAAGAGGACAAGTTGCTTCTGGAGGGCATCCTGAAAAGCAATTTTCCTAACAGGTTTCATATGACTTTCACTTGTTGGTTGTGCAGCCCTATGCAATTATTTCATTTCTCTGCACTAGAGTTTCCTCATCTGTAAAGGAAGAATAATAAGTACCTTCCTCATTAAAATGCTATAACAAGTTTAAACAGCTCCTGGCTTTTTAGTAGCTCCTCGATTTTTCCTTATCGAGGAGTTCAGTGTATAATAGCTATTACCATTATTATTGTTATTTCTTCAGTATTCCCAACAGTAAGAAATAATGATAATATTAGTAGCTATCAGTTGGTGAACTGATAGATATACTTTATTTGCTTCCATAATCTATTCAATTCTGGCAACATGGTTAATATTATCAGCTCCATTTCACAGAGACAGAGACGGAGATTTAGCTAGGCTAAGAAACTTCTCCAAGTTCATGCATCTAGTGAATCACGATTTGAGTCTAGAGAGTTTAGTTCTGAGAAGTCCAATTCTTAATGAAGGCATGTACTTTTCTGATTTGGAGCTTCTCATCAGTGTGCTGGGAATGTGTCTGGTATGCTGAAGTTTTGAGTCCTTCAGTCCTGAGAGGGACTTTTACTTCACTGTGTCATACAAGTATTTTCATTTGTGTGTGTGCAAATGTGTGTGTGTGTGTTAGAACAGAAAACAGTTGGAAAAAAGAATGAATGGCCTTCGCAAAATGCTGGTGTATTGAAGGAAAAGACAAACATGTTTTAAATCTTTTAAAAACATTTTTAAAAGGTATGTATGTATTTATTTATTTAGAGAGGGAGAAAGAGAGAGAGAGAGAGAAAAGGGCTGAGGGAGAGGGAGAGAGAGGCAATCTTAAGGAGGCTCCATGCCCAGATGCCAGGCTTGATCTCACAACACCGAGAGCATGACCTGAGTGAAAATCAGGAGTCAGGTGGTTAACCGAGCCACCCAGACATCTCTGTTTTAAACATCTTTGATTGGAAAGACTTTTCCTTTCTTTTTACCTGCCAATGCCCACATTTACTCCATCCTTCAACTCTGTGAAGTGGTCATGCTCTTGACAAGTATTGTTCCTCCATCACAAATGCTTTTCTACATTTAATTCTATTCTACTTGCCCAAGATCTACTCTTACTCATGGGACAGAGTGGGATTTATGAAATAATTGTTTCACTAAACAGTGACTGCCTTAAACAGAGCTATTCTCAAGTTTAGTTATGTTCCACACAATTTTGGATATCTAGATTGAGTTTCTTATCAGTTTGACTGAAACTGGCCTTGTGATGGTCAGGTCTAATAAAATGCAGACTCCTTCAGGGTGCAGTGGTTTATCTTTGTGTCTCTATTGCCTAACATGTGATCTGAGACTCATATTCACCTCATCAGTGTCTGCTACATTAATGGAAACAAAATCATTAAGTTATTCAAATTATTGCCTTTAGTGTGAAATTGTTTCTTTGGATTACAAAGATGGAACATGGGTTTTGGACTCCATTTACAATATTTATGGTTTGCAACTTCACTTTTGATGGTATTTTGTATTTTTGACAAGTAAACAACTATAACAAACTTTTTTAATGGCTGAAAGATATGAATTAATCAGTCTAGTGTATCCATCATTGTCTAGATAGAAATTTTGCTTGAGACTGATTTTTTTAATTGATAACTTGGTCTTGTGAGTGTTGTTGAAGCTTATATATGCAAAGAAAGAAGAATACAAATGCAAGCGATCTGTGAATGATTTGACAACTTTCCAGCATTATAGAGATTGTGTTATTTAAATCCTCCCTTCACATTCCAATGGTTTCTTAATCACCCATGATATGAAAGACTTTCCTAGACTTCTGCTGAAGCAGGTCTGATTAGGGAAAGAGGATTTTTACATATTCTAAGACATCTTAAAATATACAAGGTTAGTTATCCAGGAAATTATTGTCTACGAGTATGATCCTATTTGATGGTTTTGATTTATAACCATTGGACCTTACTTAGAAAAGAAGGATATTCCAAGAATACCAAGATGTCATAAGCACAATTTAAAGATTTTTGAGTGGCAAAAGGTTCTTATTCTAATAAAAGGAAAAGGAAGAGAATTGTAATCTTGAAATATCTTGTGGCCTGGTGGTATATTTTATCCATGTCTTTGTTTTCATAAGCCTTTCTTAATATGTTTTTTTAAAATTGCAATAACTCCTGGAATTTTAATGTTCTAATTAAAGTTAGTGGTGCTATACTAAAAAGAGAAAAATGAATGGCTAAATTTGCGGCTCACCATTCACATGTCTCACTATATTTTTAAGGAGCTTTAAAAAAAATACAGGTTCTAAGATTTGACAGATTCAAGGATAGTTTCTTTCCTTTGTTAAGTCCATGATTTATAACTGTTTTAGTAAATTTCCTGTTGATGGTATATAAATCATTTTTAATGAAATTTACTTATATTTGAAGTATTTTGACTATAGTTTCTGTCACCATGGCAAACAGTTTTTGGTATTAATAGTGCCAGACTCATGGATTTTGTTCCCAGAACTGAACCCTTAATATTACACTATTTTAGACTTTGCCAGTGTTTTTGAAGTGCATATTTCAACAGAAACCATGTAAGGAATTATAAATGAATGATCAAAATCATCTTCAGCATTTGGGAAAAGGGAGCATACTACTCCAAACTTCTTTTCTTCCTGATCACCTCAGACTTCTTAAAGTGTAATCTGTAGACCTCTACTTATGAATACTTGAAGTACTGTTGAAAATGTGGATTTTGGAATCATAAGGCTGACCTGCTGAGTTAGAATCTTTGGGAGTCCTAGAAACTGCATGTCAGACAAGCAAACCTAGTCAGTCTACTCATTGTGGCAGACCAAAAATAATAGCATTTTTCCTTATCGAGGTCAGCAGATTATTATTGAATCTATTAGTGATAAATAGATGATTATTCAGATGCTTTTTTCAAATCTCAATGGTTTCTTCATCTTCTATAAAATAAAGATTTTTCTAGGCTTCTAATTTTTTCATTGTAGTAAAAAACATAATATGAGATCTACCCTCTTAAAATTTTGTGTGCAGTATAATATTGTTAACTATAAGCATAATATTATACAGTATTACTTTTTCATCTTGCATTATTGAAACTTCATACCTATTAAACAGTAGCATCCCTTCTCCTAAATTTTTCTACACTTTTGACAGAGCAGTTCTGATCGGAGGGTAGAGATTCCCTTCATTTAATTAAAACAGGTGTAAATGTCATAGATTAAAAAAGCACATTCAATTCATTGGTCTAGTGAAATAGAAAGAAAAGAGACATATACTTTACTCTCCTTATAATTATTTTTACGCCAATATTACCTGATTGAAAATGTGTGCATGTTGGAAGAATAAAAGTGAGTGATCGAATCTACAATTTAGAGTTAGTACAGGAATCAGAAGAAAAGCATGTGAGTTATTGTTTCTTCGGTTAGCAGAGTAGACCAGTGATAGAGAAATCTAAACAACCAATAACAACTGATAATTACCTATGGGTTGTCTTTCCCTGAGGGCACATTTTTATTGTTTCCTTAAGCTGGGTAGGTATATGTTTATAATCTCTTTGAGGTGGTAACTGTGGTCCCTAGTAAACATACATAATTTACTTCATTTCTATTTGGGCTTTTATAAATGCATGTAGCAATATACAAGCAAGCAGACATCTAATGACTATGTTAAAAAAATGCAAGATGCTGCTAGTAACTGAGTAGGTTGTAAAATAATCTTTATACTCCAGGAACAAACAGTAGTGGAAAAAAAAGGTTTTTTTCCTGTGTTATTTGGCTTCTTAGGGTAGAGTTTAGATCAAGACTCAGATTTTTCTGAAACCAAATATGAATCTACATTATGAAGTTGTGTCTTTGGGAAAGAAGTAGAGTGAAAGAAGGGGAAAATAAAAGAAAGATACTATCCATTAAATAGTGCTTTCTGCAATTGAAGTTTAGACACTTTAAAAGGAACATATTGACCTTTCCTTCCTTCTTTCATGCAAATGAAAGCATTGGGCAGTGAACAAATTATAAATCCAGCAAGTATGCAGTATGAACATAGATTTAATAACCCTTTTGAAATTGAAGACTTGGGGTGTCATTTCTTTGTCACTTTTCAGTCACAGAGAATAATCTCTTCATTTTCATTCCTTTGGAATCTTTAGTTTTAGACAAATGCACAGAGGATCCTTCTAAATTATAAGGGCAACTCATTTTAAAGGTTAAAGAATGATGTGCAATTAGCCTCTAAATTCAGACCTGATTATCGAAGTCAGATTATCTTTGGTTTAGAACAATGTAACCAGACATTTTAATGCATAAACGTGTCCAGTATTGGACAATTAGAGTTGTCAGTTTAAGTAGTCAATTGAACAGACAGGTTAAACTGAAATTGGTAGTGTCTTTATGACCTTGTGCTTAGAAACATTTCTCTGGAAATACAATCATGAGTTTTGATCTGGTGAGGGAAGTAGCAGAATCTAATTATGGCTAACACACCAATGACTACACTCTTCATATACATCACAAACAATTGACCCATGAAAGGACAGATACTGGATGGATATTCTAGAAAGGCAGCAGTAATTGGTACTCAGGTAACCAAGAGGATCCAGCAAGTTGTGGAGCCAACAATATGCTTTTGAAACAAGTTTTGATCAGGGAGGAAGAAGGTTAAAAGGAAACATTGTTTTCTTTGACCTTCACCTCTCTCCCATTTTATGTGTTTTAATGGAATCTGCAAGGAGAATTCTGGTTCTTATCTGGGCATGAAAATAGCAGCTTTCTGTCTGTTGGCTAATGACTAATTAGTCATTTTTAATGATTTTTACTCACTTTGAGGCACTCTATACAAAATACCTGCTACCATGGCAGCCAGTTGTTTGGAAACAGCATTAGGCTAAAAGCAAACATTTGTGTGGGAAGAAAACTGCTTTTTCTGTTCAGATTTGTATTTAATTGAGTAAGTGGTAATGGGAAGTGAGATGAGATATAATTAACCCATACTATCAAGAGTTTCTTAGAGTAATACCTAGGTGAGACATCCCTGGTTCATCTTCGCCTGCAAATAGCAGCCTACAAATAGGGAATTCCAAGACAAGCATGATAATAGGCAGGGACTTTACATGGGTGTGAGCAGCTAGTTTGGGGAAGAAAAAAATAGCATTTTGATCCAGGTTCAGTACTAAAGATTAGCAATAATATGTTCTCTTGTTCATAAGACAGAATGATTCTTAGCAATTAGATGTCACAATAGCATTTCATTTTGTACTTTGGCTTGTTTATAAGGAACCTCTTGTTACTGAGAAAAGCAGGTGTGAAAATGGTTATGAAGGAAAAATTAATAAAGATGGGTAGATTTGTTAATGATACTACAGTTCCCACACCAAAACCACATTCATTGATCCTTTTTTTCCTTTTTCTTAAAATATTGTATTTTGCTGCTTTACAAACTTGTTCTATTGTAGTTCATTGGAGAGTATTTCTCTCTCCCACTATGTAAAGTCCAAAAACATGTTAATGAAGTTAAACTAGTAAAGGCAATTGTTATCTAGTAATGAAAACTTTCTTGTAATTCAGATTTACAGTATATTATGTAATTTCACCTTTGAACTTGCAAATATGACTGGGTGACATTTTTTGCTGTTTCCTCTACTTTCCCTTCCGTATGAGGACATAGTAAATGTTCAGTAAATCAGAAAGTAGTATCTCTGCTTTTATTTGAAATTAATGTATAAACACAATTAGATCTGATGAGAGAGATGTTATTTTTCCATGCATGGTTTACTTGTTATAAGGAGATAAGAAATCTGCCAGAGGAGAAAATTGACCACTCTTAGCCATTTCCTGTGGCTTATAGTCTATGTGTTAGGCAACATTCTGTCAGAAGATGGAGTTACCTACAATAAAATGTATATAGACCAAGCAGTGGGTTGCCAGTTTGCATACTGAGGTATTTCAGTGAAATGGCATTGTTATAAAATTTTAACCAGCTACAGTGCCAAAGGAAGAGGAATTCTGATTAGTTGAATTTTCTACATAATGGAAGATGAATCAGAAGGACATTTTTGTTTTGAGTTTTGTTGCTAGAGAGTTCTAAATTCAAATTACTTACACTTTTCTCTTAAAACACATTAATATATTTTTAAATTATGTTCTTTGGTAACTGGGACTCTTTCTAGGGCAGGGTGTCACAGTTCTGAACAATTTTTATTGTATAATACTAGTCATATAAATGAAAAAGTGGATGGAAGTAAAAGTGCTCTCTTCCCTGGGTCAGAGATTCATAAACTCTATGTTGATCACATACTCTTGAGGCTTAACTAACTCAGTCATCACTGGGTCTTTGTCAGATATGTACCATGTTTCAAGTATATGTAACTCCTTAAGGGATAATGAATTATAAATTCATTTATAAGTCCTACCGAATTTATTGTAACACGATCAAGACTTTTTTTTAATGGTTATAACTACTACTGTGTGGAGAGAGTAGTCAGTACTTTTGTTAAGTTATGATGAACTAATATATATTGATTGTTAACTATATGTCAGGTACTTTCCAAAGCATTTAAATACTCATTAACTCTATGACATAGGTAGCTTCATTTCCATTTACAAATATAGAAACCAAGGTACAGAGAAATGAAATACTTGTTCTAGTGCATATAGTTAGATATTAAGACGTTAAAACATAGGTCTTCCTTACTGAGAAATTTGGGACTCACTGCTGTAGATGACATCATAAATTAAAAAAAGAATCTTGAAATTTTTGTTTTGGTTATTTGTCAGTTGCTAAAGTTTGAGGAGAGATAAAAAATCTGGTTGGTAATATGAAATAATTGGGCTCTGGTTAGCTGCGGTTTATTCCAAGTACAGATGACAGAGAGAACTATTTATTGGTCTCGGTGACAATCAGGAGATGTATGTTGATGGGAGACATAACTGTGTCACTTGGAGTGTGTCTGCTTAGTATTTCTTGAGAAACCTGCTTTTAGCCTTGTTTGAGGTATTCAACACTGCAGCAGTCATAGTCTCTGGGGTCTCAACAGAATCCAAGCGCTTGTTTGCCAGGCAAACCTGAAATAACTGTTATTTATTTATAGCCTCTGGCACTGTCTGAAACATTCTGCAACACAGCTAGGTTAACAACTTCAAGTTAATGTAAATACTCCAAAAATGAAAGCACTGGTGCTGTATATGACCGGGTGAAGAAGGATGGGAAGAAGTGAAGGCACAGGCCACACACAGACTCCAGAGTCCATGAGTCATTCTCTGAGGATCAATTTTAAAATGATCGGTTATTGTTGAATGCTTGATGCTATGAAGGGTGTTTGATGAAGGTTTGTGGCTCTCACTATTCGGACATAGCTATTATAAGTGAAGGGAGAAGGACTAAAAGAATTTCCTGATAACATATTCTACTCAAAACTTTGAGCTCAAAATTCTGCAATTCACTCACAGTAAATGCCGGTCCTTTAAAAGGCCTTCATCATCTGCCATGCTGCTTCCTCTCTGAGCTCTTCTCCTACCACCACATCTCACTATTTTTTACCTACTCCATGCTATCCAGAGGGGCACTTGATGTTCCTTGAATGTGCCTAGTATGCTTTCATGTAGGTCCTCTACCAGTTATTCCCTTTGGCTGATACTGACATATCTCACTCCCTTCTTTCTTTCAGTTGTTTCTTCAGATGTCACTTTATCAAAGAGGTGTTCCTGACCACCCATTCCAGTTGTCTGTTGTTGCATATTAGACACCCTAAAACACAGTGGCTTAAAATAACCACCATTTTTATTATAGCTTATAATTTTGTGGGTCAGGAATTTGGGCAGTGCCTGGCTGGAGGAATTTTCTATTGCATTTGGCATTGACAGGTCATTTAGTGGTGCTTTGTTGGGGGATTCACTCATAGGGAGGCTTCAGTCATATGCTTGGCACTTTGGCAGGGATGAACAGGAGGCTGGCATCAACTAGGATTGTCTTCCAGTATATTAGTTGTTTGTTGCTGTTTAACAGACTATCCCAAAACATAGTGACTTAAAATAGCAAATATTAATAAATCACAGTTTTTGTGTGTCAAAAAATCAGGTGAAACTTAGTTGAATTCTCTTAGGGTTTCTCGCAAAGTTGCAGTCTCACTGTTTTCTGGGGTTTTGTCTCAAGACTCAGCTGGGGAGGAACAGCTTTCAAACTCAGGCAGCAGTTGGCAGGTCTTAGACCCTTTTAGTTGTTGGTCACAGACATTAGGTTCTTGCTCCATGGGCCTCTTCATTGACTGACCACAACATAACAATTTGGTTCCTTGTGATGAGGGGTCTGGGCAAGGGAGAGCAAGGGAGATCAAGCCAGACAGAAGACAGTGTTTTGTAATCTAATGTTGGGTGTGACATCCAAACATGTGTGGTATTCTCTTTGTTACAAGTGAGTCAGTAGGTCCAATTCATACTCAAGGGAAGGGGAATGCATAATGATATGAATATTAAGAAGCTGTGATCATTGGGAGCCATTTGAGATGCGACCTACCACAACCAGAGTCAACACATGCCATCTCCAGCGTGGTACTCTCAGGGTTTCCAGAGAGAGTGTTCTAAGAGACCATAGCTGCGAGGAGTCTATGTTCTTACCTCATAAGCTTCAGAACAACACTTTCACTGTATCCTGCTGGTCAGGTAAGTGATCAAAACTAGCTCAGGTTTAAGGGTAAGGGAATCAGATTCAACATCTCAGCATAAAGAGTGGCAATGAATTTTCAGTCATCTGTCATCTACCACACTATTGTGTGTAATAGAGTATGCCTTCCTCTCCACTGCATACATTATTTTCTTTATCCCATTCTGTTTTTCTCCAAGGTGCTTAATATTTTTAAAACTTTGCTTGTTATCTGTTTCTAACAACTAGAAAGTGAGCTCTCTGTGGTCATGGAATTTGCCCTTTTTATTTACTGATAGAATCCCTAGAGTTTAGAATAGTGCCTGGCATATAGTAGGTTTTCAATAAATATTTACTATAATATTTGGGTCTACTAGGTCTTACAGTCTAGTCCCTGACTGCTTCTCCACCCTTCTAAAGGTCAGTATTCTCTAGTCACATTGACTTTGTTGTTATTCCTAAAACGTGCTAAATTTGTTCCTGTCTCCAAAGCCTTTGTTTGAGCTGTCCCAACTTTTACTTGTTTCCAAATGACTGGGTCCCTTTTGTCATTTAAGTTTTAGTGTGAGGTCTCAGGAAGAGCTTCTGTATTAAGTCTATTTATCACCTAAAATAGGTGATTTTTATTTTCTTCATAGCACGACTGGTGAATAACTTCTGGTACATGTGTTTATATGTCTCTTTTGTCTCACTTAGAAATAAATTCTATGAACTGTGGGCCTTGTCTATCTTATCCAAAGCTCTATCCTTTAGCACCTAGAACAGTGTTTGGCTCACTAAGGCCCTCAATATACTTTTGTTGAATAAGATAAATCTACTGATAAAGTATGGAAATGCTAATTTTCTTCTTAATATTTCTTTCTTATAAAACTTAAGTCAAACTTTTCAAAATTTAGCGAAAATTCAATGTCTGTAACTTTTCTTTGTTGACATCACTTCTCTCCTTTTATTGCTATAATTTCATAACACTGAATGTCATTACACCACTTTTCTTAATGACAGTAAAATATCTACTCAAGATGGGCCTAATGGCCTGGAAGTAATTGCAAGAGTGTACAAACAAAGGAAATTGCCAGTTGGCCAACAGGACTTATGTTTTATGCATAGACCCTTATCCACACTGCAGTAAATCTGGTTCTACACTTGGTTTTAGACTTATCATGTGAATTGATAATTAAAACTTGAGAGAGCTTGACAAAAATGCTTGGAAACTAAGATCCTTTCAGAAAGTGTATATGCAAAGTTGTAGAGGTAGAATAAAGGGCAACATTTAGTGTGTATGTGGGTTACATTTTGAACCTAGGAAATTTCCAACAGATAGGGATCCCTTCTCGCTTTAAAATTTGTCCTTTGTCTCTTCCTCTACCCACCTCCCCCCCACCCAGTTACAAAGCCTTTTTTTTTTCTTTTCAGATAATAACATATCATTCACTCTGTTATCAACCCTGAGTTTAGGAAAAAGTGGTAAGCTCAATATCAGTGGAAAGTTTTTGCTTCACTGTATGAGTTCGTCCAAATGACTATGGGAGTAGTGGCCAGGTAAAAGAACAGAGGTTGACAGAAATCAGGAAAGTCTTATATCTCTTTATCTTTGAAAATGTAGAATATGATGATTTCAACCTAGTCTGTTTTAAGCAATTATATTTCCCTCGACTGACTCAAATGCTTCCTTAAGCATACATTTTGAGTACCAACACTGATCAGAATGCTCAAGCATACATCTTGAAAAAGAACTGTTTAATATTTAAATCACAATTCATTTTCCAAAAAAAAAAAAAAAAAAGAGAAAGAAAAGATTGGATAAGAGAAAGAGTTGTCCGGATGTAAGATGGTAGTTCATGAATTACGGGCTCAGGTTACTGGATCCTCTCCAGTTGCCCCTTTCTTCAGTGAGAATGTTGAAAGTGTAGAATATTTGTGAGAGAGCTCTGTGAACTAGGAGCTTGTCTAGTACTTCTTCATAATGACAGAATTATACACACATAGACAAGTGTATGTACATGTATATATAGGAAAACAAACCATATCTTTTATGGGTACAGTAACCAGTATCATAGGGTTTATTCTTGGGAGATGAATATTGCTCTAGTGCTATTGATACAAAGTCAAGGATTTTGGCAGCCCCTATAGGTGAAAAGTTTTGACCGAAGTTATATTTTAGTAGGTAAATAGTGCCAGAAGTTATTGATTTAGAATTGACTTTTGAGTTTAGGCTTGTCATTTGCTAACAGTAATTTTTTATCCTTTCTAAAAACATTGTAAATCTTTCCTTCTCCTGATCTTTCTCCTTTCTGACTTCCAGTCTGCTTAAATATTTCTTCAAAGCCCATCTGAAAATTGACAAATTGTAGGATATCTCTTAAAAGAGGTCATGGGATCATGGTAGAAAAAATCAGCTGGAGTTGGAAGTCTTTTGTTCTAGACTCTCCAGTTCTATATTTTAGGAACTCACTTAAAGCACTCTTTTTTCTTCTTTGACATTTATACATTTTAAAAGTTTCTGTGAGGTTAAAAGAAGAGATATGTGAGAAAGTGTTTTGAAAATATAAAATGCCAAAGGAACATAGGTATTATTATTATGTACATGTATATTTATTTATATATAATGTCTGGTGATAGATACAACTTGGTAGTGTTGTGGGATAAACAGACATAAGATCCTATATAAAAATAACACACCATCCTTTCTATAATGGACTTTTCCATTTATATAACTGTTTGACCCAGGGTTTTAAGTACCAAATTCAAGATTTAAAAAGATTGTAATAAGAGAAGGAGGGCAGATAGATCCAGATTTTTTTCAGTGTATTGGAAGATGTTTCCTATATCTATTCAGGATGGTGGTAGAGAATTATGTTTAGGTTAAGGGAGCAATGTCAGTTATGGTATAATAACAGCTTTTTACCAGATTGTAAATTCCCTGGGAACAGAGTCCATGTTGTTTCATTGTTGTATTTCAGAGCTCTGAAAGTAGGTGCTTAACTAATGTCTGAGAATCAATTAATTAGGTGTAATTAAGGAGAAATTAACATTTTGATGTGTCTGAAATATAGGAAATGTTGAGGGCTGTTTTATAGATGAAGCTAGAAGGGAAGATAGATATAATGTCATGCGTTCTAAATAATCTTGCTTCCTTTTCTTCCATCTTTTTTTAATTAAGATGTTTTGATAATGCTTACAATGGCAAAATTATAATAATAATGATGTCCAACAATCTTGTGAGGTAGCTTCTACTTGCCCCATTTTATGAGTGTAATGAGACATAGAGAGATTAAATATTTTGTCTGAGGACACAGAGCTCGTAATGGCAGAACTTTAGTATTAAGAGGAGACAGAAGCAGAATCTTGTAGTAATTCATCCCTATGTATTACTTTCACTCTGAGGGGCCTTTAGATTTTGTATCTAGCTCTTCTGCATGGTCTTCCAGGGTTGTCTACTAAATCATTGAACCATTGTTATATTAAACATTGAACACAGACTGGCTCTGAATCATAAAAATTAACACTTTTGGAATGTTGGCTTTCCAGTTTAATATCTGTCATTCAGTTTTTAGTTTAGAGACAAAGGAAAAAAAAAGTTTTCCTTGGTGTAATCTCTGGACTACCACATTTCCCTTTATCTTACTTTAAAATTCTTTAAAATGAGGAGAAGCAAGATTAAACTAATTTCCCCTATTCTTTCAAGTCAGTAGCCTTTAGAGGAGTTAGAGTAGCATCCCCCCTCACTCTTTCTTATTGATCATCCATCAAAATAGAATGTGACATCATCTGTGCATCTGTTCATTTCATAAAAAACGTCACCACCTTCATCTGGTCTTAACTAGTGTTTATTTAGTGTTTACTCTGTAACAGACATCCTCCTAAGCATTTTAAATGTATTATATGATTATGTGTGCACAACAGCCTATGAGGTTATGGATCCTGGGAAGATCTGGCACTTACACAAACATCCTCTGTAGGTTAGATTGTGATCCTGAGTTAATTAGTCAAGGATGCAAAATCTTTGTGTAAGTGAAGTGGATGCTGCGAGACAGCAGGCCCAGTTTCAGCACATCGTAGCACAGCTTTCACTGTGTTCCATAATCCCTAAATAAGAGATCGCCCAGATGTACTGACAAGAACGATTTTGCTAGACCTGAGAGTATCATCTTTGCTGTGCCACATTTTTGTGTCACTATTCAGAAGGTTGCACAAACAATATCTGTATTGGCTTTTAAAGGAATTTTTACAGTAATGGAACACTTATGATTCTGAAAGCAAATTTAATAATATCTCAAGCCTATATCCTTATATAGAAGCAGAAAGTAGATTTACAGCTTTCTCCAGTTTTCTTCAACTACGTAAGTCTGTTTCTGTGACTTCTACCTCTGGCTTAATGGTCTTTTATTTGAGTGGTTCTGATACTTACTTCATATGAGAACCATGAAAAAAAAATGTTTTTTTAACCAGATGATATTATTATTCTTACTTTAAGATGAGGAAATGGAGACTCAGAGATTAGGGAACAAGGTCTTACAGGTAGTAATGACGGGGTTTTGGCTTTGAAATCAGCCCAGGCTCTTTTAATGATTACACTATTTGTTTAGTTTTTAAAGGAAATAATGCTTGGGCTAATCCTGTTGTTTTGTGGGATTAGTTAGTTACGTGGCTGTGATGCAATATTCAAGGAAGATAAAACAAATTATGTAAAATGTAAAATCACCATATGAACTTAGATATTCTATAAATACAGTTGTTACTCGTGTAAGACAATAGACTATCAGAGAATTATTATAATCCCTCATTATTTATTTATTTATTTATTTATTTATTTATTTATTTATTTAAAGATTTTAGGGATCCCTGGGTAGCGCAGTGGTTTGGCGTATTTATTTATTCATGAAAGACACAGAGAGAGAGGCAGAGACACAGGCAGAGGGAGAAGCAGGTTCCATGCAGGGAGCCTGACGTGGGACTCAATTCCAGGACTCCAGGATCACGCCCTGGGCCGAAGGCAGGTGCTCAACCGCTGAGCCACCCAGGGATTCCCCCTCATTTTTTATTTAAACATGTTTTATTTTAATCTATTTTTTCTTGAATCGTGTCAAGTATTTGTATTGGTAGTATGTGTGACTTATAAAAAGAAAAGACCTGGACCTCATTCTTTATTTGAATGATTACATGTAGCAGATGTATGTGTCCAGGATGTTTAAAGACAAGGACATAGAAGTAGAAGCAAAAGGGAATTTTAAAAATGTAAGACATCTACAGAAATCCCATAAAAAGTGGCTAAAGTTTTTTCTTTCTCTTTCTCATAATCTGCACATTGACTATTCTTCAAAGATTTGTTTGAGTCTAAATCTTGACAAAGGCTTCTCTGACCATTTCAGATTTCAATAGTATGAGACTTCTTAAAAAAGCAATTTACAATGCACTTTGACCTGTATAACCCAAATTGTTTTCCATTACATTTTGTTTGATACTAAGTCACTTAAGAAGGATAACTAATAGTTTTTATGAAAAGTGATGACCTACCTTAAATTATACCTTGATTTTAAGATATATCCTTTTATCCTACTTTTGTATATATAAGTAGTTAAAAAACCACAAAATTTAGGGTCTAAAAATAAGGCAAATGTGTTCTTGGTGTGGTGTTTAATTAAAAAAGAATATATGTCTTCTTTCTATAGGTCTTATTATATTTATGAAAACCAGGAATTAATATCTTTTATTTTATTTTATTTTTTTATTTTTATTTTTAAATAAATTAGTTTTTTATTGGTGTTAATATCTTTTAAATCCTTGTAGAACTTAGTGCTAACACTGAATATATCTACCCTTTTTGGAGGTAGAGGTGAGTAACAGCTTTATTTAGTAAGACATAATTTACCATATCATACAGTTTACCCATTTAAACTATATAATTCAGTGGTTTCTGGTGTATTCACGGAGTTGTACAAGAATCACCAAAATTTTGGAACACTGAAATTGCCCCTATAAGAAACCCTGTGCGTTTGGCTATAACTTTTAATTTCCATCTGCCCCTCATCTCTAGACACTAACTTATATCTTTATAGATTTGCCTATTCTGGACATTTCATAAAAATCAGATCAAATAAGGTATGATCCTTTGTGACCTTTTCTAAAAAAAATAGCATAAGGTTAATCTATGTTGAAGCATGTACCAGTATTCTATTCCTTTTTAATGCTAAGTAATATTTCATTTCATGGCTATTACCACATTTTGTTTATTCACATATACCCCATATTAATAAACACTTAGATGCTTTCCACATTTTGGATATTATGAATAATGCTGCATTTGGGAATAAGTTTTTGTGTGGCTATATGTGTTTATTTCTCTTGAGTATAAACTGAGGAGTAAACTTGATTGTTAAAATAGTAATTGCGTGTTTAATTTTTTTGAGGAATTGACAGACTGTTTTTCAGAGCAGCTGTACCATTTCAAGTTTCCACAAGCAATGTATGAAGAAGGTTTTAGTTTTTCTACATCTTATAAATTCCTGTTACCTAACTTTTGATTCTAGCCATGTTACTGGGTTGAAGTGATAAGTCACTGTGGTTTTGATTTGCATTTCCCTAATAACTAATGATATTGAGCATCTTTTTAACAGGCTTTTTGGTCTTTTTAATATCTTTTTTGGAGAGATTTCCATTTAGTCTTTCATCTATTTTGTCATTGGGTTATTTATATTTTTATTTTTGAGTAGTAAGGATTCTTTATATATTCTAGATACAAGTACCATATTAGATGTATGCTTTGCAAATATTTTCTCCCATCCTGTGAGGTGCGTTATTTTTACTTTCCTATTCATGTCCTTTGAAGTGCAGATGTTTTCAGTTTTGATGAAGTTTAATATATCTGTTCTTTCTTTTGCTGCTTGAATTTGGTATCATGCCTATGAAACCTCTGCCAAATCTGAAGCTTATTTCTGAACACTCACTTGTATTCCTTTCATCTATATATGTCTGTCTACGCCAGTACAATGCTGCTTTGATTACATTTGCTTTGTAACTTTTACAATCAGAGGTATGAATCTTCTAACTTTGATTTCCCTTTTCAAGACTGTTTTGGCTATTCTGAGTTCCTTGAGTTTTAATATAAATTTTAGGATCAACTTGTTGATTTCTGTGAAGAAGCTATCTGGGATTTTATAGAAATTGCATTGAGTCTATAAATTAGTTTGGAAAATCTTGCCATCTTAACAATATTAAGCCTTTTGACCCATGACTTGGAATGTCTTTCCACTCATATAGAACATCTTTCATTTCTTTGAACAGTGTTTTGTAGTTTTCAGGATATGAATATTACACTTCTGTTGTTAAATTAATTAATTAATTTCTAGTTTTTAAAAATTAAATTCAATTAGCCAACGTATAGTGCATTAGTTTCAGATGTAGTGTTCAATAATTTATTAGTTGTGTATAACACCCAGTGCTCATCATATCACATGCTCTACTTAACGCCCATCAATCAGTTACCCCATCCCCCTACCTCCTCTCCAGCAACTCTCATTGTTAAATTTCTTTCTTTTTTTTGTTAAATTTATTTCTAAGCAGCACTTTATTAATTTTGATGCTATTGTAAATGAAATTGTTTTCTTAATTTTATTTTTGTATTGTTTATTGCTAGATCATAGGAATATGATTGATTTTTATATTGATTTTTATATCCTGAAACTTTGCTTAACTAATTTATTAGTTCTAATAGATTACTTAGAACTTTCTATGTGCAAGATCATATCATTTGTGAATAGGGGTAATTTTATTTCTTCTTTTTTAATTTAGATATATTTTTATTTTATTACTTGTCCTAATGCCCTGTTCTAATGCCATACTAGTACAATGTTTGATAGAACTTTAGAACAGACATTTTTGTGTTGTTGCTGATTTTTTAGAGGAAAGCATCCAGTCTTTCATAATGAAGTAGATGTTAGTTGTGGATTTTTAATGGATATTTATCATGTTGAGAGAGTTTCCTTCTATGCCTAGATATTTTTTTAATTGTGAAATAGTGTTGGATTTTGTCAAATGCTTTTTCTGCAGTTTACTGTTGATTATATGGTTTTTGGCTTTTAATTTTATCTGTTGATATGATCTGTTACATTAATAGTCTTCTCTTTTAAACCGACCTTGCATTCCTGGGAAAAATTCCAGTTGGTCATAGTATATAATCCTTCATGTTGTTGAATTTGGTATGCTTGCATTTCTGTTGAAGATTTTTGTTTCTGTATTCTTAAGAGATAATGGTCCATAATTTTCCTATCATATGATATCTTTTTGATTCTTTAAGTTTTGTAGAATTCATCAGTGAAATCATCTGTACCTAGGATTTTTTTTGTGGGTATTTTTGTTAATTACTTGTCATAGTCTGTTCACTTTCCTATCTTCTGTTTACATGCATTATATTTTAGTTAGGAAAAAAACTCATTGAAAAATAACTTCTTAGAACCCACAAAAGGCTTGCTGTTGTGTGTGGAGCAGATTAATATGTGTCAAATTCTGATCCTTTTTTCATAAAAGTATGTCTGAAACTTTCTGAATTTCTTTCATATCTATCATTTCAATTTACAAATGATTTTCATCTTAAACATAATTTAATCTCATTAATTTATATTCTTATATATAGACGAAAACCAATAGTCAGAAAGTTTATGTGACTAGTCATGGTCCTAGAGCTATTGAATCTCAATGCTGGGATTTAAAAAACAGGTCTTTTATTCCACATATTATAATTCCTCCCTCCCCCCCAAACTGATTACCAATTTACACTTTTGAATCTGTAATATTGTTTTTTTCCCAGCCATTATGAGGAGTGACCAGAGATACTAATTTTTCTCCCAGTCTATCTTACAGCTTCAAACTTTGAAGTTTTGCAGAAGTCTACAATAGGCGATTTCTCCCTTTGGCTATGATAGAATAGCTTGTATGTGACCAATCTTTTATGGAGAACAGTCATAAAAGCTGAGTAAAAAATACAAAAGGCATTTTAAACAACCAAAATATCTAGGACTTGAGTATTACAAAGCCTGTTGAAAAGGGTGAGATAAGCCTAACATTCTTTTCCACTTCTCCTAAAAATTTTCCTCTGGTTCATTAGTGGTTTGAATAGAGAGCAGTGGCTAGACCTTTTGCATGTCTCCTGGTTGAGTAGATAAAAGATGGAGTTTGGGACCATAAAGGAAGTCAGGACTTGAGAGACCCAGTTTCTAGAGGGAAGAGAACAATGACAACCCAATGGACCTGGGATTCTGTGGTTCTTTCCCAAGGGAGACATATTTTGGGTAGGCCAGAAGGCTAAAAAGCCAAGCATAAAGGATTGGAAGCTAAAAATCTGAGCAAAGTTTCTATTAGAATCTCGATTTTAGCAGTACAAAATTTGGAATTCAAGACTTTAAAACAGAATGTTATGTTCAAGAAAATAAATAAGAATGTGGAGAATAAAACATTAGAATCAATAATGATGAATCAAATGGAAATTCTAGAATTAAAAAAATAAAGTGGCAAAATTTTGCAAAAGTCTAAGAAAGGTGATTTGTCCCTTTGGCTATGATAGAATAGCTTGTATATGGCCAATGTTTTATGGAGGACAGTCATAAAAGCTGAGTAAAAAATACAAAATGCAAATCAGAAAGGAGACTCTTAACTATAGAGAACAAACTGAGTTTTCCTGGAAGGGAGATAGATGGGGGATGGATTAAATGGGTGATGGATATTAAAGAGAGCACTTGTGATGAGCACTGGGTGTTTTATGAAAGTGATGAATCACTAAGCTCTACACCTGAAATTAATATTACACTATGTTAACTAACTGGAATTTAAATAAAAACTTGAAAGAAAACAATGAAGAAAACAATATTTTTAGGAAAAAATGAATTTTTCAGCAGACTCATAGTAAAAGAAGACTTCAGAGGAGTTATTCAGGGAGAAGGAAAATCACTCTTAAAAAAGTAAGAAAATTCAGTAAATAATGAAGAACAATAAGAGTAAATATATGGCTAAATCTAAAGTTATATTGGCTTACAAAACAATAAATAAATTGGAATAAAAATAGATGACAATTATAAAAAAAAGAGTGGAGAGGAGTAAATGGATTTAAAGAGTTCTAATATTCTTACATTGTACTGGTAGTACAAAAGTACTAACTTGTAGAATTTATTGGTCAAATGGTAGTATAATCTTTAAGGTAATTTTTAAGAACTTTTAATTTAGACACCAACAGATGATCTGTGCATCTGAAATAAATGAACTCTATAGTTGTTGGGAGAGTGCTCTACAGATATCAATTATATCATGTCATGTATTGATAAAATTTTATGTATTTCTACTAATTTTCTATCATGTGTATTAAGAGAGGTACATCACATCAAAATCTTCAACTATCCAACAGGAAGTGGACTTTTTTTAAGATTTAATTAATTAATTAATTAATTATTCATTTGAGACACACACAGAGAGAGAGAGAGAGGCAGAGACACAGGCAGAGGGAGAAGCAGGCTCCATGCAGGGCTGAAGGCAGCACTAAACTGTTGAGCCACCCGGGCTGCCCGAAGTGGACTGCTTTTTAATGCTTTTCTTTATTTATGTTATTGTATACTCAAAAAGAGAACAGTTGTATTTTTCTATCATATTGATCTTTTTGCAATTATGAAGTATCTATAGATCTGGCAATTTTCTATGGTCTACTTTTTCTGATGTAGGTATAATTATGACAGCATACCTGGTTTTCTTCTTCTATTTTATTTTAATCCTTTTGTCTCCATATTTCTCTGTCCTAATATTAATGGTACATTCCCTATAAACAGTATATAATGATGGCTTGCTTTTTAATCCTCTGACAATGTGTCTTACTTTGGTGATTTAGTCTACCTACGCTTAATGTGACTTAATATACTTAGGTTTATTTACTCCTTTATTCTTTATTTTCCAATGACCCCATTTTTTTGGTCATTTTTTCTTCTTTCCTGAATTCTTGTAAAGGAACCAACCATATTTTATTCCATTTTCACCCACCATGAGCTCTTTAGTTATACTTTATTTTTTTTTTTTTTAGTTTTTAAAAGTTACCTTAAAGAAAACAAAACAAATGAGCAAAGGGAAAAAGAGAAAGAGAGAGACAAACCAAGAAATAGATTCCTAATCATAGAGAACAAATTAATGGTCACCAGAGTTCAGGTTGGTGCAGGGATGGAGGAAATAGGTGATACGGATTAAGGAGTACCCTTGTGATGAGCCCCAGGTGTTATATGGAAGTATTGAATCACTATATTGTATACTTGAAACTAATATTACACTGCATGTTAACTAACTTGAATTTAAAGCAAGCCCTTACAAATTCCAAAGATTACAATTACATATACAGAGTATGTTCTCCAACCAGACTGAAATTAGTGAGAGATCAATAGCAAAAAAAATCAATGATAACTTACATTTCTAAATAATCCTTTGGTCAAAGAAGAAATTAAAATAAAATTTAGAGGGATCCCTGGGTGGTGCATTGGTTTAGCGCCTGCCTTTAGCCCAGGGCACGATCCTGGAGACCCAGGATGGAATCCCATGCCAGGCTCCTGGTGCATGGGGCCTGCTTCTCCCTCTGCCTATGTCTCTGCCTCTCTCTCTCTCTGTGTGACTATCATAAATAAATAAAAATAAAAAAAACATTAAAAAAATAAAGATTAAAAAATAATAAAATAAAATTTAGAAAACATATCAAACTAAGTGACAAAAAATAGTACTTATAAAAACATGTGAGGTACCGCTATAGCTATACAATAGGGAAATATGTAGCCTAAAATGTATATATTCTCCTAAAGAGAAGTTGAAAAGAATAATGTTATTATCAAATTTAAAATGATAGAAGAAAACAAGAGATAAACTCTAAGGAAAGGAAAATAATAGATGAGAAAAAGTAATAAAACAGTAAATTTATATAGGGAAAAATAAGTAAAGCCAAAGTTTTCTTTTCTGAAAAAACTAATATAATTAAAATTCTTTAATCAAGTAAAACAGAGAAAGCGCAAATTGTCAGTATCAGCAATAAAGAAAACTAAAGCACTTCAGAGCCTACAGACATTAAAATATAAAGAAAAATATTATAAAATAACTTTAGAGGTAGCTCAGTTGGTAGAATATATGACTCTTGATCTTGGGTTTGTGAGTTCAAGCACCTTGTTAGGCATAGAGCTTACCTAACAACAAAACAAAACAAAACAAAACAAAACAAAACACTTCAACAATACATATTATAATTTAGGTGAAATGAGTAAAGCCTAAAAAACACAGTTGTCAAAAATGATACAAGAAGAAATATAAAATTTTAACTATTTCTATGTCAAGAAAAACATGAACTTTCAAAAAGTAAATGTACCCATAAAGTAAGACTAAAATTTTATAAAAGAGAACATTAGAGATATTGGTCTTCAGTAAATTCTTTCAAAAAATTCAGGAAAGAAATATCACTAGTCTTATCCATAGGATAGAAAAAGAGAGAATTTCCACCCACTCATTTTGTAAAACCTGCATAGTCATGGTATCAAATGCCCCTTGTCAGGGGCATTACAGGATAGCAAAATTATGGGCCAAATCTTTTTTATATGACATAAATAAAGAATGCTACAAAAATATTAGGAAACCAAAATAAGAAATATATAAATATTACCTAGTATAGTGAAATTATTTAATTCAAGAATACAAGGTCTAAAATTTCAAGAATAATCAATGAGCTTCACATTTACACATTAAGAAGAAAACAAATGCATGATTTTCACAATAAATTAAAAGCATTTGATAAAAGTGAACACATACATATAATAAAATGTCAACATAAATAAAGAATAAAAGGGAGCTTACACCGTTTTATGGAGTATAAAAAGGCTATAATAAACATCTTAATTTAGGATGAATTGTTGAACTATTTTCCCCTTAGATCCAGAATAAAACAAAGATGCTCCCATGACCACTTAACATTTTATTGAAAATTCTAGCCAGAAGCAATAATGAAAGACAAGGAAATAAAAGTATACACTTATGAAATAAATGAAAAAAAAAAAGTCATTATTTACAAAATAGGATTGTATACTTAGAATATCCAAAAAAGTCTACCAGGAAAACCATTAGAATTAGTAAGTAGGCCTAGCAGCTTCTCTGAAATAAATTCACGCACACATACCCCCCCACACAAATTTTTAAATATCAGCAGTAAACAATCAAAAATAAAATTTTGAAACTGTAGCATCCATAATACCAAAACAAAGTAAATAACTAGGAATAAGCCTATTAAATGATGTACATTTACACAGATAATGACAACATGTAGGGACGCCTGGGTGGTTCAGCGGTTAAGCATCTGCCTTCAGCTCAGGGAGTGATCCTGGAGTCCCAGGATCGAGTCCCGCATTGGGCTCCCTGCGTGGAGCCCGCTTCTCCCGCTGCCTATGTCTCTGCCTCTCTCTCTCTGTGTCTCTCTTGAATAAATAAAGAAAATCTTTAAGAAAAAAAAAAAGAAAATGATAAAATGTAATTGGGAGAAATGGAAGTTGTCAAAAAATAGATGGATATACCATATTAATTGAATGAAAATATTGCAAAGATATCTGTTTTCACCAAAATAACTATTTGCAATATAATTTCAGTCAAAATCCCTGCAGATTATACTTTTTTGTATATATCCATAAGTGATTCTTTATATGGAAAGGCAGAGGACCAAAACAGTCAAGGAATTATTGAATGAAAACAAAACTGGAAGACTAATTCCACTAGATATTGAGACTTAGGAAGCTGCACAAATGGCATACTGCTGGCACAGGATAGACAAATAGAGTCCAGAAATATACCTATATATATAGGATCAATAGATTTGTGAAGAAGATGCCACTGCATGCATTGAGGGTTAGGAGTAAGGGTCGTCTTTTCAGTAAAAGGTTCTGGATCAATGGCTTATCTAAATGGAAAATAATGATTTTAATCTGTACTGACACAATATACAAAAATAAATTTGGATTATTGACTCAATTTATTTTATTTTTTTAAAAAAACAAGACCCCAGGATCAAAGGCAGATGCTCAACCACTGAGCCACCCAGGTATCCGTATTGACTCAATGTAAAAGTTAAAACAATATTCTAGAATATAGCATGGCTCACTTTGTGAACTTGAGAGAAGCAATGATTTATAAAACAAAACATAAAAAGCACTATGCTTACAGAAAAAAAATATTGATGAATCATATCTTTTAAAAATTAAGAACTTATTAACCCAAGAGAGTGGAAAAGCAAACTACAGGTTAGAAATTATTTGTAATACATTTATTTCATGAGAGATTTGCATCCAGTGGAAATTCTTTTACAGAGATGAATTAGTAATAGCCAAATGGCTTCAACAGACACTTTACAAATCGCAATGGAAGTGTGCTCAATTAGTTATCAAAGAAGTACATAAATTAAAATTAAAATTACAATACAAAGCCACTATATACTCACCAGATTGCCAAAGTGAAAAGCACTGACAATGTCTCGTGCTGTCAGGGAAAACTGTGACCAATTCCGCAAGTAGGTTTAATTCTATCAGAATTGCATACACTTGTTCACCAAAAATCATGTATTAAAAATGATCATGGAAGCACTATTTGTAATCCCTCCAAACTAGAAAAATCCCAAAAGCTCATCAATAGTAAATGGACAAATTGTGAAATATTTATAAAATAAACTTACATACAGCAGTAACAATGAACAAATATATCCCTGCATGCAGTATAGTGGATGAATCTTAAACAAAATGTTTTGTGAATGAAGCCAAACACAAATTAGTACTGTGTCTACTTACATAAATATCAGTAAGGTATAATGTAATTTTTGGTGCTAGAATTAGAATAGTGGTTATAATGGGGGAGGAAATAACTGGGTAGGAGCACAAGGAAGGTTCCCGGGGCAGGAATAATTTTTTTTTTCTGGGATGTGCTTCCTTGGATATACTCACTTTTTAAAAATTCCTTAAGCTATATATTTATGATTTGTGCACTTCTCCAAATCTGTTATATGTCAGTAAACATTTAAAAGCAATAAGGATTTTCACAAAAGCTCTTGGAGAAACCTAAAGGAAAAATCTTAATTAAGAATCAAACGGCCTACATGGCCTAAGATGTGATGGGGTTTCTGTTTAATAGATGCATTGGTTCAGTGGCCTGTCCATTTTATTATCATGTGGCCTTTTTGAACCTACCTTGGTGACCCTTGCACAGGTGACTTAATCTTCTTAGAAGCCGTTGCTTTAAATATAGATTTTACTTCCATATTTAAAGCAGCTGTGCTGAACAAAAGAGATGGATTAATTGATGCTTTAAAATCCTATAAAAATGCTAAATCCCTGCAAATGAAATCTACATCTTAAACAATCAATTTTCACAAGTGAATATATAAACTCAGGAAGAAACAGCCTGGCAAATTCATCTGGTGTTCTGTATAAATACAATTTTAAACTACCTTCAGTTTTTTCATGCTTTGCCATCTGCCGAATGGCTCTTGGAATGGAATTTTAATCTCTAATTGCAAATGCGGGGATTAAAAAGGTTACATTCAAAATGTGCTGCGAGACCAGCTAACAATTCAGAAAGAAAAAAAAAGTCTCTAACTGCAGGTTTTTCTGGCATAGATGTTTTCTGGAAATGATAACCTGGCACCAGGTCTTTCACAGTCAGAAGTGGAAAAGGAAAATAACCTGCTCCAATTGGGTCTGAACTGTCTGAACCTTTGTATAAACTCCAGCTGCTTTTGACTGTGGAATCAGAGCAAGAATGGACAACTTTTCTCTTTGATTTCCTTAGAAATGAGAGCATTATGTTAGCTGTCAGTTAAACAATTAAAACAAAAAAGAATATACTACACTCTGTTTTGGTGGTGCCCAGTGTATTTTAGTTAAATGAAGACTTAGAAAAACAAAATCACACTTGGAAATGGTAAATTCTACAAATGACAAACCGATTTTCATGCTTCTAAATTGGGTGGAAATTTATGAAAAGATTTCAACTTAATATTTGGTTTTAATATGTTTAATCTATAGATAGAGATGCCAATTCTCCTTCCTTCTGAGCTTTCTCTCTTACTGTTTCTTCACCAGGCCTCTGTTCATTTTACTATACTGTTCCTATACTATAGTACAATAGGTATATTGAAATATGCATGCATACCTCTGCCCTTTTCCATGCCTTTGTATATATGGTATCTCTTACTTGCACTGGCCTTTGGACAGCCAAGTCAAATCCTTTTGTATGATGCCTTTGACAAAATGGAGGGTCATTATGGAATAAAATTATGGATAAAATTATCATAGAAACTTGAACTTGTTTTATTGTTCTTCAATTGTATTATATGTGTATATTTTTGTACTCAATGCTAGATCAAGAACCATGGCTTTTTGTTTTATGTTTCCTAATGACAGAGTATAGGGCACTTATAAAATAAAAGCCTTTAGGAAAAAGCAGTAAAAGAACCATTTAAAAGTTAAAATGGATATTTTTTTTTTGGTCATATAAAAGATTATTTCTGTAATATATTCTAATTCCCCCATGTTATGGCTTTTTTGAATGGGATACACACTGATATACACCCAAACACATACATATATGTATATATTTCATATAGATTGTGTACATATATATTTAAATACATATACATGTGTATTTCATGTATATGAAAATTATCACTCTTTAATGAACTTTTATAGCACCTGTGAATATTTCCTTACATTTATTTCTCTTCCTTTCTCCTTTCCTAAAATGACCCAGAAAACCCAGTGAAATTAATATTACATATTGTAAAAGAGCTGAAATGGGAAAATATTAGAGGAAGCTTAAGCTGTGATAAATCAGCAAAAATCTTGCCTGCCTCTGAATATTGGCCTTGGTAAGAATGAGTAATGAACATAATCAAAGCTTCTTTTTGGTAAGAAGGGAGTATAATATGTGTAGGATAATTATTATTTTATTGTATACCTAGCAACTCAGAATAGTGATAGACTGGAGAAGCCAAGGACTGAATGCCTTATCTTCAGTGATCTCAGTTTTAGTCTCACCTATCCACAAGAGCTGACTCCAATTTTTGAAATCCAAATCTTACTTTTGAAATCCAAATATTATTTAAAATTAAATGAAGAATTGTCCCCTGTCTACTCCCTCCCAATCTAATTTGAGTACAATGTGAAAAAGTAGCTATGAACTCAATAGTGATGTGGTCCACTACTTTTTTATGTGACTTAGGAAAAAAAAAAACCAAAAACCTTCCCTAAATCCTTAACTCTCATACCCCAAATCTATAAATCTCTGTCCCTCCTAACCCATATAGTTCATGGATCATTTGTGAAAGAGAATAAAACAATTAAAACAGCTTTTCAAAACTAGAGTTTTGCTAAATCAGCAAAAGGACCATTTCAATCATTTGATAAACCTAGACAAGGTGGTGACACAGATATCAGTTGCATTTTAGTAATGGTCCTTGCTTTCCAAAGCAGCATCATTTCCACATAACACAAGTCCTAATGTGTATGGTAAGAGAGACTTCTCTAACCTTAAGATCATAAACTTTCATCTTTTCTGCCTTTGGATAGCTTTG
Organism: Vulpes vulpes; assembly: GCF_048418805.1. Classification (NCBI taxonomy): domain Eukaryota; kingdom Metazoa; phylum Chordata; class Mammalia; order Carnivora; family Canidae; genus Vulpes; species Vulpes vulpes. The sequence goes on along the minus strand of NC_132783.1, from coordinate 106,144,692 downwards.
CTGCTCCACCTTTTGTTCATCTAGTATTTCCTCATTTGACACCTTGTGGGGGTAGGGTGCTATCTTTTTCTAGGTCTGTTTTTCTTGATAGGACTACATTTTCTTCTGGGACAACAAAAGTATACCCATGGAGATTGGCATATTTTCTTCACAGATGAATGAACTCCACAATTTGATGTAACATTAAGAAAAGAATCATTGCTTCCTAAAATATCTCTTGAGTGCCTATGTTAGAGAAAGAATTATTTGTGGAACTTGTCAAAGGAGAGTAAGGCAGATTTTTTTTTTAAAGATTTTATTTATTTATTCATGAGACACAGAGAGAGAGAGAGAGAGAGAGATAGAGAGAGAGAGAGGCAGAGACACAGGCAGAGGGAGAAGCAGGCTCCATGCAGGGAGCTCGATGTGGGACTCGATCCCAGGTCTCCAGGATCACGCCCTGGGCTGAAGGCGGTACTAAACTGCTGAACCACCCGGGCTGCCCAGTTAGGCAGATTTTATTAAGGATATTGCAATAGATATAAGGACAATAGCTTTAGGGTTTTGCAGTAGAGGTTAGAGATTGAATTCCACTCTGAATATAACAAAAGAAAATGGGAATTTATAGTCACGAAGTGAAGTGAAAAATTACTAAGAGGAACGATTAGGGTTAAGGAGAGATTCTGGCTAAACCAACCTCATAGGATTCTTGCTAAAGGCAAGCTAGGGTGATCGACATCACCTGAGGGAGAGTAGGCGATAAGAAGAGTGATCAAATATCAAGGTTGGATGATTCTGGCTAATCTGATGTGACAGGATTCTTGCTGAAATTGGGATTTTAAGAACAGGCCCAAGGACAGGACCTACTCAAAAGAGCTCAGAGGAACCTGAATTTCATCAAGGAGTCTTCGTCACTTTTCATCGTGACCCAGGGAATGTATAAACTTGGATTTGAGCAGGAATTAGAGGGGAGAATGGTGAGGAGTAAACAGGTAGATTACAAAATTCTATATCTCTTTTCATCCATGGCAGTTATTTTTTTATGTGATCTGACATTTTCTGTTTTCCTAAACCAGTCTGCATGAAACCATAAAAGGTTTCATGCTTAAATCTATAAAAATTCATGACTCACACAAGCTTATAACCTATATAAGATGTGTTGCAACTAAGATTGGTTCTTATTCTGTGAAGATTTTTATAGTTCTAACAATAAAGAATTATTGATTTACTCTTAAATATCTAATATGTGCAAGTACAATGTCTTTTGCAGAGTATATATAAACTTTATTTATTTAACCAAAACTATTCACCTAGGTAATGCCCTATGAGAGGTCAAATGGCATATTTTGCCAGGGAAACTTTAAAAATAATCTGTGGAACAATTCTGGTAGGTCATGTTAGTTTCTTCCAAGGAAATCACAAAACTTAACTATCAGGTGCTAAGGCCAAAAGCAAAGGAAAACAAAACGAAATTATTCCCCCACACACACACACACCATGCAAAAACAAAATAAAACAAAACATGCAAAGCTCTTAATGGTAGAAAGCATTATTAAAGTGTTTAGGTTTAAAAATAAATGGCTCCATCATCTTAGGCTGTGATAAATGTACGCAAAATCTTATCACCTATGTGTTTCCTCTCCACCTGGATTGAATTACTCTTGTTGAAGCTTTGACCTAACTTTTATATGCCTGGGGTGACATCAGAGTGGAACATACTGTAAAAGTCAGCTGTCAGCACAGAAACCCCAGAGAGAAGGGTGTGAAATGGAGGAAATAAATTCTCAGTGCCTATTGAATTCTTTTGAAGAATTTGTCTGGGATACGTCATCCTATTGCCTAAGTGAAAAGACTTTGTAAAAGCCATGTTCTCCTGTCCTTCTTCAGTCTGTCAGAGTATGAGGAGTTGGGATGCTGAAGGAAAGGCTTCAGAGTGATGGAGCAGAGGTGGTAGGGGGAGGGAGAACCTTGACCTTGAAGTTTCAGGCAGATATAATGGGCAAGTATGAGTTGTGTGGTCAGGTACAGGGGGATATTGAAAGATCATGTTGAAAGGCTGTGGCTTAAAGATTGTTTTTCAATGGCTTCTCATTACTAATGGGTGACTGAAAAGTGTAAAGGAGTTTATGTGGTTGGTACAAATATGAAGATTCAGATTTGGATAGAAGAGTCACATGCAGTTTTCAAATTAGCTATATGAATGTGACCTGCCAGCTACCAAGTCACTTGTTCTTTGTGTGAGATCTGTATCTTCTTCATAGTCTTGTTGTATTTTCTGCCCAGACCTAAGCCCACCAGGTCAGATATGTGTACACACATACACTGTCCCCTCCCTTGCCTCTCTCTCCCCAGGATATTTGGGAGTCTGCATAATTTCATTTGATGTGAGGTGAAAACAGTGGATTATTGATTTCTGAATTTTTGATTTTTGCCAATGTTTCTATGATACATGTTTCAAATAAAAATCAGAACTTCTTCCTAAGCCTTTTGATTGAAAAATTTCTGGAAAGCTTTGGAGTGTTCATTTTGGTGTCCTAATTTGATATGTGGTCCTATAATTTTCTCCTTCATAGGAAGAAATTTTTCCACTGTCAGATGGCTGTCAGATGCCTCCCAGCTGTCACTAGGAATCAGGAAAAATGAAACTGAACTTAATCTGACTTTCTTGGTATCCTTATTGATACACATTAAAAGGCCTGGGATGAATGTCCTAATCTTTGGTTGTGCAAATATTTGCATTTCTTTATTTCCCTAAAGCAAACTTCACAACAGATAACAGATTTCTTCTCTGGCATTCAGCAATTCTTCTGACAGATGAATTTGAGAGCTACTACTTTCTGAGGAGCATTTGAAGGAGCAAGCCTAGTTTGCAAATGGAGCATATACCTAGTTTGCAAATGGCAAAATACATTTGTTGGTACTAGGGGATGAAGAGACCTGCCTCTGAGCATTTTCACAGAAGGAAATGATTTCTTTCTTATGTATGGGAAACAATATTTTAAAGTCTGGCCTCTTTCATCTAGAAAAACTTTATCAAATACCTTTCACAGGGTCCAGCACTAGGTTAGACAATGGGGATAAAAAATTGAATATGGTGCTATATTTGCCATCAAGTCATTCATGGATATGATGGCTATTTGATGTTTTGTTTCTTGTTCTGAAAAATAGGTGAAGAGTATCAGCAGAATAGGACAAGAGTACAATTGAAAAAGAGGAAAAAAACCTCTAGATTGAAGGGTTTTATGTGTCTGTGTGTGTGTTTTCATTGCTTCAACTTCTATGTAGGCATCTGGAGATGAAATATGAACATTCAGTCACAGAATGATCAGTGGAGTTATCAACTGATCCAACTGATAACCAGGATTTTCAGTGTTTAAACCAGGAAGGTCTTCCACAAATGTTGGTGTAATGCCAAGGTTTTTAGAGAAAGAGATATCTCAGTGCTTATATCATTAAATGCCTTTCATTTCCATTGGTAGAGTGTCTACAAAATGTATACAAGAGTATATATAGAATGTAACATTTAGTTTCAATAACATAGCTAATTAAAGTCTAATAATCAGCCGTGAGTCCTTATGGGCAATCATGGGTGGAGAAGTAATCACAGCAGAGTAAGAAACAAGGCATAGAAGAGTAAAGAATCTTCTAAGCTTTACACTTGCTTTCAGAGTTTTCTAACTTGGTCCTTGTTATTGTCATTTATAAATACAGATTCCTGGGCCTGCTCAAATTAATGTAGCAAATTCTTTGGGAGAAAAATCCAAGGATCTTTAGTTTTCACAAGTTACTCACTGAAGTTGAAGGATGGCTACTTTAACATTGTTTTATTTAAATAAAGCGAGCAATTCAACTCTACGTCTATAGTTCTTGTTTTCTGTGCATTCTTAGGACACTTTTGAATAACACTAGATATGCGGGAGAGGCAAGCTTTAGAAGACTCAAAATATTAAATTGTACCTGTAAAAGTTACATTAATCACTTCTTTGTGTCTTGATTTTAATTTTAACATCTGAAGAAATCATTCTCTTTTCTTGGTTGTTCTTTAGGACAGTTCCTTTTGAAGGAGAACTGTTCCTGCCCCTGTGGCTTGCTCAAGAATTCCAATGATAGAAAGCCCCTCTGTGTTCAGTAAACAGGAGCTCTTTTTGTTGGTTTTGTTGTTGTTTTGGCCCTGGCTTGAAGTTACATTTTGCTTCTTATCTATTCTTTGAAGAAAAATATACTCTGGTCTCTACTATCATAGGAACATTCAAAATTATCTAATATGAATATTCAAGTTGTAGAAAATGTAAAATTTATACCTGGGTCAAGATTTAATGATGCAAATTTAGAAATTACATATTAATTAAATTTGGCTCAGAGAAAATCATTTTGTTAGCCATCAGTAGGAAACCACCAGTAAATATTTGGGCCCTAAAAATGAACAAAACAGTTGTAATGTTCTTAAAGTAGTTTAACGAGGGGTCCTATTGGATTGGAATGGCTCTAATGCCCTGGTAGCCTACCTAAGTAAACCAGAACCTAAACCAGAGTCAATGTGCTGAAATTTGAGAAAATGAAATTTAAAAACAACCAATCACATGTAGCCAACTAGGCTCTCCCAAAGAAGCCAGTTGCTTTCACTGTGGTCAATCAAATAATTTTCTTGCTTTGCTTTCATATCTTTTCTATAAAAACTCTTCCCCTTTGGTTTGGTGCTGCCTGATTTAAATTTATGTGTGCTCAAATAAACTCTTGAAGATTTTAATGTGCATCCATTTACCTTTTAACAATGTTTTTTTGCCATGTGATTTAGGTGTGCAGGAAAACACTATTTTTTCGTGACTGAACATAGTTTGCATCTTAGGTGCCCACTGGCAGAAAGTACAGTTTACATTTTGTAGCACACCTGTTTTTTAATAGTCTCAAAATATCATGCCTGCTGAACTGATTTTGTCACAGATATGATACAGATTTTGCTGTTTTTATTCAGCATTTTTACAGTTCACGTTTTTAGAAATCCCTCAACCCATGATGAAATAATACTTGAAAATTCTAGTGCTGATGATAATGAATTTATCTTTCTATGGCTTAAGCTAATGATTGTCATAGTGTGGTCCCCAGACTAGCAGCATAAGAGTAACTTGGCACAATTAGAAATCTACATTTTTGGGCCCCATCCTAGACCTCCTGAAATTTAGGTGGAACTAAAGTTTGAGTACTTCTGATTTAGGTATCATGTGCTGTGCTAATATGATATTCTCAGTGATTCATCACCAATATTTTCTTTCTTGAGAGATCCAGCATAAAGGAAATGCAAAGGATAACCAGAAATATATTGTTATCCACATGGGAATAATATAATAATTCTTCTTTTGTTTTAAGTGCTATGAATATTTTCTGAAATTTGCTATTGGAGTAGAGACACTGGGCCCATCTAAGAGAAGATCTATAAATGTATCTACTATTCATTAACTTTGAATGACAGATCTTTTTTTTTTTATTTTATTTATTTATTCATGAGAGACAGAGAGAGAGAGGCAGGCAGAGACACAGGCAGAGGGAGAAGGAGGCTCCATGCAGGGAGCCTGACTCCATCTGGGGACTGTGGGATCATGCCCTGAGCCGAAGGCAGATGCTCAACCGCCAAGCCACCCAGGCGTCCCTGAATGACAGATCTAAGAAAGTTTTTAACTTTTATCAAAAGAATTGCAACTTATGAATTTTTTCCAATGAGACTTGTGGGGTTCAAATTAGCTTAGGGGACAAGAGAAGATAAATTGTTGTTTTAAAAATATGCTAGTGAAGTGTTCTTTTAGACAGTGATAAGGTGTGATACCATCACTGTGCAGTGAACAAACCCAGATAAATGATTTACCATTTCCAAAAAGGTGAGGGTAGAGGGAATACTGGCTTGTGGGAGAGTGACCTTGAGTTCTATCTCTTATTTTCAAAGGGATTTCTGTTTTCCATTCCATTCGACAACTGTGAGCTGCACCTCAGTGAACTCTTTAAACAGAATATCAATAAAGATGCTTTGCTTTGCATTTGTAAGCCACACAGAAGCTACTCTTCTGTTATCTCTCACCTTCCAACTCTTCTAACTATGCTTGGCATCAGCAACAAAGCTAAGGCAGCTGATACAAATCAAAGAAGCAATTAAATGGAAAAATTTCTTTTCCCTCTCCTCTTTACAGGATAAGGTATTTTAGACCTAGTGAAAATAATCTCTTGGGTGCTGAGGTAAAGCAAGATGCTTCCTGGAAATCCTGTGCTCCAAATCCTTAACTGATAGTCAGAAACCCAGAGATACATGGACTTTTTTGAAAGCATAGTGAGAATAAAATTACAATCTTTTTCTTTTCTGAAAATAGAGGGATAGTGAATTCACACACACACATAAAATCATTTAAAAATGAAATCTAAAAATATACAAGATTAAATATGCTAGTGTATTGCACTGCTTGATAGTGGTGTATCAGTAAGACAAATGTTACAAATAACCACACAAAATAATACTTATGTGGATACATTTTTTTTCTGCATAAAGAAGAAATCAGTGAAGAAATCTCTCCAAAGTTAGATTAAGAGTTTTGCTCTAAGCAAACCTATGAAGTTGTAGTGAATATCCATTTATGGATATTCAAGTTCTGAGAAATTCAGCAAGTTGACTAAAGTCCACAATCTGCCATTGGTGAGTGTCAAGATACATTCAGTTCTGCTTAATTTCAGGTGTCATAGTCTTTCTGTTCCAGTACAATATACTGAGATTTTGGATATTTAGAGAAGACCTCCCAAGAGTGAAAGCTGCCTTTTTCCTTTTCCTTCTTTCTCTGTGGTCAACCTAATGTCTGATAATGAGAGTTATCTAGAAAATCATTTTGAGATCTTGGTGGAGATTACAGTGTTCTGAGAACTCAATCTTTAAACCACATTTAGAAACTGCACCTGACATTATTGGGAGCTCAGTAAATACCTGTGAAGTGCACATAGTTCATTGGTTTATAGAGGATGCAGTGTGATTTTTACATTTTTCTTCATTGGATGATATGAAAACAGAAACAATACTTTACATCTCAGCATATCTCCCCCTTTTCCTCATATAGCCCCAGGGCCTGAGAACTAAAGTACTTTTACAGAGCTCCAATATTTTGTTAATTCAAAACCACACTACTGTGAGAGTTAGGTCTGTGGGGGCCTTTGGGATTCAGCCTGCCAGCATTTCAATATTGTGGAAAGTGAATGTTGAATATTTATTTGACACTAATGACCCCCCACTCAGGACTTCCTTTGTCAGATAGAGTTTTTGTTGTACTCTATCATTTCTGTGACTTACAGCCATGTCAGTGATACTGAATGTAAGAAGCCTTTTAATGTAGTTTATTACTCCTCACCCTCTTTGTCAGAATTCGAATTGATACTCTGTAGTCTTTGCCTGTGCATATCACCTATTATACAGTTATTTCTCACAGACTACATGACTTATCAAATTAACTTTCGATTTCATCAACTTTGTAATTTGTCTTAGACAAACAATTGTATACATATAAAATAACTTTGTATTTATTATTTTCATTCAGAATAATAATAGTGTAAATGAAATTCATAGCAATTCAACATTGAAGAATCATCATTAACTATTATGACAACCATATGCATGTCCTAGAGGGGAAATGAAGTAAAGTGTGTGTGTGTTTGTTTAAAAATAATTATACCAACAAATCACAAATCACAAATCACATTTAAAATGTGTTTTTTAGTCTCATTACAGAGAGTGGAAAGAGCATTTTCATGAAATCAGGGCTTTTTTTTTTCTCTCTTTTTGGTTCCTACTCTTATAGGTTTTTTTTTTTTTTTTTAATATTATGATAGTCACACAGAGAGGAAGAGAGAGAGGCAGAGACATAGGCAGAGAGAGAAGCAGGCTCCATGCACCGGGAGCCTGACGTGGGATGCGATCCCGGGTCTCCAGGATCGCGCCCTGGGCCAAAGGCTGGCGCTAAACCGCTGCGCCACCCAGGGATCCCGGTTCCTACTCTTTATTTATTTATTTATTTATTTATTTATTTATTACCTATAAATAACCTTCAGTTCAGGGTATCAAGATCTCCTCCAAAGTTAATTGTGAAATTATGAGTTATTAGAGATAAGAAATAAAAATCCAAAGTAAATTAAATACCAGTAATAAATACCAAAATTCTAATATTGTAATCATGTAAATATGACCTGGAGAAAAAGAACACAAATCTAAATTATCACAATCTGTAAACTTTACTTTTGAGTTGTTCACTGAAGACTTGCTGATGTGAATAACCACAGATTAAGTCTGATTTTCCAGGGTGGACAGTAGCTGTTGATTTGGCTGCTTGGTATCCATTCATCCATCCTCTACTAATTATATTCCATTTCTCCTCTGAGCTCTCCACGATCCCCAGCTTTCTTTCCAAGGGTTTCTAGGGGAGTTGGCTCCATTCCTTGTTCATGAATGGATTGATTGCATGCCCTGGGACATAACTAACCAGTGTTTTGCATTCCCTGAGCAACTGTAATTGGATCAGGAGCTGCCCTCAGCCTATTCAGAACCATTCAGAACCAATAATACAATGAAACCTTTCTGGAAATCCTGGAAGACAGTATCTCATTCTTTCCTCCTGAACTTGTCTGGATTTGATGCAGTAGTCATCATAAATACATGAAAGAAGAGCTGAGAACAAAGCAAAAGCATAGAAGAGAGCAGAGCTGAGGCAGAAGAGTGTCTATATAGCATCAGGCTATAACTGAAGTGAGTGCTACCACTCTCTTCTTTCCATTCACAAGAGCCAATAAATTCCCTTTTGGCATCAGATCATTTGATTTGGACTTTCTGTCATCTACAGCTGAAATCCAGTATGCTCTGGCAATATGAAGCAAACATATAGGGATTGATAATTCTTAAAGTTTCTCACTGCAACTAAGAGACTGGATTCTCACCAGAGATTGGTAATAACTTTCCAGTATACCACAATCCTGAACCTGTAACAAGGTAGACATTATTGAAGAAATGATAAATTTCTGTCATGTGTTATCTGCTATAAAGGAAGTAGCAGGCCACCACTGCCTTTATTCTCCACATTGCCTTGAGCACAAATTTAGCTAAAAGCATTATTGATTTGAGTATAGGTAGACTACATAATAATGCAATTGTTTTTTACATTTTCTATTATTTAATCAGCTGTGTTGGTGATGAATGGGAAAAAACTTCATCAAAATGCTAAAAGTTGTGGTAAGAACTCTATTATAAGAGAACAAAAAGAGAACTCTAACATAAAAATGTTTGATGAGTGTAAGCAAACTCATGGATTATTTCAGGGGCTGTATGCCAAGGGGGAACATATTGTGAAAATGGCTGAGCATATTCTAGGTCTTCTTTGAGCTCCAGGATGGATATTAGAAATGAAGGAACTGAAAACTGGAGAAAAAAAGGGGGACTTCTGATTTTCAGTCTGGCATGTAAGGAGCTTTGAAATCATCACTGTGTCCTAACAAGTAAAAACGTGGTGAATAAGCTGAAAAATCAATAACTCTTCTTAGATTTGCCAGAGAAGTCAGGTCTGCCCTGTCCCCAACCCTGAAGAGACAAGTAAATGAATATAAAGAATCATAATTTACTGGAGCAGAAACCCATGAGCAGAAATCATGGAACCAGTGGTCAGGTTGGAAAACCAGAATTATAATTGTTGAATTGCTGGAGAATGGAGTTCGTGTGAGAGTTAAGAATTCAGGAAGGGGTGGACAGTCATGAGGGATACATGAGTTTTACTTCTAGGAGTTTGACCAGGTTCTCTTAGTGAATGTCAGAGAGAAAATCCTTTCATGGTTTCAGCCTAGGAAGGGAAAAGTAACCATTTTGAAATATACCAGAGTAATCTTTTCTTCTTAACAAGAGTTGCCCTCAAGAGAAACTATTTTACCAGACCCTAACCTTTTGGGTTTTCTTCAGTCTAACCAACTTGGAGTAAATGAAATACTCAACTGTAGCCTTCTCTCGCTATCTTGTCCATCAAAGGAGGGAGAAAAATCCTGAGAAGCACTTGAAAAGGTCACAGTCCAGAGAGCACAAAGCCAGAGGCCTAATGATCAGCATATAGAAGGCTTCTGTTCCCCCTCCTCCATGCTTTACCATGACATTGTTAAAGGCCTATTTACTGCACTTCCTTTTAGCCAGTACATGATGTCCAGCTACCAAGACATACTACATTTTTAAGACATGTTAAAAGGCAAACAACAGCAACAGCAAACAGTTTGTAGAGACAAAGCAGGAATCAGAACCAGACTCAGATATGGCAGGGATGTTGGAATGATCAGATTGGGAATTAAAACCAGCTATGATTAATATACTAAGGGTTATAACAGATAAAGTAGATGCCACATAAAAACAGAGGAGTGATGTAAGCAAAGAGATAAAAATTATTTTTTTAAATTTTTATTTAGAGAGATAGAAATTCTACAGAAGAATGAAAAAAGAAATACTAGAGATAAAAAAACACTACAATAAAAATTAAGAGTTTTAAAAATGAGCTCATTAATAGACTGGACAGGACTAAGGAAAGAATCTGAGAGGATGTGACAGTAAAAACTTCCTAAACTGAAAGCAAAAAGAAAAATATTTTTTAAAAAAGAACAATATTTAAGAATTACAGTAGAACTATAAAAGATATAGTGTATACATAATTAGAATATCAGAAGGAAAAGAAAAGGACCAAAAGCAAGAATTTCCTCCAAATTAATGTTATATACCAAACGAGTTATCCAGGAAACTCAAGGTACCAGCAGGACAAATGTCAAAAGCCGTATTGTTTTCAAACTGCAGAAAATCACAGATAAAGAAAAAAAATCTTGAAAAAGCTGGTGCAGGGGGTGGGGGGAGTAGTGGGGAAGGGGCGGCAGAAACCACTTTATCTATAAAGAAACAAAGGTAAGAATTATATCCAACTTCTTCTGAGAAACTATGTAAGCAAGAAGTGTGATTCTTCTTACACTTTTCTTTATGTAAGAAAAACACAAACCATTAATCTAAAATTCTGTGCCCTACTTAATTATTCCTCAGAAACACAAGTGCCATAAAGATTCTCAGGGAAATAAAAATTGAGGGAATTTGTTGTTCATAGCTTTGCTTTGCAAGAAATATTTTTTAGAGAAGAAGCAAGTGATATAGGTCAGAAACTCTGATCTATGTAAAGAAAGGAAGAGGCATCAGAGAAGGAATAGATGAAGGTAAAATAAAACTTTTATTTTTATTACTCTTAAATGATCTACCAGATGATCTGTCTGTAAAATAACAGCAACAATGTGTTTGATCATCTACTTATGTCTGCTTATATATAAGTAAAATGAATTGCCGCAATGATACAAGGGATGGTGGGAGGGAAGAATTAGGATAACTTACTATTATGAAGTACTTGCACTAACCTGTGAAGAGGTATCAGGGATACAGAGAGGCATTATGAAATGATAATGAGGTAATTCTCCAAGAAGACATAACAATTCTTAATGGGGGAGCAGCTAACAATACAGTGTCAAAATAAGTGCGGCAAAAACTGGTAGGACTGTAAGGACATGTATGTGAAACCGCTGTTATAGTTGGAGACGTGAACATCCCTCTATCAGAAATGGACAGATCCAGCAGACAGAAAATCATTAAGGACATAGTTGAACTCAACAATACCATCAATTAACTGGATCAAATCAACATGTATTGGCTACCTCACCCATCAGCAGCAAAATACACATTCTTCTCAAGCTCATATGGAATATTCACCAAGAAAGGCCACATTTTGTGTCATGAGCACACCTTAACAAATTTAAAACGGTAGAAAATATATTATTCCTTTCAGCCTGCAGTGGAATTAAAGTAGAAATCAATAACTGAAAGATAATCCAAAAAACTTGGAGATGAAACAAAACACTTTTAAATAAGACATGGGTCAAAGAGAAATCTGAAGTGAAAATAAAATAAATATTGAGAAACAATGAAAATACAACTTATCAAAATTTGTGGTATGCAGTAAAAGCAATATTTGGGGAGAAATGTAGAACATTGAATGCATATATTGAAAAAGATGAAAGATCAAGAATCATTAACCTAAGCTTCTACCTTTGAAAACTAGAAAAAAAAAGATCAAATTAAATCTACAGAAAGCAGAAGAAAAGACATAATAAAAATGAGAGCATAAGTCAATGAAATTGAAAGCAGAGTTATTGAGAAAATCAACAAAACCAAAATCCATTTCTTTTTAAAGATCAATAAAATTTAAAAGCTTCTAGCCAGGTTAACTAAGAAGAGACAGCACAAATTACTAGTAATAGAAATTAAAGAGGAGACATTACTAAAGATGTTAAGATCATTGAAAAGATACTAAAGGAATATAATGAATAACCCTCTGCCCACAAATCTGATAACCTAGATGAAATGGACGAATTCCTTAGAAGACACAATCTATTGAAACTCACACAAGAAGAAATAGACAATGTGAAGAGTCATCTATATGTGTATATATATATGTATATATGTATGTATACATATATTTGATTCAATTTCATATATATATGAATCAATAATGAATTTGAGTCAATAATGAATAACTTTCCAAATTAGAAAGCCCTAGGCCAGATTAGCTCACTGTTCTAATATTTAAGGTAGAAATTATACCAATTCTCTACAATCTCTTTTAGAAGATAGAATTGGAGAATATACTCCCTAACTCATTCAGTGAGGCCAGTATTACTCTTATACCAAAACCAAATAAAGACATTACAAGAAAAAGAAACTACATACCAATATTTCTCATGAACATAGATGCAAGAATCCTCAACAAAATATTAGGAACTGAACAATCTGTAAAAGAAATTCAACAATATATAAAAATAATTATATATACCAGGACTAAGTGAAATTTATCTTAGATACACAAAGCTGGTTCAACTTTCAGAAATTAATTTAATGCAATGAATCTCATCAATACGCTGAAGAAGAAAAAGCACATGAACATACGACTAGTTATAGAGAAAGCATTTAACACAATCCACCATCCATTCATGATAAAAAAAAAAATCTCAGTAAACTAGTTATAGAAGATACCTTCCTCAACCTGATAAAGGACATCTACAAAAACCTACAGCCAACATCATACTTAACAGTGAGAAACTAGAAACTTTCCCTTGAATATCAGGAACAAAGTAAGGATGTATCCTTTTAGTAGTTCTTTTCAGTGTCATAGTAGAAGTCCTAGCTAATTCAATAGATAAAAAAGAAAAAGAATATTCATATGGTTTGAGGAGGAAGAAATACAGAGTCATGATATCTAAATGGTGTGATTCTTATTGGAACCTCAATTAAGAAAACTATGAAGAATATTTGGGGGACAATTGGAAATTTTTGAATATGAACTTTATTAAATAATGTTAAAATTAAATTTCTTGGTGATGATTATGATATTGTGGTTATAGAAGAGATATTTGCTGAAACATATCGAGGTAAAGTGTTTTAACATCTGCAGCTTTCACAAGTCCAACAAAAGTCATATGTGTGCTCAATGATGTATAAACATGAAGTAAATAATTTTATTTTCCACTGTGGGAAAGATTAGCAAAAATGATAATAGCCAAATACAATGAGGCCATGTGAAGGCAAATTCATTACTCATTGAAAAAGAAATTGACATCACTTTCCTGAGAAGCAATTTTGTACATTTTTTAAAAAAAAAGTTTCAAAATATATGTATATATATTAACACAGCATTACTGCTTCTACAAGTTTATTCTATTAAAATAATCAGAAAATAATGTAGAGATATGTGGAAGAAAGGGTATTCCTTGAAGAAAAATGAAATACAATGATAATGATGAAAATAAGATCATAATGAAATTTTCATTATAGTGAAAATGAAAGGGATTAATCAAAATTTCCACCAATGATGGATTGACTTCACTGAAGTTTCCAGGGCTGGCATGTGTATCAGTCCTGACCAATCAGAGCATTTTATCTTTTCCCCCTGCAGTGATTGGTTTAGGATTGGACACATGCTCCTACCAGAATAAACCTAAGACTTCTGATGAAGTGTTCAGGAGAAAAACATTTACGTTCTACTGGGTTTAAATCTGAAAGACTGTAATCCAGGATTTGCTAGAATACATCATGGAGGGAGCCTTTTTTGAGAATGAAGCCACTGTATAGGAAAGTAAATTTAAGATACACAGAAAGAGGCCAATGTAGGAATCTGGTCATTTAGGGATCTGGCTACATCTATAATTGAAACTCTAGACTCTTTAGTTAAGTTACCACACTTTTTTGGTTTGTTTTTGTTTTTTGCTTTTTTTCCCTAAAATCCAACTTGAGTTCATTTTCTGTAACTTGGAATAGAAGTCATTCTGACTAACTCAGTATTCTTAGACATAGGAATTAGAAATGTGCACACATAAAGGATATGCGAACATTCCTCTTTTTTTTTTTTTTTTGCGAACATTCCTGATGTTGAAAGTATGAACCCTAATTATTTGTATTTGTAGTCAGCAATGAAAATTGCTATTAAATACAGTTTTACTTTAGCATAATCATATCATACTGCTTTTGTGTTATTTTTAATCTCTGTTTATAGTAATTTTTGATTCAACTGTTCAATGGGATGCAGCATATAAAAGGAGGCGGTAAGTATTCACAGGATGCTCTTTTTGTTTGCTTCACAGAGATCACCAAGCTTGTCTGTATTACAGTGATTCCCTCTTCTGTTCCCTACTGAGTCACTTTCAGGCATGGAGGGTAGCAATATAAGTTGTAATTCACATTGTAAATCGAGTAAGGATGGTTCCAGTGAAAACAAGATGAAAATAAAAATTTCTTGTGTGTGGAGGTAGAGGCATCTGAAATATTGAGACTCTCAAAATAATTTTTTTCAGTATTTTCAAATGTTTTAAGTAGGCTGGTGTGTGGGTATGTAACACCTATATAAAGTATATGCTGATTCCTTCTAACTATTGTTCCCTCTTAAACTTAATTATCCATCCTGTGAAATTGTGAAATTAAAAATAAAAAGAAGTGACATATGCCTTTGAAACTGAAAGATCTTACAACATCTGATTTTTTCCAGTTTCTTCCTATTTAGTCACCTCACTTGTTTCATGTAAGTAATTTTCATGAAGTAAATTTCATGAAGTTTCTGGAATAGATTAAGTCTGTTTGCCTGAAATGTTCAATCTTATGGTTTTCTCTTCAGTCTCATTTTGATCTTCATTCATTACTGCTACCTCTTCAATAAACTTCTTTGGCTACTCTATCTAAAATAGGCGATGTGTCTTTTATCCATTGCCTCATAACAAACTACCATAAAGCTTGTGGCTTAAAATAACTATCACTCATGATTCTCTGTTTCAGAATCAAGTAAGACTCTGTGGGTAGCATGTCTTCCCCTCTGTGGAGTATTGGCTGGGTGGATTATTTGGGGCTAGAGAACCCCAAGTGCTTTACTCACTGGCCGGGGTCTTGGTGTTGGCTGTCAGATGAGGCACCTTACATCTTCTCCATTTGGTTTCTATCCTCACATCATCTCTGGTCTTTTGAGTCTTCTCTTATCATGTGGCCTCTCTGGGCTTTCCCTTTCTTCCAAGAGTGAAGGCTGAAGCTATCAGGCCTTTAAAAGCTATGTTAGGAGTCCCAGAATGTCATTTTCACCTCATTCCATTAGTCAAAACGAGTCATAAGATCACCATACATTCAAGTGGTGGGGAAATGGACTCCCCATTTGTTGGGAAATGTGTCATGTGTACAGGGATTAGATAATTATTGGTGATTATTTTTGTAGATAAGCAACTGCATTCCACCTTCTGACTATAGCCTTTCTCATTTGCTTCACATGCAAAATATACTCAGCCCAACTCCCATCTGGCATCAGGCCCAAAATACAGTGTCTTGTGATGTACATCTGCACTAGAGGGATAAGGCTCTTTGAAAGTATTCTTGATGCAGAATTTGTGAACTAAAAGTCAAGTTATCCTCTCCCCCCACCAAGCACAATGGTGAAACAGGAGCAGGCTAACTGCAGTAGATACTCCCCTTCAACACTGGGAGGAAGGAAGATACATAGTAGTCACTGGTCCATAATCATTCTAAAACCATCTAGGCACATGTCACCTGTTTCCCTATTCAAGAGAATGTTTCTTTAGCAGATCCTGGTTTTTCTGCTCCCTGACAGAGGTTCTTTAGCACATTGTTTTCTGTGGCTCATGGCTTTGAGCACTGAGAATTTTTGTTTCCAGATTTTTTTTTTAAAGATTTTATTTGAGAGAGAGAGAGTGAGTGGGAGGGAGAAGGAGAGAGAGTCTGTCATTCTGAGGGCAGACCCCAACCTGGGGCTGGATCTCAGGACCCTGAGATCATGAGCTGTGCTGAAACCAAGGAAACCAAGAGTCAGATGCTTAACCAACTGAGCCACCCAGGCATCCCTCTGTTTGCAGTTTAACCCCTCCCACCTCCTCCTGCTTTCACCCACATAAATTTGATGGCCCTGGCCCCATAGGCCTTTTTCTTTTTCTTTTTTTTTTTAATTTTTATTTATTTATGATAGTCACAGAGAGAGAGAGAGAGGCAGAGACACAGGCGGAGGGAGAAGCAGGCTCCATGCACCGGGAGCCCGATATGGGATTCGATCCCGGGTCTCCAGGATCGCGCCCTGGGCCAAAGGCAGGCGCCAAACCGCTGCGCCACCCAGGGATCCCCCCATAGGGCTTTTTCATTTTCATGTATCTTAATCCCATTCAATCCAAACTAGTAGTGCTATTACCAATATAGCTTTCTTAAAATATTTGTGGACTTTTCATATATCTTATAGGGATTCACTCTGTATGCCAAAGTCATATCGGTAATTTTTTTCCTCCACTTTGGGCATACCAAATTGATGTAGGACAGTGCCTTAAAATTCTTATCCTTGTCTTAATTTCACCAAAGGGTGTAATAAACATAACTTTAATTCTTCTGAGGTTTTAACAAAGGATCATATGGCCACACTCTTGATTTTATTTTTATCTGGAGGCCATTTCTTACACTAAGAACATTTTTTTTTACTGGAAAAACTGTCCTGAGTCCTCTATATTTCTTCTAAATTATGCTTATATATGGAGCAATTCTTCTTTGGTTTCTCTCTCACCTATACTTTATCATACATAACATAATAGGAAACTGATTGGCACTTTTTAGACTTATGTCTAAAAATCTTAGCTAGATTCACAAGTGTTGCCAAATGTTTCACTTTTATGTTTCACAGGCTATCCTTTCTCCAGTCTTTAATAGCATTTTTTTTCATTGCTTTTTGAACCTCTAATAATGGTTCTCATCTCTCTTCAAGCCTCCATTTGTCATCCAGTTCCAAAGGAAATACTGTGTGTTTTAGATTTTTGTCAAAGCAGCACTCTAATTCTGGTACCATTTTTTGTTTCACTTACTCTTACTGCAAAGCAAGGCACCCCAAGACTTACTGGTTTAACACACCAATCATTTTATTGTCTACAATTCTATGAATCAGGAATTCCAGTAAGTTTAGTGAGAATGGTTTATCTCTATTTCTCATGGTAGCTCTTGGCTAATGTACCTTGACTGGGGTCAGAGGACCAGACACAGCTTCACTAATGTGTTGAGGGCTTTAGTTCTGTCTATAACACCTTAGTTCTCCTCTGTGTAGGTACCCCCCCCCCCCCACCACGTAGTCTCTTATTATTCAAGGAGTCTCCCTCCTTTTGGCCTCTCTCTTTTTTTTTTTTTTAATATATATATTTTTTAATTTTTATTTATTTATGATAGTCACACACACACACACACACAGAGAGAGAGAGAGAGAGAGAGAGGCAGAGACACAGGCAGAGGGAGAAGCAGGCTCCATGTACTGGGAGCCTGACGTGGGATTCGATCCCGGGTCTCCAGGATCGTGCCCTGGGCCAAAGGCAGGCGCCAAACCGCTGCGCCACCCAGGGATCCCATGGCCTCTCTCTTTAGTAGGATAGTCTAGACTTCTTTACCTGGGGTCTTGTTTTCAAGAGTGAAAAAAAAAAAAAACTACAAGGCTTCTTAAGATGGAGGTCTAGAAATCTCAGAATATTACTTCTGCACAATTCTGATGGCTAAAAATATCTACAATCTTAGTCAGGGTGAAAGGAGTGGGAAAATAGACTCTAGTTTTTGGTAGATTCAGTGGCATGCTTGTGGAAGGACAGGAAGAATTCTTGTCAACTACCTTTGAAGACCAGCAATTTTTTTCTATAAAGGGCCGTGCTAATGTATATTCTCCATCTATTTAGCAACCTTTTAGAAACGTAAAAAACAGATTTGATCTATGACATGTAGTTTGCCAACACATGTTTTAGACAACATAGCATATCTACTCCATCACTTTTTACTACTCTACTGTTTTTATTACAAGGCTCCATATCACTCTGAAATTATTTGTTTAAAAAATTGCTATTATTTCCTCCTGCGAAACAAGCATCCATCGTGACTACAAGAATATTTGTTATTTTATTTTCTAGCTTATCAATAAAGTCCTGGTCCATAAGAGGTGTCCAGTAGATATTTATTGAATAAATAAATTAACGCATCAGAATTTATTTTCACTTTATCTTGTGGACCTATCTTCTATTTTGGAGTAATTTTCAGGGCCTTATATAATGTTAGGATGGCTGCAAATAGCTCTGGGACAAATACTTCCAGATTCAAATCCAGTGACTTTCCCAATAATTGTAAAAAAAAGTGCACAGTGTTTGAATTGTATCTCAACTGTATCAGATACTCTGTTTTGAAGCAGTTATTCTTGCCAGGAAAAATAAGGAAGTCTAATTGGCCGGAACTGAGTCATATGCCACCCACATTTAGTTGGGTGAAACTACAAACATCCCTAAATGCTTGAACTAAAAGTTGGGTAGGCGTCTTCCAGAGGAAAATCACCTTACTGGATGAATGATGAATAGATGAACCTACATTTTCTACTCTTTTTCTCTAACATCTGAGGTAAAAATAGGTATGGAAAACATCAACACTTTACCCCTTTCTATAATAGCTCTTACATTCCTATGGTTTCAGGCATGAACCATTTCCAGTCTAAATTTTTCAGGCCAAATAAATATGGAATAGATTCTCATACTTCAGTTTCTAATCACTTGGCAGCATGTGTGTGTTATGTTATTGCCTGCTAGGTTGGCAGTTTATTTGTATATTCTGAGTTGGGAGCTTCCTCATACAATATTAGATATTAGTTATGCAGTTTCTCAGAGATTACAGGGCTGACAATAGTAGAGAAAAGATGTGGTTCCCAGTATCATTCAGAAAACATTGATTTCAAGTTTTCACCAAGGCTTTTGTAGGTTTTTCTAACAACCACTTTGGAAGTGTAGGCGGAGTTCACTAGATGGTACTATTAGCAAACAACCAAGACTGATGAAATGACGATTTTGGAACGCCTCTTTTCAACCAATTTAGAATCAAAGCTATGTTTCTGAGAAATTGCATAAGTACCAGTTATTCTGTGTTGTTTTGAAGTCAGTCTGCAATATCGTTATGTGCTTGAACTCCCTCTATAATTTTGTACACAACAAATCAAGAGGATTTGTTCTTGTTCCTGTTCTTCTTGTTCTTGTTCTTTTTTTTTTTTTTTTGTAAACGCTAACATCCATAGAAAACAAATAGCAGTTCTTCTCCTGCCTCTCTTTTTTAAATGCCCCTTCCCATTTAAGTAAGCTTGTTTAGAATTAGGATTATAAACAACCCATTGGAAAAGACTCCCTTTCCCCCTTTCTTATTTGGTGAATTACAGCGTAGCCAGAGTGTATTTCAAAGTAACAAGTACAGAAGAGCCTGCCAAATGATTTTGCTCTAAAGCAATATAATCTATGAACATCTCACAGTAACCTTATTTTATATTGAGTTCTTGTTCTCTTTGTTTTCTTGTCCCTCTCTCACTTCACAATAAATTCCAAGTCCTCCCAGGAGCTACCACAATTATGTAAAGACACAAGAAGATGTACATTGTTTTAGTTCTCCCAAGAGTAGAAATGAATGAACACTCCATATTGATTATTCTAACTTCTCATCCCTCCCTGAAAGGTATTTGATGGTTCCTTCTGGTAGACCCCAACGTGCCATCACTTTTCCGCCAAGCACTGATGCGCTTTTGTTTTTCGTTTGAGCCATCTGATCTAATCTGTTCTGTCTTCTTATATTGAAATTAACAAGGCATATACCCTGAGGCATAGGCCGTATCTACAACAGTGAGGCACAAACGAACTTGAACATGAGGTCAATCAAGTGCACAAAATACATCCTGCAGTTATTCTAAGTCTCATGCTGGGTCTATAATTGCCCCTTGTTCTGTCATTAGGGCTCCCTTACAAGTCATTATTTTGAGTCAGCAGAGCTGCAGGGAGTATTCTTCTTGATGGTTAGTATAAAGTCGAATTGATAACATAAATATCTCCCAGCACAAAATACAAGGAGCAGGTATTTAGATTAGATCTAATAAAGTGTGCAGCTGTTCAGTCTCTTTATGAATCCCAGCTAAAACAATAATCACAACTTTCAATATGGGTTCTCCTTCGGTAGTTCTGTGAAAGAGAAACTGTTGTTTCTAAGTGAACGGACACATACCTCATTACAATTTGCCTGTCTGCTCTTATCCTAAGATTGTTTTTGCTTGGCCAAGACCAGTGTTGCCCAGATTTCATGGGAATTTTGCCTGAGTCAGCATTGTGTAAAAATGATTCCATTTTAGAGCAGAAGCATCATTGATTCATTTCTGTTGCAGAGAGAAGTGGTGTGAGTTTAATGCTGAAATAATATGCTAAGTTTGTGGCCTCAAGCACATTTTTAGAAGTATTACCTTTCCTGGGAAAAGGAGAATTCAAACCTCTACTCACAAGATAGTAGCTGACAGTGCTCAGATGAGGTTTGTAGAGATGAATGCAGTGTAGGTCCTTGATGTGGATCTAGCCTCTGGACAAGAACAAAGTGGCAGAAAGGATGGGGAGGGAAGACCTGAGTGATTCTGGAAATACCTGTGCACTCAAAGAAAGATACTAAGATGCTTTTTAAGAAGTGGCCAAATTAGGTGAATCTGCGCATCTGAAGTCCAACTACTTTGTGGCGGAAAAGCTGTTTTGTCTCTAAAAATGCCTTTTCTTAATTGTAAAATGAAGGGATTAGACTTTAATAAAGAATGCCAAATAGTGGTCTGTGGTCTGGATCAGATTCACAGAATATTGTGTTTGAAATGTGTTGTGTTTTTAAAAGACATGAATTGGTTGCTAACATAAAAACCTCTCATCATGGACAAATATCTATATATCCTACATGGGTAAAGGATGCGTTAAGAAAGTGGAAGCTAGTTCAGACCAATAGACTCAGTATATTGATGGAAAACCTTTTTTTCCCTAGATTACTCTGCATGATAGTTTTTCAAGAACTTCCCTC
Organism: Vulpes vulpes; assembly: GCF_048418805.1. NCBI lineage: Eukaryota > Metazoa > Chordata > Mammalia > Carnivora > Canidae > Vulpes > Vulpes vulpes. The sequence goes on along the minus strand of NC_132783.1, from coordinate 106,123,256 downwards.
AGGCATAAATTTTAAAAGTCAGAAGATTTTACCCAAGAACCTAGATTTGTGTATCTGTTATCTGCTACCATGATAATACTGCATAGTTAACAACCACAAAGCCTCAGTGGCATACAAAACTAAGTTTATTGCTCATGTGTCTAGGGTGAGTTGAGGATTAGCTATGTGGCTTTGGTCCTGGTGGGCTCCACATCTGGCTTCAGCTGGGGCAGTTTGTCTTTACATCCTTGGCTCTCATACACATATGTTCTCATGCGGATGGTAAAAATAAAGTAAGAGTATGCAGAAATGTTTAAGACCCCTTAAGCTCTAGGCTTAGAAGCTCTGGCATTACTGTCACTTGTATTTCATTCTGTTGGTCAAAAAAGGATATAGGCAATCCCATAGTTAGAGTATGAAGGCACTATATAGTTACAGGCCAAAGGGCATAGACATAGATAGAATGTGTGCTGCCAAAGCGAGCACGGTAGACATAGATAGAAAGGGAGATATTTTTGGTATCTATCACATTTTGCTTAAAAATTCAGAACATCTGACAGTATTGGAATCATGTTTCAGGCATAGCAGTAATAGGTAAGTCTGGGTAGCAGCTGCCAGCTTTAGATGATCACGCATTTGCCAGTTTGTGACAGTGCCTACACATGCTTTATTATCTCTTGGAGACTAAGACCAGTGTTGTTTTGTCATTATCTTTGCATTTTTGTGGTAATATTTCTTAGGGAGATCCTTTTCTGCCTCCAGGCCATTATGAAAAGTGGGAAAATGAGAGATGGACCAAGATAGCCATTCAACTTTTTTCACACATAGATCACTTCATTCGTTTATGTGGTTTGCCTAGATTCTGAGGTCATCCGAATTTGAGGTACCTGACTCAGATGACTTTAAATTTGGAACATTCTTCACTATTTTAGAATAAAGGTAAAGTAAAGACATTAGAACTCCTGACAAACCCTGACCAAACTGGGGGATCCCTGGGTGGCTCAGCGGTTTAGTGCCTGCCTTTGACCCAGGGTGTCCTGGGATCTAGTCCTGCATCGGGATCCTGGCATGAAGCCTGCTTCTCCCTCTGCCCGTGTCTCTGCCCGTGTCTCTACCCCCCACCTCTCTATGTCTATAAAGAATAAATAAATAAGGGATCCCTGGGTGGCGCAGCGGTTTGGCGCCTGCCTTTGGCCCAGGGCGCGATCCTGGAGACCCGGGATCGAATCCCATATCGGGCTCCCGGTGCATGGAGCCTGCTTCTCCCTCCGCCTGTGTCTCTGCCTCTCTCTCTCTCTCTCTCTGTGACTATCATAAAAAAAAAAAAAAAAAAAAAAAAGAATAAATAAGTAAAACTGACCAAACTGAAAGTTCATGATAAAATTTTTAAATTGTAAAAAGTATTCCTGTGAGAGCTGGAAAGGACTATTAGAATTTATGTGAACACAGTGCAACCATACATAACTGATTTGTTCTATAAGCATTCATATAATTTGCATCAAAAATAAATGTCTATATCTTATGTGGATAAAGGATGGGTTACTAGAAAAGGGGAAACTAGTCCTGATCTATATACTCAATAAACAGATAGAAAACATGTTTTTTCCTTCCCCAATCACTCTGCATGATAGTTCTCTAAGATCTGCTTCAAGCATGAATTTCCTCAAAATTCCCAATACCTACCACAAAACATTTATATTTCTACTGTTATCTAGACAGAGAAAGATATGTTCCTAAGTACTCTTCAAGACTATTCATTTCTTCTTATCCTGTTCAGAACCTTATTTCATTTGCTATTTATTCCTTCTATTATTCTTCTCATGCATCCCTTTGAATTTTTATGAGTACGTATATGTGTATATATGTATATATGCCCACAAATCTATATGCAATTTCCTTGAATCATCATTATCACTATGGATTGTATTACATTTGCATTTTTTTTGTGGGATAGAGAGAAAAATAAATTAGGTCAAGAGAATGAACTGAGGGGAAGTTAAATTGGTTCAAGAGGCAGACTCTTAGACAGCCTACCTTCATGTCTCAGTTTTCTCATCTCTGTAATGGTATAATGGCTTGTAATGTAAATAGAATAGAATGCAAATTCTTTTCTTATCTGTATAATGAGGATAATGGCTTGTAATATATATGGAATAGAACCCAAATAATGTCCTGAATAATAATCATGTTATCCAAAATAGCCATGAATTTTATGAATACTATTATTGTTTCAGGACCTATTGTAGAAATAGAAAGATAGAGTTCATATGACTTGGATATATTCTTTTAGCACATTTTTATTCTTTCTTTCTATTTGGACCTTCCTCTTCCTTCTATTTTCCTATTTGGGAATATTTCTTTTTGTGCCCTACTGAGGGAAGTTTTTCTTTTCGTTTTTTTTGTTTGTTTGTTTTTTTTTTTTTTTTTTTTTTTTTTTTTTTTTTTAGGAGGAGTGGACATTTTGCTTTCCATTAGTGAATATCTTAAAGACCTATCTGTTTTCTTTAAAAACAGAGATTCTATCACAATACTAGGCTTTGGGAGGAGATGTGTGAGAGGTATTTCCCCCACCCCTCACAGTCCTTGAGAATGAAGGACGTTGTTCAGTTAACTAGGGCTTATTCTCCAGGAAGGTCCTGCCTTGTGGTAAGCCCAAGATTTCCTTTAATAGTCATTTCTAAATATGATCTACTGGTAAATCCTACATATTGCCGAAGACATTATGTTTCTCCTCAGACTAGGAGTCACCTGACCTTTGATTATCTTGGTGCCAGTATAGTATTTTTGTGTGGTGGTTTCACCATAGTTATCACCATTTTAATGCTCTCTGTGGGAGAACAGCTGAGAGGGATGTGACTTGTTGCTTGGTGATTTATGATGGGTAATATAAGCGTAGAGTATAGTTTATGTTCCCTTAATATGTACCACAGGCCCTCCATTATTATCTACAGCAGTGTATGTCCTGTGTAGTATGTTATTTTGCCAAAAAAGAGAAAAAAATCCATAGTCAAATGTATTTGTGAAATGTTGCACACTGCTCCTCCTGGAGTGAGTTGGTTTCAAACAAAGGACCTCTGGCTACCAAGCCTGAGTGGAATTCATAGAAGGATTTGGGAAGCTCAGAACATCCAAGGAAACCTGTATCACCAGACCTTGCAAGTCAGGAGAAGCCCATTCATTGGAATAGAGCAGTGATGCTTCAGAGCACCATTTTTTAAAAAAATCTTTGTATCCATCTGTTAAAGCAGCACATTCTCAGGAGAAAGAAACTGAGTGGCCTGGGGTTGGTCACATGTCCACTAGTTTAGGAGGGAAATATAACCTGAACACTCCAAGGCGGAAAATCCCAATACAAGCAGCTATTTTGCTTCCCAAATGAAAAATGGCCAGGTGATGATGGGGAACAAAGACAGGTATTTATCACACACCTCCCTTTTGGAGTATCACAATGCATATTAGCTTTCAATATTCTCTGCAGGAAAGAAACTTATAGAACCACATGTATTCCGGCTCTTTTTCATATTTATTGTTTTTATGTAATATTGATTACCCTCAGGAGAGACTAGTACTCCTTTGAATGTTCCCTAGAAATGATGACTTGAGTGTCTCTTAGGTATCACACTTTAATCTTTGATTGGGTTCCTCTTACACTATATATTACAATTTCCTAATCCTTTCATAATTATCCTGACAATGTCTTATATTTTAAAATACCAACTACTCTAGGTGGTGTGGATATTTGCTTCTTAATCATTTTGAATAAAACAGATATTTCTAAAGATGATGTTTTGGAGCTACTCATCTTCCTTTTCTCTATGCTATTATCTTGGTCTGTGATCTTTCTCCCATTTCTGAAGTTGCTTTCCTTTGGAATGTCCTTTGTATTCTCTGGCTCACCTTTGAGCACACACACACTACTCTCGCCGTTAGACCTTATCCGTATATGGCTTCTGACAAAGCCTTCTTTGTTATGGCTTTCTGTTTTTCTAGTTGTTGTTGACCTTGAGCCCTTCCTTGCGTCTCAATTGGACATATTCTGTAAGTGCTGCCACTCACACGACGGCCCACACCTGCCCTGCATCTCACTGCTGTCTCATTCTTTTGTGCATGTGTCACTTTACTTATTGATTATTTAATCTTTTTTTCTATCCAGGGTCCCTTAGTTATACTTTTTCAGATTGTTTCAGCATTTGACTTATAATAACAAATTCTAAATTGATAGAAAATCTGGAAGGAGAGAGAGATGATCCACACGGATTTCAACAGTAATAACTGTTTACCAAATGTGAGGTTACCCAGAAGTTTGGGGGTAACTCAAAGCATCAGATTTCAAAATACAGAGGAATGTGTGTTCTTAACTAAAGTTTGCTTAATGATTGCTGTTCTCTGGTTACCATTAGGTAATGATGTAGCTGGTTAATAAGTGATGATCTTCTTTTATGGGAGTGGGCTTTGTGCACATCCATCAGACTCTAAAGCTTGCCTTTTAGATTTCTTTTCTCTCATTTTTCCACTGCCTATCTCCAGTTCTGCGCTTGTCTTTAATTTCTTTTCCATTAAAATTAGAAAGAGACACATGAATTGGCTGCAGGAAATGGACACCTGTTTTATTTCTCTCCTCAGAGCCAAGATAGTTTGCTACCACATCCACTACCCCTTTTTAAAAAAATTTATTTAACAAAACTCCCAGCAACAGAAAAAAAGAGAAAAACAGAAAAGCCCTTCTCACTCTGATTTCTGGCAGTTGCCCAGTGACATTCTCTATTTATTTTACAGTGACAGATGATAAAATTGAAAGGACTTCCTTTTAGTCCTATCCCCTGGCTTTATGCCATAAGTTCTATCTAATCTTTTCTAATAGAAATCTAAGCTTTGTCCACATCACATCAGTAGATGCAGTGGTTCAATATCACTCTTTATATTCTCTTTGTGGATCTTCTTCCATTGTGGTTCCTGACTTTAGTTTGGGACAAGGGAAAGATTGCTGGAAAATAATGGACAAACCAGAAATAAGTACAGAGAATTTGATACTCCTGACTATTCTTTGGGACACTTTAAGCAAATGTCGTCTATGTATGGTTCTGAGTATAAATGACAGCAAACATTTATTGGGGTCTTTCTCTTCTTGTTATTGAGGTTCTTTTTATTGAGACAAGACTGTTACACTTAATTTCACGTTTAATCTTCTCAAACAGCTAAAAAGGTAGAAGTGGCAACTAACTAAGTAGTTGTCTGCCAGTATAAATTCTCTAGATTCCCCCCCCCCTTTTTTTTCCTTTAGTAATAGTAACCTAGCTGTAGCTGGACACATGACCATCCAGTGAAAGACTACATTTCCCAGTTTCCCTTGCAGCTACTATAGCCATATGACTAATAAGAGTAGAAGTTATATATGAGGATTCTGGGGCATAGCATTAAAAGGATGGTTTTCTTTTTTCTCTTATCACGTATTGCCTAGTAAGCCACCCCAAATTTAGTGAGTTTAAACAGCAATAATTTAATTTAACTCATAATTCTGCAGGTTGGCAGTTTGACCTGGCATCAGCTAATGGAGTCTTGTGGTGTTATCTGAGTTTACATCTATGATTAGCTATCAGATTGGTTAGCAGATGACCATCACCTGAGGCTACATGTCTTTCTTCATCCAGGCTAATCTGGGCATGTTTACACAGTGCCTGCCAGGGCACTAAGAGAATAAATGGAATAGCTTAAGACCTATAGAGATCTAGATCTAGAACCTCATATATGTCATTTTTGGTGCATTCTTTTGGTTAAAGTAATTCACAAGACACTCATGCATTCAAGGGGTGGAAAAATAAACTATTTTATGGGAGTTACTGCAAAGTCACCTTGTGAAGAGGCATAGATACAGGGAAGAGTAAAGAATGTGATTATTTTTATAGTGTACCTTGTAGTGTACCTCCTCTTTATTCACTTCCACTGACTGGTAAATGGATATGATAACAGCACAAACGACATTTTTTTGACTAAAATATTGAAGCTGTGTTTTGAGGATGGCAGAGCAACATTATAGAATGAGCCCCAACCCGGTAACCATAAACCTGCTATATTAGAGTGTAATGCTTCGCTTGTCATTTGAAAGAGAAATAAACTTCTATTTTTTTGTGTGTTAGTATTATTTTATAGTCTGTGCTATAGCAACTGAACCAGAAACCAAACAATTATGATACCCATTTTGCAGATGACAAAACTGAGCTTTAGAGGGACTGAGGAAGTTGCTGAAAGTCCCCAGCAAATAGCAGGATGTCATTTAAATTTAGGTTTGTCAGATTCCAGAGCCCATTTGTTTAAGCAGTGTTCTGCATTTGAATATTGCAACAATATTTGCCTTTACTTATGTACAGGGAGTAAAATTGGAAGATCTGTTTTTCATCTATCAGGTGTGTACACTCAATTTAAGTTCTCAATCATTTGTAATTCAAAATGTATTTATCCTGTATAATTGAAGAAAAGACATGCCTATTGGAGATTATCTGTCTTTCTCTTTAGACATGCAAATATTAGTGTTTTGACCAGTCAGCTTTTGTACTTTATCCTTTAGGATCTTATGTTGTATTAATAAAGGCCAAATTTGAATGACCAGCCAATCAGAAGTGAAAATTAAAAAGGTCAAATAATATTGGGTGCTATGTAATTGACATCTAAAGCTGAGTAAGGAGACTGAGAGCATATATCTATTGTTGGGATAGAAATTGCAAAATAGATACAAATAGTACAAGCATAAGCAGTCAATATCAGACACTATGAATATCTATAGTTAGGAACATTACATACATGGAAATAAAATCACCAATGGTTTATACTTGTAATTGCACATTCCACTACTCTAAGTGAGTTTGAGATTTATCATTTTGTGGGCTTAATAAGGATGTGTTGAAACTGGGAATGAAAAGCTGCATGTTGCGGTTTGATTTTTGTCTGGGTAACAGGTAAAGGAAATTAGTGATCTGGAGCAACTGTTCACCAGTACTTTGCTTCCTTATACCTTAGGCCATTGCATTGTTCCTTTGGTTTGCTCTAAAGACTTAAAACTAGATATTTTTATATTCAAGTGAAGGTTTTTCTATGTCAAGTTATTAGAGGAAAAAAACCACTCAATGCTGCCCATGTAGAGAACTGAGAATCTTCTACAATTTCTTTCAATCCTTTGTGTACATGATGAGCTAGAATAACCTCACTGAACTGAATTATCCTTCCATGGTATGGTTCAGTGAATACCATTATATTTCAGCACAGCTTGAGTGATTTTTAATGCCAAAAACATCAGCAAGAAATACAAATGTTACAAAAATATTGAAACAATACCATAAAAAAGCCCAGGATCATAAATACTTTACTTTGCAAGGTCTCAGAGGTCAAAATAGCAATACCACGGAAAATTAAAATGCTCTCTGTATGAGTGCCTTTCAGGGGAACACACATGCACGCACACACACAAACACATGCACATGCCCCAGTGGTTTACTATCAAAATGCTCAAAACCATTTTCCAACTGTAGGCTGATTTTCTTTATCAAAGAAAAAGATAACCATTTTTCAAGATAAAAAGTTACAAAGTTATTCATCTGCATGCTTCCTTATTTGGTTTTAATTATATTCTAATTAAAGGAGAATTACAGCCTGTAAAAGAGAGATGACTTTTGTATTAATTACATCTTTTACCACACAAAGGAACATGGCATACAGGAAGAAGTTGGCTGAGGATTTGGATTTGGATTTGGATAGTTATAGCATAAAAAATTTTTGCCTAAGAACAAAAGCTTTGCATCTGAGAAATCTCCTTTCAGTGGATAGCTCTTTGAGAGATTGTGCTATAGCTGTATGTTAAGTGAGTCAGAAGAAAGAAAGGAAAAAAAAAAAAAACATCTTGCAAGATCTCTGCACAGCTATGAAAGTGTTCTTTATATACCCTATGGTACTGAGGTGTGCTGATCTTTTTCTTTTTTTTTTTTTTTAAGATTTTATTTATTTGTTTGAGAGAGCGAGCCAGAGAGATAATGAATGGTGGGGAGGGGCAGAGGGAGAGAGAGAGAAGCAGACTCCCTGCTGAGCAGGAAGCCTGATGCGGGGCTCCCTCCTAAGATCCAGAGATCATGATTGGAGCCCAAGACAGATGCCTAACTGACTGAGCTGCATAGGGTGCCCCAGTGTGCTGATTCCTAATGGACTTACCCACCATGGGTCAGATCCTTCTCCCTACTGTTTTCCTGGGCAATGAGTCCGCTTCATTTTAAGTCAGCATATTCATGGGAAAAGAGTCCAACCTGTTATTTCTAATCAAGAAAAGTGTCCCAGTGGAAGTGGCAATTTAACAAAGAAGGGTGGCTCTGTGTTACTGTAGAGGGCAGCTCTTTGGTGCTCTGTCAAGCCTCTCTTTCCCATCTCTTCACATATTTGTTTGGGTTTCCCATTTCTCATGTGTGTATTTTAGGTAGCTTGCCTAGAAGAACTATAGTAAATTCCATTGTTTTGTAAGTTCTATTTAAAAAAGTTTATCAAAGAGTTCCAAAACAGCCCCCTCTATATGGACAATTAATTTTGGTTAAAGGTGCAAAGGAAATTCAGCGGAGAAGGAAGCATTTTTTCAAAAAAATGCTGCTAGAATAATAGGAGATCCATTTGCAAAAACTGAACCCAGACCTATATATCTTACATACAAAGTAACTTAAAATGTTAGACCTAATTATAAAATACTTAGGAGAAAATATAGGATAAAGTCTTAGTGATTTGGGATTAGGCAAATATTTCTTAGATATGACATTAATGACAGTCATAAAAAAGAAAAAAATGATAAATTGGATTTCCTCAAAATTAGAAATATCTGCTCTGTGAAAGACACTATTAAGAGAATTAGAATTTATGGGCTGAGATAAATCTTTACAAAACACATACCTGGTAAAAGATATATATTCAGAATATATGAAGAACTTCAAATTATGATACCAAGAAACAGTCCATTTGGAAATATGGGCTGAGGTTTTGCCCAGGTACTTCACCAAAGAGGATAAATAGATGTAAAAAAAGGACATGAAACGATATTCAATATCATTTGTCATTAGGGAAACGCAAATTAAAATGATATTGTGATTCTATGTACCTATTAAAATGGCTTAAATAATTAAATACAACAAAAGCCAGTGCTGGTGAGGAACAGAGCAATTGGATTTCTCTTACATTGCTGGTGGGAATACTTTGGAAAACTGCCAGTTACATATGTTGTTAAAAACATATGGGGATCCCTGGGTGGTGCAGCGGTTTGGCGCCTGCCTTTGGCCCAGGGCGTGATCCTGGAGACCCGGAATTGAATCCCACGTCAGGCTCCCGGTGCATGGAGCCTGCTTCTCCCTCTGCCTGTGTCTCTGCCTCTCTCTCTCTCTGTATGACTATCATAAATTTAAAAAAAAATTAAAAAAAAAAAAATTAAAAAACATATGGCCCAGCAATCCTACTCCAAAATACTTACCTAAAAAGTATGGGTAAAACTTAAACGTTCATCCATAAACTTTTATGTAATGTTTGTAGTGGGTTTTCTAGTATTCAACAGAATCTGGAAATAACCCAGTATCTTTTAACTGATGAATGCATAAACAAACTGTGTGGTGTATCCATACAGTGGAAAAGTACTCAGCAACAACAAAGAATGACCTCTTAATACATGCATCAATGTACATCATATGTGAAGGAATCTCACATGCATTAGGTTAACTGGAAGAAGCCAGCTTCCAAATATTGCAATCTGTGTTATTCTATTTATGCCACATTCTGGATAAAGAAAGACTATAGGAACAGAAAACAGATTAGTTATTGACCTTAGCTAGGGGCTGGGGCAGGGTGGAGAAGGAATTGATTAAAAGGGTCTCAAGAACATTTTTTTGAGGGTAGTGGAATTGTATGTACTATATTGTGATTGTCAGGATAATTATACAACTATGGATTTTTTCCAAACTCATAGACTCTTACAGTAAGAAGATCTGATTTCACAATGTTTAAATTATAACTCAATAAATGAGTGTATGAGACAATTTGTCGACATTAGTGTTAATCATCATGGTAATAAAGACTTGAGTCTATTATAATTTGTATGTTACCAGATCATTAATAGAGATGGATAGTACTCATTGAATACCTTATTCTGGGGGCCAGTTTTACATATTCTTATGTATATTTTGGGAGTGGGTGCATTGAGGCATTGAGAGTTGGAGGAGAACATAATAGCAATCACTCTCTTTCCCACATGATTTTAAGTATGTTTAAATAGACACATAGTTTAGGTAGCCACTTTAAATCTCAGAAGCTAGGATATAACTGCATACCCATACTCATGGGCTTGCGCACACCCACACACTTCCATACTCACACAATAGTATCCTGATTTCCTGTCCAGCATCATCCCCTATTTCTTCCCTTGTACTCTTGTATTACTAATACTCAAAAAGCCTGTAAAGGGCCTTATATTCCAAGCCTCTGTTTCTTATCCTCCTTTGAAGTTAGCCTGGAATGCCCTTGCTCCACTTACCTGTCTGGTGAGTTCCTCCTTATGTTTCAACACCCAGCTCAAGCTTTCTGCCCTCACTGAAGCTTCCTGCCACTCAAGACGGTGCCCAGTCACTATTGTTCTAGCATACTACTCTGCCTCTTTTCTCTATGGCACTTAAACGTGAATATTTATCTTTCTTAATAAATAGCGGATTACTGAACAAAACTTATTGTTTTATAAAATTTTGTATCTCCTCAGGTCCTAGTAGAGTATGAAATATATAGTGAGTTTTCAGTGTATTTTCCTTTACTGAACTAATGAACAAAAACATGCTCGCTTGAAAAAATATAAAATGTTTGCCAGTTGTATTACATGTTTGTGTCTTTTTAATGTTGGCTTCCAAATGGAATTGTAAATATATAAACTTAGACTCATATTCTCTCATATACATTCAAGGAGTATAGGATGTAACTTCTTAAACATGTATTCTCTAATTCTAAATACTATCTAATCTTCAAAAACAAAACAAAAACCAAAGAGAAAAGTGAAATAACCACTTTTAAATAGACTAGGACTACTGATGTCTTTGCATTTTGGAACATTAACTTTGCTTATATAGGATCATAAGGATAGAAACACACTTCTTAGAAGTGGTACTATTTTTGTTAGTGTTAGAACTTGATGATCAGTTTTTTGGACAGTATAAGCAATTCATTGACATCTTTATTCATTTGTGTGTATTAAGAAGAGACTGGAAAAAGCAAGAGATATGGTTATTTACAATCCCATGTGAAACATGGAATTTATTAATCATGGGCCACATCATTATATTATGCTTGGAAACAAAAAGGAGTTCAACCTCTATTTTTGATTTGTGGCCAAGGCTCATGAGTGTACAAAAGGGGTTGACAGCCCTTGACTGGTGGTCATTACTAATTTAATAAGCAGTCTTCAAAGCTCTTGCAGATACAAAGGAATCTGAAGTTACATGTGTAATATGCAACGTGCGCAAAATACTTAATTCTATTCACTTTGAAACCTAGAGGACAGTTATTAAAATTGTATAGTGCAAATTAAAATTTAAGATTAAAATACAAGATCAAAAGAATCTTTTTTTTTTCCTCAGTGCTATTAAGGATCAGCTTTCTGAATAGAGAAACTCAATGTTCAATGTCGTGTCCTTTCCCTCTGGAGAGCCAGATTAGAGCTAATCAGAAGTGACTAGAGAAACGTAACTTTCTGTATTTTTTTTCAAGTGGGAACACTTTTTTTTATTACTTTTTAATGTATAATGTAATTATAGTCACAGGGTGGAAAATGCAAGTCAAATAAGAGTATGGACAATCTTGGAAAAAGAAGTATGATGTGAGAAAAGATTTGCATCAATGACATTAGAATTCAGAAAAAAATGCACCATCTCATTACATAACAAACACCTGCAGGATGAGTGATGCAGATTCATCTCCTCTCTCACCTGCTTACGAATTTAAAAGTACACTGGCATGATTTTTTTTTTTTTTGTGAACCTTCATAAGTAGTCCAGTAGCATATAGGATAAATTATGAGGATTGATTAAAGCAATCAATAGGAAATTTCTTTAGCTTATGGTTGTGAGCTTACATCCCTATGCCTGACTACATCTCACTTTAAAATGGAAGTATTAGACATAGCTCAGGACAGAAGGCCCCTTGTAAGTAGAAAAATTCCTGTCCCTACTCAGTTGTCTCTTTGGCTACTATAGAGGAAGGAGAAATGTACTCAAATTCCTTTTCTCACATGGAAAACAGCGTAAAGGCAAAAATTTTTGCCCTTTACTCGCAGACCATGTTTAAAATTTAGTGCTAGTCAATAACTTTTATTTCAACAGAAAGAAGTAGTCATAATAACTAAAGCAACTCTTCTCATTGTAAAACCTTACTTTTCTGAATATGAAAATACTTAGAGTGTTCTACTGAATTTGGGGGGGAGGGGCAGAAGAGCAGGGAGAGGGAGAAAAATCTTAAGCAGGCCTCATGCCCAGCATGCAGCCCAAAGTGGGTTTCAGCCTCACAACCCTTGAGATCGTGACCTGAGTCCATATCAAGTGTTGCATGCTTAACCAACTGAGCCACCCAGGTGCTTCTCCTCTACTGAATTTTTGAGAACAGGACATGATAAACACCACTGTGGATGACTTTCCTTAAACATAAACTTGTCAAGCCATAGGCAGGACATAAATTCTTGGCTTTGCCATCATTTTTTAAAATTGTTTAACAATGCATTTGAATGCCTAGAGTTCACTGGCCCTGTACTTTGGTATAGTATTGTAAAACTAGGTGACTATATAATTTGTCTAAACTAGGACACTATATAGGGTGAAGCTGGGTCTATTAATATATTTGCCTTGTCCCAAAATAGGCATAAACCAAGTGTATCACAGGCAAATAGAATGTATGATCTCCCTGAAATTAATGATTACTTGTTAAGAGTTGAACTTGAAGCAGTGGAATTCCCTGAAGCACTTTATATCCTTAAACTATTACATTGTATTTAGTGTGTGTTTTGTCACATGGTGTAAGGCAGTTTAGTGGAGAGTAGATAGTTTAGCTCTGGAGTCTTGGTTCAGATTCCTCTGTGTACAAATTGTTAGTTGGGGAACCATGGAGAAGTTTGTAGCCCCATAAGGTCTCAGGATCAGCAATTATATTATGGAGATAGTAAGAGTGTACTGTGTAGTGTGTGTTGCTATAAGAAGAAACAGAAATCCAGGAGAGGTGCCTGGTAGAAAGTCTGCCACATATGGAAGCTGGTAATTATTGATGTAGTATGAATTCAGTTCAGGTCAAAAAACTTAAGTGAGAATTACCAAGCTATCCTCACTGTAAATGTCTAATCAAGCCAACTGTGTGGAAAATAGTAGTGTTTAATAAATTCCTGTTGAATGAAAGACTGAATGATTGAAAATGGAAAAAGAAATCAAAAAGAAATAGTCCATAATTTCTAAATATTCAAGATAAATAGAAGTTTACTGGATATTTGTTGTTACGTTCAAAATCTCAAAAGTAATTTGAATACATAAGCCCCATAATAAGATAAAATAATACAATGTTATTGCTCTAACTCACTACGTATGGGTCTTGCTTTCATATTAACATCACCTGGAGTGTTTGAAATACTTACACTGGGGCCCGAGTCCCAGCTTTTCTGATTTAATTGGTTTTGGGTAGAATCCAAGTATTGGAATTGTCTCCCAAAGTATCTTTGGGTTATTTTAATACATAGCCTGGGTTAATTAAGAACCACTACTACTATGGTCTGTGCTAAGTTTTTAAGTTTCTATTGGGTGCTATATTTAGGAGAGTAAGGAGCTAGTACAAAGGAAAAGATTTGAGATGGCAGTAAGTTGAAAAATTACAACCAAGAAAGAACTGTTAAAAAATTCAATGGGTGGGGCACATGGGTTGTTCAGTTGGTTAAACATCTGACTCTTGGTTTCCGCTCAGGTCATGATCTCAGGGTTATGGTATCGAGCCAATGTCGGGCTCCATGCTCAGCAGAGTCTGCTTGAGGTTGTCTCTCTCCTTCTCCCTCTCCTTCTGCCCCCAGCCTTGCTGTCTGTCTGTCTCTCTCCAAATAAATAAATGAATCCTTAAAAAAAAAAAAAGAAGGATAAGAAATCTGGATCACATACTCAAAGGAATGTAAGATTGAAATAGACCAAATGAAGAGATCACATTCTATCTAAGGTAGCAAATTATTTCATTGTGGCAATTTTGTCATATGTGCCCAGTGTTGCCAGATCTTCAGATTTCATAAGAGGAGACAAAAAGTAAGATTCTTATGTGAATTCTCCTGAATTTTAAATGTAAGATTATTATTTTTTTAACCACTTGGTCCAAAGTATATCCATAAATCTTGTCTGGTTGTTGCATTGTCTGTTGGTTTGTGCCAGGAGTCAGCAAATTTGGCTCAAGGGCCAAATCCAGCCTGTCATTTAATTTTGTGTTGGCCTGATAGATAGGAACTTTTTAAACTTTATTAATGGTTGAAATCATCAAAAGAAGATTAATACTTCGTGATGTGGAAATTATATGAAATTTAACTTGTAGTGTGAGATACTGCCATGATTATACATTTACATATAGTTTCTGAGTGTTTTCATGCTACAAAAGCAGAGTTGAGTATTTGTAGGATAGACCATATTCTTATCATGTACATTGTACCACAAATTGCAATGATGCTGTTATAACTTGACAGCATTTCAAAATGCATATTATTTTTAAGATTTTATTTATTTATTCATGAGAGACACAGAGAGGGAGAGAGAGAAGCAGAGAGAGACACAGGCAGAGGGAGAAGCGGGCTCCTTGCAGGGAGCCCGACGTGGGACTCGATCCTGGGTCTCCAGGATCATGCCCTGGGCTGAAGGCACACACTCAACCGCTGAGCCACCCAGGTGTCCCTCAAAATGCATATGTCTTATTTACTTTTTATCATCAGTGTACACTCAATAATATATAAACTAGAAGGCAAAAGTGGATTTTGTGCGGTGGGCAGAATATCATAAAGGTCCTAATTCCAGAACCTGTATGTTATTTGGTAAAGGGAATTTTATAGATAAGATCGACTTAAAAAGTTAGAGGTGGAGGCATTATCCTGGGTTACCTGGCTGTGTCCAGTGAAATCATGAGGGTCCTTATAGGAATGATGTAAGAAAGTCAGACATAGAAGGTGAAGTGATGACAGAAGGAAAGATTGCACAACACAAAGCCAAGAAATTCCTGCCAGGTCTAGAAACTGGAAGAAGCAAGGAATGGATTTTTCCCCAAAAGGCTTCAAAAGGAACTGACCCTGCTGATATCTTGATTTAGTACTCTGTAGGACTTATTTCAGAGTTTAAACTCCCAGAACTCTAAGAGAATAAATTTGTGTTGCTTTAAGCCACTTAATAGGTGGTCATTTTGTTACAGCAGCCACAGGAAACTAATACATAATATCATACTTTATTATTGAATAGATGACCTAAATTGTGTTTGTTATGCAGTGACAATATAGACATACTAAAAACACTGTTAAAATATGTGATGATATTACCAGAATTAGCACACATCACAATATCCCTAATGCAAAAGAAAGCAATTGCCAGGAAGGTTTTAAAAATTTATGAGTGTATCTCATCTCAGCAGAATTCTTTACAACAATAACTAAACAGGAAGCTGAAAACAAGGTAAACTTTCAAATGGCCCATTTGTTAATTATGCAAGAAAAGTCACCTACTGATAGTTAAACAAAATTATGTTTTATTAAAATAACCAAAGAAATAAATTCAGAGAAAATTTGTATAAAACTGTTAGCTTTTAAAAGCAGGAACTGTTGCTTAAAGAATTGAGGACATTTGGAATGGTATCAATAGTCAATTGTAAAACAAGACAAATAATTTTGATTGGACTTCTTTTGTTATTGGGGAGTTGACAGATGTTACCATATTGCTAAGTTATTTGAAGAACTAGCACTAAGTTTGAAGACACTGGAGAACTAGTATGGAACATTTATAAGGTAAGAATACTTTCAAAGACTTTAAGAAAGCACTAATCTAGTACCATCTGAAGTGGAATCTGCTAAAATGTGTTATAACAGAAGGGATAAAAATGTGTAGAGTAGGAGTTGATTTAGCTGGACAAAGCTTATAAAAATATGAAGTGTGTAAAACCCATAGTTAGTCATCATGTTATTGGTTAGCAGGTAATTTGTAGAAAATATTTGAATCTATCATGTGTTATTGAACTGGTAGTGTCCGTGGTGAACTTTATTTATTCTCCTGGACTTACCCATCATGAATTCTGTGAATTTTTGTCAAAAATAGAAGCTAAATATAATCATGGCTTACCCCACCACTCAGAGGCTTAGGCTAGTGACTAAACAGGAATACAATTTCATTGCAATTGTTTGAGTTTAGGAATGAGATTGAAATTTTTTTGAATAAGAAGAACTGTCTTCAGTTGTTATGGAACAGGGCACATATTGGAAATTAACTTGCTTTTAGTGAAGACTTGACAATTTGTATAAAAAATTAAAACTAAAATTATAGGACAAAGTAGCACTTACTTTTGAAATTTATGCTACAGTATATCTTGATAATAATGAACATTGAATCACAAGTGATGTCATGCTTCTTTATACTATTGTGTTAAAACAAGAAGTAAGATATACAGTTCCATACACATTTACAGTAGATATGCTTTTTAAGCTCAGCCTAAAGATCCGTATCATTTTTTTTGGACTTCAAAGCAAGGGAATTTCCATATTGCAAAATCCATTTAACTGCACAACTGAAGAACTTCCACTAAACCTTCTATTGGAGTATTTAATCTACATTGTAATGACATGCTGAAAGACAAATACCAAGAGAAGAATCTAATAGAATTGTAAATGTCTTCCAAATGACAAATATCCTCAATTAAAATTATATGCTCATGAATTAGTATTGGTACTTGACAATACCTATCTTTGTGAGAAGACATTCTTAAAGAAGAAATTGGTAAAATATTAGCATTAGCATAAATTTTGCAATTGATTTTTATTATAGGGATGCCAACTTTGAACGTTCCTTAAATGAAATGTTCTCTGTCTCTCATAAAAAAATTTTCTTTTTTTAAAAATGATTTTTAAATTAATTAATTAATTAATTTGACAGAGATACAAAAAGAGAGAGAGCACAAGTGGGGGGAATGGCAGAGGGAGAAGGATAATCAGACTTCCTACTGAGCAGTGAGCCCAATGT
The DNA here is from genome assembly GCF_048418805.1 of Vulpes vulpes. Classification (NCBI taxonomy): domain Eukaryota; kingdom Metazoa; phylum Chordata; class Mammalia; order Carnivora; family Canidae; genus Vulpes; species Vulpes vulpes. The sequence continues at coordinate 106,106,019 of NC_132783.1, read as the reverse complement.
GGAGCTCTATTCCAGGACTCAGAGATAATGACATGAGCCCAAGCCAGATACCTAACCAACTGAGCCACCCAGGTGCTCCATAAAAAAAGAATTCTATTCTTTTCTTTTTTAGACCTCTATTATAAAAAATATACTCAATGACTTTTCTATTTTGAATTTTCTAAAAAAAAATGCAGATTTTTTTTTCTCTTATTATGTTACTATCTACATAATGTTCTTGATTTTGCCTTTTGGTTCCGAAAACCTAAAATATTTATTATCTGGGCTTTTACAGAAAATGTTGTTGACACTTGCTATGTTTGATATTTTTAACACCTATATTAAACTGTATGAGCATATCCTGATTCATGTGGACTGGAAGGTATGTACAAGCATGGAGGGGCAGTGGGGTAGGAGAGGAGGTGGGGTTAGCTGGATTTGGAAAATTTAGTGATTGCCAAGCTGCAGGCCTTTTTGACTTTCTGCTTTTATGAACCCTCCCATAAAATGAGCACACACAACTAGGCATTTTAATTTATGGAAATAAATAGACACATCCAGTTCCCCTGTATAAGCTCCATGTCATTAGATCCATATTATCATATAAGGAAGAGTAGTAAGGTCAGCATCCAGGTGTTCCTGAACAAACATCTCAGCTTCCATTTTCCACCATTCTGGAAATCATTTTTCTCAGAGATACATTTGCCTTACTGGACTATACTAATGGTATTACACTTTTCTCTCTAATGGCTGGTTTTCTTTTCTGACCCTTATTTTTCAAGTATCTTCTTTATATGGTTGCATGAGTCTTTCTTTTCCTTTTATTTTATTTTGTTTTTGTTTGTTTATTTATTTAAAAGGTTTTATTTATTCATGAGAGAGACAGAGAGAGAGAGAGGAAGAGACATAAGCAGAGGGAGAAGCAGACTCCATGCAGGGAGCCCGATGTGGGACTTGATCCTGGGACTCCAGAATCACGCACTGAGTCAAAGGCAGATGCTTAACTGCTGAGCCACCCAGACATCCCCAATTTATTTATTTATTTTTAAGGAGGCTCCACATCCAGCGTGGAGCCCAGTGTGGGGCTCATACTCTCGACTGTGAAATCAGGACCTGAGCCAAGATCAACAGTGGGACACTCAATTGATTGAGCCACCCAGGCTCCCTGAGTTTTCCTTTTGTAAATGGCATTGGGTGTTCTGGGCCAAGTCTAGTCCATTAGTATGCATACACTGAAAAAGACCATGTGAGGATGTAGAAAAAGGGTGTTCTTCTGCAAGCCAAAGAGCTTCCCAAGTTGTGAATAGAAAGGAAAAATTTTAGAAGAAAATTAAAAGTGCTACTTTGGTGAACACACAAATGATAAGAAAGAAAAACAGCTTTATTATTATTGCTATTCTGAAGAAAGTTTTAGTGACCTGGATAGAAGATCACACTAGTCACAACATTCCCTTAGACCAAAGAATAAGTGAGAGAAAGGCCCTAACTCTTCAGTTCTCTGAAAGCTAAGGGAGGTGAGGAAGCTGCAGAAGAAAAGTTTGAAGCTAGCAGAGGTTGGTTCATGAGGTTTAAAGAAAGGAGCCATCTCCATAACACAAAATGCAGGGAGAAGCAGCAAGTGCTGATGTAGAAGCTGCAGCAAGTTATCCAGAAGACCTAGCTTAGATAATTCACAAATGTGACTATATTAAACAGCAGATTTTTCAATGTACATGAAACAGCCTTATAATGGAAGAAAATGCTATCTAGGACTTTCATAGCTAGAGAGAAGTCAGTGCCTGGCTTCAGACCTTCAAAGAGGGGGCCGACTCTTTTGTTAGGTGCTAATGAAGTGAGTGACTTTAAGTTGGGGCCACTGCTCATTTACCATTCTGAAAATTGTGGGGCTCTTAAGAATTATGCTAAATCTACTTTGCTTATATTCTATAAATCAAACAACAAAGCCTGGATAACAGCACATCCATTAACAACATGGTTTACTCAGTATTTTAAACCCACTTTTGAGGGATGACTGGGTGACTCAGTGATTGAATGTCTGCCTTTGGCTCAGGGCATGATCCTGGGGTCGTGGGATTGAGTCCCACATCGGGCTCCCTATAGGAAGCCTGCTTCTCCCTCTGCCTCTCTCTCTCTCTCTGGCTCTCAAGAATAAACAAATAAAATCTTAAAAAAAAATAAAAAAATAAACCCACTTTTGAGATCCACTTCTCATAAGAAAAGATTCTTTCCCAAATAACTGCTCAGAGATAATGTACCAGGCCACCCAAGAGCTCTGATGGAGATGTACAATGAGATTAATGTGTGTATAAACTGTTAAGGCATGGACAGTTTGAGAGAATGGACTCCAATTTTGAATGAAGTTCTACTATGGGTAAGTGCTATCAAACAACATTGCATACTACAGAGAAATGGTTTGTGAAAGGAACAGTCAATTGAAGTGACAAATTTCATTGTTGTCTTATTTTAAGAAATTGGCACAGCCATCCAGCTTTCAGCAAACACCACCCTGACCAGTCAGCAGCTGTCAAAATCAAGGTAAGACCCTCCACCAGCAAAAAGATTTTGATTCCCTGAATGCTCAGATGATGGTTAGTATTTTTAGCAATAAAGTATTTTTTTCTTATTCTGGAATAGCAGTTAATAGTAATAATTATCCATAATTTATTTTAATACTTTAATATTACTGGACTTCATTGTTGCTACTGGAAGGTATAGTTGTCTTTTTTTGGGGGGGGGGTCTGTTTCTTTCTGTTTGGCCACTTTTAAGACTTGTTTTTTGTCTTTATATTCAATATCTCTAACTGTGGATTTTGTTTTACTTTTTTTTCTATTGTATTCTGTATGTTTTCTCAGGCTAAGGATTGCATTTATTCAATTATGAGAAATTCTCATTTGGAATTTTCAGTATATCACCTTTCTCCATTCTTTGGATTCTATTATTTGTATACTCCTATTAAGGATGTATTAGACCTTCTCATTTTATCCTCTACATTCTTAACTTTTCTTTCAAGTGTTCTATTTAAGTGTGCTTACTCCTAGTTAATTAAAAAAAATTTTTTTTTACCTATACAGTTTACTAAATATGTTTACAGTGATTTCATTTCCAGAAGCTTGTTTGTATTTTTTTTCAATTTTGCCAGAATTCTGCCTTTTTTGTTCTACTTTTAAAAAATTATATTGAATCTACTTTCTTTTTTTTTTTTTTTTGAATCTACTTTCTTTATGGTCTGTCGTTTCCTTGACTTTTCTGCAACTTTGTGTTCTACATGTAGTCTTATTGTTAGAAGGCCTTTATCTCTGGTTATCTTTTAAGGAGATTTGCATTTGCTTCTGTCAAATACCTTTAATGATTATCATTGTCCCTCTGATGTTAATATTTCATCTAGGTAGGGTCCATATCAAGCAAATGGGTTTTTAAAATTTTTTAAATTTTATTTTGTAAAGATTTTTATTTATTTATTCATGAGAGACACACACACAGAGAGAGGCAGAGACACAGGCAGAGGGAGAAGCAGGCTCTGTGCAGGGAGCCTGACGTGAGACTCGATCCTGGCTCTCCAGGATTAGGCCACAGACTGAAGACGATGCTAAACCGCTGAGCCACCGTGGCTGCCCACAAATGTTTGTTTTTTTTGTTTTTTTTGTTTTTTTGTTTTTTTTTAATTTATATTCTAGTTAGCTGACAAACAGTACAGTATTGGCTTCAGGAGTTAAGTGGTGCATCATCATTTACATATAACACCCAGTGCATATCATAACAAGTGCCCTCCTTAATACCTGTTACTCATCTAACCTGTCCCCCATCCACCTTCCTCCATCAACCGTTTGTTCTCTATTGTTAGGAGTCTCTCATGATTTGTTTCCCTCTCTCTTTCTCTTCTCCCCTCCCATATGTTCATCCATTTTGTTTTTTAAATTTCACATTGACTGAAATCATGATATTTGTCTTTCTCAGATTGACTTATTTTGTTTAGCATAATACACTCTAGCTCCATCCACATCATTGCAAATGGCAAAATTTAATTCTTTTAGATGGCTGAGTAGTATTCCATTATATATATACATATATGTATGTATATATATATACGTGTGTGTGTGTGTGTGTGTATATATATATATATATATATATACACTATATCTTCTTTATCCATTCTTCAGTTGATGGGTACTTGGGCTCTTTCCATAGTTTGGCTTTTGTGGACATTGCTGCTATAAACATCAGAGTGCATGTACTCCTTTGAATGTGTATTTTTGTGTTCTTTGGGTAAATACTTAATAGTGCGACTGTTATATTATATGGTAGTTCTATTTTTGACTTCCTCAGGAACCACCATGCTGTTCTCCAGAGTGGCTGTACCAGTTTGCATTCCCATCAACAGTGCAAGAGAGTTCTCCTTTCTCCACATCCTCACCAACACCTGTTGTCTCCTCTGTTCAACTCCAGTTGTCTCCTGTGTTGTTAATTTTAGCCATTCTGACAGGTGTGAGGTGATTGTGATTGTGATTTTTTTAAAAGATTTTATTTATTCATGAGAGACAGAGAGAGAGGCAGAGACACAGGTAGAGGGAGAAGCAGGATCTATGAAGGGAGCCCGATGTGGGACTCGATCCCGGGACTTCAGTATCATGCCCTGGGCTGAAGGCAGGTGCTAAACTGCTGAGCTACCCAGAGATCCCCTCTCATTGTGATTTTGATTTGTGTTTCCCTGATGATGAGTGATGTTGAGTGCCTTTTCATGTGTCCGTTAGCTATCTGGATGTCTTCTTTGGAAAAATGCCTGTTCATGTCTTCTGCCCATTTCTTAACTGAATTTTTGTTTTTTGGGTGTTGAGTTTAATAAGTTCATTATAGATTTTGGATACTAACCCTTTATTAGATATGTCATTTGCATATATTTTCTCCCATTCTGTAGGCTACCTTTTACTTTTGTTGATTGTTTCCTTTGCTGTGAAGAAGCTTTTTATCTTGATGAGGTCCTAATAGTTCATTTTTGCTTTTGTTTCCTTTGCCCCTGATGATGTGTCTAGTAAGAAATTGCTATTAGCCAAGGTCAAAGAGGTTGCTGCCTGCATTCTCCTTTAGAATTTTGATGGATTCTTCCCTCACACTTAGGTCATTTGTTCATTTTGAATTTGTTTTTTGTATATGGTATAAGAAAATGGTCCAGTTTCATTCTTCTGCATGTTGCTATCCAGTTTTCCCATCACCATTTGTTGAAGAGACTTTTTTCCATTGGAAACTTTTTCCTGCTTTGTCAAAAATTTATTCCACATATAGTTGTGGGTCCATTTTTGGGTTTTCTATTCTGTTCCATTGATCTATGTGTCTAGTTTTGTGCCAGTACCATATTGTCTTGATGATTACAGTTTTGTAATATAGCTTAAGTTTGGAATTGTGATGCCTCCAGCTTTACTTTTCTTTTTCAGGATTACTTTGGCTATTTGTGGTTTCATATAAATTTTAAGAGTTTGTTCTAGCTCTGTGAAAAATGCTGGTGGTATTTTGATAGGGGTTGCATTAAATGTGTAAATTGTCAAGTAAGTAGCTTAAGTCTGAACTTGTGGCCTATGAATTTTCAAGAAAGACTTTATTTTTCATCAGAATTCAACCTTAAATTTCCTTCTCACCTCCTCGTGTCATTTGTGGGGTAGTAACTCATTTAATAGCACTTTACTGATTTAGTAACTATTTAAATGACCTGCCTTCATCTGAGAATCTGTGTGATAATATTTCTTCTTCTGTGTCATCATGGTCATTAAATCCAAAGTCCTTGGCCTTGGTTATGAGAGCAGAAACACTCTACATCTTCTGTGGAGTTAGCTCATTTGCTATCCTCTCTGCTTTCCAGTTTTCCTTTGGTTTCTATCCCTGGAAAAACCAAATGCAGGTACAAAACATATATACATAGGTAAGCTTTTAAAGGACTGCTTGTTATATTTCTTCTAGAGTTCATACTTTATAACTGAAGAATTTCAGTCAGTAGTACTATAGAAGTTCTAGTCTGTGGTGGCAGTCATATAATCCTAAACGGAATGGGCAACTTGACAAAATACAAGTTCTTAGTCACAAGAATTGTATGCAAAAAGCAAAGGGCCACTTCATTAGAAATATATAAAGGGTTGAGCAGGATAATTTCAACTCTGGGATTCTTTGACAGAAATCTTACTTTAAAATTCATGTAAAGAATATCTTCTTTAGTCACTGGTATGTTAGAAAACAGACAAAAATAAATAACGCATCACAAAAGTCCTTTTGTAGTACTTTCTAATTTCTGTGGGCTTAGATACCCTCACAAATGGCTGATTTCAAACTATCAACAGTTTACCAACTAACTCAAAAAATTCCTGAAAATGTAATAATTGATTCTTGGAAACCACTGTTGCCAGCTCCAGGACATCTCTGCATTTAATCAATATTCTTGGATAATTTCTGTGGTAGATATGGCATTTTCACTTTCTCTTGGTTCTAGCTCTCTTGTCCTAATTTGCTGCTTTCCTAGTAAGGAAAAGAGAAATAATAAATATAAGTTTATACTTCAGAACAGGGAACAGCAAACTTTTTCTGTATAGTGTCTGGTAATAAATATTTTAGCATTTGCTGTCTACATACAGTATCTTTTGCATAATCCTCTTCTTTTCTTTCTTTCTTTCTTTTTTTTTTTTAAACAGCCCTTTAAAAATGTAAAGACCATTCCATAGCATGTCTTTAGCTGGATTTGATCCAGGACTATAGGTTGCTGACCTTTGCCTCTGTTGTATGAGCTTGTCATTATTGCTGCCTTAAAACACACTTTTGTTAAAATTTCTAAGAAATGATAAGAGAATCACAACTTCTTTTCCTACCTTCTTGAATCATTTCTATAAATATCAAACCAAGAACTTTTCTTTGGAATCGTTTTGCTGGGACACTCTATTTTGATTCTGATTCTTTGAAACTGTCTTTACAATAATTGAATACATATGTCACTGGGGGAAATAGATTTAATTTCTAGGATTTTCCTTTCAAAGTATCTTTGAGATATTTGTTTTTTTTTCCTTTCTTGACGCTTTTGAAAGCTCCCCAAGTAAACCAAAACATTAGAGTATATGGATTATTTTGTCCTTATCCAAATGCTTGAGGTTATTAATTTTTCTTTGTGTAAAAATGTTTTTACATCTTTCCAAACAGGACTTAAGCTTACTTCCAGTGGTAGGTAAGGCTTGAAACCCCATGGCTTAACTACTTTATATTATTTTAAGGACTGTAGAAATTGATGGATTATCATCAAGGAAATGAAAACAGTTTTCACAGAACTACTTTGCTTAGAGAATTGAGCCTTTCAAAGCATATCCCCTCCTCAAACACCAAGTATTATGTGGTTTAAGCTCCTGTTATTTCTGCAAAGAGCTTAGAAGACTGACTGACCAGCGTGAAAAAGCAGTAGAGCATTAATTGAACAGATTTGAAATAATTGAGCTCTACATTTGTTAAGAACATAATAAAGGATGTTATCAAAATTTCACATGTGGATATACCATTCCCAAAACTGCTTATGAAAATAATAGACTTTGATGCTAAGAATGAAAAAAAATATATGCTTAAAAAATTCATTAGGAAACTCCCATAAAAATGAATCAACGAAATTTCTGCCTTATTATAGAAATGCCTTCTGACAGGCTGCAGTTATCAGTTTCTAGATTTGTGTATCATTGAAGCAAAATTGACGAAGATACAGGGTATTATAGATTGAATACAGAAAATTCCATTTCCTAACAGAAGTCAAAAATAGAAATGAGATCAAATAAGAGAAAGAGGGCAACTGGGAAAAGGAAAATGGAAAAGAAAAATGTTTTTCTTTTATCTATAAAATGAGTCTAGGCAGCAGAATGGAGATGGTTGTCAGGATAAACAACATGAAATCAGAGTTGAAGGCACATTATATATACTTTTTGTCAACTGATCACTGTGCTAGCTTATTTTAACTCAGAAATGTAGTCATCACAACTTTTCAATTGACAATTATCTGGTGTAAATTATTATTTGAGCAGTTAAGAAATTTAACTATATTTTTAAATGAGCAAAAGCTTTAAGATAAAAATCATTACTTCTATGATTCTCACAATTATGCTGAATTTAGTAATCTCTTAAAAGCTCATCAAAAGATTTTGTTTCTACCTTGGTGAATACTGAGAAGTAAGCATCTATTTTTTAAGAGTGATGATAATAATTCACATAATGTGTATATTCGAAAACAAAAAGCAATTTCCACATGTCACCAGTGGCTGCCTTACAGAGGTTGTCTCTAGGTTATCACACACAGATGACTAAATTTTGTGGTTATTACTCCTATTTGTGATAAAAGAACAAGCTAGTTTACCTTTTAAATAATATGGCAGGTGAGGAAGGTATTCATCTATTCAAAGAGCAAGTTTTTAATGATTTCTTCTTTGTTCTAAGCACTAGAAATAAAGCAATGAATAAAACAGTCCATGCTTTCATGGAGCTTTTAATCATATGTATTGGGGTAGGGGGTAGGAGGGAAGAGGAACAGAGGACACATATACAGTGTATCAGTTGGTGACAAGTGCTAGAAAGAAAAATTAGAGCAAAGGATATAGAGACAGAATATGGTTGTGACTTTATGTGAATCACTAGAGATGTCCTATCTGATCGAATATTTCAGCAAAACTATGAAAGACTGTGTGATGATTAATTTTACGTGTCAACATGACTGGGCCATGGGGTGCCTAGATACATGGTGAAACATCATTTTGGATGCTTCTGTGAGAATATTTTTGGGTGAGATTAATATTTGAATTAATAGGCCGAGTAAGCAGATTGCCTTCCCTAATGTTGGTGGGCCTCATTCAATCAGTTGAAGGCCTGAATAAAACAAAAAGCTGACTTTTCCATGGGTGGGGGGGAAATTCCTCATGCCTAATTGCTTTTGATCCAGGACCTGTTTTTGTTTTGTTTTTGCCTTCAGACTCAAATGAAATATTGGCTCTTCCTGGGTCTTGAGTCAGCAATTTGTATATATTGTATATACATCCTATTAGTTCTGTTTTCCTAGAGAAGCTGGATTAATAGACTGTGAGCAAGTGAGACTTTGGATCTGGACAGGAAGAGAGAGCTTCAGACAGGGGGAAAACAGAGTTCTGAGGTGCTAAGTGAATCAGGAGGCAAAGAGGAGATGTGAGGCTGGGTGGAGGTATCTGAGGCAAAGCTGTATTGGTCCCATATGTCATGGTAAGCAGCTTAGGTTTAGTTTTTAATAATAAGGTGGGCCTTTGGAGTGTCTTGAATAGAGAGGTAATATGATTTCTGGTTTTAAATGGATCTTTCTGGCTCTTATTTTCTGAGATGGGGAGGACTGGGAAAACAATAGGTATGAGATCTTATGGGTAAAGTTAAGTATTTGGTACTGCATATGTTAATTTTGAAATGTTTAGTAGATACCCAGTCACTATTATACAACCAGATGGATGAAATATTTCTGAGTGTAGGGGAAGTTGATGCTGGAGAGTACAAAGATGGTATTTAAAATGTGGGACATGATGATACATAGAATTTATTATGGACCAGAAATAGTCTTGATTCTCAGAAAAACCTTACAAGGTAGGCACAATATTAATATTTCCATTTTATGTATGAGGATGCTGAAGCACATGAGGTTATGTATCTTCCATATAATAACACTTGGTAAGTAGTGCAGTTGGAATGCAATTCAGGCAGACTGACTTCCAGAATCATGCTATATAATACTTCCCATGTGAGATTCTCTGGGAACTATGTATACTTAGAGCTCTAAGAATTTTCTTAGTGTGATCCAGGAAACAAAGGTCAGAAAATGAGGAGGAACCTTCAAAGGAGACATAGAAGGAACACTGGTGAAGTCAAAAGAGAACTCAGAAAATGTTGTGTATGAAGCTAGGTAAGGAGGATATTTCAAGTGAGTGAATCATTAAGTCACACACTCCTGCTGAGGCATGTGTGATGAAGATTGAGAAAGGATCATTTGATTTCCAATATGGAATCTCTTACTAAGTCTGACTATTGATATTTCAAAACATAGTCCTTGCCTTGATTTCTAAATACCATTTTCCACTAAAAGGATCAAATCAGGACTCTTTAAAGTAATACCTGATTCCAGATACAAAAAGTACAAGATGAACCTGGAATATTATGTAGCAAAAAGTGACGATTTACTCAGTGATTGATGTTTTCAAAAGACATAGGAGCAAGAGACAACTTACTAGCCAAATCTTGGATAATTTGAACATCTAAATAAAGAATGATTGTAAAGGATTTTAACTTATTGAATAACATGAACCCATTAATCCAAATTGATGTAATTAACTAGATAACTAAATGAAAGAGAAATCTCACAATTAGCAAGTTATCATTTGGCCATTGTAATAATAATAATTTATTCAGACAAGAACTATTCATAGAATAAAAACCAATGGTTGAAAGTTTAAGGAATAATAGCATATTTATATATATATATATGTATTACATGTATTTATCTCCTCATAAGAGACTTATCAATTACAAAGGATAAAATAACTAACTTCGCAGTAGAGAATCCTGTCAGACACCACTTTAACCAACTAGCTCCAGTTATGAGACTAATCAGTAGCATATACCTCCTGATACCATGTTTTAAGAACTTTACATCCCCTTGGGAGGTTCTCTTGCCAACAATCCATAGCATGAATATAATAATGAGGAAGCATTACAGAAATCCAAATTGAGGGACATTCTACAAATGATTAACTGTACTCTTTAAAAATATCAAGGTCTTGGGATCCCTGGGTGGCGCAGCGGTTTGGCGCCTGCCTTTGGCCCAGGGCGCGATCCTGGAGACCTGGGATCGAATCCCAAGTCAGGCTCCCGGTGCATGGAGCCTGCTTCTCCCTCTGCCTGTATCTCTGCCTCTCTCTCTCTCTCTCTGTGACTATCATAAATAAATAAAAATTAAAAAATAAATAAATAAAAATATCAAGGTCTTGAAATATAAAGACTCAGTAACTACTTAGATTAAAGGAGACTGAAGTGACATGACAACTGAATGCAGAGTGTTGTCCTGGATATTCTTTTGTTGCAAATATTATTACTAAGACAATTGGTAAAATCTGAATGAAGTCTGTAGGTTAGATAATAGTTTTATATCATTGTTAATTTTCATTCTTTAATAATTTTATATGCCTTAGAACATTTGATATGCTTTAAAATAACATGCTTGAAACTGGCAGTGTATCTGAGCAGGTATTCTTTATATGTGCTATATGTTAAATGCCACTATTATAAACTTACTGTAATATCTGTTGAGAATAACTACAAGTGAAAGACTTCATATTATCATCAAGTTTATTGAATGTCTGCTTTTCACGTCAGACACTGCCCTGGGCCTCAAGATTACAAAAGATACATGATGAGGTCATTAGTTTCAAGGGCTTTAACCCTTTATTTAGGAAGAAAGGATATACATAGGAAATTTAAATTCGATGCAAAATAACACATGGTAAGTGCTGAATGAATGGTGCATGCACACAACAGGGTAAGAATTTAGATTAAGGAGTTAGACAGGAATGAGCAACAAGTTGAAAAATAGACAATGAAATCCAACTCTGCTTAGTGTGTGGAGTCAGCTAAGTTACTTGTCTGTTCTAGGCCTGAGTTTGTCCCTCTGTAACACTGAATAATAAAAACGCCTACCTTATTTTTTCTAAAGATTTATTTATTTGTTTTATAGGGACAAAGCTTGAGTGGAGGAAGGGGCAAAGGGAGGGAGAGAGAGGGAGTCCCAAGCATACTCCCTGCAGAGACAGAGCCCTGTGCGCAGCTCAACATGGGGCTTGATTCTACAACCCTGACATCACGATCTGAGCTGAAATCAAGAGTCTCATGTCTAACCAATGGAGCCACCCAGACACTCCAATAATGTCTGCTTTGTAGTTAGTTACTTGTTGCCTTCCTCATCTGCCACAATGCCCTACATGAGGGCAAGGTCCACAACAGCCTCTGTTAGTATTATTATCACCACACTGTAGGCACTGATATGTAGACTGAATGAATGAAAATTTGAAGTGATTTTCAAATTTGATGTTTTAATGCTGAGGATGAGAATTCTTATATGAGGATATTCCTAGCACAATATATGGTAGATAAGCAGAATAACTCCACTTATTGAGAAGTTGATATCATTATCATCACCAAACTCTGACACCATCTGTGGAAGTCTTGAAGAAAGGGTGATGCTTCTGAACTCAGAAGAGAGGAGTGAACAGGCAGGAAGAATGGTGTAAGCAGGGTTTCTAAGGGAATGTTGACATCTTGTTCTTGCAACAAGTAAAAAATTTAACCGAGACAGCTTATCCAGTGTAGCAATGGAGGATACATTTAGAGAGGTAGGTAGTCTTGTCAAATCTTGTGTTCTCAGCGAGGAGATTGGACTTTATCCAGTGTCTAGTGAAGAAACATTAGATTCTGAGTAGGAGGTGATAAATCCTAAGCATTAGGAAGATTAATTTAATAATGAAATACTGAAGTTATCAGAGGTACAACAAACAGTAGGATATTAATGAAATAGTATTTCATTATTTTAATGTAGCTACAGCTATTATATGTGAAATGTTTATATTTTGCGATTAACAATTTATTTTTAAAAACTGTCTTTATTACATATAATTATCTTGCCAAAGACAGAGGTACATATGACAGAATATGCTAGGCAAATCTTGACAGTGGTCTACCCTAAAGGCTAAGATGGATTGTGTGCAACTCCTAGCATCCTTTTATTTATTTTAATTGCAACTGAGACATTCAGGACATTTCTACCAACCACTATATTGATGACCATCATAGTTATGGTTACCTGGAAGCAACAGATATGCCCAAGGAAACTTATTACTTTATAAAAAGTTCATCTCTGAGTGTCTTCCGGACATGATGAAACATTTAGGGTCTTGGTTATGTCTCAAAAGTATAGCGGGAGTATAGTAAATGGACTTAGGAAATGCAAAATTACTACATTCAGATGGTTGCCATAAGTCATCTGTTACATGCTGACTGCACCCATAAAATACCTCAATTTTGTATATATCCTTAGGGGATGCCTTCCTTCCACATACAAATAAGAAAGAGATTGGTTTGAGAAAGTTGTAACAGATGATCAAGCAAGGTGGTAACTGTGAGAAGGATGCAAAGACTAGGATCTCTATCATACAAATGTTTTCCTAGTTTTGCCTGTTTAGAGGGTGGGGCCTACAGAAGTCCTGTCAGAAACTCCTATCTGTTATGTTTCTAAGGCCCTAATTGACTTTTTTTTTTGGTAAATGACCTAAAATATTTAGTTGGTTCATTTTTCTAAACTCACAAAATTATCTAACCTATCTGTGTTATGTCACCAATGGAATAGCTGGACTGATTGGATGTTTTGATATGAAATTGTTTAGACACAAAGTCTACTGAGCCGCATGCTATGAAGAATATGGGGAACATTAATAAAAACAACAAAACAAAAATGCTAGAAAGATTATACTTACATTGCTAACTGCTTCTACATTTCAAACTGCAATTTGAGGAAAAAGTTTCGATTATGGTATCTCCTTCCTTTCCACCACTAGACGTGTGCAAAAAAGATGTCTAATGGTGCTCTCTTTTCTAGAACTGAGTATTTACCTTAAAAAGAGAAGTATTTACCTTGAGTTTTAATTTTATATTGATCACTTGGAAAGAATGTTAGAATTCTGTAGTTTTAATTAATTTTGATTCATTTCCTACAAGGGAAAATAACATATAGATAATTCATATTATAATATGCATTTTCTCCCTATGAGAAGACTCTTGCAAATATCATTTAAAGACTATCTTAGACTGAATTCTTCTGTGAGACAGGGTTGGGTGGCAGGGGGAACAACACAGCTATTTTATGTTTATTTTAAAGGCCTCCTTCAAGGAAGCCAGTTACAGGGGGCTGTGGAAGCGAAGGTGGGAATTCCTGGAAAGCACATTTTGGGCTTAGTAGAGAGTGATACTCTCACAGAGAACTTAAATTTCAAATCTGCAGTAGTTGATAGGTGACTTAAGGGCCTTAAGCGAGGTGATTTGTCACTGAATGTCAAGTGCCACTCTTCAGAGGGAGTAGCAGGTGAAGTGGAAAAATGCCATATGATATGCCATCTTTGTTCAGAAGGATACTAAATGAGAAGTTGTTGTGGAATTGTATATTTAGGACTAGTTTTGCCACTTACCTGGAATCTTGCTGAAACATGCCGCAGTGGTCATGTTTTCATTCCCTGGGAAGAGAATGATAAGAAAGCTTGTAGTTCTTGCTTCTTTTGCAGGGATGGCTTTTTAAAGAAGCTTGATTATGCCAGTGCATACACTTCTATCTTTATAGAAAGTGCCATGGTGGCAGATGTCTGGAGAAAGTCCAACAATTTGGCACTTAGGGCATATTGTATTTCTCTCTAAGATAGCTTGTTATTTTTTATATCTTAGGGGGAAAATCAAGATTAACAATGGGCTCTATTTTCTTCTGTGAATTCACATTAGTAGTTACACACGTGTCTTGATACATTAATAGCCACATAACAGCAGTTGGTTTTGCCTATCTCATTAACAGTGTGCATCAGTCTGCAATTATATAGAGTGTATAAAATGTATAAGTTCATTTTAATAACTATTCAGCCTTGTGTTTTTTTTTCAGCCTTGTGTTTTTTGATAGAGTAAATGGATATTCAAATTATGTACTTTTTGTTGAGAAGATATGGGATTCTTACAAAAACTTTATCTCCTCTGCTGTCAGCTTGCAAATACCGGGAATTATACCAAGAGACATTCATTTGTGAGATGCAGTACTTTTTAAAAGTGTTTTCTTAAATGCCTTTAAAGCAGTAATAAACATGAGAAGGCTGGAGTGGAGAGCCCATGCAAGGACTGACTACAAATTTTATGAGACATTAAACATATCGGTGATATTTCATATTTTTTTAAAGATTATTTATTTATTTATTCATAAAGACGAGAGAGAGAGAGAGAGAGAGAGAGGCGGAGACACAGGCAGAGGGAGAAGCAGGCTCCATGCAGAGAGCCTGACGTGGGACTCGATCCAGGGTCTCCAGGATCACGCCCTGGGCTGCAGGCGGCACTGCGCCACCGGGGCTGCCCAATATTTCATAATTTTGCCTTTATTCCTCACTGCACTTGGAATCAAGGTCTATCTATCTATCGAGAATATTTGTGTCTCCAAAATGTTTATCTTGAAACCTTAATCCCAGTGTGATGGTATTAGGAGGTGAAGGCTTTCGGAGGTAATTAAATCATGACGGTGGAACCCTCCTGAATGGGATTAATGCTCTTATGAGAAAACGTGAGAGAGCTTAGCTAAGTCTTCTGCTGTATGAGGACACAGCAGGAAGACTACCATCTAAACCAGGAAGAGGACACTTCCTAAGAACCCAACCATGCTGGCATCCTGATCTGGGACTTCCAGCATCGCAAACTGTGAGAAGAAATGTTATTTACATCAGCCACCCAGTCTATCATAAATTTGTTATGGCAGCCCAAACTGAACAAAGTAACGTATATATAGGCAATATCTCAATTTTAAACCTACTCCACTTTATGCATACATTTTGGGCCTTCTCTTCTAATTATTTTTTAAGATTTTATTTATTTATTTATTTATTTATTTATTTATTTATTTATTTATTTATTCATTTATTGAGAGAGAGAGAGAGAGAGAGAGAGAGAGAGAACGTGGACATGCCATGAGGAGGGGCAGAAGGAGAAGGAGAGAATCTCATGCAGACTCTGCTGAGCGCAGAGCCTGATGCTGGAGGCTCGATCTCATGACCCTGAGATCATGACCTGAGACAAAACCAAGAGTTAGATGCCTAACCTACTTAGCCACTCAGGTGCCCTGCTTCTCCTTTAATTCTTAAAGTTTTGGCAATGAGTTGTAGTACTTTTACTTTTAAAAGAAAACAGATATCTGAGAAATGCACGTGGGATGTTTGGAGCAATGTAATTCCCTATAAAAAGACACATATTGTTCTCTAAGGGGGCCTGTATTATGAAGATCAAAAATCAGCCTGTGGTTAAAAGAAGCAATGTGCAACATGAATAAATGAGATTTTTCTTTTTGCCTACCTTGGGGACTAAGGCAAGATGAGTAAAGTACAAAGAGTCAAGAGAGGAATAAAGTCCTCCTTTTATTTTTTTTTTATTTTGGCACTAAATGTTTACTTAAAAAAGCAGTTTGAAGAAAAATGGGGACAGAATTATTAAGATTATCTCTTTAAAGTAAATGCTCAGCCAAATAAAAGAACAGAATGTAGACATTGGGCATAGATTTCTTACAATCCTGGGCCAAGTGTTGGGGCAATAAATCATGTTAGTAGCCACATAACAAAGCAGCAGGAAGCCCAAGTATGTTTACAAAGGAACATTCACACCAGGAACTGGCATCCTGAACTTAGTTTCTACTGAGACCCAAATGATTGATGAAAGATGATTGCTGGATAGAATTATTTCTTTATCTTTAAAGAGTGACATATTGTGCTGCAATGCAATATATTCAAAAAGCACTTATAGGTAAGCAGGCCAGATTTTACTTTGCTACCCAAACTACCTGAAGCTGAGTGCGAAGACCTGGTTTATCAGCTCTCCAAGCAGATTGGCTTCATAGGGCACACATCTGATTATGGCTAATGTAATTATTGCTTCCAAGGGGGTGTGAGATTTGACAAACCATGTGTTGCAATGGCCCTTACTGAAAGGGAGGGTGTGTGCGATCTAACTTTATGACCTCCATCATTTCTTTTCTTGTTCCTGAAGCAACCTGAAGCTTACATGCTTTTTTTTTTCAACCTATGGCCAACTCTTCTTCCCAGCCCTCTCAGTTTTTTCTTTTTATTTTATTCACCCCTTTTCTTTTTTCCTTTTCCCCCTCCCTGTTTCCTTCCCTCCCTCTCTTTCTCAATCTTTTTTCCTCCTTCCTTCTCCCTCCCCCCTTTCTTTCTTTCTTTTGAGAAAGGAGAAGCAGAAACTAAGGATTCTTTTTCAAGGGTAGAGATGATTAATTGATGTTAAATACATGTGATACAAGAGCACTCACAAAACAAAACTGATTAACTTTAATACTATAGCAATTCATCAGGAAAGTGGGATGTTTTGTTTCTCTTGCCTTGAAAATACTTTGCTTAACTTTGTGTTATTTCAGTTCAATAACAAATTTCCATTGTGAGCAACGATTTGCTGTCCCTGTCCTCTTTATGCTTTTACACTATGTGTTGAAGAAGGGAGTCCTATATTTCAGTCAATTTTATGAATATTTTATGCTAGAATAATCACACATAACCATGCAATAAGTTTTTCCCCCTTTCTTCTTTGCTTGCTTTCTTCTTCTTCTTCTTCTTCTTCTTCTTCTTCTTCTTCTTCTTCTTTTTTAATGTAGGCTCCACAGCCAGGGTGGAGCCCAAGATGGGGCTTGAACTCATGAGCCTGAGATCGAGACCTGAGCTGAGATCAAGAGTTGGATTCTTAACTGAATGAGCCACCCAGGTGCCCCCATGAACTTTTGTTTTACCATTCTTACAGAGGAGAATAGGTTCTGGTAGATTCTTAACAATATTTAAGTTGAGCGTAACTATAGGGCATTTATTTTTAGGGATATATAAATGTAAAAACGAAAATGAGTCCTGTGTATGTGTATTCATAAACATTAACAGTGTTTATAATACTGGCTAGTAAGGACTGTATCAAAGTCTTGATTATGTGCATAAAGATATCAGAAGAAAAAGAAAATAGTCTTGTGTTTGAATTTTATGTTTATGTTGATCAGGATTCTCAATCATCATGTAAGTTATGGAATAATTTTACATTTTCTCTTTTGTCGGGGCTTTTATTTATAAGTATAGACTTCCTTTTCCTGTTTCCCTGTCAAAGTAACTTACAGTCTCATTGTAATGTAGCAAGCTGAACTAACTTGGAGGCAAGACAGTTTTCCTAGTAAGGTATTAAGCAGCACAACATAACACATTTTGCAAACTCTTCCAACTGTCAAATCTCTTGTAATGCATCAAAATGAGAAATACACAGCTATTTTGTTATTAATTATGAAGAATAAAATTGCAATTGCTGAAACATAAAATGTTTTTACATCTTTAGGAAAAAATGTCTCCGGAAGAAATGATAGTAAATTTCAATTAGAGAATAAATCCCACACTATAAATTTGATTGTTCTAAATGAAAATATACCTAGCATGACTGCTACTTTATTGAATGCAGCCATATGTTTGAATGTTTACTTCATCATCAAGGAGATAACTGGTTTCAGGAGAGTACTGCTGTGGATAAGTCAAGGGTTGTTGTTGTATACACTAGATTTTTTATCCTAGGGCAAAGTTATGAAAGCAATTTCTTTTTCTTTTAAAGATTTTATTTATTTATTTGAAAGAGAGAGAGTGAGTGAGAGAGAGCACAAATGGGGGTGGAGAAAGGATAGAAGGAGAAGCAGACTCTCCACTGAGCAGGGAGCCTGACATGGGGATCAATTGCAGGACCCCAAGATCATGACCTGAGCCAAAGGCAAACACTTAACCAATGGAGTCACCCAGGTGCCCCTGGAAAACGATTTCTTGATGATCTATCCAATTGAATGTTTTGATAAGTCACTATGACTTTGAAATGTGTCACAGAGGTTAGTGTTTCTTAAGCTCTTCTCTCTCCATGTTGATCACAGTTTGAAAAGCTTATATCCAGGTATCTTAGCAAGCTTGGACTGTCATAAGAAATACCACAGACTATTTAGGTTAAGCAACAGAAATGTAGTTTCTCACAATATTGAAGGATGAAAAGTCCAATATCAAGGTTTTTCTCTTCCTGGCTTGCCTTCTTGCTATGCCTTCACATAGGGGAGAGAAAGGGATGGAAGGCATCTAAGAGAGGGATGTCTTTCTCTTTTCTTATAAAGCCACAGTTCTATCAAATTAGGACTCCATTCTTATGACCTTGGTTAACCTCAGTTACTTTCTAAAGATTCTGTCTTCTGATATGGTCATATTGGGAGTTAGAGCTTCAGCATATGAATTTGGGGGGACACAATTCAGGCTATAACACCAAGAATTGATTGCTTTTGTTCAGTTTCTGTGTATGTATTTATGTATAAGAGAGATGTTGGGACATTGAGGAAAACTGAGACCAATATTAAGTCCAAACAAAAAGCACTTCTTATATACTAGACAAAAATGCTGTGAGTGTTTTTTGAATTATTTACAGTAAGCAGGGTTTTTCTCAACATTGGCACAATTGGCATTTGGGCCAAATGAGGTATTTCTGTGGGGGTGGCTGCGCATTGTATGATGTTTAGAAGCATCCTTGGCCTCTGTCCTGTTGCTAGTACCCTGCAACTGCAACAACTAAAAATATCTCCAGATATTGCCAAATGTCCCTAGGGACAAAATCCCTGCCACCCTCCCCCTCCTTACCCTCTCTTTACTCCCCCGTGAGAACCACTGTTTTACAGAAAAGTTTAACAGTTTTTGAATTTTGAAGGATATAACTAACAATTACATTCTTTATATTTTTAAATCATTTTAACTAATTCCTATGGATAAAGGACTAATTAAGGCCATTAGAATGGAAACAAAATATGAGTCAGGTCCATTAACTCCCCTGCCTAGTACCCTGTAGTGGCTACTTATGTCACATATAATAAAATTCACATAAAAAGAAAGATTTTATTTTTACTTATTTGAGAGAAAGAGAGCATGAGTGGGGGGAGGGACAGAGGGACAGAGAGAAGCAGACTCCCTGCTGAGCAGGGAACTAGCACTCAGGCCTTGATCCCAGGATCCCAGGATCCCAGGATCCCAGGATCATGACCTGAGCTGAAGGCAGATGCTTAACCAACTGAGCCACTCAGGTATCCCAACCACATGTTTTTTGTTTTTTTTTTAAATCATAGTCTATAAGTGTGAGATTTTCATGGTCTGACACTTGTTGATAGCTCTCATTTTGCCCTTTACCATTAACTGCTTGTTCACTTTAGCCATTAGCTTTTCTGCTTGATCCTTGAACAACACAAACCTTTTCCTTTCTTAGGGGCTTTGCACAAGCTATTCTTTCTTTCTAGAATGTTCTGCACCCAGTTTTTGTATACCTCCCTTCTTATCATTCAGGGTTTAGCTCAAGTGTCATCTGCTCTGAAATCGTTTTTTTTTAAACCATTCTATTTAGATGTCAAATTCCCACCACTTAAACTGTCTCCTTCATTGCTAGATTCCATTGCTGTTCCTCACAGCATTAATGCTATTTGAAATTATGTTGCTTGCTTATTTCTTTTTCTATCTTTCCATTTATCTGTACATCTTTTGAATATAAACTATATGAGGGCAGGAATTTTGTCTGTCTTATTTACACTATTGTTCTCAAGACCCAGGATGTACCTGACACAGAATGGACACTTTATCCACCTTTATTCACAGGGAAATATTTGAATAAAGACATTTATAGAATATCTCCTAAAGTCTATTGTTACTGAATATAACATATATTCAGATAAATGTTTGTATACCTTCCTTTTCTTTGGATGCTATTCCAAGTCTCCTTGGGAAGATGAGTTAGCACAGTAGCCTCAAAGTGTTGGAAGTATATTTGTATTCCTTAAACTGAAGAGGGAGGCTTAAAACACACAAATCCTATTACTTAAAAAAAACAGAGCCTACATACTGTAATACCTTTGTGAATATGTCACCTGAGATTACAGACTTAATGAGTAATTTTTAGTTAAGTATTTTATTTTCAAGATATGAAAATATTTTAAAGGAGAGAATATCCACATCCCTAGCCTAAAAGCATTATGATACCAAAAATACTTGCAAAGCAGAGTAATAGATAAAAACGCCACAGAACTAGATTTTATTTGACAATCCTGAGACTTTTTTCAATGACTGCACAAAAGCGTTAAATAGAAATGGCCTAGGGATAGGCATTGAATCAATATGCACCAGTAAGTTTGTGAAATCAATTTTTTGCTCCTCAAATACAGGAAAATTGATGTAACCGATGCTGTGTAACTCCTATTAATTGCTCACAGTGACAGAAAATTTATCAATTACTTATTGACTTCTTTGAGACCATGGGAAAATGGCAGTAGCTCCAAGGTTAAGTGTAAACTCTAGAGAAGCCTTCCTGAGCTGAATGAAAGTACCTAGAAACCAATCAGATTTTAAAATATATATCTCTGTGTTTGGTTTCACATATTACATATCTCTGTCCCACTCATTACTTGCCTCAGATATCAGATATCTCAGAAATGTCTATCAGTTAGGTTTTATGATAGAATTCCTGCTAATAACATTAATAGTAAACATTTTCCAGCACTTACCATATACTAAGCATTGTGCTAATCAAAAAACATAGGGATTGGTACAATTATTGTCTTAAAAAGTATCAGAAGATGAAACTATTAGAACGTGTTTGGCTGCAAGTAGTGGTAAACCCAGAAAACAGGAGCTCAAACATGTGAGGCGTAGTTTATGTGTATGTGTCCAGAGCTGATGCATTTGCTCTACGGTCTTGTAAGAAGTCCTTTGATCTTCCTGCTTTGCCATCCTCAGTGTATGATGGGCTTCCTCATGCACATATGGCTGCTCCTCCGAGTATTGTGTGTATTCTAAGTAAGCTACACAGGAGAAGGGTGAAAAACAGGACCAGAATGGAATGCTAGCTGACTTGGCCTCTATTTCAAAGCTCTCTTGGAAGTCCCACACAGAAACTTCCTCTTCTCAATGACGAAAGCTAAAGTTGAGTATTAACTGGTAACGTCAATACCCAAAACTAATTGGCATTTATAGCTGAGAAGGGGGGAGAATAGATACTGAGAAGGCTCCTTATAGCATTTGCCACTGAAACCAAGACTAACTAAAATAAAGTAACTTGCCAGAGTCACAAGACAAATGACAAGAAGGCAGACCTGAGCTTTGCAGAGGTCTGTTGAATTCTAGAGCATGGCTCTCTGCAAATTGTGTTTGCTTTGTGAATTGAAAATGAAGTCACCTGACCAAAAATATGAAAATTGTTGGATTCAAACACTCTTGGGGAAAAAAATTTGACTTATAAATGTTATTCATCAGGACAGGGTCAGGAAATAAAATATCTTACTTAAAATATTGGCAATAGGAACAAAATCAGAAATGCAACTCAGAAATTTGACACTATATCTTGTTCTGCTACAAGCACTCATTTTTTTCCACTGTAGTAGACACACGGGTATGGCAAATATTTTATATATTCTTCCTTTTTCTATTTTAAAAATATATAGACTAATGAAATGGGTTAAATTTAATTTCTAAAAGTTCTGTTACTTTATTTTTAAAAAAACGAATTGTCAGAAACATTAAAAATAACTCAAATGTTCTAGAATGGAAGACAGGTTGGAACAATCTGTTTTTGCTGTGCAGATGGGAGTTAGCTGAGGCAGGTGGCCTTTGGCTGAGGGAGGTTAAAGTGTCCAGTTTGAGGTTACCATGCTGATAACTGATAGAGCAAAAATTTGGCCTAAAATCCACCCTATATCTACTCTCTAGATTTTCTTGGATTTTATTTACTTCATTTTTAAAAACTTCATTATTTCCTTTATTATTTCTACTTTTTTATGTTTAGTATTTCTTCTTGTTTTTCTAGGTGCTAAATTTATGTTTGTTCAATCTGGTTATTTTGGGCATATAAATCTATATATATCTATATGTATATATATATGCACATATATATCTCATGCTAATTATATTCTTTTAAAAAATATAACAACTTGACATCTAATTCAACTATCATGTAATTCTCTTAGTTTTAACGTATACAATTCACAAATATCTTCACAAACTTGTACAGCTGTCACCACAATCAATTTTAGGACATTTTCATTACTCCAAAAAGAAACTCCTTTTCTTTAGCAGATACTTCTCATTCCTTACCCTGCCTTGTCCCCCTTTCCTAGGCAACCACTAATCTACTCTCTGATCCTGTAAATCTTCCTATTCTGGATATTTCATATAAATGAAATTATACGATATGTTGTCAGTTGCAATAGGCTTCTTGCATTTAGTATAGTATTTGCAGGTTTCATACCAGTTATATTACGCAATTAACACTTCATTCTTTTTTTATGGCCAAATAATATTTCATTGTATGGATATACTCCATTTTATTTATCCATTCTCAGTTGATGGACATTTGGATTTTTCTGCTTTTTTGGGTGTAGTAAATAATGACTCATACAAGATTTTGGGTAGATGCATGTTTTTATTATTCTTGGATTTATTCTTAGGAATGGAATTGCTGATTCATATAGTAATTATGTATTAAACTTCTTGAAGAACTGCCTGATTGTTTTCCAAAGTTGCTGCATGTGCTTTCCATTCTTACGAACAGTGAATGAAGGTCCTATTCCTTATTGTTTTAGTGTGGTGTATTGTTAAATATGTGCTTTCCAGCAAACACTGTAAACATTTTGGAGGAACTTCTAGAAAGTAAAGCTATTCTCCCCGTGGGAAAAAAAATGTAGGTTAGTCATAGTTCAGTCAGGAAAGGATTCTGACTAATGAAATCAATCAGTAAACATCAGGAATGACTGGACTCTTCTAAAGAGAGTTTGAGAGGAGGGCTTTGACATGCCCAAAGACATATTTGAATGAGAGACTCCTAACTCTGGGAAACAAAGAAAGGGTTGCAGAAGGGGAGGTGGGTGGGGGAATAAGGTAAGCGGTGACTGGCATTAAGGAGAGTACATGATGAGATGAGCCCTGGGTGTTATACTATATGTTGGCGAATTGAAATTAAATAAAATTAAAAAAAATAAAGCATTCCTTCACCCCTTAAAAAAAAGTCATGTTTGAATGGCCAAGAACAAGCAAGCATTCATGGATGGAGACTATCTAGGTGATGCTCATGTTTTGAAGAGAGGTAGGGTTTGATTTAGTTACCTTATGTCAGAATATTCCTATGGAAAAAAAAAAAACACCTTGGAATTTTGCAGTGTTTTTTAATAGCCATTAGCAGGTCTAGAAATATTGTTGATTGAAGTTAAGCACAGATGGGGCCTACAAGTTTATCTGTAGTGAGGACTCCAGATGTATTCTATAAAACCTCAGCATTTTGACCATGGTTGTCTGAAAATTTCCTGGACAGAATACCTTAAGATGCAGGCGACAGTTTATTTTCCAGATCCATCATTGGAAGCTTGATCAATTGGATTAACTTAAAAGAGTGTTGGGCAAAATGACATTAATGAAATTCAAACTGCAGAACACAGGCACATTGCTTTTTTTGTAAAAACCCACAAGGAAAGAATAATTTTGTCCCTAGATGCCCTGAAGTCTGGCAGTGACCAAATTGTACGTTTTTATTCTTTGAAGTTGGAGATACTACAAGGTTACTTTTGTTGCAAGATAGAAAAGAGCAGAAGCAACAGCAAACAATAAAGAAAAATGATCTCCAAATAATTCCATAATAAATGCATAAACAGATACTATGAGATGGTGTTTATTCTTATCTATAAATATGATGTGGCACTATGCTAAAGGCAAAGTTCTTCTTTAGAACATACATCTTTTCAGGAGAGAGTCTCCCTAACAGAGATCAGAAGGTTTCTTTGTTGTTGCTTTTGCAAATCTTACCACCAGTTTTCCTACTTGACTACTATGAATTCAAGGAGTGACTTAAATTTAGATAGCACCTTTTCCTTTCCATTGTTGGTTTAAGACTTTTACAAATTATTTTTCTTTCATCAGAAGACAGGAAGATATCATTCATAATTTTATGTTTAACTAGTCTTCCTGCTTTTATCTGTGGCCTCTTTTGAACACCTCTTTGAAGCACTAAATCCATTTAATACCTTTGCTCTGAATGCACACTAACTCCTTGTTAAGTAAGACCATCAAGCTTTTACCATTTGCCAATTTTTCATGCCTTCTGGTATGTATAGGCCAAATTTCACAAACTGATTGAAAAGTAATCCTTAGTAATATGATTTTAATGGTAACAAATTATATCTGTGACACTCCTGTATAACAGTAAAAATCATCAACACTTAAGTTTGGGATCCAGGATATATAATATATTCAAGAAAAAATTAAACACAGATATTTCAGTACACAGTTCATTGGTGATGAATGAAATACATAATGTATATAGAAATAATTGATTAAAGTAGTGCTTAGAGGGGAGATAGAGATGAAGTTAAATGTGAGTTACTTAGGGAGGAAATCTTTTATTTTAGTGTCTTGGGAATACCAAATAAATGGCACAATCAATAATTTAAAACAGCATCAATAATAAATGCATTGAATAAAAGGAAAATAGCCAAATCAAGTCTAGTTGTGAGATGTTCCAAAGTAAATGGAACTTTATGAAGAAAAAAAGTAAACATGTAGATGTTGCTGTTGATTTCAGTAAAATGTTGTGATGTGGGCTCTGTTCTCTTGGGTCTGAAGTATGTATATGTGAAATGAAAAGGTCACAGGGAAAGAAAATTAGAAATGTGATTCTTCCGGGGTACCTGGGTGTCTTAGTTGGTTAAGGATCTCTCTCTCTCTCTCTCTCTCTCTTTTTTAAAGATTTTATTTATTTATTCATGAGAGACACAGAGACAGAGAGGCAGAGATAGGCAGAGGGAGAAGCAGGCTCCATGCAGGGAGCCTGATGTGGAACTCAATCCCAGAACTCCAGGATCACACCCTGAGCCAAAGGCAGATGTCCAAACACTGAGCCACCCAGGTGTTCCAGCATCTGACTCTTGATCTCAGCTCAGGTCTTGATCTCAGGGTTGTGAGTTCAAGCCCTGCATTGGTCTCTGTGCTGGGCATGGAGACTACTTAATAAAAGTTTCAGAAATGTGATTCACCCTCAGAACTTCTTAAAAAAATGGCTTTGGTTAAGAAATTGTTCTATTGCTCTTAATGTGATTTCTACTTATATACTATTGTTCTTGTAGTCTTAAAATTTTAATCAAAATCTATGTAATAAAGTTATAAAGTTATTCTCAAATAAAACACTGACAATTTTCCATGATCATAATGGATTATGTAAGATGACTGTACTGTACATTAAATTCTTGGAATTTCTTTGAATTAAATTTTGTTTTACAGATCAAGTCAACTGCTGTGATAATAAGTGGTGAATATTCTTTGTCTTTCATTTCAGAAAATAATGTATTTGTAAGCTGTATCATCTGATTTTTAATATAGGTTTACCATATAATCCATCATATAAACCATGTCACTTTTTGAGAGTAAAATAGAAGGGGCCACTTTTAATAATTATGATAGAAAAATAGGTGTAGGCAGTGAAATAAGTCAATCGGAGAAGGACAAGCAGTGTATGTTCTCATTCATTTGGGGAATATAAATAATAGTGAAAGGGAATATAAAGGAAGGGAGAAGAAATGTTGGGAAATATCAGGAAGGGAGACAGAACATAAAGACTCCTAACTCGGGGAAACGAGCTAGGGGTGGTGGAAGGGGGGAGGAGGGCGGGTGTTGGAGGGGAATGGGTGACGGGCACTGAGGTGGACACTTGACGGGATAAGCACTGGGTGTTTTTCTGTATGTTGGTAAATTGAACACCAATAAAAATTAATTAAAAAAAAAAAAGAAAAAAAGAAAAATAGGTGTAGGTGTAGAAAATAATTATGATAGAAAAATAGGTGAGTTAATCACCTCATGCTGTGTGTGAAGATTTTAGTCCTAATAAAAATCTATATTCAACTTGATTTGTCCAGACTAAAAACCACCAAAAGGTCACCAATTGTGGACTAGATATGTAAGTTGTGATGTATTTATGTAATGGACTACTATACAAAAAGAATGAGGTACTGCTACAGGCAACAACATGGATGAAGCTCATAGACAGGTTGAGTTGAAGAACAAAGTTTAAACTTACCTGATACTCAAAATGGACAAAAAGAGTATATGGTAATAAAGGTGAGCATAATGTCTTTTGTTGTAATACTTATAGGCAGAGGGTATAAGAAAGTTTTCTGAGGTTCTAGATGTATTGACCTGGATAGTAATTACACATTTACACATGTATAACCATTCCCTATTTTATGACTTAGTGCTACACTGAATTTAAATTATACCTCAAAAATTTTAAGCAAATATAAGGGAGAAATGGTATTCCCAGACATAGTAGAATAGAACACTCTCATTGAAATACGGTAAATGGATGCTGGTCAGACCTCTGTTAGGTAAAGTCCCCACCGCATTTAGTTTTATCCTTCCCCACATTATAGGAATTCACTCAAGCTGAATTCTCTTAAATACCCTCTCTCTCAATAACAACTTGTCAAATCTTCCTTACTTTTCCAAAACTCTGCCTAAATACTTACTGTGTGATTTCTTTTTCTCAGTCACATTTAGAAACATTTCCCCCATTTTATACTTTGTACCCAGTTTTGGTCAATCTTTCTTTTTTACAGTTTTTTTTAAAAGGTTTTATTTATTTATTCATGAGAGCCACACAGAGAGAGAGGCAGAGACATAGGCAGAGGGAGAAGCAGGCTCTCCACAGGAAGCCCGATGTGGGCTCAATCCCCCAACCTGGGATCAGGCCCTGAGCCAAAGGCAGACATTCAACCACTGAGCCACCCAAGCATCCCATCTTTTTTCCAGTTTTAAATTAAAAATTCTTCATTCAACAGACACATTGGACCTTATGCTTGGAGAAGAGAATAGATTGGTGTATGAAACCAAGGGATTTTTTTTCTGGAGAAGCCTATAATTTCTTAGATAATGGTCCTTTCCATATTATACCTACTAATGTATTTTGTGTCCCTATGAAAGTCCCTCTAAACTCTACCTAAAGAGATTAAAACCCTTTAAAGATGAGGAAAAGGAGAAGCCAAATCTTACTCATTTGTGCATGACCCATAATGCCTCAGCAAGAGTAAAAATAGATAATAAATAAAGTGAATTGAAATAACTTCATTTGGTTGAATTGCTTGAAAATTTTCTGTGGGAAAATAGAATGGATTTCACAATTTAGCTAACAATAGGTAGCTGATAAGATTAGTTAGTGCTTTTAATAACTCAAGTTCATTGTACAGAAAATACGCCACCTATAATTTAAGTCTTTCCCCAATAGAATGACTTCACAAGGTTTCAGTAGAGCATGTGTGAATTAAGTTAATGTAATGTGAATGATTTCTGCTTCCTTCAGTTTTAAATATGACTTCTTTTACCATTTAGCATAGAGTAGATAGGATCTGTCACCAAGACCTAGGAGGTGAACGTTTGTACTCCAAACCACTTCATATCCAATATGCCCATGTGTTATCCTGAAGTCTTGTTCCAAATTCAGTTTGAATTAGATTCAAGATACAGAACACTTTGGGGGAGCTAATTAATAAACTTTAAATTAGATAGTTTCATTCTTTTTTAGACTTCTCCTCAATTATTACTGAGATTTTTATTAGTTTATATCAAGGATGATCTGTCAGATACCATGATGTTTCATTCTATTTTATAATACTTGAGATTTAAAAATGTTTTAAGTTAGTGTTATATTTAGAGAGAACCCCAAGTTCTATGCATATAAAAACTCACGTGTGGCTATGGAACATTAAAAATAAGAACAAGTTTAGGGGCAGCTGGGTCTCAGCTGGTTAAGTGTCTAGACTCTTGGTTTTGACTCAGGTCATAATCTCATGGGTTGTGATACTGAGTCCTGTATCTGGAGTCTGCCACCCCCGCCCTGCCCCTGAACAAGTTTACCTATACTTTGATTCAATATACAAATCATTTAATACGTGAACTGAAAGTCATTGTTCCTATATATTTCTTGTTTTGTAGATACAACTACTCAATATATTTTAGGACAAAGTATAGTTATGAAAACCATCTTCATCTGAGACATTGATGTTCTTCCCTTATGAAAATATTCCATACTTTTTAAAGTAGGTGGATGGGAACAAAGAATACTTAATAAAAACCATGAAGTCCCTGTCAACAAATATATTCCAGCAAAGGTTATGTACCCATCTGTCAGAGAAGCTATACAAGTAGTTGACACCTTGAATAAGACTTTGGTCTTGATCATCTCCTTAGAATATTTAAAACTCCAAGTGTCTGGGAAAAAAATAGATATGTGTCCCAGAATTTAGATATTTGAACAATAATGGACTAGACTGATTAGGAGAAAAACACTAATAAAAGCTTCAGTTTGTTTAGCACATGCTATTTTTCAGACACTTTGCTTAATAGGTTTAAATTTCTCTATGATGATCTTAATAAAATAAATGCCAAGTTAAAGTATTTTTCTACTCAACAAATCTAGGTTGATGGTCTCACTTCTAAAATTGGTCAGAAGTCCATATCAGCCATTTTCCACTGGTAATCTTTTCTCTTCCTGTGTACATGAAAATGGGAAGTGTTTTGTTTTTAAATCCACACTTGACACTTTGGCAACTTTTCTTTTTCCTGGGCCAGTGGGGTCATTTAGGGGAGGACTTATCCACTGGTGCATCTGTTTCTATAGGACAAATCTGCCAGAAGCCCTTCAAAAAGATGCCAAGACTGGATACTCTTGTCTTTATTTCCACACCAAATTTAAATCTTTGCTACATCTGCTACTTTAAGAAAAGAGCTTTTGGACTGGTTCAGGTTTTCCTCAGTGTCAGGTTCCAGAATCGATGCCTCTATTCTTTCAGCTTAGATTCCTTAAATGACATTCCATTGGCAGTCGGCTTAACGGCCTTCTAGGGTTTGACTTCTTGGTCTTTAAAAAAAAAGACTTAAAAAAAATACTCTCTAGAGATGAGGAAAATCTAGAACTTGGTGATATACACCTGAATACTCTCCTGAATATTGGAGGGAAGAGAGGATGGGGGCAAGGTGGGGGGAGGAAATTAAACATTCTATTTTGTTCCTTCCTACCACATCTTTAGTAGCAAGAAACTTGTCAACAAGTTATCCTACTACATGAATTTCTCAAGAAAATTTTTTCTACTGTGTTTTATAATTATTGAATTTAATATTTACAATTGTATTATAACATAGGAATTATTGCCCTGTTTCATACATGAGGAGGGTGAGGCTTAAGAAATGGAAGCAACGGTTGAAAGTTCACATAGCAAATAGGTGGAGAACCATGATTTCAAATTTGATCTGTTAGTTTGGAAAGCCTGTGTTCATTGTTACCATGGCATAACACCTCTACAGTGTCAGTATTCTGATGATGAACATTTCACCCAGAATATTTTGAACACCTCTATAGGAAGTTTATAATTTTTTTCCTTATATGAACATAAGAGTAATGAACCCATTTGAAATCATATGGCATATATAAGTTTAGATAATCCATACAAATTAGTGAATAGGGTAATTTGCCAAGAGCTGTGAAGGATCTGAGATTTTATCTTATTTATAGGATAACAAGTTAGCCTGCAACAGTTTCATGAATGTTTGCAGATTGAGGCAGGAGCAACATAAATAGTCCCAAATTGATATCTGCACACACAACACACAGTGGATTGTTTTATGAGACAGAAACTCTGAGCTGGGGAACCCTTATCTTTTATAATAGGCATTGAGCCTAACTATTCTTTGCTCTGGATAAAGATATTCTATCTTCATAAGTTATTCAGTGTACAAATATTTTGATGTGATTGTCCAGAAAGGGCAATCAATGCCTTGCTCATAAAATATGCAGAAATGCAAGAGGTCCTTGGAGAATTATCACTTTACCATTTAGAATGAATTGATTGGAAAAATTGTTTAAATAAGTATTTAATTTGGTGTGAACTCTTATTTTTGTATATTGAAATAAAGGCTTTGGAGTTCTATATACACTGCCTAATTATTGTCTTTTCATTAAAGCATATACTCACTAGAGCAAAAATTCGGTTATGAATCTTTACAAATGTCTCATAAGTAAAGTAAATAAGTGATGAGGTTTGGGTTTAAGGCAACTGTGAATTGGGCACAGGGTTGGAGATAGGAGCAAGAAAACTGTGCTGAAGTGGAAGTGTGCCTTCCATTTAAAGGGAGATGGGTAACTTAGGTTTGGCTTAGTTTCCAGAATTTCTAATTAAGAGAAGATCCAGTGCATATGTAAAATCTCTTGATATTTCAAAATGGGCAACTTAACAATTTCAACAATAACTCAATAATATCATAATAAATACTAATAAATATGAACATATATATGACACACAACAATGTGTATAGACCAGAGTTGGCCTGTAGATTCCTACTTTTCATCCTCTGATTTAGCACTTTCTACAGGAGAAACAGGAGAAGAAATGGAATACACTCTCCAGTGTATTCTCCTAGGTCTGAGAACATTCATGTGATTTAATGAGATTACAAAGATTCAAGTAAATGGAATGTTCCTGGACATACTCATTTTCTTTTCTACTATTCATTATTTTTTATTTATTGTTTTTAATATTTATTTAATTCATTATTTTTATTTATTGTTAAGCAATGCTATTAAAAGGATCCATGTATACCTTTTCTCTTGTAGTGTTTGAATAACTGTGGCTTAAAAAATACTGACTACATTGTTGCTACAAGAAAAAATAAAGATCATCTCATGTTGCC
Organism: Vulpes vulpes; assembly: GCF_048418805.1. NCBI lineage: Eukaryota > Metazoa > Chordata > Mammalia > Carnivora > Canidae > Vulpes > Vulpes vulpes. The sequence goes on along the minus strand of NC_132783.1, from coordinate 106,074,450 downwards.
GTGCTATTTTTTTTCCTCCATTCTTTTTGACAACCATCAACTGGTTATGCTTTTCAAAGTGGTATGTATTTGAGAAGTCAAATTCAAACCGCTGGTTAAAAATGATAAGAAATCTGAAAGAATGGGTCAGTTTTGACTTATCCAAGTAATTTCTGGGCTCTCAGAATTAGCATTCTTTCACTGTGATTTAAATAGTGCCAAAGTGGGAGTAACCACATATTTCAGGCAGAGAACTTAAGAAGGGGCAAGATGTTGTTCATAAGAATGGAGAACATGATAGAGGTATTGTCCTATGTGGACACAGGGTTGAAGACTTTATGAGAAATCACATTATTAAAAGCCTCATTGTGCGTGTGTGTATATGTGCATGTGTATGAAATGAAATAAACTTCATGTAATATATAGAGAGTGCATATATATTATGAATGAAATTTTTAGTACAATTTATATATAATTTGATATTCCATGGTAACTTTTATGTAAATGAACAAGATGAATAATGTACAGAATTATCCTAGGAAAGGTAGCTCCATCAATGAGAAAATTGTGTTTGCAATTTGAAAGCATGGAATTTTTCTATCAGTCAGACATATTGAAAAAATGAGAGCAAAGGCTAGAAGGTACAGAAAGTTTACTGGGAAGTATGAGACTTGGATTCTTATTTCAATTTTTTTTTTTTTTTTACCAATTTTCTTGGGAAAAGATATTTCAATGATTTAAATTTCAGTTTACATACATGTAAAATGAGTAGATTGAACTAACTGCCAGTCTGTGAGATAGTTGGATACTTGCAGTCTTCTGCTATATTTATGCTGATGCTTCTAAGAATGCAGAGTGAAAACATTGGGTTCTTGGGAATGTACTGACGTGCCCTAGGAGCCTTACAGTAGAGATTTCAAGCGCTTATCTACTCCATGGGGCTATAGTTGTCTCAAAGATGTGTTTTATTTGATCCATATAGGGTGTTCAATTTTGTAAAAATCATTTGATAAGATTTTAAAATTAGTAGATTTCATATTAAAATATAGATTTCTGGGTTATTTTTAAAAAATGAGCAATGTGTCCACATTATTATCTGCTAACCATTGGTTGACTTCAGCCTAATAACAGCTACTTCCCACCCCCACCCTTTACATGTGAGCAAGCGCTCACCCATCCTGAAATCATGAATATTAAGAACCACTGGTATAGGCATAGTGAAAACAGTGCCTTGGGAAGCAAATATAGGGACATTAGATAAAATGGTGAGCAGCAGAAGGAATGGAAAATGTAGACTAGTTGGAAATCTATTATATAAATTTTAATTGAAAAAGGCTTAAATTAGAATCATAGACAAGATGGCATAAAAGTGATTGAAAAAAAGCAGGTTACAATTTCAAAGGCGAGGGGTCAGGCAGCCCCGGTGGCTCAGCGGTTTAGCAGCGCCTGCAGCCTGGGGTGTGATCCTGGAGACCCAGGATTTAGTCTCACGTCAGTCTTCCTGTATGGAGCCTGCTTCTCCCTCTGCCTGTGTCTCTGCCTCTCTCTCTCTCTCTCTCTCTCTCTCTCTCTCTCTCTGTCTCTATGAATAAATAAAAAATCTAAAAAAAAAAAAAGGTGATGGGTCATCTTCCTCATTCACTGGTTTAACAAATGAGGAAACTGAGGCCCAGGTAAGTTAAATGATATGCCCAAACCATACAGCTCAAGACAAAGACAGGATTTGAATTCATTTTTACTAATTTCTGGTCCATCTCCTTTTGTACCACTCCATTTTCCCTCCTTCAAGTGACCATCTAAAAGACAGTCACACCCTCTGTAGACTACAAACTGAGTACTGGGCAGCTCTAAGGGTCTAAAAAATGTCTATAAGCCCTTTTAGGGTTGAGCTCTATCTAGAAGAGATAAGCACTCAGAACAAAGTGCCTGAAATAGAAATGGCACCCTAGAGACATTTTTTGGATGAAGGAATCATTATTTACCCCAGACAAGTTCCAACCTTTCATTTTAAACTGGATGGCCCTCCTCTGATGTGTGAGAAAGGCAGACAAGCCTCATTATATACCATTTGAAAGATGTATATAATGGTTGAGAGTGGATAGATGGGGGAGATTTGTATGTGACCATAGGGAAAGCCACAATTATTTACATTAAATGATTTCATTTAATAGGAAGAGATTTCAAATTATGGGACAAATATTGGCTTAAGTTTAGGTGACACATTTCTCATTAGTTACCCAAACTGTTAACATCGGCTTCTGTTTTTCATTATCCACTCTCTGGTTTTGGAGTTCAATCAAGATAGAAAGCTATACATAATGTTTTTCAGACTTTTGTAATATTGAAGACTGCTTAATTATGCACAGTGCATGTCAGTTTGGAAGAAAATAACTTATGCTATTGAAACACGAACTTTTATCAATATTTCTACCAGTGACTTTTTATGATAATGCTGTAAAACCACCTGCTGTTTTATCAAGTAATTACATTGAGGGATTGCATGGTTTACATCAGTTTTATTGAAAACAGAGGACTACTATTTTTAAACAAATGTAATGGCATGAGGTGAGCAAAATTATTACGCATTAGGGGGTTTAGAATTGGATATATATATATATATATATATATATATATATATATACACATATATATGTATATAATCTCCAAATTGGAGGATAAGAATTAAACATACTGAATTTTACCCTGGAAACCCCGAAATTTTAAGATGGCTTAAATCCATTGTCAGATATGAGCTAATTTCTCTCTGTGACAGAGGCAAGAGGATTTCTGTCTGATTTACAGATAAGAAGTAATATTGCAGATATGAGAAGAGAAAGTATATATGCTGTTTCTAGTATATACCTCGCAGAAACAATAACCAGAATTTAATTTGTGTGATTGTAATGATCTTTCAGTTTTTACGTACCAAAGAAACAGCTACTACCTTACACACTGTCTGGAAGAAATGTACATATGGAAGAGAACATATTTCATTTTTAATTTCAGAGAACATCTTGCACAATATTCTTTCTTGTAATCTTATTTTCAACCTAGGATAATCATCATCATCATCGTCATCATCATGAAAAGCTAATAGGATTCATTATTGTTATTGCAGGCTATTATTAGTCTCATTGCATTTCCAAGGGAAACAGTTGAAGTATCTATTAGTGCAGTAGTTCTCTCAATTCATTTGCTGTTGGCTTTGCCAATCTAATCCCAAAGATAAGAAGTCAATCAGTGTTTGAACATGTCTTCTCTTGTAGTTGCTTTTTTTCTTACGAATTTCAGTGGGACTCTTTATGGAGCCAGAAGATTAAGAGGAAAAAATGTTTTTTATTCTTAATTTCATTTAATGAAATTTCATTTAATGAAAATTAGACTATAAAACATAAAGGTTTGGAATCAATTTAGATTTATTTTATAGTAATTAAATATGAAGTTAGAGGCACTTCTGACGTGAAAATATTGGTCAAATGCTACTAGCATATTCTGAAAGCAGATCTCACAGATATTTTTGGATATTGGATCCAAAGTCCCTTTTGGTACATTTTTAATGAAAATATATGCTGATATATTGATGGATGATTTATTACATGAAATCAACCCTAAAATGCTACTTATTTTTACATTCAGGAATTCACTTGAAGTTTGTTGTAGTTTGATCTTGGCAATTTAATTAAAAGATCATATTGTCCCTATTCTTTGCTCTTAAAGAGTGTGTCTGTATACATTATTAAGATACAAAATAGAGATCTGGATTGAGTTCAAGATGGTATGATTAAATTTGAATGAACATTTTTGATTTTTTCAGTTTTTTAATTTTTTTCTGAGCGTTTTCACCAAACTTTATGTTAATTTATTTTGTTTATCAATTATGGGGATGTTTCTTCCTCTGTCTTTTGACCTTTGAAGTTTGAACCTGTTTTGTTGAAATCACTTTTTAAAAAATATTTTTTAAATTAATTAATTAATTAATTATTCTTAAAGATTGTATTTATTTATTCGTGAGAGACACACGGAGAGAGAGGCAGAGACACAGACAGAGGGAGAAGCAGGCTCCTTGAAGGGAGCCCAATGTAGGACTCAATCCCAGGACCCCGGGATCACAACCTGAGCCAAAGACAGATGCTCAACCACTGAGCCCCCCAGGCACCCTGTTGAAATCACTTTTATTTTAGATTGTTTCCATTACTCAACACTCTTCTACTGGAAATTGTATGGCTTCCGTTCATTGTTGCATTATTTTCCTTCATATTATCTTTCAATTTTCTTACTTTATAGATGATTTATCTTTGATGTTTTGTTTTGGTATTTCACCAAGTACCTCTGTTTATCTTTTAACAATACTGTATCTGAAATACCGTTTTCTTTCAAAGATATAATAGATGTAAAAGCTAATTGTGATTTCAAATACTAATTAGCTGCTTTTACTGTGCTTGTTATTTCAGTAGAGATATTCAGTGAATATATCTCACTTTCTGAGATATATTAAATATAAATTATAACATTATAACATATAAATTATAACATATACTTTTTTATCATCTTCATTAGATCCGTCTTTTATCCTATACTTTTTCTCACAGTAAGCAAAGTAAAACAACAAAGTTATAGTACGAGAAGAAGAGAACAATTAATTATAAAGGAGAAAGTTAGAAATATTGACTATTGAAAGGCCAAGCATGTTTCACATATAAGAGGAAATGGTGAGAAATGAAATGTGGAGGAAACATAAAAATCTCTACAATTTTGATGAAAACAATGAGAAGTAAAACAGATGCATTAGTCCTCTTAGATCCTTTGTGGCTATGCACAGGCTTCTGCATAGAGATGTAGCCACTGATTATAATTAGTTGAAGACTTTATTCAAACTTCCCATCTTTCAAATGCAAATTAATGGTTTCTATGACAAAAATAAAAGTCCTTGACACCCTCTTGAAGAAGGACTCAAGTAAAATGAATAATCAGTTGAGATGAACAGCCTAAAATTATCAAGAAAGGATTCACAGATTCTGCTATTCCAATAAAGCAGAGGAAGTGTTGGAAGATAACACTTGTTTCAAAAGAACCATTTTATTACGGGCAGGTAATATAATAATATCTACTCAAGATCTAGTGAGATGGAATAGCTCTGTGAGGTTGGACTGCTTCCACAATATTTGATTATTCATGGCTCTACCTTTACACCACACATTCATATTTTTGTATTTATAAGTATTTCCAGAAAAAGTCAATCTTAAAATATTATATTTCCAGAATTAATGCTTCCACTACTTCTTTCTAACAACAGCATATGCTGTTAAAAAAAAAAAGAAAGAAAAAGGACAAAACTTTAATCTAATTGCCTTTCTAGGCAGGTAATTATCTTCCCAGTCTCATCTAACTTATGCTTGATGTTAATTTGATTGAAATATTTTGCAAGTTTCTTCAACCCCTCCCCCACAGCTTTTCTGTTTTCATTGCATCTGTGGCAGATTAAATTTCTATGATTTATCTCTGTTTACTTTCTCTTCCTGTATGTGAAGTTATTTTTCACAAATGTTTCAAATAAGAATGAGGTAACTTCAAAATGTTAAGTGATTTCCTTCTGGTAGAACAAGATATACTTGGAAATAACTGACAGAATTTCTCAAACCTAGTCTAAATGGCCTAAAAGCAGATGTAATAAAATTTGCACCTCTTAGTCCCAACCTCTAATCCCCCTGATCGCATGCTGTGGTAGATAGCTGTGTAGATGCTGGTTGGACTTGAGCTACTATGCCAAAACTACATTAAATATATTTATATGTCAGGAGAAATGGCCCCAGCAGTAAGAATCTGAGTTGGGCTACCTTAGTAGGGGACTGAGAAAGGAAGAAGAAATGAAATAGGAGCTCCCATGTCAGAGACTTGTGCTTAAGGGAGGTCCCCTACCCACCCTTCAAAGATTACCTGTAAGCTACTCAGAGAAGCAGTGGCAACCAGTATAACATCTGACCATATTTTTGTCCAGTTAGGAAGTGAGATGTCACCCTTGGACCCTTATCTACGTCAGCATTCCATGCAGGTGAGCCAGCAGCTAGGTGGGAGAGGTGCAAACTATGCTTCACCCCTTCTCTCTAGCTTTAAGATCTTTTTTTTTAAAAGATTTTTTTTAATTTATTCATGAGAGACACACAGAGAGAGGCAGAGACGCAGGCAGAGGGAGAAGCAGGCTCCATGCAGGGAGCCCGACGCGGGACTCAACCCCGGGTCTCCAGGGTCAGACCCTGGGCCTAAGGCAGTGCTAAACCTCCGAGCCACCCAGGCTGCCCTAGGTTTAAGATCTTATGTGCTTGATTTACATATAATCATTTTAAGTTAAGAAGTTATAATGATTGAGTATATATTTCATATATTTATAATGCATATTCATATTTTCATATTTATGTATTATATATTTATGAATGTGTATTATATATGAATATATCAGGTTATAAGTTACATATGTTTTTTTAGTTCTCTACTTTGACTTTTTTAGTTCATGTAACTGAACAAGGTCAGATAAGAGAATTTAGCTTCTACTGTAGTTATTAGTCTCGATTTAGGAAATGACATAACCTCTGGAATTATTGTTGAGTTTTGGAGCAGGTTTTATTTTGCAGGGTATGGGGAGGAGGGGTGTATACAGGATGAGGCATTTCATGAAGAAAATCAGGTTATAGAAGCAGACACAAGACACATGAAGGGAGGAGAAGAGAAGACACCAGGTAGATGACTAATCTCTGGTTCCTGATTCTCTTTTTATGAAAATCAGCCTTATTGCTTGACCTTCACCTCCATTAGATAATCATATATCTTTAAATGCAGTCTATCTTTCCCCTCAGCTACATGACAATAAGGCAATTAGAAACACCTTGAGCAAGACCTCAGGATGTCTTTATTAGAAATTATAATATAATTCTATATTATATATAATATAATTTTATAATATAATTTCTATTAGAAATTTCTGATTGACATTTTTCTGAAGATATATTTGGCTTGAGGCCAACCTTTTGCCTGAAAGCAACTTCTCTGAAAGAGATATGCCATGGCCAAACTACAACTACATACAAGGTCACACAATATCTGTAGAAATGGAAATATATAATTTATCATTCCCAGAAATTATACCTATCAGAAAATGCTCTCTTTTTCTTCTTCTTTTAGGCCTCATGTATGTATGACTCAAATATACCAAAATCTACTGGAGATAAATTCTTATATTTAATGTAATTGTGTTAGCCAATGAAGGAGCTAGAAACAAATGAAACATATCATTGACATAAGAAAATCAATCTCCCAGCTCTCTAAGCTGTTTTCCTTGTTTCTTTCCATTTGTTCTTATTTACCATTACCTGTTGACTTCCAAGGGCAGTGCTGGTATTTATCTTCTGATGAGGTTACTTTATTTTAGACCCAGAAACTGGAACAAACCATTATTCACTAATAAGTATCATTTATTTTCATTTGGGCTTTTGGGTTCTTACTAGATGAATACTTATTATTATTATTATTTTAAGATTTTATTTATTTATTCATGAGAGACACAGAGAGAGATTGAGGCAGCAGCAGGCTCCATGCAGGGAGCCCGACGCGGGACTCAATCCCGGGTCCCCAGGATCACACCTTGGGCTGCAGGTGGTGCTAAACCGATGTGCCACCGGGCTGTCCAGATGAATACTTATTAAATTGAAATAATAAATACACTTGAGGACTGACATATAGCAAAGAATTTTTTTCTTGGTGTTTTTGAGATGAAAACACTTATAAGAGCATGGGACTCCTGTATTTGATTTTCCCTACTGCTGCTCAGAGTAACCTTTGGCAATTATCTCTCAGCTTCCATGACTATGTGTCAGTTGAACTCTAGAAGCAGCCAGAAGCTTTTGAGTTTGGAGCTCTTTAGAGATTCTTAGATTGAAACTGTTAACTTTAAGCAGCACAATATGAACTGTGCCTCCTTTTAGTGACAATTAAAATGTTGGTACTATTGACCATTTGAAATATTAAAAATATATTAAAAATATGTATTCCAGGCAGTCCACGTGGCTCAGCAGTTTAGTGCCGCCTTCAGCCCAGGGCCTGAACCTGGAGACCCAGGATCCAGTCCCACGTTGGGCTCCCGGCATGGAGCCTGCTTCTCCCTCTGCCTATGTCTCTGTCTCTCTCTCTCTCTCCCTCTCTGTGTTTCTCATGAATAAATAAATAGAAAATCTTAAAAAAATATGTATTCCTATATATATATATATATATATATATATATATATATATATATATATTTGACTAGCTTTGAGTTATCTTTTAGGTCAGAAGCTCAGTTCCACATGAATATCGCATGCTTCTTATAATATTAAATATAGGTTAATTCTTCTCATGTAAATAGGATATGAAAATAAGAGAGTTTTTTAAAAGAACTATTTTAAAATTTAAAATAAATGAATAATAAATCTGTGAATTCATTTGGTTGGCTCCTGGATTTGGTTTTTCAGGCATTTGGTGGACAAATCATTGATTAAAGTTTTGGCATCTCAAACAGGGTTTTGGCATTACATACATGTTTTGCCTTCAATCTGCCATCTGAAAAATGGGCTTATACATTTCAAAGATTAAAAATATTTTGACGTCTTCTGAGATAGTTGTTACAAAATTATAGATTACTATCTTGCTGTCCTTATCCCATTCAGATTTCTATTCTAAATAACATAGTTAAATTAATTAAATAATAGATTCATTTTTGAAGCCCATGTCTCTATAGCTGTCTAGCTCTCTATCTACCTACCTATCTTTTCATGCTTACTTAGTGTTGCATTTATGTTGAAACAGACAGTATAGAGTAAGAAAAAGCTAATATCCAAAATTTAGTTAAATTGTGAAAAATTACAGTCCTTTCCTGGTGATTGTATTATACTAAAACAAAAGCTTGAGTCTCTTCTTTAAATGCCTGATTAAAGGAGAGTAATTTCCCTTCAAATCATTTATGTCTTCCTCTTTCTCTCTCTTACTGATTTTAAATTCATTTATAATTTGCATAATGAGAATTCCTGAACTGTAATTCTTTCTAAAAAGATTGAAAGAAAGAAGTCCTTGGAAAACCCAGGGGTTTATCATAGTTTCCAAGAAGAGCATGAACAAGAGTTATCTCATCCAGTGATTGCTCTCTTACGACACAGAAAGTAATTGATATTTATAGAAAGACTAAAACTGACTCAGAGAAAGGCGCCTGGGTTGCTCAGCCAGTTAAGCATCCAACTCTTGATTTTGGCTCAGGCCATGATCTCACGGTTGTGATATTGAGCCCTAAGTCGGGCTCTGCAGTGGCCATGGAGTCTTCTTAAAATTCTCTGTCTTCCTCTCACCTTACCCTGCTCCCTGCTTGCACTCTCTCTGTCTCAAAAAAACCCAACCCTTCCCCCCCTTCCCCAGCCAAAAACACTGAAAGAGTGAGGCTGTCATACTAAGATGTAGATTAGGCTATTTGCATTCCATTTGAGTATCTTCTAGGAAAAAAGTCAATTAATTAAATATCTTCCAAATGTGTGGCATCTTAAAATTGATTTGAAAAAATATTCTTTTGCAAGTAATTTGAATACTGTTCAATGTGTTAGCATACATTTAGTTTACTGGTGCCTTTTAAAATTGTGATTTTGAGTGATTGATAATTAAATCATAATACTTAATAAACAATGATATTTTTATATAAAGTTTTATTGTAAGTGGATAATCAGTTACATATGATGGGTTTTGTCATGTGACTTAAAATTTTGCATTTAATTTTTTTACTAGCAACTTTTAATCTTTTAACTTAAACCTGAGATATTTGATTTTAACTTGAAGCTCTGAGAATTTTTTTTTGAAAACTTAGATTTCTTCCTTTTGTGTCTCTAATTACTATTTCTTCACTTGAAATTCTATTTACACAGTAGAACATTACAAGGCTATGGAGTAATAAAATTTTGTAACCTGGCACAAAATTGTTTCAGGAAGATTTGAAGCAAGAAAAGGATTTGTTCCTCTGATTTCGAAGGAAGAGTAAAGTGGAAGAACTGTAAAGTATATGCAGACCAAGATGGTGAGTCAGTTTTATGATTCAGTTGGATAAAAAAAAGTATTAGATGCTAGTAACATTTCCCAAAGTATGACCTATGGAATTGCAGTGCTGCAAAATACTTTGAGAAAAGAGTATCTGTGGTCATGTAAATTTAGAAAATGCTGATAACATATCTCTTTTCTGGAGTCCTTAATCATATTAAATATTTTGAAAATTTACCAGAAAGTAAAAATTATGCAAATAAAATGTATTTCCCAACCTTTCTGAAATAGAATTTAAAAAATACTATTAACATCTCAGAGAATAATTCCTAAAAACTACTTTCCTAGAATATGGTAGGAGGGGGCAACATGAAATAGCTGTCTAATTTACTGACCAATTTTGAAGTTAGAGAGAGACACAGAGAAAGAGAATATCTGTCACTATCTTTATATCTCCATAGAGATATCAATGTATAGATATCTGTATATCCATATATCTCTATAGAGATATAAAGATATAGGTAGACAATATGGAGATATTTTTTAAGCCTTTAATAATTTTCTTCAAAGGATTTTGAGATCTCTTAGAAATGAGATTATTGGGTTAATATTGATAAGAACAATGGTAAAAATAGCCAAAATTAGCATTTGTGCCATGACTTGTTGATGGATGTTCTGAATCCATTAGATCTCATCCTCATTTTAAAGATAAGAAACAAATCAGAATAATTAAGTACCTTGCCCGAAGTCACTCACTATGAATGGCAGGGGCAGATTCTGAACTAAGGTCAGCTCAGTCCACAGCCCACGGTGTTTCATTACACCTACTGAACTTTGATGCTTCTCATGGGTAGATGTACAGGTAGGGTCAAAGAGTACTGAAAAAAAAAAAAAGAAATTTAAATAGATAGTTCAAGGAATATTAACTAAGACTATCTACAAAATAATATTTTAAGAAAGAATAACGTAAGTTTTTTGGAGCGGTTGCTATGATTACAAGTAATTGGTTATGTGATTTTTCCACATGGGATTACAAGCAATTTGACACAGGACCGTGGATATCGAACCAGCATCATTTCCAATCCAAGATAGAAAAACATCTGTAAAAGCCTCCTTGACCACCTTTTCCAACTTGCAGATGGGAAAGGGGCAGGGAGAGGAGAGGCTATGTCAGCATTCTCCTATTTGTTTGTAGTCTAAATGTATATATAATATTGGACTAATGTGTTAAAAAAAGTTTAGAACTATTCCATAGCAAGTATTACCTAAAATTACTGCTGTTATAATTAGAAACTCAAATTGCCTTATTATAAAACTCAGTTAAAAAAAAAATAAAACTCAGTTAAGACCTGCATTTATTGGCCTGGTAGAATTTAATGAATGTACTTTCCTCCAACAGCTTTGTATGTTTTAGTGGAAATGCAAGGGCATCTAATCTGCTGATGTGACAAGTCACATTTCTATTTCAGAAAGGTTGGGAAATACATGGACTGGGTAGATTATTGGATATAGATTGAAACCCTCATTTCACTTGCTCTCAGTTGTCCATATTTGTTGGACCTTTTTATTCCCACAAATACTCAGATTTATAGATTCAGATTGTATTTTAGAATTTTGAGATTTTGTTATCTCTTAATGACTTTCCATGCTGAGCATAGTTGAGAAGGGATGCAGGGAAAGAGTAGATATGTTGCATTTGCGATAGCACACTAATTTTCAAGGAAGGAAATTGTCAGAGGAAGAGCCACTGATGAATTTAGAGCTATACTGTTGAGGGGTGCCTGGGTGGCTCAGTTGAACATCATACTCTTGTTTTGGCTCAGGTTGTGATCTCAGGTTGTGAGATCGAGTTCCAATTGGGCTCCACGCATAGCACAAAATCTGTGAAATTCTTTCCCTTTTCCTCTCCCTCCCTTTCTGCTTCTCCCCCTACTCATGAGTACAATTTCTCTGTCTCAAATAAATAAATAAATAAATCTAAAAAAAAAAAAAAAGAACTGTACTGTTGAATAAAAATCCACTAGCATGGTTTGGCTGGCCTCAGTTGAAATATGCTCAGTGTACAGTACATACTGCATTTCAAATACAGTACCTAAAAAAGTAAAATATCTCATTAATATTATATTGATTACATGTTGAAATTATAATATTTTGAATATATTGAACTATGCAAAATATAATAAAATTAATTTTATCTGTTTCTTTTGACTTTAAAAAAACCTAAACACTAAAACCTGTTAAATTACACATCTAGTATTATATTTTTCTTGGAGGGTGCTGCTTAGAAATTATCATACTTAATGAGTTACAAAAAGTCACAGTTGGGGTTAAGTTTGAGTCCTGAACCATTTGGGAGTTAGACTACATTAATCCTATTGTATGACTAAAGAGGAAATTCTAAAATTATGATTTAAAAGAATCCCAGTTTTTATATACTTATCTCCAAACTTGTCAAGTTGTATACATTAAATATGTATAGCTTTCTGTCTGTCAATCATACAACAGTTGAATGATTTACAAAAACGAAAGGATTCTCAGCTTATCTATCTCTGGCTACTCAGGAAAAAAATGCATACATGTGTGTGCACACATGTAAGTATTTATGTATGTGTTAAATGTCTGAATATTTGACAGTCCTAGTTTGATTAATTCAAGATCTTTCTTAAAACAACCTAGTTAATAGAATAATCTTTGTAAAATACTTACTAAACTGAAATGCCATCAATTTGGTTCTTTCATTCTCCCCATATTTTAAGTTATTTTAGCAGGTGTAAGTAAATCCTACTATCCCTGAATCATTTTGTTTGTACTCATATTTCTTTTTTTTTTAAAGTGATATGGCCAAACCTAAGAATGTGCCTTGTGATGTTTCCATTTGAATGTCCTGCTATGCTACTGAAATTGAGTTTACAAAAATAGAAATGACAAGAATTATTATAGTGTATTTAACTAATTCTAGTGTTTGAAGTCCCAGAAACATTTTTGTTGGCATTGCACACATAAAGTTTTACATTTTCCTAGGTCAATTACAAACATATAAAAAAGGAGAACATATATCCACTTGTTTTTTGAGGAATCACAAAACAAAGTACTATTAATAGCTAGATTTCAGCAATTTCAAATTTTCCTTCAAATATATATGCTAAATCTTAGTTCAAAAACATATAAGTGAATTTTCTTTCTTTTTTCCTGGTCTCTCTACGTTGATTCTGTAATGAGATTGACCTTATTTTATGAAAAATAAACCTGTAAGAATGAGATTTAAATTCTATAGAACTTCAAAAATATCTTTAAATATAACACTTTTTTGATATAAATACATCATTTAAATCGCTGGTTATGAAATTATGCACCAGAAGGAAATAATTAGAATAATTTGTGTCATTATTAATTTCTCTTTGCAATAGAGAGGTGAGAAAAATAGAACTACAACGAAAAGTCCCAAATCACTTCCATTAATGTATTCTCAAGTCATATGTTAGCTTTACACAATGCAGCCAGGTTAGCCTGATTGTGCCATAACAAGTTTTCCTGAAAAACTCACTATGGTCCAAGTGATCTATTTTGTTTTCTTTGTATGTCTGAGGCCTTTCATTTGAAATACTCAACTTAGGAATGTTAAAGTGATTGACGTGAATGGACATGACCTAACTCATTTCTCCTCTCTGCTGTTAACCTTGTCACTTCAGACTCCAAACTAGTTTCTCCAGGCCTGAGATACGAGAGGAGCTGTAGGAAAACAAGGTTATCACACTTGCTGGCTCCTTCCTCTGTAGCACTCCTGTTTGGCACTGGTATTAGTGAGGGTTTCTGAACTCTTGGTTCAACTCGTTATCCTTCAGCAAATACTTCCCCAGTCACCCAGCAATAAATTGTGCTGGGCCCTTGGCTGAATCTTATATGTGTATTATTTCATAAAAACTCCTCACAAAAATCTGAAGAAATAGATAATTTATCTAAGGACATGCCAGTGGTAATTAGCTGTATTAGCTTTGGTAAGTTAAATTTATGTTAAGGACAAAAATAAAAAGGTCATTTATTGATTTATATAATCAAAAACTCAGGAGCCACTGCTGGGTTTGGAAATGGCTTGATTCAAGGAGCCCAGATGATGTTCATTAGTACTTTTTTTCTCTGTGTTACCTATCACTGCTTCCCTTTGTGTTGGCTCCATCCTCAGGCGGACTGTCCCTCCTGTCACAGAATGATGGCTGCCACAGACAGACTGGGACAATATCCCCAGTAAAAGTGAAAACTTCCTTTTCTAACAGGTTCCTGAAAAGTCCTGGGCCTTCCTCTGTCTGGACCAATTAGAGTCACACAGCCTTCTTTGATATTCACAGGGTAGAATATTCTGAGAGGGTTATGCTTGGGTCACTGAAGCAGGGGTCAGGTACATTCATTTCTCTTAACACAGGAGTTAGAATAAAGGTGGGCTGATCTAAACAAGATTGGGAGGCTGTTACCAGAAGAATGGAGAGTTGACACAGGAAGGCCAGTAATCACAGATGTGTACTAGGGAGGCCAACACGATCTGAACCCAGGTTGTATTATTATTATTATTATTATTATTATTATTATTATTATATTACATCTAAGCTCATGATAACAATGCTATATTATAACCCTTTCAAACTAAAGTGTTCCCTTCTCTAAAAGTTTTTATCCATTGGCTTACATTGTTTTCTCCTCAATAAAAAATAGCATGTATAGTCTGAATCATTGCTTTCAGGAAATTAATATGCATTTGTGCAGTTGGTGCCTATTTCTTAAATTCAGAATAAAATAATGAGCATCTCAGTAGTAAAGATTGTCTTTTCTTCCTCTTTTGGATAGTGCACATTGCAGGTTGACTAATGTAAGTCACAGCACAAATATCCTTCATGTACACAGTGTTCTATATTCTGCTTCTGAATTTAGTAAGTACATCTTGATTTCAAAATAATTAGAATGGTTTCTTTTCTAATAAGTCAACAAACAAACATCCTTAGTCTTCATCGGATACCACACTTTAAAAAACTGCTCAGATGCTTAATAACAGTGACAGATGTTCTCAGAATTTTCGTGGTATTCTCAGGAAAATATGATGGTTGTTGAGTAAGTCTCATATCTTATATATACTTGCTGTTTAATATGTGTGGCTATTTAAGCAGAGGATATATATTAAGTATTTGAGAAATAGTCTAAGCATAGTTTCTCTGTTTTTAGTGACTAGAATAAAGGTTAGTACTCAGACAGGCTTAACTTCCAATCTTGATGGATATACGGACCTGGATAATTTCAATGTCACCATGCCTCAGTTTTTAAAATTTGAAGGGATGTGGTAGGATTTATAAATTAATATATGTGACATGAGTACATATCTCATAGTACAATGCATATAGCTGCCCAATAATAGGTGGCTCCTTCCTTTCCTTTTCTCTCCTTCCTTTTCCTGTCATGTAATTGTTATGGCCATTTTAGCACACTTACTTATACCTTCAAGCACCTGTCGGGGACAGCAAAAGATGTCTTACAATATCATGATGACACATGAGTTCAGTGCTAACTTTGTAGAATACATTGCTGTTGCCATATTTGTGTCAACATATCAGGACTTTGATTAGTTGGAAATGAAGAGGAAGGCTACCTAACCCTGAGTATGTCACTGGTTATTTATTTAATACAAGGTACTGACCTTGTCTTTGAGTACCATCTTGAAACAAATTTTTCTTAAATTACTGTAATGAGCATTTATTGAGCATCTGCTTTCAAGAGGCAGCCTATCTGAGCTCACATCCGACTTCTGCCCTCTACTAAGTCTGTGTCTTGAGCAAGTGGTTTACTTTCTTCATCTGTAGAATGCAATGGTCATAGTGCCTACCCAGGGGTGGTTATGCAGATTTAAAGAATTAGATGTGTTAGATGCTATGATCAATACTCAATGAAAGTTAACAGTCATTATTATCAAGTGCAATATGAAGATGAGTGAGAATTTGTCTTTATTCCCTAAGTATTCCCATCTAATAGTAGAGGGAAAGAGACACAATCCAGATAACTCTATTGTGATATAAACTGTGTGCTAAAAGAGGAAAAATAATTCTAAAGATGATTAAGAGGAAAATTAATTTTTACTATAATTACCCTTATCTACCTGAGGCACAGTGATCTTTTTTCTGCTGTCGAAGGATTAATAGAAAATGCCATTATTATATTTTTATCCCACAAAGTTTATTCTGTAGCATGTAGCCTTGAACTGTGTCATTGTACCTGTTAATTATCCCCAACAAGATGATAGATTCCTTGTCATCAGGAACTGGTAGACACTTGGGCATTTGTTGAATTGATTTAGTAAAATTGTGTTTTAAAAAACCTAAACAAAGAAATTTTGAATTTAGTAATAGGCTGGAGAGCTGCTCTTAATTTATGGGTACACAAAACCAAATCTTTACAAGGAGACACTTTTGCATCTGGATAGCTACAAAAAAATTTTTTTGTACTGAATTGTACAGCTGAACTGTAATATAAGCAGTGATTGTTTCTGAAGGTATGCAGCAAAGTTATTATTGTTTAAATATAAGTTAGAATCAGGTAGCCCCAAGTTCAGATTCTGAGCCCACCCACTTCTCATATGTGGAATCTTTTCAGAGCCTCCAAATCCTTTTCTATAGAATGGGACTATAATAACCACTTACTTTTTGTGAGAAGGAGAGACGATTATGCACATAAAGGATTTGTATAACAAGTGCACAGTAGATGGCAGTCATAATAATGATAGTCCTTTATAGCTTGGGACAATCACATTCATATTGTTTATCAATTCAGAAATAGTTTCCCCCTTACGTTGATTAGACACATTTTGGTCTTAAGAACAAAGAGTATGTCCACAAAGGGCCATTTTCCCTAATGTATTCCTAACTGTCTCTGAAAATTACAGAATAATATAAGCACTCTAGGGGCAGGGTTCCATCTGTTCAATATTTAGATCAAATAAGAAATGAAAAGAATGTATGGAGCACGGGGGACCCAGTAATGTCTCCTCTGTTGTCTTATTGTTTCTCTTCTTTTTTATGATTAGGCATTAAATTTTACAATTTTTTATACTTCCCCAATGCATTGACTATTACTAAAAACTAAAAGAGTATAATCTAGAAGTTAAAAATGAGAAATCTGGAGCCATATTTCCAGTGTGACCTTCGACCAGTCACTTAGATGAAATGTGTGCCTCAGTTTACTCATCTAGAAAATGAAAATAATAATGGTATGTATCTTTTAGATTTGTTGCAGATACTAAATAAATTAATGGCATAAGGCCCCCTAAATAGTACTTGACACATAGGAAGTGTTACATATATGTTAACTATTATTTGTACTCTCTTCCTGAATTAAATCTGTTTTCCATTCTGGTATCTACCCCTAATATATATATATATATATATATATATATATATATATATATATATATATATATATATTTTTTTTTTACTGCTTTTACAATGTTTTTTGCATACCTACAATATTTTCTTAAATTCAATTTTTATTTAGCTTTATATTGAGCATTTATAGATATAAAGTCATGAATGTTTTGTGCTTTATATATTTTTATCATTGGACATGAAATATATATATATATATGTATATATATATATATATAACCTTATAAAAACAGTTGTCTGGTATTACCTTAAATTCCCTCACATTCTGCCAGTATTATATATACCACATTTATTTACAGTTCTGTGCCGTTTGCTTGAAGCTTCAAATCCAACCCCAAACTATTTCCAGTATTATGCAAAACAAGGAATATATATTAAGAGACAGTGAGAGAAAGAAATGTGCCATAAATAAAGTCATACTAATTATAGCCATTTATTATTAAGGTCAATGTATATTCATATTGCTTATCTATTCAGAAATAATTTTCCCTATAGATTGATAGACACTTTGGTCCTGAGAACATAAGAGTATTTGTCCATGAAATATAGTTCATATAGAGAAAACATAACATACATATGTATTTATATGTATACACATATACATATATATACGTGTGTGTGTGATAGAGACAGAGATAAATCTCTAATGAGGCCTTAAAGACAGGAAAATGAGAAGAGATTATGATGTACTTTTGTTTGTAATATCACATGGTTCATACAGGAAAAATGTTTAACATTTGTGTCTATATGATGAGCTTCAGCAGTAGCCATGAGAACACTCTGTAATGGTGATAAGTTATAGATTTATCCTCTTAAGTATTTAGCGCTATGGTATCCCAATTGACCTTAAGAAAATACCAAGTAATTCTTTAGAAATAGAACTATAAAATGGTAACCTCCTAGAATGACAGCTGTCTTTGTAAAGGATTGCATCTCTCAGCAGAAATCCATAGCTAACTAATGTTTAATTGGTAAATGCAGTGTGACCTAATCATCTCGATGAAGTCCTTATTCCAGAAGGTTCATCCCTTGGGATAACAGGAATGAGCCTGAGGAATAAGGAATTAATTGCAGAAAGATAATGAGGATAATTTCAACCAGGCTGAGAGAAGAGACAATGGAGTAGAGAATCTAAATCTCAAGGTTCTGATTTGTCTACTTTATTAGTAATTATAACAAAACATTAAGCATGACACCAAAGTAGGTACTTGTACAGTATAGAGGTAAAAAGAGACAAATTTAAAAAATGAAACCTAGTCTCAATGCTTTCAGTTAGAATCTGAGTAGGAAAAACTCCACACCATGTGAATAAAGATTGGAGATGCTTTCAATTTCCTTCCTTTTCATAGTCAGTGCCTTCCACCCTTCTTTGGTCAACTACAAGTGCAGACCTTTATGTCAGAAAACAGTGCTAGGCAATGTCTTCCCCCAAACACCTTCAACTTGCTCCTGCTAAGAAACAAAACAAAACAAATAGAGAAATAACAGAATAAATAGTCCTCTGTTGTTACCATTTCCTTTTTAGCCAAGTGGGTACATGTATACAATATATGCTGACTTAATGGACGTGAGTACTTAATGGCCATGGAATTTTAGGCAAAGTATTTAATCTCACTAGGTCTTGGGTTCCTAATAAGAAAATGATACCAACGCCATTCTTTTAGCATTTTAAAAAAATTTATTGTGGTAAGAACACTTAACATGAGACATATCTTCTCAACAGATTTTTAAGTATACAACACAGTTTTGTTAATTATAGGTACAATGTTGTTCAGAAGATCTCCAGACCCTATTTACCTTGCATAATTGTAACTTCATGCCCATTAATAAGCAACTCCCGATTTTACCCTCCCTTCCCCTCCCAGACCTATAGAATCTACCATTTTACTCTCTGCTTCTGTGAGTTTAACTATTTCAAATACTTCATATAAGTGGAATCATGTAGTATGTGTCCTTCTGTGACTGGCTCTTGCACTTAGCATAATGTCTTCAAAGTTCATCTACGTTGTTGCATATAGCAAGATTCCTTTTTTTTAAGGTTGAATAATATTCTGTTGTATGGTATACGACACTTTCTTTATCCATTTATCCATCAGTGGACATTTAGAAAATACCAAGTAATTCTTTAGAAATTTCCACAACTTGGATATTCAGAATGGTGCTACAGTGAACGTTAGAGTGCTAACATCTCTTCAAGATCCTGATTTCAATTTTTTTGGATACATATCCAAAAGTGGAATTTTTGTATCATATGGTAATGCTATTTTTAATTTTTTGAGGAACTTCTATACTGCTTTCCATACTGGCTACACCATTTTGCATTCCCACCAGAAGTACACAGTGTTCTTTTTTGTCCATATCCTCACTAGCATATCTCTTGTCTTTTAATGATAGCCATTCTAACAGGCATGAGATAATAAATATCTCATTGTGTTTTGATATATATTTCCCTGATGACTGATAATGTTGAGCATTTTTTCATGTACCTGTCGCCATGGGTGTGTCTTTGGACAGTTGTGCTTGTCATAAATAGTCTTTATTATGTTGAAAACGTTTCTTCTATACCTTGTTTGTAGAGAGGTTTGGTTTTTTTTTTTTTTTTTTGTATCATGAAAGAGTGTTGAATTTGTCAAGTGCCTTTTCTAAATTTACTGAAATCATGTGACTTTTGTCCTTCATTTTGTTGATGTGGTGTGTCACATAATTCATTTACAAATGTTGAACCATCAAGCATTCCAGGGATAAATTACACTTGATCATAGTGTATGATTCTTTTAACCTGCTGCTGAATTTAATTTGGTAATATTGAAGATTTTTGTATCTATATTCATCAGGGATATTGGCCTGTAATTATCTTTTCTTATGATGTCTTTGTCTGGCTTTTGTACAGGGTAATGCTGGCTTCAGAGAATGAGTTTGGAATTGGACCTTCCTCTTTAATTGTTTGGAAGAGTTTGAGAAGGATTGGGGTTAATTCTTTTTTAAATGTTTGGTAGAATTCACCAATGAAGCCATCTGGTGCTGGTCTTTTCTTCTTTGGAAGTTTTTGATTACTGATTCAATCTCCCTCCTTGTAATTGGTCTGTTTAGATTTTCTGTTTCTTCATGATTCAGTCTCAGTAGGTTGTATGTTTCTAGGAATTTATTTTTTTCTTTCAGGTTATCCAGTTTTTTGGAATATAATTGTTCAGAGTAATCTCTTGAGATCTTTTTATATTTAATTAATTAATAAATTTTATTTCTGTAGCATCAGTTGCAATGTTTACTCTTTCATTTCTGATTTTATTTATTTGGATCTTCTCTCTTTTATTCTTAGTCCAACTAAAGGTCTGTCAATATTGTGTATCTTTTCAAATATCTAGCTCTTTATTTTGTTGATTTTTCTCTTGTTTTTCTATTCTGTATTTCATTTATCTCTATTATAATCTTTATTATTTTTTTCCTTCTGCTAAGTTTTCCTTTACTAATTAGTTTATTCTTTTCTTAGTTCCTTGGGAAATAAAATTAGGTTGTTTGAGATCTTTCTTTTCTAATATAGGCAAATTTATCACTATAAACTTCCCTCTTAGTACTACATTTGCTTCATCCTGTAAGTGTTTGTATGTTGTATACTCTTTTTGGTTTGATCTCAAAATGTTTCTAATTTTCCTTTTTATTTCTTCTTTGACCCATTGGTTGTTCAAAAGGTGTGTTAATTTTCACATATTTGTGAATTTTCCAGAGTTTTCCTCCTGCTACTGATTTCTAGTTTAATCTATTGTGGTTGGGAAAGATACTTGGAATGGTTGCAGTCTCTCTCTCTCTCTCTCTCTCTCTCTCTCTTTTTTTTTTTTAAAGTAGGCTTCTCCCTGGGTACAGCTCGAACCCACAGCTCTGAGATCAAGACCTGAACTGAGATCAAGAGTCAGATGCTTAACCGACCAAGCCACCCAAGTGCTCTGATTATAGTCTTCTTAAATTTGTTAAGATTTACTCTGTAACCTAACATGTGATCAGTCCTGAAAAATGTTCTGTGCTCACTTGAAAAGAGTGTATATTTTTATATTTTGCTGCTGTAGGATGGAAAGTTTTGTGTATATTCTGATGCCACAATGTATAGGAAAAACACTTTTTTTTTTTGTCTAGTTATGGAATACTCTGTACTGCAAATGTGTATGTGTTGAGGTGGGGGTTCCTCACACCAACAACTTCTTGATACTAGTTGGGTGTCCCACAATTGACTCAATTTTGCCACTATCTACCTGGAGTTAGCATCAGATCCCACAGGTTAAGGTCTCTGTCCTACAAACCTGCTCCCTCCCACTTCAGATGCCCATCACAAATCCAAGTTATCTGTGCTTCTCACCAACTAGCTATAAATTGGAGGTTCCCATGATTCCCCCCTCTGGTTTGATTAATTTGCTATAGTGGCTCACAGAACTCAGGAAACAGTTTATTACCAGATTACTCATTTATGTTGAAAGGATATAATTCAGGAACAGCCATAATGGAAGAGATGCATAGGGTATGATATGGGGAAAGGAGTGTAGAGTATCCAGGCTTTCCTCAGGTGTGCTACCGTCCCAGCACCTCCACCTGTGTACAATACAAAGCTATCTAAACCCCATCTTTTTCGATTTTTATAGAGGTGTCATTAAACAAACATGATTGATTAAATTATTGGCTCGGGTGATTAAATCAACTTCTAGACCTTTTTTCTTTCCTGGAGATTGGGGGGTAGGGCTGAAAGAGCCAATGCTCGAATCATATAGTTAATTCCTCTGGCAACAAGCTCCCATTCTTAGAGAATTTCCAAAAGTGACATCATTAACATACGCTCAGATGTGATTGGAAGGGGCTTGTATTCTTCAGGTAAATAATTCATGTAAATTTTCTTTGCAAACTTGTATTGTTCTCCTGATCTCAGTGATCATCTTAATGATGATTATTTTGAATTCTCTGTGAAATACATAATATATTTCTATTCTTTTAGGGTCAGTTTCTCGAAACTTATTTTGTTCCTTTGTTTAAAACAATTTCCCTATTTCTTCACTTTCTTTGACTCCATGTTGGTGTGTGTGTCATACAAAATAGTCACTTCTGGTCTTTGTGGGCTTGCCTCATGTAGGAGAAGACCCTCAGCTATTAGCCTGGCCAGAGATTCTGGGGCTTCAAACCTTTTTGTTTGTCCAGTCTGCTTTCCTTGTTCTTAGTGGCCCCAGCCTTCTAAACTTTGCTGGAGCCCTTTAGCACTCTTAAATAAGCAAGATTTAAGCCAATTGAGGGAGCTCTCAGATAACTTGGGTCATTGGATGCTCTACTCTTTCCCCTCCTTAGGGAAGAAGCTATGAGCCAGGTTTGTTTGTTTGTTTGTTTTTTAAATCAATTTATTTTATTTTCCTGCTCACTCTGTACTGAGCCGAGGGAGTAGGCACAGTGACTGCCAGACCAAACCATCATCACTGTTCTTACTGGTCCCAGATGGCTCTAGTATGCTATATTCATCAGTGCTCTGAGAGAGGTTAGACAGAGGTCAGTTATTTGGGTATCCCCAGAAAGAAAACTTGAGGCTGATTGGAAGCAATCTTTTCCTTATAGGAGAGACTTGTGATATTTCTAGACAGAAAAGAAGAGATGCAAGGGAGTTGGGAAGCTAGGTTGCAAGACAAAGTAGCTAAAGGATGAAGAAGGCTTCGGGGGAAGTAGAATAAAACCAGTAGCACACGTGTCAGGCAAGGACTTAGAAAGACATTAGGATCAGATTTTTCTCTAATAAATACAGGAAAATGAATGAAAATGTTAGTAAGAGTAATCTTACCGACCTCCCCTGTTCTTTCATTGTTTCTTTTGTGATGAAATTGATGTGATGAAATCATAAACTTTGAACATATAAGGCAACTGGTCTACAGAGTCATCCACATTTGAATGACAAGGATAAATATGTTTTAGAAGTGAGCAAAAACAAAAACAAAAACAGCATAGATCATGGCTTGTGTTCTTCTTGTACTCTCAGGAAGAAGCATCAAGTCATGTGTTAAGTCCAATTTCGATTATGTAAGCCAAGAGATAGCATATTTACATGGTCTTGCATTCCTTTAATATTTTATTAAAATTATGGGATTTATCTCCCTTATTATAAGGACACCTCAAACTCTTTTATAAATTAGTAAATGAACCATGAGTAAATACTGAAGATGTTTTCAAAATAATTCAGTTATGAGAGAGATAGGGTCATATTACTGATTATTTAAAAATGATGAAATATTGAGGGGTTACTATAAGGCCTCTGTGTACAGTCTGGATAGCTTCTTGAAGATGAGTAACAGCCTTTAGACTCTGGGAGGCATCTGCCACAGAGCAGTGGCAGCCTCAGAGGGCACAGAAAATCTTGTGGCATTCACAGCTTTGAAGCCTTTTGTGTGTCATGGTTTGCTTCAGCAATTCAGTAAGCCAAGTACAGAATCTCCTAAGACCATTAAACTCTCAGCCCTAATTTGCTCCTCTCCATGATGAAATTACCCATAATTCTAAAAGATACAATCCCCCCTTGATATGGTCATGAATTGACTAAATCCAAAAGCCAACATAACTGACATGAAGTTTAGCACTGTCCTTTCTAAGAGATTAAGTACCAGTATAAATCTCTAGACATGGAAAGACATAAGAAAATTATTTTTCAGAGTCTCTGATTAAACACAATAAATTAGTTAAGTGCTACCATAGAGATTTTTGCTGTAGAAGTATAGTTCAGAACTCCAGTGAGAGCTTGTTGGAGATCTTAAGAAAGAAATAAATTGCGTTGGAGAGAGCCTTACATTTCTGCAAAGAAATAAAATAGACTACAAGTATTTATAGAGACAAGAGAAGCTATAAATGGGATTTTTTTGTTCTGAAAATGTAAGGGGAGGGCCTTTGTTTTGCAGGGAGGCTCAAGCTAACATTCTAAGGGCTTGAGAGAAAGTTCAACCATTCAGTAGACAATAGGATTCTCCAGGTTTGAACTCTCCAGACAGGAGTCGGCCTGTTTAAAATGGAGGAATCACAACACCGTTTCAATATCGTCATGTCATGTAATTTCTTTTGCTTTCAAACATACCTTCACCGACTTACTACAGTCACTAAATGAGAATAAACACTCCCTACCCATCTCTTCCTCCCCTTTATCAATAGTATTGAGACAGTGCTTTGTAGTTTCCTTTAGTCCAGACTTTAAGTGTTCCTCCGCCTCGAACTCAAGTCTTTTATTCCTGTAATAATGATATGGGAAGACACTCCTTTATTAACTTTCTATAGGAACTGAAGTTCCCATTGGGCCATAATTGCTAACCAGAGTTGAAGGCTTAGCAATTAAATCCCCCATGAAAATATATGAATAAAAGTAGAAATGTTATGGGCTGATTTTTTGACTAAACTTCTGCCAGCTTTTGCTATGTTTTATGAAGAGATGCTGGCATATTCAATAAATCTTAGCTGGCTGTTGTCCAGGAGAAATTATCACCAGCCCTTTGAAGGATCTCTGGCTTCTCCTTAGGAAAGGGAGGGGAGGAAGAATCATTCTGTTCATTCTGAGTTGTGCATTATACATTAAATTAAAATATATGTTTCACCCATTTAGCAGTCTGAATAATAAAAGCTGTATACAGCTGCAACAACTCTGCTCCATGCATTTTAATGACTGATTTGTGAATATACTAGAATTATAGCTGCTATTCAAATATTTTCCGTTTTTAAGAAGTCACAAATCCCTCCCTTTAAAAATGCACAGACAAACACTTTATAATCTTTTAATAATTTGTACTAAAGGGTTTTTAAAGCTTAGAATATGTGGAAATTATTTGTTTTAGGACCAGTAAATATAATGGGCTTGTCAATATGGTATTCAAATAACTGTCAAAATATTTGGAGTGTCTCCAACGAAAGGAACCTAACTCGATTTCTGCATTCAAATGAATTCTAAATAGAAAAAGTGATATACAGTTCAAAAGGAAGCATTAGACTATAAAGCACCTTTCCATTTCTCTAAGGAATTGTGATCTACTGCTCAAATAGACTTTTAAATGGCTGCTGAGTTTTCAGACTTCTCAGATGTTCAGACTTAAATCAGTTTGAACTAGTTAAGTAGAGTCACAATTAGAATTGTAATTTCTTTTCTTTCCATTTTTAACCAATTGTGAAGAAAACTAATAAAATTGGGAGATGAACATCTCCAATCTTTAATATGGTATCTAGGCTTTAGAAGGGTGAAACAATGCCTTATCAACCTCCAGAGGTTATTTTGCTAATAAGCGTAATGCCAGTTTTGACATAGGAGCTCTGTACTTTTTGTACGATGACCCATTAGGCATGAACTGGAAGTTTTCCCTGATAGGTTCTAAAAACCAGGAGATTGAGATTGAACTTATAGGAAATAAAAATGACATGTTATTATGACAAAGGTTAGTAATAGGATATCCTTAATTTCTCATGGAAACTTAGGAAAATATCTATTAGCTAAGCAGCCCAAAGCTTAGGATGCTTATGATCAATGTAAGGAAATTCCTTCCTGGTTATTTGCCATTAGTTCAGAAGTCCATTCTAAGGTAGGAAACATGAGAGCAAAGCATGAAGTTCTCTGGAATCTTTTGCAGAGCAAATGAGTAGAAGTAGTCCCCCCCTTATCATTTGCTTATTTCAGCCTCAAATAATCTATCTCTTAGTACTGCCCCCACCATCTCATTTTGTAAAGCATGGTGTAAAAAACTGTCTTTGAATATATATTTTTAAAGATTTTATTTATTTATTCATGAGAGACACACAGAGAAAGAGGCAGAGACACAGGCAGAGGGAGAAGCAGGCTTCATGCAGGGAGCCCGATGTGGGACTTGATCCCAGGACTCCAGGATCACGCCCTAGGCTGAAGGCAGCACAAAACTGCTGAGCCATTCAGGGATCCCCTGTTTTTGAATATTTTTAAAGCTGGAAAATAGTGTTTTGTTTCTGAATGTATTAGTGGTTTGTAGAAGTGATGATTCAGACTTCTTCTTCCTAAGCCATCTTTTGTATCTGTAAACTGATCTAGATATCCATTATGAGGATTCATTTAGAAATGCCCATTTGGAATTGCTGTTCCAGAATGGACTCTCTCTAACCATAACTCAACCCTCCCATTTAGTGCAAAGGAAACCATAGACAATATACAAATATGTATGTGGCTGGTGTATTTGGTCCATAAGCTGTTCTAGAGCTATGATTCTGAACTGGTGCATGTGTGTGATGGGGGAGGAACTTTGGGAAGTTCATTGGATGATAAATGTTGAGAGATTCTGTACTGGAAATTCATTTTTTCCTAATAAGAGTTAACCAGAAATCCTTCTTTTCCCAGAAACAACAATTTGGTGGGGTTTATAGTTTATTAAAACTTAGACAAATTATATAAATGAAAGTCAGAGATAACTTTTAATATTACTACATCATTAATATGTATAATATAAAATAGTGATATCTAACAGAAATGTCTTATGAGACACATGTGTTTGAGATTTTCTAGCAGCCACATTAAAAAAGCAAAAAAAAAAAAAAAAATAAAAAAAATAAAAAAGGTGCCTGACTGGCTCAGTTGGTAGAGCATGCAAATCTTGATCTCAGGGTCATGTGTTCATGTCCCACATTGGGCATGGAGCCTACTGCAAAAAAAGTAAACTTAACTTGAATGATGTGTTTTATTGAACTCAGTATAAAAACATTATTATACTATGCAATCAAAATTAAAATTTGTTATTTTTTTTAAAGATTTATTTATTTGAGAGAGAGTGAGCGAGTAAGTGGTTGGGGAGCAGGGGCAGAGGGAGAGTGGGATAAAGTCCCAAGTGGAGCCTGACATGAGGCTCAGTCTCACGACCAGGAGGTCATGACCTGAGCCAAAACCAAGAGTTGAATGCTTAACCTACTGCACCACCTAGATACCCCAATATTAAAAGTTATTAATGGAGTATTTTACATTATTTTTTGTACAAAGCCTTTGAAATTTGGTGTATGTTTTATTCATACAAGTAGATTTCAACTTGGACTAATCACATTTCCAGTGCTTGGTGGCCACATGTGGCTAGTGACTATGATATTGAACAGTACAGGTAAGGAATGTCCATGTTACTTAATTGGGTTATTCACTGGATTATATTTTGAGAAAAGTAATTTAGGACAGGACAGATTGATGCTGTCTTTCTCCTCCTCTATAACATTGAGCCTGACAGCATCCTAAAACATCTTTATAACACAGCATTTGGGGCAGTCACTGCCAAATCAAGAAAGCTGGCTTCTAGGATGAAACCTCTCTGCCAATCTGCATAGAGACCATAAGATGAGTTCATCACATAATTGACCATTTGAAATCTCAGGACTCATTTCAAAGAGTTATTTTCTTTTATTTGCCACGAGGAGTCAAAAATTCCAGTGCCAGGAGCGACCAGGGAGATAGAAAAAAGAAAATCCATTTGGGTGAAGACATTAGAGAGTGATGAAATAGACCATCTGTGGCAAATGGCAAGTCTATGCCCTCCTTGAAGTTTCCACATTCCTCAAACCAAGCACTGTGCCACCAAACAAAACAAATCTGTAAAGCCATCACTGGTGTCCAGACCTATTGGTTTGCAGTCTCTGGCCACACACTCTAGCCTAAATATGTCTGTCTATCCCAAAAGAATTAACATTTTGGATTTTAACAGTTTAGTCCTGTCTGATCTTTGCCAGTATTGGGGATCAGGTGATAAAACTCAGCCTCACTCGCCCTCTGCCCGCCCCCCCCCCCCCCCCCCCCCGCACCATGGGGGATCCTGCTTGAGTTTGTCACAAATTCCCTGTGCTGGCAACTCTATCCTTATTTACCAGTTGGGAAGAAATGCCCATCTATGAAGACTCCTCAATTTGTCTCAAATGTTCCTAGCCATACAGATCCATGAAGCCAGAACTCAAAAAGCTCTGGAAACTAAAAGCTTTTAAAAACTTGTGTGGTAATAAAATTTTACCAGATTTGAATTATTTTATTAGAAAATTTGACTTTGCTGAATGTAAATCTATAGGTGTTTACTTAGCTAACAATTGTGTAAATTCAGACTGTACTTATAACAATGCTTTGGAATATAAGTGTTGTCAGAGATCCCACTGGGATAGTTGTGTAATATATCAGGTTCATACCATGTTATCTTTCTAATATAAGAAAAGTTATGAAACGCATCTGGCTCCAATAGGGCCTTTATTAACGGGTCTTTCTTGCTACTAGTAGAAGTAGTAGTAGTAAATAGTTATTTAACACTAAATATGCTTCAGGTGCTTTACATATTTTAACTGCATTATTCTGTACAACAATCCTATTGGGTAAGTATTATTATTATTACCTTCTTTTATAGGTGTGAAAAGTAAGGCATAGTGAAGTTAAGTAACTTGCCCAAGGTCATGCGGTTTCTGAGTGGCACCAGTAGGTAGTATCAGTAATCAAACCCAGGCAGTCTGGATTAAAGTCTATAGTCTTAAGCACCGTGCAAAAGTCTCTCTAAGTCTTTGTTATGGGATCCCCTTACTTGACCTTTAATATATAAATATTCTGTCTCCTGCACTAGAATTCCTGCTCCTTTAAGGCAAAGGTTGTCTCCCTGATGGTTTCTCCCTGGAAAAGGTGAATGTAGCAGCCTTTGTACTAAAGAATCAATAGGTTAAAGAGTTAGGAATTTCAGGAACTTACTATATAAATTCTGTATATTGTGCTCCCTTTTGTCCTATTTTCTACAAAGCTTATTTAACTTTGCATGACTTGACAATTTCTAAACTCTGACTCCTTTGGTGAAAATAAGCACAGACACAACCATATATGTTATCACTTCAAGTATAGTGAAGATTAATTTTGCTTTTGGATCCCATGTGTTAAATGTTTACTCTGAGCTATGTAGTATAAAAGCCATGCATGTCTTACCTGAGTTTACCCCCTATGTTTCTTGAGAGATATTATTATTATTCCAATGTTACACATAGAGATTGGGAGATGTGTGATTATGATGCTAGAAAGTGGTGAAATCTTCTTAAAATTTATTTTTTTTATTTATTTATTCATTTTGAAAGATTTTCCTTATTCATAAGAGACACACAGAGAGAGGGGTGGGGGGCAAAGACATAGGCAGAGGGAGAAGCAGGCTCCATGCCGGGAAGCCCGATGTGGGACTCTATACCCAGACCCAGAATCACACAGTGGACGCTCAAACGCTGAGCCACCCAGGCATCCAAATTATCTTAAAATTTAGGTGACTTGACCCCATAGCCCACAATCTTCCTTGTTTTCCTTCTTTGCCTCTGACTTTATTCAGAGACTACTTTCTAGGATGCTGCTCAAGTTACATTGCATTTTAAGACCACTTTCTAATTTCAGTTTTTTTTTCCCCCTCACATCTGTTGCCCCTGCAGTTTACCTTGGAGAACTCGAAGGTCTCTGATTATTTCATCCCTTTGCAGTAGACAGTGCTCATTAATCCTCATAACAATATTATGGATTTGTGCTATTGATGTTTCCATTTAACAGATTACATATGGAATTGAGACCCATAGACATTAAGTAATTTACTCAAATTCACATAGGTAATTTGTGGCTGAACTGGAATTCAAGCACAGGTCATTTGATGTAAAATCTCACACCTTCACAGCTCATATTAGCCTGCCTCGCATTGAATTAACTTCTACACTTTCATGGCTTTAAGGGCAAATTATGATTATTCAAAGGAAACCCTAAAATAATCCATGGAACTTCTTTCAGTTGAACTTCCTGCCTGACTCAGTGAAGAAACATGAACTTAATTGAATATTCTTCACAGATTCACCAGGAGTATAGTTTTCGTCTTTGCTTACAGTATTTCCTGTGTGCCTCTGTTCAGCCTATACATTTCATTTTCAAAGCCAAAGTCACTTTCCATTTAATCATATTTATCAGCAAAACACAGTCCAAGTCACCAAAATAAAAACGAAGTGAAATAAGAGGACAAAGGTTGAATAAAAGAGTTCTGAACAAAAGCCCTTTGGCCACAAATGGATGGATGCCAGACTGGGGATTTGGTTTTCAAAAGTGATTAATCATAGCAATCATTAGTAAACAGTAATGCACATTTGCATGTCACCTCTTTCCACATTAAATGAAGATCAGATCATCACAGCCCCAACTCATTCTCTTTGACTGTTGAATATTTTTTAAAGAATATCAGTGTAGTTTAAAAAAGACTTTATGAGCTCTCTGGTTGATTGGGAGCTTAAAAGAAGAGCAGGGTTTTTCCTTTCCTTGGGCTTATGTCCTGTGGGGATGTCTCTAGATCTTCAAATAAGTCCCTCCAAGGGAGAAAAACTCTAGCACTTACAACATGCAACCTCAGTGCCTGGGGACTCTGTGTCACCTCATGTTGAAAGTATTTGGTGAACTATGCAGATCACGAAGATTGGGTAATAAAAATCCACCACCATCCAACCAGGGAAATCTATTACTCACCTCTTCTATTAATAGAGTTAGAACTTCGATTTCACACTGCAAAAAGCTCAGATTTATTTTGCTTACTTGAATCTCAAAGCTTGAGTGGTCTCCGATTTGGGAAATGTAAATTCTGCTTCCCTTTAAACTAAATAATAGTTCTATTTATAACACTTGTCATAGACTTTCTATACCTTTTCTGCATATAAAATGCTGTAATACATATACCTACTCTAATGTTTCTAGTAGGCTATGTTTAGCACACTGATATATTAGAAAATAGGAAAAAAGAACCATGTTCACCTGGGGGTTGGGGGGCGGGTGTTGGGGAACTGTTGCCCATTCCACCCACTTATAAATGAGAGGTGAAAATCCATCCTGTTCATTTATCAATTCACACGGAGCCTTTTTTGTTGTTGAGCTGTTTGATTTGATAGCAGAAACGTGCTGAAGGTTTTGTTTTAAGACAATTCTATTTCTCAGGATGCCTCTTACCTTTTGTGTATCTATCATTTAGAAAAACGGTGAATAGAAGCTCAAGCAGCTAATAGCCAATTCCAGTTCCCATTTTTATCTGTGGAAGACAGTTTGTCTGTTAAAATGGTAACAGCTAAATGCAAAACTAACCTAACCAACCATTGGGTGGCACTGTTGCTCCACTGAGTTCTTGGTTAAAGACCATTTCTCTTATACTAAAAAAAAGAAAAGAAATGAAGGTTGATTGCACCTTAAAGAAAACATTATTTAAATAAGACAAGTGACTTTCCTCTTCTTCTTTGATTCTTTTTGTCCATTAAGCCACCTTTTGACCCAGGAATGAAAGGTAGGTTTCAATTCAAATACCAGTATCAAACATTTGATGGATGCTACCTAAAGACTTGTGTTGAGAAGGATTCTGATGCTATATTCAGGCCAATGGGGAGAATATTATAGGTTGATTAACAGTGTTTGCTGTGGGCAAAGAATTTTGGAACAATGACATAACTTGCCACTCTTACTTTAGCCTACATTTTGAACTCTACATACTGAGAACTTACGATAAGAATAAATTCTGTACTACTATTGGGACCAGTTACAGAAAATATGAGTGGAATATTAAAAAATGTTAGAGTAGTGACAGGTGATATGTTGAGAGCCAGAACATTGGAGCATATTGTTCATCCTTGATAATGTGTACATGGTCTGAATTGTAAGTGTCCTCTTTTCTTGGTTCCCTAATCTAGCCAAAGTTTTAAAAACTGTGGGAAAATGGTGTCATTACAGGAAGGTTAATAGTTTTTGGTTGGCTGGTGCTAGAGGGTGGATACCAAAAAAAGATGTCATTTTTCCAGTATCAGAAGCCCAGACTATGTATTCATCTTAGAGTTTAAAAAATGCTGTGTTTATTTGATTTCAGATATATTATGTCTTTAAAATTTACCATGAAAGAAACTATGACTGCCACATATGTATGATTCTGTGAGACATTAAACTTTCCTCTACCAACCACCCCCCAATCCTATAATACTCTTTGATACTGAGGTATGTACTGAATGCAGTAGTGTTTTCTGTGATGATGAAAATGATCTTTTTTCTGCTGTCCAATAAAGTAATCACTAGCTACATGTGGCAAAGAACACTTGAAATATGACTAGTGTGATTGAGGATCTTGATTTTTACTTATTATGAAATTTTAATTAATATAAATGTAAATGTAAAAAGCCAAATGTGGCTACTTGTTGTTGTATTGGACAGTGAAGCTCTAGCCATTGCAGAAGTTATTAATATTGGGGTTTGAAGAATATGCAGCCTATTAAACCAGGTGGCTATCATGTAAGCACAGTAATGCTTGACAAGGATAGTTAAAAATCATTAAGTTTTCACTATCTATATGGCCCTGTTCTGAAAATTTTACATATTTAATCTACCCAACAACATATGGGTGAAAGTTTTTATCCCCATTTTATAGATGAAGACACTTATAACAAAGTGGTAAGCACTAAAGTATGGATAGGTCTCTGTCTGGGATATGTTGCCCCTTCACATTGGCTGATAATTTGGTTTCCTTTCCAACAAATATTGTTTAAATGCATATTCTTTTCTTTTTTTTTTAATTTAGAAAGGGGTTTGAGTTTATGGTTGGAAGAGGCAGAGAAGGATGGCCTTGGTGTTCCAGACTCCACTCCATAAATAAGAATCCCCCTTAGAAAGCAAAGTGATGGCAGGTATATTCCTTTGGAGCCTCACCATCCTCTCTCCCCTATAAGTAGCTTATTGAAGTACTCCTTCTAACTAAACAAATTTCTTTTCTGGGAGGTTTTCTGGCAAACACAATTTCTTACATTTGCAATGTGTTCTAACATGTTATGTATATCAGTGTCCTGGGTAATCATCAGTACCTGACTCAGGGGAGTGCATAGCCAAGGTTCTTCTGTACCCAGTGGGTGTCAGAGCTTTATTTGATGGCAGGAAATTTGTGAAGACTTCTGTGGTAGACAGAATAGTCCCTTCCTCCCCAAAGATGTTCATGTTCTAATTCCCAGGACCCATGAATATATTACTATATATTGCAAAAGGAGCGTTGCATGTGTGATTAAGTTAAAGATTTTTGAGATGGGAAGTTTAGTCTGGTTTACATTGGGTAAATATATAGAAATATAGAAAATATAATATAATAGAAAATATAATAGAAAAGTATAATAGAAAAGTACTTTATAAAACAGAGGCAGAGATCACAGAGGAGAAGGCAACGTGATGATGGAAGAGAAAGAGATGAGAAGATGTACCTTCGTGGCTTTTAAGATGGTAGAAAGTGCTAAGAGACAAAGAATGTGTGTGGTATCAAGAAGCTAGAAAAGGAGAGGAAAGGGATTCTTCTCTAGAGTCTGCAGACCAGTTCTGGACTTCTCACTTTTAGAACTGTGAGGTAATAAATTTCTATTGTTTTAAGTAATTTTCTGCAGCAGTATTAGGGAACAAATGCAGCTTCTTAGAGAGAGTGACTTTTGAACAATCCTAAAGATTGATGAACATTGTCAGAGAAAAGAAGGATGTTCCAGTCAGAGAAATCAGCAAGTTCAAAGGCACAAAGCTCCAAAAAAGCATTCAGTGCATTGGAACAGTGTACATCTCAGGTAGCCTAAGGCTTAGATGTGTTTCAGGGAAATAAGAGGCAGAGCTCTGGTGTCATTCCCAGAACTCTGTGGTACAGAAAAGGGACATTTCTGGTTTCAGTACTAATCACTAGCATTATGAGACCAATACCAGTGCCATGCTCTCCTCTTTTGGACCACACGTGGACCTCTGGAGTCCCCTGTGGTTTTGCTCCATGTATTTCTCTAGCCACAAAGATCAAGAAAAAAAAATCCATAAATATTTGCCACAAGATGAAGGATTCAGAATAAAGGTCACCATTAAAGAATGCAAATGAAGCATGAAGCCTATTGCTCAAACAAGATTATCTCTTATTTGTATCTGAGTTGGTGATATGATTTATACAAATTAGATGGCAAATTTGGGCCTTGTAAGAGTTGTTCAGTGGCCCTGCTCAATATGATTCTTCTCTAAGGTCCAGGGAGTAAAGTTGTCTCAGGATTAGAGAATTATTTATTTTTACTGCCTGGAATATATACTGTCACAGTTGATCATTTAAACTTTCATGGAAGAAAAAATAAACTTTCATGGAACTTAAGTGCTGATGTGAGTATTTAAGATCTTAATAGCAAAAGTAAAAAGAATATTTACATAGTTCATAAAAGGATACCCTGTGCTTCTTTGTGCATTTTACAGCTC
The DNA here is from genome assembly GCF_048418805.1 of Vulpes vulpes. Lineage (NCBI taxonomy): Eukaryota > Metazoa > Chordata > Mammalia > Carnivora > Canidae > Vulpes > Vulpes vulpes. The sequence continues at coordinate 106,039,800 of NC_132783.1, read as the reverse complement.
CTCATCACAGGGCAGAGTGGATTCCATGATGCACTAAGTTTTATATTATCTCTGACTTGTACCACAGTCAAATGACCACCCTGGCTTTAAAACTTCTTGAAGCAAATCATCCATTGCCACTGATAGTAAGATGAAATTTCTTCCTTAAATTTCAATATATACCCCAAATGTTATGCAAATTGAAAAATACCCCTGTCAAAAAACTGTCAGATAACACTTCTCATTCCCAAGGACTATTTGTAAGCATATAGAAACATCCAGAAAGAAGTAATAAATTGTTCTAGTACACTGTTCTGGCAGCCATTAATAAATCAATATGAAGGGGAGTTCTGAAGGGCAAAATGTTGCTGTCGGTGGGTGTCCGATTTAATTTTTCTCTAAATTAATATTTCGAATATGATAAGTGAGCTGGCAGGAACAGATTTCATGATTAATTCTATGGAGTCAAAAATGCTTTGATGGCACTTTAATAGCAGCTCTACTGATCTAAAGGGGCCTGAAATGGGCTCACGTGGGCAAGCTCACAAATTGCATGATAATGTGGATCCCACCCAAGGAGGAGATTTACTTTTTATTTTCAAATCTCTGGCATACCTTGGGATAGATGTGTTTCATCATCCAAGCAGAGACATTTTTATAGCATTGTGAGCCATGGCTGAATGATACATGTGGTATGAGTGAGCAAAAAGTGCCATTAGAACTCTTCTGTAAGCCCTGCCTCCCTGAAGCCACATAAATCAGCTTAAGGTAGAGTCATTGCTTCCCTGAAAATAGGGTTTCTACAATAAAAATATTCTATTTCAAAAAGTCCAGTGAGATACATACAGCTTGAACTCATGAATGAGAAACAAGAACAGAACCTGAGTGCTTACTTTAGGGTCAACACTGACATGTGATTGTTGATAGCATGATAGGCCTATGTTTACATGAACTGGGAGGCTACTACCGAAATTCTGTATTTGTTAAGTTTATTGAGGGTATCAAGAATTTTTGCAAAATGGTACAGTGTTAAGGATATAGGTGACAGAGGACCTCCACTCCTGGAGCTTGTATTCCAGCTTGTGAAGCAGATATATTAGCACACCATATACAGAAGTGCTGAATGTAGAATTGAGCAGAGTGCTTTGGAATCATATGGGAGAACAGAATTAGCTCTGTCTGTGGCTTCTATGTTTTATCTCAGTCTTAAAGAATGAATAAAACTGTGATGGGGTTATACCTGTATTTTAAGCAGAGAGAATAGAAGAGAAATTCATAAAGGTGTAAAAATTCTTGGCATATTTGGAAGGTGGTAGGTAGTTCAGCATGATGAGTGCACAGGAGTTGAGAAGAAGAAAGGAGGCACGACTGGAAACTTAGTTTCAAGTTAGTGAAGGGTTTTGAATGTGATGTTAAAGTGAGCCATCTTCCTGGGCAGTGGAGATTCACAAATGGGTTTTTAAGAAGGTAGGATAATAATACACACTTCAGAAAGTTACTATGGAGGCTTTAATTATGTTAGGGATTCTGTTGGAGAAATCTGAGACTTGTTATTAATCCAAATTTCTGCTGTGAACAACTGATTAGAAGTCCCATTACCTAACATAACTGCAAAGGGTGCCTATTTGGTTAAACTAAGCATCCAATTCTTGATTTTGGCTCAGGTCATTGGTTTCATAGTCATGACATTGAGCCCCATATTGGGCAGTGGGGGAGGGGGGAAAAGTGTGGGGAAATCTGTGCTCAGCGAGGGGTCTACTTGAGATTCCTTCTCTCCCTCTGTGCCTCGGCTCCTGGCTCTGTCTCTCTCTCAAATAAAAAACAAAAATAAATCTTAAAAAAATATTACTGGAAGAGTAAATTTGTGGGGAAGGTGATAAGTTTCACCTTAGGCTAATTGTAATTTATGGGCTTATAGGACATTAGAGGGACCTCAAAGTTCATTAGATATGTAGATATATTGATATGAGGCTCAGATAAAAAATTTTGGTTGTAGACATAGGTGGAGATCAGCAGCATGAGTGAGATCATGTAAGTGGAGGGTCTAGAGTGGGAAGAGAAGAGACCTTTGTCTTAATCCTTGAAGAACATCAACATTTAGAGATGAGCTGGAGAAGAAAAGATTCAAAAACAGAAGAAAAAGAAAAGTGAGAGACTGTTTCAGAAAATAAGAGGTCTGCAGTATCAAATATTATCTAGAAGTAAAGTAGGGAAAGGACTAAAAAAAGGTATTGGGAAAACTCGACAGTAACATGCAAAAGAATGAAACTGGACCACTTTCTTTCACCATACACAAAAATAAATTCACAACAGATTAAAGACATTAAAAAACCATTAAAATCCTAGAAGAGGACACAGGCAGTAATCTCTCTTGACATCAGCTATGGTAACATTTTTCTAGTTATGTCTCCTGAGGCAAAGAAGACAAAAGCAAAAATAAACTATAGGTATTTAAAATAAAAAGCTCTGCACAACAAAAGAAACAATCAACAAAACTAAACCACAAACTACTGAATGGGAGTAGATATTTGCAAATGACATATCAAATAAAGAGATAGTATCCAAAATATTTAAAGAACATAAAATTCAACACCCCAAAAACAAACGATCCAATTAAAAATAGGCAGAAGATATGAATAGACATTTTTCCGAAGAAGACATCTGGAAGAAGATGTCCAACATGAAAAGATGCTCAATATCACTTATTACCAGGGAAATGCAAATCAAAACTACAATGAGATACCACTGTACAGCTGTTAGAATGGCTAAAATCAACAACACAAGAAACAACAAGTGTTGCGGAGGATGTGGAGAAAAAGGAACCCTCTTGCACTGTTGGTGGCAATTCAAATTGGTGTAGCCATTGTGCAAAACAGTATGGAGGTTCCTCAAAAAATTAGAAATAGAACTCTGCTATGACCCAGGAATTGCACTACTGGGTGTTTAACTCCAAAATACAGAAACGTTAATTTGAAGGGATACATGCATCCTTATGTTTATTGCAACATTATTTACAATATCCAAATTATACAAGTAGCCCAAGCCTCCATAGATAGATGAATGAATAAAGAAGTGATATATATATAATATATATATTATACAAACTACAATGGAATATTACTCAGCCATAAAAAGAATGAAATCTTGCCAGTTGCAATGACATGGATAGATGCTAAGTGAAATAAGTCAGAGAAAGATGTCACTCAGATGTGGAATTTAAGGGACAAAACAAACAAAGGTTAAAAAAAAGAGAGAGAAAAGGCAAGAAGCAGGCAGCATATGGGTACCAGAATGGAGGGTGTAGGAGGGTGGGAGAAAAAAGGTGAAGGAGATTAAGCATGCATTTATCCTCATGAGCACTAAGTAATATATGGTACTTTTTAATCACTGTATTGTATACCTGAAATGAATATAATACTGTATGTTAATACACTGGAATTAAAATAAATAAAATACTCTTCCATACATAAAATACACTTTCAATTAAAATTTACATACCAAAAATATAAAAGTATTTTCTTCTTATTTCATTGGATTTATTATGCCATTCTTTTCTTTGTTTCTGAGTTGATGTTTGATTTCATACTCTTAGGCCTTCCTTCCTTTTTCTATTATATATATTTAGAGCTATACATTTTCTTCAAGTACAGTTTTAGCTGCATCCCATATGTGTTGATATGCAATGTTTTTATTATCATTGAGTCCAAGTGTTCTCTAATCTCCGTTTTATTTTTTTTCTTTAACTTGTGGATTACTCAGTTTATTTCTTAACTTCAAACATATGAGGAATTTCTAGTATTTTTGGGTTAACTTTTAACAGTTATGGTTAAGAATATTGTGGTTAGAGATTATGCTCTGTATAATTCAAGTTTTTGAAAATTTTTGAGAGTTGTTTTACAAATCAACATACAAAAGTTTTTAAAAATATCACATCTGTCCGTGACAATTATTTACATTCTACTCTGGTTGGAAGCCATATGCTTATCTGTAAATCAAGAGTGCTAATAATAATCAAATTTTTTTCTATTTCTGCTTATTTTTTGTGGCTGCTTCTAGCAATTACTAAGAAAGGAATATTAAAACCTCATAATATTAACTGTGAATTATCATTATGGTCTGTCAATTTTTGTGTTATGAATTCTTAGATTATGATACCAGGTTCATATAAATCTAAAATTTTAAATCTTCCTGATGAATTTATACTTTTTCCATAATATGGTGAAGCTCTCCAGTAATTTTTGCTTTAATATGTATTTGTTTGTTACTAGTATAGTAATCTGCAGCACAAGCAGGGGGAGCAGTAGGCAGAGGGAGAAGCCTTATTGTAATAGCTAGGATCACCACTAGGATAGAAGTAGTGAGAATTGACATTTTGGTCTTATTCTTTATTTATTTAATGAGAAGGTGCTCAATATTTTCCAATTATGAATGATGTCAGTTCCTTGTTTTTCATAGGCTCCCTAGATCTGATGAAGGAAGATACTGTACTACTTGGCTGATGGTTTTAGTTATGATGGAGTGTGATATTGTTTTCAAATGCTTATTCTACATCTCTTGAGATCATGTGAATATTGGTTTTTAGTGTGAACATAGTAAATTATGTATTAGGTTTTCAAATGTCAAACCAACCTTGGATACCCTGATAATCCTGTTTACTAATGATGTATTATTTTTATGTATTGCTGAAAGCAGTTTGACAATTTTTAAGTTATATTTGTATATTTGTTTTGGGGGGATGCTTTTCTTTTTTGTCATATCTTTATCAGGTTTTGCTATGAGTATTATGATGGCTTCATCAACAACTGACTGAGCCACCCAGGCATCTTTCTAATAATTTCATTGTAAGATTAAAATTACATCTTAAACTCAAATATTTAGGAATATTCACAGAAATGGAATTGAGGTTTGCACTATATAAAAGTGTTTTAAAATTGTATTTCCATTTGCCAGTTGTTTTTTTAAATTAAAATAGCAAGGTTACATAAAAGGCAAGGAAGAATTATATAAATACTTCATTTTTAGGAATAAGTATTTTTAAAATCTTTTTCTCATTACTGTTAAGATACTTATCTTGGATCCTAAAATCAGATAGAGAAAAGACAAATGCTTCTCTGAGGCTTCTCCACATTTATAAAACTCTTCCAAGTCTAATAGTACACTACTAGATAGGGCAAATGATGAGATAAGCACATACTCCATGAATCCTAATGCTAATTCTACATTGCTAATCTCTTGAAGAGGAAGGTATTTTTTACTGCCTAAGACTTAAAAATAATTCTATTCTCACATCTAGTTTTAACATATTGAAATAAAGACTGACAGTTCCCCTTTTTTCTTTTTTTATATTTTTAAAATTTATTTATAAGACACACAGAGAGAGAGAGAGAGAGAGAGAGAGAGGCAGAGACACAGGCAGAGATACAGGCAGAGGGAGGCTCCATGCAGGGAGCCCGATGTGGGACTCCATCCCAGGACTCCAGGATCACGCCCTGGACAGAAGGAAGTGCTAAACCACTGAGCCACCCAGGGATCCCACCCCACTTTTTATACAAACATTTTTAGAAGAGAAAGAAAAGATAAGTGTATCTTCAGTGAAAGCAGCCATGAACAATATTTGAATATTTCAGCAAATACTGCCAGATGCAGTAAGTCTCACAGATAGCACTGGGATAATGATGAGAAAAGAGGAAAATGGATGAAGAACTCAGAAAAAGCCAGAAGTGGACTGTACTCCAAAGTAAAGTGCATTTCCTATAAGGACAAAATCCATTAGGAACAGGAAGGACATGATGGAATCATTTTAGAACGCCCTCTTAGCCTGGCATCCCCAGAAGCTGAGTGAACAAGAGTTTTGTAAGAAGTAGTATATCAGTGACAGAGGAGGGAAGGAGAGAAATCTTGGACTGTGAGAAGTGCTAACTGGATATATGGAGTTGTTGGGAAATATTAAAGGAACTCAGAGTATTTACTGTCTTAGTACATAAGATCTGCTGCTAGTCTGTAACATATCCCTGGTCATCTTTCCCAGTGGATCTCTTTAAGTAGATGCCCCAAGAAGTCATCTCACCAAAAGAAATCATAATAATGAAACTTTAGTATAAATATAAATTGTCTATATGAAAATAATATAAGAAACCATGAAGAAAGTAAGAGAAAAAATGACATGAAGAATATTCTTCATAAACATATTGCAATGGGGCATGTAAAAATTGTGAAGAAATATATTTAAAAATTTATGGGATCAGTCAATAGTATAAAATAAATACCCCAACTAGAGTTTCAAGAATTAAGATAAAATGTATCAAGATAATAGAAGGAGTTAAAATGTGAGCTTTCAAAGCTAAGGAAATGAAGGAGAAAAAAACAAACAGATAAATGCAGCTTGAAAACAAGGTAAAGGAGATACTGCTGAAACTCTATAAAGGGAGATATGACATTTTTATAATTGGTGTTCTCGAAGAAGTGAGTAAAAGTAATGGGGTAGGAAAAATACATATATATTACATGAAAATGTTCTATAAATAAAAGAGGACTTCACTTTATAGTTTGAAAGAGTAAAATGTGTTTGAGAAGGTATTTATGTAGAAAGACTAATACTAAGACCTGTTGGATTTCAATGAGGAAAAATCTGTTAGGCGAACAGGTAATGATCAAGTCATATATGGGGGTAGTGAGTAATCAGATGTGCCTCATACTACTAATCACAGATCTTTTTCTTTTTTTTTCCAAGTTTTAATTGAAATTACAATTAGTTAACATACAGTGTAATATTAGTTTCAAATGTAGGATTTTGTGATTCATCACTTACATACAGCACCCACTGCTCATCACAAGTACCTTCTTTAATACCCATCACCCATTTAATCCATCCCTTTGGCAACCTCCCGTCCAACAATCCTCAGTTCTCTATAGTTAAGAGTCCATTTTATGGTTTGTTCTCTTTTTCTGCCATGTACATCTGTTTTATCTCTTAAATTCCACATATAAATGAAATCATATGGTATTTGTTTTTTTCTGACAGACTTATTTCACTTAGCATAACACTCTCTAGTTCTATCCATGTCGCTGCAAATGGCAAGATTCCATTCTTTTTTATGGCTGAGTAGTATTCCATTGTATATATCTACCACTTCTTTTTTATCTGTTTGTCAGTTGATGGACATTTGGGCTTTTGCCATAATTTGGCTATTGTTGATAATGCTGCCATAAACACTGGGGTGCATGTGTCCCTTCAAATCTGTATTTTTTAATAAAATGTTTTATTTATTTGCTTGACAGAGAGAGAGAGAATAAGTGGAGGGGAGGGGCAGATAAAGAGGGAGAAGCAGAGTCCTTACTGAACAAGGAGCATGACTCAGGATTCCATCCCAGATCCCTGGGATCATGACCTGAGCCAAAGGCAGACATTTAACTGACTGAGCCACCCAAGTGCCAATTGAATCTGTATTTTTGTGTCCTTTGGGTAAATGCTTAGTAGTGCAGTTGCTGGCTCTTAAGGTAGTTTTATTTTTAACTTTCTGAGGAAGCTCTATAATGTTCTCCAGAGTGCCTGCACCAGTTTATACTCTCACCAACAGTGTAAGAGGGTTCCCCTTTCTCTGCATCCTCACCAACCCTTGTTGTTTCCTGTGTTGTTGACTTTAGTCATTCTGATAACTGTGAGGTGATATCTCATAATTCAGTTAAGAAATGAGCAGAATACATGAACAGACATTTTCCCCAAAAAAGACCTATAGATGGCTAAGAAACACATGAAAAGATGCTTAACATTACTCATCAGGAAACTGCAAATTAAAAATACAATAAGATATCACCTCATTTGCAGGTCTTAATGCCAGAAATCAGAGGTATAATGTCTAAAAGCAAAATGTGACTGAATAATTTTGTATCCATTTAAAATATCACTCAAATATAAAGATAATTTAAAACTAACTTGAATATTTAACAACTCAGGGACTATTTATTTCATGAGCATTTATTAAGAAATAAATTCTCAAGGAAAAACTTAAGCCAAAGATAAAATTAACGAAGCAACTATAATAAAATGACTGCTAGTTAGAATTGATTTGTCCATTCAATTTTAGGACAAATTGTAAAGAAGTGTGAAGATTATAGGTACAGGCAGAATGTTATAAACCCTAACAAGATAGAAAGTGAGCTTAACAAATATTATCTGGGAAGGGAATGGTGGAGAAAATGGTCATCAGAATACTAATATCTTTAATTTTTATAGAGGGGGTAGCAGAGAAAATGATAGAAATAAAATTTGAAACCAAGTATCAAAGGATGGAGCTATAAGTATACTAAAAATATAAATATAAACATGAAAAAAATATTATCTATTAAAATGGTACAAAATAATTTGGAAAAATAGTAGATTCCTCACTATATATATAAGGAAGTAGTAAATATTAAAAATAGTAAATATTATCTATACTTAATATGATGTAAAGCTATACTTGTAAAAGTAAGCATTAATGCTTTCTAGTTATAAACTTTAGATTAACTATAAACTTTAAAAATCATTAGAATAAATAAAATATTTTATTATGAAACAAATATTAACAAAATATTCATGAAAATGGAAAGCATTTGACATAAATTTTACTGATACATATGTCCTATCAAAAACTGTAGCTTCATAAACTTTTTAACTTGAAAAGATACTCTACAAATACATAAAAGAAAATTAACCTGTAAACTAAGTATAAGAAATATAAAACCACTGACTCAAAAAGATTAAAAGAAGTAATGACAGATACACCTAATCAAGGCAAGCCAGAGAAAACAGTGTCATGATATTATTATCAAACAAACTGAATTAGGACTTATCCCTCTTTGGGTGCCTGGGCGGCTCAGTTGCTTACGCATCTGCCTTGGGCTCAGGTCATGATCCCAGGGTCCTGGGATTAACATCTGGCTCCCTGCTCAGCAGGGAGCATGCTTTTCCCTCTCCCTCTGCCTGCTGTTCCATCTACTTGTGCTCCTCTCTCTCTTTCTCTTTCTCTCTCTCTCTCTCTCTCTGGCAAATAAATAAATAAAATCTTAAAAAAGAGACATCCCTCCTCTCACAGAAAAAAACAAAATGAAGATTTATCACTTGTAAACATCTACATATAAAATACCAAAGCATTGGCATTGACTTAACCAGAGATACGGGGGTCCCTGGGTGGCACAGCGGTTTGGCGCCTGCCTTTGGCCCAGGGCGCGATCCTGGAGACCCCGGATCGAATCCCACGTCGGGTTTCCGGTGCATGGAGCCTGCTTCTCCCTCTGCCTGTGTCTCTGCCCCCCTCTCTCTCTCTCTGTGACTATTATAAATAAATAAATAAAAAAAAATTAACCAGAGATACAGAAAGTACAAAGAATAGTCAGGAACATATTAAGATTATAGTCATTTTAATTTACTTCTCCCACTCTTTGACATACAAATGGCCAAAAAATAAGTAAGGGTATGAGAGCCCTAAATCACATAAAATTTAATAATACAGATCTAATTGATATTTATTGGTTTTTATACCCAGAAATCTAAAAACATACTGTCTTTTCAAATGTGCAAGAAAGCAATCATAAAAATTGATTTTATATTAGGCCTCAAAGAAAAGGGTGTTTTAAAAAAATACAACATTCTCTGATCAATGTTGGGATACAACAAAAAGTAGCACCTTTACTTACAGATGAAAATTAAGAAAATGAAAAATCAAACATTTTTGAGTCACAGAAGCAATTGAAGCCAAGATTACAGAATATCAGTCAGAGAAAGACAAATATCATATGATTTCACTCCTATGTGGAATTTAAGAAACAAAACAGATGAACATAGGGGAAGGGAAGGGAAAATAAAAACAGAGAGGGAGGCAAACCCTAAGAAACTCTAACTGTAGAGAACAAACTGAGGGTTGCCAGAGGGGAGATAGGTGGGGGAATGGGGTAACTGGGTGATGGACATTAAGGACGGCACTTGTTGGGATGAGCTTGGGATGAGATCTGGGTGTTATATGTAAGTGATGAATCGCTAAATTCTATTCCTGAAACGAATATTACACCATATAGTAACTAACTTGAATTAAAAAGAAATAATGAAGATGCCACATGAGAAATGACAAAAGCCATGCTCAGATAAAAATTCACAGTCTTAAACACACATTAACATAAGAAATAAAATAGATTCAATTAAGATAAATTAAATATTTAATTTAAGAATTTAGGAAATAAATAAGATATCACAGAGAAAGCCAAGGAAAGCAATAAGCACAAGAGCCAGAATTAATTAGTCAAAAACTATAATATGAAGAAACCATTAACTAAAGATAAAACAAATAGAAAAGCAAAATAAGATGTAGAGAAATAATACATATGGAAGTAAATGTGAGACAATTAAACAATTTTTCTCAAAAGGAAAGAGCAAAAAGCATGGAGAAAAATCTCAAACTTCTTTAGTTATAAAATACTAAGAACAGATCTACTTAAACAGGTAAAATAAAACAGGTAATAACTAATAAAACAGATAAGAAGTCACATTTTCCATCTCAGAACTTTTCTCTGCTTTAAGATGGAAAGAATATGTCATAGCCATTATAATATTTTCATTTATGTTGTTATTTGCAACTTGAAAGTCAAATATTAGTATTTTCTTTTTTAGATCTTACCAGATTTATGGTTACAAATAAACTAAAAAATATATACACATATAATATTATATAATTCAGACAGAGAAATGTCCTTTAATACCACTGTTCTTCATCCATGCTCTCCAAGCTTGTGTATTATGCCATTTCTAGGACTTCTAGATGTCTCATCATATCAATACCTTCTCAACAACAATTTAAGAATAATTCTGAATCATAACTTCAGCACCAAACTGATCTTTTCTATTCATATTATAGGTTATACATGGTGTGAGCATAAATAATTACACTGGGACAACAGGTGTAAATGGAGACTGCCCTGGTTTGCCTGGGATAGTCCCATTTATACCTATTGTCCCAGGATAATTATTAATGGCCACCCCAACCCCTTTATTTTACTTTGAAAAATACCTCTCTTTGTTTGATAGATTGTATGATCATTTCATTTATAATACTGCTGATCACGGTAAAACCACACAATGAACAGTGTAGAAAATTCTTTAGAACTTACTGTTGTCTCATTAACTGAGGTTAGAAAATGCTTTATTCTCCTCTCTTCTACCCATAACAGACATAGCTAATCATAGTACTCTTTTCCACTAATCCTACATTTGGTTTCAAAATCCTATTCAACACATCATTGTGTAAACAACTACTTTTGATCAAAGATGGCATGAGTTTAGAATTCTTTTGTCATCCTTATGTGGTATATTATGTTCTACTGCAGTATCTTCAGTTAAATGGAGTTTAGTTCAGGCTATTTAAATCACAGTATTTATTGAAGACACTCCATATTTTAGACATTAGGAAACTAATTTTATTACTGATTTTTACTTTAGATATTTAAAATTGGTTCTTGTGTTTATGAAAGGATATACATATACTTTAAAGTATTTAAATATATATGTAATGTTATCAAGTATATGCAATTTTATGGAAAATAACTGTCCCCTCACCCAATTCCCTCAATTATTTTCTGCTCTTCAAGGTAATTATTTTCCATCTGTTCAATCATATTTCTAAGTAATATATGCTGTGTTTCCCATTTTAAACTCTATTGAGTTTCCTCTAAATATTAGCATTTCATCTGTTCCTTTTTCTATCCTCCAACCTGTTCTACCTACATGCCTACACACTTACACACATGTTCCTCCTTTCCAAGCAGATTTCCAATCCTCCTGGCTTCCCCAAACAGCTATGTCATAATTTTCTTTAGATCATTATTAAGCATTTACATTATTTGACTACACAAATGCTATTCTTGGTTGAGCAAGGTAATAGTTAATTGTCCTTTCTGGCAAATTTTTGTTTCCCTGGAATTAATTTTTCATTGTTGTTTATTTGCTTAGCTCTCCATGAAGGTATCACAAATTCAACTACAGATTCTTCCCCTAGTCATGTGTGTTTTTTCTTAATATGGAGCATCAGGTAATTTATCTGTCTCACTGTAAAAGCAGCTTCTCCTGGTCCTTCATGTGTTCCCGCTTAGACTTGTTTTCCAAGCATCTACTCAGCTGTGAGCTTAAGTGTTTTATTCATGATTTCCTGGGGACTGATTCTTTTTTTCTCTCTCTTTTTGAGTTGGACCTTCTGTTTCCTGGATTCCTTGCCTTCCTCTTTCTTGAATTATTCATTCTGGGAGAAGCCCACTCTAGTAGTTTTCAGAGAATGAGCTAATGAGAAGTGTTTTTTTTTTCTTCTTAATTAATTAACTTGGTTATAGCATATCTGTAGAAATCATTCTTCTCCCTTTGTACTTAATTTTAGTTCAGCCAGGTCCAAAACTAGAAAATAATATTTCTTTCAGAATTTTGAAGGTATTCTGGCTTTGTCATGTAACATGGCTGCTGAAAACTCCGATGTCATTTTGACTCTTCCTATTATTAGAACTCTGTTCATTCTCTCCATAAGGATGTTTGGAGCATCTTCTCTCAATTACTGGTGTTATAAAATTTTGTGATGATATTATAGTGAATATCTGCCATTAGTGTTGGTGTATTGTCCCCATTAGGCTCAGATTAGATCCACTCAGTGGATCTGTATAATCTCAAAACTCAAGTTCCTTGAAATTTTCTTGATTTTTAAAATTTTTTCTTCTCCCCTTTCTCTGTTATTTCTTTGTAGAACTCCAAGTGTACAGGTATTGAACCTCTTGTTCTAGTTTTCTAATTTTCTTATATTTTTAATGCTATTTTTCCATCTTTTTGTGAGTTTGGTTCTACTATTAACACTTCTGATGAATCTGATATTTCTGCTATCATAGTTTTTACAAGATTTTTTCCTTATTTTATGAACATTCCTCTTTTATAGCAATCTATTATTGTTTTATCTAACAAATATATTCATTTATCTTTCCAAATATGTTACTGACTTTCTATTTTTAAAAATTTCTCTATGTGATTCTAATTCTTTCATATTTTTTGCATGCCTGTTTTGTTTTCTGTGTTTCATTACAAAAATTTTGTCATATCTGGTGATCCTTGGCTTTCTGCTGATTTCAATAGTGGGAAACAAAACAGCTGATCTGAGATTCTGAATTTTCAAGCATTTATCAAATGAGATTTTAACATAAGGTAAATTGCTGGGCAGTTATATTGGTGAACATAAAATGTCAGTGTTGTTATATTCTCTCTTTCTTATTTGGAATGTTCAGAGTGATCTCTTCTAACTACTCCCTGAAATACAAACATTCTGGAAGTTTTATGTGAGAAAAAAGCTAGGGGACCTGATTTTCTGGGTATAAATATTTGCCTCACTTTCCCTCCTCCTCCTTTTCTCAATATGATACTACACACCTAACTGTACTTAGTGTTCTTTAGAAAGACTTTTTTTTTCCCCTCAAAAGAGGGTAGCCCTCTAGACTCATGCTGGTTTAGGAGAGATTTGGCAGTTAACTGCTTCATAAGCAGCCTCCTATTTTTAATGCCACCTTTATCCCCACTTCCAGGAGTAGTGGTATAACCAGTTCCTGAGCTTTCGTAGTTGTGAAGTATAGTTGCTTCCTAGATTTCCTCCATGATTGCTTAGTAATCAATGATTTCTATGCCACTTAGCACTCATCTACCTGCCTTCTAGTTCTCAAAGTTAGGGCTGCTTTCTATTTTTTCATTTTATCTTGATGGTTTTAGGCATTAAAAATCATTTGTTGTTGTTCTCTTGGTTTTTGGAAAGGGAACAGAAATAAAAGTGTGTATGCAATCTACTATCTTACCTGCAAATCTCAACCTTGATTTTTGAACCTTTTTGAAGTTATAAAGCCCTTTAAAAAATACAGAAGATTAGGATACAAAATAGATATCTAAGGTAGAGATGGTCTGTTTTAGGAGGATGAGGCATGGATATAATTAATCCTACTTTATATATTTAAATACTGTGTATGTTGATGTGTTAACAAATCCCATCCTTTTCCTTATATTTCTAAAAAGCTCCACTGGGCTGAGAGTACATCTTATATACTCCAAACAAAAGCAATTTTCAAAAATAACTAAGCAAATTACCCATAATCTTAAAGAATTTACAGTTTACTAGGACTACTAGAATAAGTATATACATAATTATAATATGAGATAGAGTAATATCAAGTCTTGCTAAAGGATGAAAGATAGAGGGGTGCCTAGGTGGCTCATTTGTTTAAGTGTCTGCTTTAGGCTTAGGTTGTGTCCTGGACCTAGCGCACATCAGGCTCCCCACTCAGCAGGGAGTCTGTTTCTCCCTCTGCCCGCCCCCCGCCCCCGCTCATGCTCTCTCTCTCTCTCAAATAAATAAAATATTAAAAAAAAAGAAATAAATACATTCTAGAATGATATATAGATTCAATACAATCCCAATCAAAACCTCGGTGAGTTATTTCATGGATATTGACAAACTGATTCTTTAAAAAAAAGATTTTATTTATTTATTCATGAGAGACAGAGAGAGAGAGAGAGAGAGAGAGAGAGAGGCAGAGACACAGACAGAGAGAGAAGCAGGCTCCATGCAGGGAACTAGATGTGGGATTCAATCCTGGGACTCCGGGATCACTCCCTGGGCTGAAGACAGGTGCTCAACTGCTGAGCCACCCAGGCATCCTAACAAACTGATTCTAAAGTTTATATGGAGAGGCAAATGACTCAGAATAGCCAAGACAACATTGAAAGAGAAGGACAAAGTTGGAGGACTGACACTATTTGACTTTAAGATTTGCTCTATAACTATAGTTATCAAGACAATGTGGTATTTGTGAAATAACAGACAAATAGATGAATGGAACAGAATAGAGAGCTCAGAAATAGACCCAGATAGATGAAGTCAGCTGATTTTTGAGGCAGGAACAAGGGCAATACAGTGGAGCCAAGAAATCTTTTTCAACAAATGGTGCTAGAATATCTGATCATTCACATGGAAAAAAAAGAATCTAGATATAGAGTGTACACTGTTCACAAAAATTAACTCAAAATGGACCATGACATAAATGCAAAACACAAAAATATAAAAAAAATTGCTGGCAAGGATACAAAAATGGTACAGCCACTTTGGAAGATAGTTACTAATTTTTATAAAACTTGGAATTTACCCAAAGGATCTGAAAATTTACTCTACACAGAAGCCCACACATGGATGTTTATAACTGCTTTATTCATAATTGCTAAAACTTGAAAGTAACCAAGATTCCTTTCAGTAGGTGATTTCATAAACTGTAGTATATTCAGACAATGGAATATTATTCAGTGCTAAAAAAGAAATGAGCAGTCAAACCAGGAAAAGACATGTGGGAAGCTTAAGTACCTATTACTAGGTAAAAGAAGTCAGTCTGAAAAGTCTACATACTATATTATTCCAACTATATGACATTCTAGAAAAGGCAAAAGTATAAAGACAGTAAAAAGATATGTGGTTGCTAGTGGTTGGATGGTGGGGAGAGATGAATGGGCAGAGCACAAAGAACTTCTAAGGCAGTGAAAATACTCTGTATGATACCATAATGATGGATACATGCCATTCTACATTTGTTCAAACCCACAGAATGTAGAACACCAAGAATGAGCCATATGTAAACTATGGACTTTCGGTGATTATGATGTATCCATGTACATTCATGAATTGGAACACATGTACCACTCTGGTAGGGGATGTTGATGATGGTGAGGCTATGCATTTGTGTTGTACCTTCCCACAAATGTTGCTGTGAACATAAAACTGCTGTAAAAAATAGTCTTAATAAAACAATTATAATTAACAGTCTGAAGAGAAAAATACAATGGTTTAATTCCTGTGACTGCATGATCAATAAAAAATGACTAGCATATCACAGAAACATTTTTAATAATAAAAGCCACTAATAAAGAGCTACCTTTATAAGTATTATTTATTCCTTGGTACTATGCTTATATGTATAATACATATTATAAGTATATCATATTATATTACATATATTATTACATTACATATATGCTATGTATAATATATGTATATTGCCTGTGATATTATATATACTATATATAATACATATACTACTAAAGTATATGTATTACTTATACTATTTATATATTTTGTACTATATGTTCTATAGGATATATATCATATTATATCATATACTATACACACTCACTAGCATACTACTAAGTAATCAAGTGCCATAGTTCACACACAAATGTTTCTCAGTAAGACATTAACTTTAGATTAAATTAAACAAGATTGGAATTAAGATACATAACTTTTAGTTATTTGGATGTGCACTGCCCCCAAATACCAGCTCAAGCAGAAACAGCATTGACCCATTCAATATGCCATCTTCAGTTTCCACAAATTTCTTAAATAATAATCTACTGCATACTCTTTTTCTACAATTCTTGTCTACTAAATATACCAACATTTTTAGAATGTAGTAGCTGTAACATCACATATAATGAGAAGCATTGTTCAATTTCATAGGATAATCTCGTAATTTGCATCTAGTTATTTATACCACAGATGGGCAGATGACTTGCTAGTATACTATATGAGAAAATAAGCTGCCTGCAGATATTAAAAATGGCTTGCTTCTCATAGAGATTCATTCCACTTAACCACAAAAGAAAGCCTATTAATTAGACTTCTGAATCCCATTAGGAAAAACAAATACCAATACTTAACTGCTCAAATATGACACGATGGAAAATTGCTAACATAATTAGATTTTTAATAGTGTTAATGACTCTTGTATCTTATTAATAAGAATTAAAACTAATGTAATATTATATGAAGAAAAATTGCCACTGTATGCTCTTCTACAGGGAAATGTAGCACGATTATGTCTATTTCCACATGAAGGGGTTTTAATTTTTATTCCCTTGCAGTTGTAATATAATTCACATGTTCCTTGGCTTAATATATTATCCCTGACATTATGTGACAGAAGGTCCTACAAGTACACCATTTAGGTCTGCAGTCTCATTAGATATCCTAAGTCAAGCATGATGTTGATTCTGGATGTAAAACTATACATATTAAAGGTTGAAATATCTTTTCCCTGTGCTCTTTCTCTACCTTTTTACGGATTACCAGTCTTTTCAAAGCCTTGTTTCAACCCTTCAATTTTCCCATTTATTAGCCAAACTACATTTACTGTTTATGCTGTGCAACTGATCATTTTTTTTGCATAGTCTCTCCCTCCTTAGTTATTCCATGGTCATAAAAAGCATGTTTTATTGTTCAGTATGTCTCATCAAACCATTAACATACCAGTATTCATTTAGCATCTTGTCTATCCTGTTGAAGACACTGAGTGTAATAAGAGACATTATTAAGAAAAGACATAATTCTTTTACTCAGAGATGTTTATTTTCTCAAATTATATAAATGTTTAAGAAATTTTATTTTAGAAAATTAGAAGTACAAAATTAATATTTCTGTGAATTCCTCTACCTAGCTAAGTTCACCATCACAGCTGCCACAAAGACAAATGGATGTTGATTTCCAAACTGGGCACCAAAATGAATATCTGAGAAAATAGCCAGTATTTGAGACAGGCAGCTTGTCAACCAATTTATAAACTCATCAAATACAGATGATAAAAGAATGAATTGAATGACATATGATATGACCAAGACAGTATTTGTTCTCTTTCTCTCTCAGTACTAGCATGTCACTAATGTGATTCTATCAGCAGGTAGACATTTATGACTCAAAGTAGGGTCCTTGGTTCAGCAACATCAGCAAAGAAAGGGCTCCTGGAAGTGCAGGATCTTGGGTGCCATCCTAGATAATCTGAATCATGACCTATAGTTTAACGAAATCCCCAAGTTAATCTTATGCACAGTAATGTCTGAGAAGTATTAGGCTGCATTTGCTTAAATAAGGTGAAACGTTTCTTGCACTGAGAAAAGGGGAAATGATGGTGATCCACTGCAGGCCATCAAGAGCACATTGTTTATCTGAGACTCATAATTTAGGCAGTGTTGTTAGAAACTGAAGTTACTTAGGAATAAAGTAATCATTATAATGAAATAATCTAAAAATGTATATACAGTGGCTCTCAACCATGGCTGTTTTACTAGAACAGCCTGGGGAGCTTTTTTTATGTTTAAGTTTTTATTTAAATTCTGGTTATTTAACATACAGTGTAATATTAGTTTCAGGTGTACAATATAGTGATCCAACAGTTGCATACAACACCCAGTGCTCATCAAAGTGCATTCCTTAATCTGCTTGGGGAGTTTTTAAAATACCAATGCTTTGGTCTCAGGGATTCTGGTTTAATTTTTCTGATGTTTTTTTGTGCATCAGACTTTTTTAGAAGTTCCATATAAGTGTTATGTGCAGCTAGTGTTGAGAACCATTGATAAAATATGAGAAGCTGTTGAGATAACTTGGGTTAATTAATTTGAGGAAGAGAAAAGTTATGTGCATGATCAAAGGACAGATTAATTTTGTGTAGTTCTAGGAAGCTGAGTAGGACTAAGGAGAGACAATGATTGAAGACAAATATAAGAAGAATCATGGTAATTTGAGCATATGAAACAAAAATGGGTGTCTATTAAGTTCAGGTAGACACTGCACAGCCAGAAGGCCTTCATGGACACTATAGAACACTCATGCATTTACTGCCGTGCATTGATTCAGTAGGGTACAGGATTGTCAGACTGTGTTATAATAGAATAAGAATAAGTATGTTTATTGAGCACTTTCTGTGCTGGGTACCTTACATGAATTACTAGATTTCATTGGACCACAATTCTATGAGGACAAGTCCTTTGAAACCAAGGTTTAGAGAATTGAAATAAATTGCTTGAGATTACAAATTAGTGAATAGCAGGAATATGTTTCAAGCCAGGATTTCTCAGGCCCAATATTCCATAATTTTAACCCAATATAGCCTCTACTATGATGCTCATGGATACTCAAGTCTATGATTCTTAGATGTGCCATGTAGCAGTCACTCTACTGTTTACTTGAAGATCAAATTTAATGACCAGTGTGGCTTATCTAGGCAAACTGTTACAAACATTGAAGAAGATTTTTAAAATCCCTTCTTCAAAACTTAGAAAACAAATGTCATTGAAAGAATAAGACTGAATTAAAGGACCCTAGAATCTTAAATAAAATAAATAAGTAGATAGATTGATAAGAGAACAAATAATAAAACTAGGTAATTTGCAATACCAACACAGTTTGCTACAATTCCTTTTGTCCCTCTCTGCTGTGATTGAAAGCATATTTGTTTTTACTCTCTTTTTAAAAATTGTAATCTGTGTTTGTATTGCAGAACTAATTATGAGTCACCCAAGTGTAACCAAGGAGTGCTGAGGGCTCCTGAATAGGACAAAGGAAATTCATTAAAAAGTATGTTGAGCTTATAGTTTCAAAAGGTCATTAGAAATGCTAAACCACAGAACACCATTGCCTGAGCTGATACCAAATCCAATCATTTATCAGTCCCAGGGTTCTGAACATTTGACCATTTTTGGGCTCCTTAGCCCTCAGTGAGAAAGTCAGCCAATTCTACAATGGGAGTCTAGGGTTAGTATGCCATCCTTTTTTCTAGGATACACCAGTCCTTTTCTCCATCTTATAATGCCATGCTCAATAAGCATCCTAGGCACATGGCAGCCTGGGGACTGTTAGTTTTTGGCTTAGATGTGAACCCAAGTCATCGCCTTTATCTTCTTTCTCCGTGAAAAAAACAAAAAAACAAAACAAAACAACAACAACAACAACAAAAAAAAAAAACCCAAAACACTGTGGGCTTTCATCAGACTTTCATATGAGAACTTCTTAAAACCAGACATGGTATAAAGATCTGTAATCAAAAAGTGAGTATTTCAATATTGTATTCCAGTAACTCCAAGTAACCTTATTCAGAAACCTAGTATAACATAGCATAGCATAACATAGTCAAACATTATTATAGGGAATTGGCTGGGTGTATGAGAGGAGCAGAAGACATTTGTTTCAGCATTTCTTCTGGGTAGTCCAGCACCACTAACACTAAGATGTAGAGGCAAGGAAAGCAATAAACATTTTTTCTTTACAAAAGCTAGAAAGTAACTGTCTTAGACTTTGTGGGCCATTACAGTCTCTGTCACAGATACTTAACTCTGTTGTAGTGCAAAGTGGCCATAGTATGTAAACTAATGGACAAGGCTGTCTTTCAAGAAAAGTTTATTTATGGATCATTAATTTGGAATTTCTGGTAATATATATACATAGCACAGGATATTCTTTTTTTGATTTTTTTCCCCATTTAAAAATGTGAAAACTATTCTTAGCTCATGGGCTTTACAAAACTAGGTAGCTGGCTGGATTTGTCCCACGGTCTATAGTTTGCATACACCTACATTGCTCTTCTAAGCACTCTTTGATTTCTACAAGAGAAGTCAAATTCTCAATTTTAATTCATTGGATTGATTGGTTGATTTATTTTATTTGTTAATTTATTTGTTTATATCAAGATGCTACCCATATTTCTTTCTTTTTTTTTTTTTTTTTTCCATATTTCTTTCTAATGGTGTTTAGAGTAAGAATTGGTAGATAAGGTGCAGCCCAGGTGGCTCAGCAGTTTGGCGCGGCCTTCAGCCCAGGGCATGATCCTGGAGACCCGGGATCGAGTTCCACGTCGTGCTCCCTGAATGGAGCCTGTTTCTCCCTCTGCCGGTGTCTCTGCCTCTCTCTCTGTGTCTCTCATGAACAAACAAATAAAATCTTAAAAAAAAAATAATTGGTATCTAAGTTCTTACCTCCCTTAAAATTTTTAGGATGTTTTGTTCTAGTTGTGTGAAAAATGCCACTGGTATTCTGAGGAAGATTGCATTGAATATATGGATTGCTTTGGGTAAGATAGATGTTTTAATTATATTAATTCTTCAAATCAGTGTGTACATAATATCTTTCCATTTATATGGTTTGTCTTAAATATGTATGGAACCACAGCCTGTCTACCTTCCTTCTAAACAACAACAAAAAACTCCTTACAGAAATCCTGAATAGTCAAAGTAATCTTGAGAAAGAAGAACAAAGCTGGAGGCATCATGCTCCCTGATTTCAAACTATACTACAAAGTTGTAGTAATCAGAACAATATGGTACTGATGGAAAACAGATACATACATCAATGTAATAGAATAGAGAGCTCAGAAATAAACCTATGCACATATAATCAATCTATCACAAAGGTGGCAGGAATATACAATGGGGTAAATATAGTCTCTTCCATAAATGGCGTTGGGAAAACTGGACAGCTACATGCAAAAGAATGGAAGTGGACCATTATCTTATACCATATACAAAAATAAATTCAAAATGGATTAAATACTTGCATGTAGGACTTGAAACCATAAAATTCCTAGAAGAAAACATAAATAGTAAGCTCTTGGGCTTTGGTCTTCATGATATTTTTCGGGCCGGTCTCCTCAGGGGAGGGCAACAAAAACTAAAATAAACAAATGGGATTACAAATTAATGTGCTCTCACACAGCAAAAGATAGCATCAACAAAACAAAAAGGCAACCTACTGAATGGGAGATGATATTTGCAAATCATATACCCAATACAGGGTTATTATCCAAAATATATAAAGAATTTACACAACTTAATATGAAAAAATCCCTCAGTGAAAAATGGGCAGAGGACTTGAATAGACATTTTTCCAAAGTAGACCTTCAGATGTCTGACCGACACATGAATAGATGCAGTGAGATAAGCCAGGCAGAGAAATACAAATATCATTTCACTTACATATGAAATCTAAAAAACAAAACAGATGGACAAACCAAATGGAACAGAAACAGACTCATAGATACAGGAAACAAACTGTTGGTTATTAGAGAGGGAAGGAGCTGTGGGCAGGCAAAATAGGTGAACAGGATTAAGAAGTACAAACTTCAAGTTATAAAATAAATAATTCATGGGAGTGTAATGGATGGCATAGGGAATATAGCCAATAATATCGTAATAACTTTGTATCAGGATCATTTCATGATTTATAAAATTATTGAATCACTATGATGTATACCTGAAACTACTAGGATATTGTAGGTCATGTTATATGTCAAGTAAAAAAAAATTCTTACCTCTCTTGGGAGGGACCTAGTTTTGATTCTTGGCCAAAGCAATAAGACATATACTATAATAAATGGCTTTGGAATATAAAGTACTGAGTTTGAGGCACTTCTTATGTGATTTCGAAAACTAACTTTATATTTCAGATTCTTAAAGTCCTCAACAGCAAAATGGAAATAATGATTATAATAAAATGAAGAACAATGAAAGATTCTCTGAGTAGATTCTTTGTTATCTCTGGAGTGCTGTTCAAAATACTTTGTTATTTTTAAATGTGGAAATGATACTAGCTTACATTTATCGTATTATAATTTCAGTTCTTCCTATGGACTAGGCATCGTGTTAGGGCTTTGTATGTATTGATTCATTTGATCTTCACAACAACCATATGAAATGGGTGCTTTTGCTATTTACCATTTTACATCTTTGCATATTAGGGCACAAAGAGGTTAAATGATTTACCCATGGTCAGTGGCAGAGTTAGGATTTGAATCCTGCATTCTTGGACCTGACTCCCTCCACACTCTTCACTGCTACCTCTTCTATTTCATATCATGTACCACACACTCTACTAACCACTTTCCATGCATTATGTAATGAAATGCCAACTATTTTTTATGATGTAGTTGTAGCAACTTAGTGGTGAAGTGTGTAGGCTCTGAAGATGGGTTTCATAGACTCACTTTTTTTCTTTCCTACTCTCTCCTTAACAAGCTATTTATCTTTAAGTCTGCTTTTACTGGGAAAGATAATAATAATAATAGGCAGTTTTTGAGTTTTGTGAAGATCAAATGAAATCATGCATGAAACATACCTAGTATATACTCGTAGCTTACAATTTTTTATCTGTTCACTCAATCATATATTTTTTTCCCAAAGTGTGGTACATGAAATATCTGTATTGAATTTATCTGGTGCCAATCACTGAAAATATACTAATATGGAGAACGACATAGATTTTGGCTTAGCTAATTGGATGTTGTAATACATGCCTGAAAACCCAGTGACAGCATGCATGATTTCTAAAACAGTTTTTTGATTTTGACCTTGACAGAGCACTTGAAAGATCCTGAAGTTTAGCACTGAATGTATTAGTAAAATCTCTCATTAATTGGCTTATACTTGATGACATTATTTAGAAAACTATAATTACGTGACAAGAGTTTCAGCTTCTTTTGTTTTGACAAAGTATCTATGAAAAGACAAGTCTTGCAATATATAGGAAAGCTTAAATGTATTTCTCAACATCTTTCCATAGATTATTCTTTAAAATGATTAGAATTTGCTATCTTTTGGAGAAAGCTTTGGAGTAAAATATTTGGAAGATAGATCTTGGTAGGTAATTAGAGAAGCATTCGCTGTGTGATCCGGCTAACAGTATAATATTTTGTACACTTTCATTTGAGTCACAAGTAGGAAGTAAACTGAGAAGGATATGATTTATATACCTCATTTTACAAATGAAGAAACAAAGAAACACAGACAAAATAACTTGCCTACGGTCAAACAAGCAGAGAAAAAGAGCAGGGCCAGAATCCAAGTATCTTATCTTTTAATCCCAGTTGTTTTCTGCTACTATGTGCTTTCTTCTGTGTTTAATGATTCTTCTTCCTTGCCAGCTCTCAATAATTCATATTTAAAAATCAAACTGAATGAATGTATTATTTAAATATTATGAAGTTCCTGATAAAAAGAGATATATGAGGTTTATCTTTTTTATCACTTTTTTCTTTCTTTTTTTAAGCCTTGGCCTGGGTGCCTCAGTCAGTTAAGCATTAAACCTTTTGGTTCGGCTCAGGACATGATCTAATGGGTCATGATTTCATGGGTCAGGTGATCAAGCCCCATGTGGGCCCTACACTCAGTGGGGGTCTGCTTGAGAGTCTCTCTCTGCCCCTCACCCCCACTCATACACTGTCTCTCTCAAATAAAAAAATAAATCCTAAAAAATCCTTTATAAGCTATAAAGCAGATGTCAGCCATTATTATGAACTCTGCTTTATCAAAGGAAATCAATCCTATCTTTTACTTCTGTGATTTCATAATTGATAGGAAAGATTGGCTGTTTCAGCTATTGGATTTGAGTTCATAAAACTGATACCTTTAAAGAAAATCCATTAAAAAATAATAAAGAAAATCCATTGATCAATTAATTACAAAAAAGCAAGAAAGACTTTCCAATGAGAAAAGACAGTCGCTTCAACAAAATGGTGTTGGGAACACTGGAGAGCAACATGCAAAATAATGAAACTGGACCGCTCTCTTACACCATACACAAAAACAAGTTCACAATGGATTGAAGACATAAATGTGAGACAGGATACCATTAAAACCTTAGAAGAGAAAACAGGATGTAAATTTGTTGACATTGGCTGCAGCAGCTTCTTCTTAGATATGTCTCCTGAGGCAACGAAAACAAAATAAAAATAAACTATTGGGATCTCAGCAAAATAAAAAGCTTCTGCACAGTGAAGAAAACAAAACTAAAAGGCAATGCACCCAGATGTTTAGCAGCGTTATCTACAATAGTCAAATTATGGAAAGAGCACAAGTGTCCATCTACTAATGAAGGGCTAAAGAAGTGGTATAGATATATACAATAGAATGTTACTCAGCCATAAAAAGGAATGAAATCATTTTTGCATTAAATTGTCCTTTGCAATGATGTGGATAGAGCTAGAGAGTATTATGCTAAGCAAAATAAGTCATTCAGAGAAAGCCAAATACCAGATGATTTCACTCATGTGGTATTTAAGAAACAAAACAAATGGGCAAACAGGGTAAAAAAGAGAGACAAACCAAGAAATAGACTCTTAACTATAGGGAACAAACTGGTGGTTACCAGAAGAGGGTTGGGTGGGAGGACGGGTTTAACAGGTGATGGGGATAAAGAGGGCACTTATTGTGATGAACACTAGATGATGTATAAAAGTCTAAACATTAGTTTGACTACCTGGCCTCTTTAAGGTGAGCTGCTACCAATTGCTGCTCTTCTGTCCAGTAGTAGTAATACCAATGCCAGATTGGATGAGAGAATGTTAAGGGCAGTCTCTGAAGTAGTGAGAAAGAAAAGTGTTTTGCCAAGACAACATTAGTGAGAGAGAAAGAAGGACTTTAGACACAAAATTGCAGCCATTTACAGGTTATTCCTCAAGGGAATGGTAGAAGTTATTGTCAAGGAAAGATAGCCGACTTTGGACAAGATACAAATATTGATCCTTTAACTGAAACAGTGACTGAACCTGTAGCCTTGCTTGTTACAAGTCACTCGGAGGGTTGAGAATTCTGATGCTGTCCTGGGTGTTGTAATTTTCAGATTCTGAAACTGCAAGTCGAAGCATCATCAGGAAATGTAAAAGTGAGACGGATTAAAGAGAATTAAATTGGGAGCCTGAAGTCAAAACTAGAATATTTAATGCATCTTTGGCAATATTACCTCTGATTTTTTCTCTTTTCATAAATGTGTTTTTTGGTATCTAGATTTTTTTCAAAGTTAATTAGTGTGATTTGTTCATCTCTGTGACTGTTTATGCACAACATAAATTGAAGTAGGATTATTGCCGTATTACCAATTAATTTGGTCAAAATATATAGTGGGTTGGATAATCATTCAGGCTGGAATAAATATCTCAAAGCCCTAGTTGGCTTGCTTACTGATGATATAAGTAACAATGCAAATGTGTTGTTACAAACGTGGAGGAGACATATCATTTTTTGTTGTTCTTATGTGAATCGATTGGAAAAGACACAGGAGCATTTCTGATCAGCATACCTACCCATCCCTTCATTCACACAGTACTTCCTAGAAGGTTATGTGTATGGCTTTTCCATGGAAAGTGCAATGAGCATGTAATGAATTGTGTGATAATCTAACACACATATCATATAACTCTGATAGAAGTTATATGTGACAAAGACCAATATGCTGTTGTAATCACAAGTACAGTGATTATTATGCAAGAGGAAATTCTGATTGCTACGTGGTGAGTTTGTGGCTTACCAGGTGCTTATAGGAGGAAGTTAATTTCTATTCTGTTGTTCTCTTTGATGGTGATACCCTGATTTTCCATAGTCTGCATAACTTGAAGCTGGTAGGAGATGCTGACCTTCTTCAATTCCTCATTTCCACTGCCTTACCTAGTGTTTATTCACCTTTTGGGGAAAGCCATTGTCACATGAGGCTCATGGTATCTGGCTGGTCTCTTATCCAACCCTGTTTCCCTAATCTTTGATATTTTGTGAATGGTTTCTGCCTTAGTTTCACCTTCTATTCCAACTGCTGTCACGTACTTTGAACATTTGCATGGTCATTTACCCAAATTTCTGACCTTTTCTTCTTCAATGACTAATTTACATTCTCTGTTATTCAGTCTGTGGCAGGATGCTTAGATGATATAATTGCTTGGGGATGTCTTATCTCTGGAATCGTAAAAGTTAGAGGCATCTATTTTCAACATAACCATCCAGCTTTCAGTTTCCTTAGTACCTTGATGACGTATAACTTCTGTTCTTCATCAATACCTCCAGTTCTTAGGCTCTACCTGACTGTAATTTCTTCTTTAGTCCCTGTAGACCTCACGATGCATCAGTTCTGCCCCTCTATTGCCTAGACAGTCAAATCTCTTTCCCCTCTAATGGTAGTCTAACTTCTGCCCTACAATGCAACCAAATTTGATCCTTCAGAGGCTACACATTTGGGTCCTTCTGTATTATTTAACACTGATGACATTGCCTTTACTCTAGAATCATACCTTCCACGGATTTTTTCTGCTTCTGTCTCTCTTTACTGGCATTTTTTTTTAAGCCTCTCTCATGGGACCCTGTTTTTCCTTATATCTAAGCCAATTTATCTTCTACTTCAATTTATCCTCCTGATTGATCTTGTCAACTGACACAAGTTCAATAGTCTATAAATTAGTTACACACAGATACACATTTGACCTCAACCTCTCTCTGCATCTAAGATCATTGTATTCAGCTGCCATGGTACTGTCTAGAGGTATTTCAGCGATGTCATTCTCCAAAGAGAATCCATCATTTCCATCATTCTCCTTTTTTTTTTTTTTTAAAGATTTTATTTATTTATTCATGAGAGACAGAGAGAGAGAGAGAGGCAGAGACACAGGCAGAGGGGGAAGTAGGCTCCATGCAGGGAGCCTGACATGGGACTCGATCCAAGGTCACCAGGATCACGCCCTGGCCAAAGGCAGGCACCAAACCGCTGAGCCACTCAGGTGTCTCTCCCTCGTTCTACTCCTAAATATGTTTTCTCTCTATATTTTCTATCAGCAGAAGCCACTATACTCCAATTATTACTCAAGCTAGACATGTGAGAGTCACTCCAGGTTCCTCCTTTTTCTGCCCCCTCCACACATCCAATCTATCAAAAAAAAAAAAAAAAAAAAGCCCTGTGTATTATTCTTCCTAAATATCTCCCGAATTTGTCATTTTTCTTCAACTCCCACTCATTTTGTCCAAATTACCACCTCCTACTTGAAATATTGCCATAGTTTCTTAAGTTAGAGATAGATATAAGCTAGAGATAGAGATAACTCGCAACTAATTCTCATGATTACTTCTATCTATTGTACTGGTTATTATAAAATTAATAAATAATTAAATACTATAAAACTAGTACATAATTTTATCTATCCTTTCTTTAAATCCTACTGTGATACTGTATAGTCAATGGGATAAAGTCCCAATATAGTATTTTCATATAAGAAGAGCATCTTTTTCACACCTTCATTTCTGATTTGTGTCACCTCTTATAGCTCCCTCCACTCCCAAATACTACAAATTCTTAATCATGGAGAAAAATAGGATGTTTCTGGAAAATGTCATGTTATCTCTAGTGTTATACCAAATGGGCTTTGGAATCAGACTTTCTGAGATAAAATCTAGTATGTTTTACTTTGGGCAGATTGTCTACTTTTTACCCTTTATAATATAAAGCTGATAATAGTAAATGCCTCACAGTTGGTTGGGAGGATTAAAGTAGATGTCCTTCTTAAAGCATGTAGCATAAGGTCTGATTTATAGTTGCTCAATTACAATAGAAATAAGAAAGAAATATCTTCATGTCTTGATCACCAAAGCTTTTTATCCTGACCTAACTAAATTCTGGGAAATTCATTTCAAATTAGTTTTGTCTCTAGAAAGGCTTCCATGACCATTTCCTTCTTATTCCCAAATTCATATAAACTTTCCCTTTTACACACACACACAAACACACACACACAGACATCTATTATTGCATTTGTCACACTGTATTATAAGTATTGGCTTGGATCTTGACCCACTCTTAACTGGACAGTAGCCTTAAAGTGGAGATCTGCATCCCAGTTGTCCAGAATTTTACCAGGCATGTTGTAGGTGGTTGAATAAATGAATATGGATATGAAAAATAGAGCACTTCTTTTAGATACTCCAAATCAATCTGTCCATATGGGCTACACTTAAAAGTGACAGAGTAAGAATAATTTATGTTCTTACTTTCATGTTGTCATGTATATGATCCTAAATTCTTTTAATCCTTAATAAAAAGAAATAAACCTAGGGATGACAGGGTGGCTCAGTCAGTAAAGTGTGTGCCTTCGGCTCAGGTCATGATCCCTGGGTCCTGGGATGAAGCCCCATGTTGGGTTCTTTGCTTGTGGGGAGCCTGCTTTTCTTTCTCCCTCTGCTGCTCCCCCTGCTTGTGCTCTCTCTTTCTCTCTCTCAAAAAAAATAAATAAATAAAATCTTTAAAAAAAATGAAAAGAAATGAACCTAAGTTGAATACATGTTTTAGTACTTTCTGTCTGGGATACTTTAGGTTTATGAAATCTTGAAAATAATAATAAAACAGTCTGGATTGCTAAAAAATAAAAGAATAACAGTTTGTTGTAATGTGGAATTACATTAATAAACTATTTGTATTATTCATGATTGGCCAGTAGTTTTCTTGGGTATTTCTGTCATGGTCAAAGGATCCAAAAGGATCTGAATCCCTCTCTTTCATATTTTGGTGATGCTGAGACTTTTTGGGAAGCATAAGAACCAAGGTGATTGAAAATGGGATGATGTAGGGGGAAGGGAAGGAATATTTGTGTTCTTGCTTTTACATTGGTTCTTCCTTTACACAACTTTTTATAATTTTTTTTTTTTGTAAATGAGCAGATGCCAACTAAAAGATAGCCTTAGTTTTAATGTTCTCTTATTATTCTATTTTCTTTTGTTTAATTGAGAAGGAAGATGAGAAAACAGGACAGGTTCTCTATTATTTCATATGGTGTATCTGGCAGCTGGAGAATAGCAGTGGTTGACAAAATGTTCAGTTAATTGAAGCCATGTAGTGGATATTGATGATCTTTCTACATTTAATGGAGAAATAAATCTACTGCTAGAGAAAAAAAATACAAATGGCTCTTTGGCTGATATATGTCCACACTATCCTCTTCGGGCAAATCAAAAAATAATAATTACTTTCCCAGATGTAATATGTTAATGCTTAATTGTACTCTACAGAGCATCTCAAGTTTAAGAAAAATAACAGTGGAGCTTATTCCTTGATTTTTAACTGTTAGATACAATAAAAACATACGGAGATAAAAACATTTAATTCACATAGCAACCTGTTGGTGACAGCAAAGTTACACAGATTCTAGCAGAGAACTGTATATTCAAATGAACCTATTCAAGCTTTCAAAATATTTGTGAAATAATGGACAATAAAGGGATATTTATTAAATGGGGCTCATATATATATATATATATATATATATATATATATATATAGTAGTTTCTTTTTTAAAGTTTTTATTTGAATTCTAGTTAGTTAACATACAGTGCCATATTTAGTATCAGGTGTACAATTAGTGACCCTCTAAGTATATTTTAAAACTCTGGTTACTCCTATTTATACATTGCTTTGGACCTATTGAAGTTTCACATGTAATGTTTTGGATAAATAAAAATCGTGGATATTTCCATAAAATATCCAGTTCCTCTCAAAAAAGAAGAGCATTTGTTCGCTCACAGGTAATGCCATTTATCCAAAAAAAAAAAAAAAAAAAAAAGATTTTGCAATGACAATAAAAATATAGGGCTGAAAGGCCTTAGTATTAATTGTATTAAACTCATTATAATGACATTTTAAAAACTCAAAAATTCTCAAAATTGTCTTAAATTCCTTATTTCCTATTTGGAAATACTGTTTTTGATTTAACTGACTTGAAAGTATTTATTTGCCTCCTCTCTCCTCTTCAATAAGACCAGTTAGGAAAATTTCTGCCATTATACTATATCATAACCCAGCACTATGTCTTCAGTTACAAGGCTTGTTATACATTAATATAACTGAATTTAAAGTTATAGTAGCTAAAAACTCTCTCATTCTGGACTCCCTCCTATCTATTACACCCTATTAAATTTCTTGTTTATCTGGTTTTCCCTCTCCTGTTACCTCTAACACTTCCCCCTTCATTTTACAGAAATTTTCCTTCACACCATCTTTTTTTGTTTTTTCCATTCTCAAGAGTATCTAAACGCTCATGTCTTTCATGCCTGACCCTCTCTCCTCCATTCTAAACATGTTCTAAACAATTTCTGTAGGCTGAGAAATAGGATGAATCCTGTAAGAAATTACAGTAAGAATCACAGAAAGATTTTACTTTAAACTATAATTCCAATTAATTATTAATATTTCTTTTTTCTTCCCTCAATTCTTTTTGTTTTGTTTGTTTGTTTGTTTGTTTTAGTTTCAGGTGTAGAATTTAGTGCTTTATCACTTATCCACACTTAGTGCTCATCACAAGTGCCCTCTTTGTTACCCATTACCTGTTTAACCCATTGCCCCTGCCCACCTCCCCTCTAGCAATCATCAGTTTGTTCTCTATAGTTAAGAATCTGTTTCTTGGTTTGTCTCTCTTTTTCCTCCATTTACTCATTTGTTTTGTTTCTTAAATACCACATATGAGCGAAATCATCTGGTATTTGCCTTTCTCTGAATGGCTTATTTTGCTTAGCATAATACTCTCTAGCTCTATCCACATCATTGCAAAGGACGATTTAATGCAAAAAAGATTTCATTCCTTTTTATGGCTGAGTAACATTCTATTGTATATATCTATAGCACTTCTTTAGCCCTTCATTAGTAGATGGACTTGTGCTCTTTCCATAATTTGACTATTGTAGATAATGCTGCTAAACATCTGGGTGAGTGTATTCCTTTAAAACAGTATTTTTGTATCCTCTGAGTAAATACCTAGTAGAACAATTGCTGGATTACAAGGTAGTTCTATTTTTAACTTTGTGAGGAAACTCCTTACTGTTTTCCAGAGTGCCT
This sequence comes from Vulpes vulpes, assembly GCF_048418805.1. NCBI lineage: Eukaryota > Metazoa > Chordata > Mammalia > Carnivora > Canidae > Vulpes > Vulpes vulpes. Next base: position 106,008,352 of record NC_132783.1, on the reverse strand, counting down.
GCACCAGTTTGCATTCTCACCAACAGTGCAAGAAGGTTCCCCTTTCTCTGCATCCTTTCCAACACCTGTTGTCTCCTGTATTGTTGATTTTAGCCGTTCTGACAGGTGTGAGGTAGTGTCTGATAGTGGTTTTGACTTGCACTTCCCTGATAATGAGCGATGTTGAACATCTTTTCATGTCTTTTGGCCATCTGTAAGTCTTTGGAAAAATGTCTGTTCATGTCTTCTACTCATTTTTAATTGAATTATATGTTTTTTGGGTGTTAAGTTTTATAAATTCTTTATGTATTTTGGATACTACCCTTTATAAGATATGCCATTTGCAAATAATCCTCTCCCATTCCATGGGTTGCCTTTTAGGTTTGTTTTCTTCATTGTGCAGAAGCTTTGTATTTTGCTGAAATCCCAATAGCTTATTTTTATTTTGTTTTTGTTGTCTCAGAAGACATATCTAAGAAGAAGCTGCTGTAGCCAATGTCAACAAATTTACATCCTGTTTTCTCTTCTACGGTTTTAATGGTATCCTGTCTCACATTTAGGTCTTCAATCCATTGTGAACTTATTTTTGTATATGGTAAGAGAGGCCCCAGTTTCATTATTTTGCATGTTGCTGTCCAGTTTTCCCAACACCATTTCTTAAAGAAACTGTTTGTTTTTCACATTGGAAATTCTTTCCTGCTCTGTTGAAGATTAGTTGACCATATAGTTGTGGCTCCATTTCTGGGTTTTCTCTCTGTTCTGCTGATCTAGTGTCTGTTTTTCTGCTAGTACCATACTGTCTTGATCACTACAGCTTTGTAATATAACTTGAAGTCCAGAATTGTGATGCCTCCAGCTTTGCTATTCTTTTTTAAGATTGCTTTGACTATCTGGGGTCTTTGGTGTTCCATACAAACTCTAGGGTTGTTCTAGTTCTGTGAAAAATGCTGGTGGTATTTTGATAGGGATTGCATTAAATGTGTAAATTGCTTTGGGTAATATAAACTTTTTAATAATATTTGTTTTTCCCATCCATGAGCCTGGAATTAATGAGCGGATGTGTCATGCCATACTTGCTAGGAGTGAGAAGCTAGATCAAGAGGGTGTGTGGTTATTTCATGAAAAGAAAGTAGTATGTTCTGGTAGAAATAGTATTGTGGCTTCTGGAAATTAGAAGTGGTTGGATCATATTGTTCAAAGTAAAGAGGAAACTGGGGTGGGGGGAGGCAATATTAGTGACATAAGTCCAAAAACATGAATTGGGGCCTAATCAGGCTGGATCCTGTAGGCCATGTTATGGAGCCTAGGCTTTGTAATGATATGATGAGGAGTATCATATCTGAAATTTCATTTTAGGAAAAAAAAATATCTGGCCTCTATGAAAAAATTATTTGGAAGCTGATATATCTGAAGAAAAGGATACAAATGATGAAGCTATGGTACCGATTCATGAATGGTGATAAGGGCTCTGTGAAGCCTCAAATAATATCTGGTTTGATTTCCCCAGTGCCTATATTGTAGTATAATGCCTAACATGGCCTGGGCATTTAAGAGAGATGTTTTGTTGTTGTTGTTGTTGTTGTTTGTTTGTTTTACGATTTTATTTATTTATTTAAGAGAGAGAGGGAGGGAGGGAGAGGGAGCACAAACGGGGAGGAGCAGAGGGAGAAGCAGACCTCCTCACTGAGCAGGGAGCCTAATGCAAGGCTCAATCCCAGGACCCTAGGATCATGACCTGAGGCAAAGGCAGATGCTTAACTGAGCTACCCATGGACCTCTGTTGTTTTCTTTTGAATAAGTGATTGAATTAGAGAAGTAGAAGTGGGACTGGAGAAGACTGGACAGATTCCAATTCCAGTATTATTTATTGAGTAGAATTAAATATATCTGGTGATTGATTGATTTGAGGAAGTGAGGGATTGGGAGTTGCTGAGGGAGAGTGAAAATATATGTATTAGATGACTAGAGGGTAGTACTAGACACTGAGATAGGTACCATAGTCGAGAGATTCCATTTCAGGAAAGTGGGACTGGTTGGGGATGGAGGGGGCTGAACCAGTTTATATTCCCATCAACACGGCACAGGGGTTCCATTTTTCAGGTGTGAGGTGATATCTCATTATGGATGATTTGCATTTCCCTGATGATTAGTCATGTTGAGCATCTTTTTAATGTACCTATTGGCCATTTGGATGACTTCCTTGGAAAAATATCTCTTCAGGTCCTTTGCTCATTTTAAAATCCGTGTTGTTTTTGTTCTTTGTTTTTTTTTTGTTTTGTTTTGTTTTTGTTTTTGTTTTTGCTATTGAGTTGTATGAGTTCCTTATACATTTTGGATATTAACCCTGTGATGTGTGTCTTACAAATATTTTCTCCCATCCTGCACCATTTCTGCGGTGTCAGTTATGGTTGTTTCTTCATTATATTATTGATTGTTTCTCCTTCTGTGCAGAAACTTTTTAGTTTGATGTAATCCCACTTGTTTGCTTTTCTTGACTCTGCTATTGGTATCATATCTGAAATATTGCCAAGACCAATGTCAAGGAGGGTTTCTTGGATTTTCGTCTTGGAGTTTTATGGTTTTATGTCTTACATTTAGATCTTTCATCCTTTTCTACTTCATTTTTATAAGTGGTATAAGGTATGACCTGGTTTCACTCTTTTGCTTGTTAATATACAGTTTCCCAGCCCCATTTATTGAAAATTTATCTTCTCCCGATTGAGTATTCTTGGCTTGCTTATCAAATGCTAGCTGATCATATATGTTTGGCTTATTTCTGGGCTTTCTATTCTGTTCATTGATCTTTGTGTCTGTCTGTTTTTATGCCAGTACCATACAGTTTTGATTACTGTAGCTTTATAGTATAGTTTGAAACCAGAGAGTACGATGCATACAGTTTTGTTTTTTTCTCAACATTGCTTTAGCTGTTTAGTATCATTTGTGGTTCCATATGAATTTTAGGATTGCATTTCCTGTTTCTGTGCAGAATGCTATTGGAATTTTGATGGGGATTGCATTGAAAATGTGGGTGGCTTCGGGTAGATAATATGGACATTTTAACAATATTAGTACTTCTGATTTACGAACATGGAATGTCTTTCCACTTATTTGCACCTTCTTCAATTTTTTTCGTTCATGTCTTACACCTTTCAGTGTACAGATTTTTCACATCTGTGGTTAAATTATCCTAAGTATTATCTTTTTATGCTATTGTAAATGGGGGTTTTATTTTTCCTTCAGATATTTTATTGTTAGTGAATCGAAACAAAACTAATTTTTGTATGTCGATTTTGTATCCTGCCACCTTATGAAATTCAATATTCATTTCTTAGTTTTAACAGTTTTTTGGCGGAGTTTTTAGGCTTCCTTTATGTATAAGATCATGTCATCTGTAAACAGAAAATTTTCTATCGTCCTTTCTAATTTTGATGTCTTTTCTTTCTTTTCTCTTTTCTGCTCTACTCCCTCCCTTTCTCTCCTCTCCCCTCTTCTCTCTTCTCCTCTTCTCTTTTTTTCTTTTTGTCTGATTGCTCTCACTTGCATTTCCAGTACTATGTTGAATGAGAATGGTGGGAGTAGACACCCTTGTCTTGTCTCTAATCTTAGAGGAAAAGCTTTTAACTTTTCACTATTGAATATGATGTTAGCTTTGTGCTTAGCGTACATGGCATTTGTTATGTTGACATGTGTTTTTCTATACCGAATTTGTTGAGAGTTTTTATCAGGAAAGCATGTTGAATTTTTTTCAAATGCTTTTTCTGCATCTATTGAAAGGATATGATGTTTACCCTTCAGTCTATTAATGTGAAATATAACATGAATTGGGTTGTGTATTTTGAACCATCCTTGCATCCCAGAGATGAATCCCAATTGATCATAATGTATGATCCTTTTAATGTGCTATTGAATTTAGTTTTCTAGATTTTTTTTTCTTTAGAATTCTAGCATCTATATTCATCAGGGATATTGGCCTGATATTCTTATAGTGTCCTATCTGGTTTGACATCAGGATAATGTTGGCTTTAAAGAATGAGCTTGCAAGTATTTTCTCCTTTTTGATTTTTGGAAGAGTTTGGAAAGTTTGTTCATCGTTAATTCTTTTTTCAATATTTGGTAGAGTTAATTGATGAACCAGTCTGGACTTGGGCTTTTCTGTTAGGAGCTTTTTGATTATGGCTTCACCTTCTTACTGAAGAAATTGGTCTGTCAGATTTTCTGGTTCTTCATTATTCAGTCTTGGTAGGTTGTATGTTTCTAGGAATTTTTCCGGTTCTTCTAGATTACCTAATTTGCTGGTGCATAATAGTTCCTAGTCTCTTGTGATCCTTTGTATTTCTGTGGTGTCAGTTATGTCTCCTTTCTCATTCATAATTTTGTTTATTGGAGTACTGTCTCTTTTCATCTTGGTTAGTGTAGCTAAAAGTTTGTCAATTTTATTTATCTATTCAAGAAACAATCAATAATTATATTGATCTTTTCTATTTTCTTTGTAATCTCTATTTCATTCATTTCTACATTAATCTTTATTTCATCTGCTTATTTTTGGCTTAGTTTAGGCTTCCTTTTGTATTACCTTCAGGTGTAAAGTTAGGTTATTTATTTGAGATGTCCTTTTCCTTAATGTAGGCATTTTTCATTGTAAAATTCCCTCTTAAAACTGCTTTTGCATTATCTTATAAGTTTTGTTTTGATATGTTGTATTTTCTTTTTTTGTCAAGGTACTTTCTGATTTCCTACTTTTCTTCTTCTTTGACTCATTTGTTGTTCAGCAGTGTGTTGTTTAATTTCCAGTTATTTGTGAACTTTTCAGTTTTCTACCTGTTATGGATTTCTAACTTCATACCATTGTGGTTGGAAAAAATACCAGATATGATTTCTCTCTTAAGTTTGTCAAGTTTGCTCTGTGGCCCACAATGTGACCTTTCCTGGAGAATGTTCTTTGTGCTTGAGAAGCATGTGTAGTCTAGTACTTCTAGATAGGATGTTCTACACAAGTGTTTTAGGTCCATTTGATGGATAGTCCTCATTTTTCCTTATTAATTTTCTGTGTGAATGATTTATACAATGTTAAAGTGGGTACTGAAATGTCCTACTTTTATTGTATTAATATCTATTTCTTCTTTCAGTTCCGTTCGTTTTTTTGATGTTTAGTTTCTTTAATGTTGGGTGTATATATATTTGTAATTGCTATATTCTCTTTATATTTTTATTTTAATCACCTAGTACTCATCATGACAAATGTACACCTTCATCTCCTTCACCTATTTCATCCATCCTCCCACCCATCTCCCCTTTGGTAACCATCAGTTTGTTTTCTATAGTTAAAGATATAACCATCTTTTTTTTTTTTTTTTTTTTTTTATTTATGATAGTCACAGAGAGAGAGAGAGAGAGAGAGGCAGAGACACAGGCGGAGGGAGAAGCAGGCTCCATGCACCGGGAGCCTGATGTGGGATTCGATCCCGGGTCTCCAGGATTGCGCCCTGGGCCAAAGGCAGGTGCCAAACCGCTGCGCCACCCAGGGATCCCTGATATAACCATCTTTATCAGATATGTCATTTGCAAATATCTCACCCAATTCAGTAGGTTGTCTTAATTTTGTTAGTTATTTCCTTTGCTGTGCAAAAGCTTCTTATTTTGATGTAGATCCAATAGTTTATTTTTGCCTTTGTTTCCCTTGACTCAGGAGACATATCTAGAAAGAAGTTGCTATGATGATAGCATACTGCCTCTTCTCTCTTCTAGGATTTGTATGGTTTCCTATCTCACATTTAGGTCTTTAATCCATTTTAAATTGATTATTGTGTATGGTGTAAGAAAGTGGTTCAGTTTCATTCTTTTGCATGTTGCTGTCCAGTTTTCCCAACACCAATTGTTGAAGAGACTGTGTCTTTCCCATTGGATATTCTTTCCTTCTTTGTTGAAGATTAATTGACCATATACTTGTGGGTTTATTTCTGGTTTTTCTATTCTGTCCCATTAATTACGTGTCTGTTCTTGTTCCAGTACCATACTGTTTTGATTATCACAGCTGTGCAATATAATTTGAAGTCAAGAATTGTGATGCCTCCAGATTTGCTTTTCTTTTTCCATATTGCTTTGGCTATCTGGGGTCTCTTGTGGTTCCATACAAATTTTAGAATTGTTTGTTCTAGTTCTATGAAAAATGCTAAATACTAAACTCCATGATGGCAAGGGACAGTATTATATTTAATATTCAATATATATCTTGAGTCACTTCTCTCATTCTTTTCAATTAAAGCACTAAATTTCAATTAGTTTTTCCTCTTTCAGGTCTTTGACATACTCAGCAACTAGAAGCTGAAATTATATAAGCCATTCTTTGCTCTTTGGTACATGGTAACAGGATTTATAAGTGGTTACCAAAGGGACATTGACTAGCCCTGATGATTTCATCTGCCTGAGTCACTTCTGCATCAAATATAGCACAACGTTCTGTGTACATAAAAGAATCTGTGTGATAACAAATATTTGTACACTGCACAATACTTTCCTAGGCATTTTTCCATATATTAGAAGAACTTACTTTTCATATAAAACTATGAGCATATGTATAATATCATTGCTATTCAACTATAAAATGAAATACACACTGTTCAAGGATCTTATCCAGAGTCTCAGGTTAGATAATGGTCTAGCAAGGCAGATAAACCAGACCTCCTAGGTAGACCTCCTAGCTTATAGTCCAGAGCTCTACCTACAAAGATGCCTTTTAACATTGTAAAGTAAGCTTCTGCTTTTGCAAGTTCCAAATGAAATTTTAATTTAGTTATTCATGTTTCTGCTTTTAAACTAATTAAAAACTAATTTAAAATTAACATACTCTTCTAAAGTTGATTTCACAAGATGCTTTTGGGAAAGAAAAAACTGTGGTAAATCTAGGTGCCTGGGTTTCTCCTTCTCTGTAGCAATAACAGAAGAGTTCATCACAAATGACATGTAAAAGTAATGTAGAGGGGATCTAGAATTTACTACTATTTCCTTCCCTAAAAAAAGGAAAGGGAATATATCATGTGAAGGGCAACAAAATATGCACAGGTGGAAAAGCCTGTGGCAAAATGCCAGAAATGAGCTGGACAGATTCAGTAGCTTCTGAGTTACCAGCAAATCCAACCCATCGTCTTGTACACAATTATGTTGAACCTCATCTCATTCTGTTGTGAAGAAGCAAGGTGCTATACAATAGATACCACATAATATAATTTCACCTGTTGAATTGGGAAGTGTCGAAATCAATGTTTACTGTCACTCAATCTGGATTCCAAGACATTTAACAGCTGTAAAGCGTTTGTCGGCAGGTTGCAGGGTAAGTGTTCATGGTTTGTCAGTTCAACCTGTCTCTGATGATAACACAAACTAGGCTACCTATTTGAGACCGATACAGACTTCTGGCAGCCATTCAGATACTAAGAAACCAGAGAATATATGAAATGCTTGAATAAACATCAAGAAAATACATATTTCTTAAATGTACAAATATTTCTGTGATTCTCAATATAATTTGAGCTGTACTAAAATAAATAAATTTAATACATCATTCTAATATTAATAGTTTGTTCTATGCCATCCACTAGAAAGTTAAAGCAGGAATTACTAGAGAAAAATAAAAAGTTCATGGTTGAGGTCACTGATCTACAGATAGATATCCTTCTTGGCTATGAAGGACAGGCAGCAAGTAGAATAAGACGTCAGAATATGATTTCATATTCATTCAACAATAAAAAATATCTATTAAACATTTGCCATATGTCAGACACTGCAGTATTCAGTGGTAAACAAAATGGACAAGATCCTTGTGTTGATAGAAGTTAAAGCCAATCTATAGTCCTTGGACCTTTTAAAATTATCTGAATGGTAAGCCTTTGAACCAATTACAAGCATCCTACTACTGGCCACATTTTACCTGTGGAAAACACCTTTTATTTCATTATAAGAACTAAATTTGATAATTTTTCCTAGAATTTCAATAGTGATCCAGAAGATCTATAATTCCTCAAGTATTCAGATTTGTTTATTGTATATACATTCACAAATACATATACATTAAAAATATATACATAAAATTGTATATGAGCCCACATATATAAACAATAATAATACATACAAGTATATATACATGCATATATGAAATATATGTATTTAACTTCACATAAATATATATTCTTAAAACACACATATACGTAAAATGTATATACACATAAAAAGTGCACATGTAGACATATGCATCTATCTCTGTGTATTTACATAATCAGGGTAGTTTGAACAATGTTTTGAAGAATTATCAATTATTCTTTTTGCTTCTGTATTAATGGTACTATGGTTATGGAAAAGTGAAAAAATGAGTATCTTCAGATTATGTACAGACAAAATGATATGGCATCTGGATTTTCCTGAAACCAATGTTGTATTGAGTATGATCGATAGAATTGTATGGTGTAATAGACATAAAACATAAACTGGCCATAAACTGATAATTGTTAAAACCAGTTTTTTTAAAGATTTTATTTATTTATTCATGAGAGACTTAGAGAGAGAGGCAGAGACATAGGCAGGGGGAGAAGCAGGCTCCCTATAGGGAACCCAAAGTGGGATTCAATCCCAGCACCCCGGGATCACACCCTGAGCCAAAAAGGCAGATAATCAACCATTGAGCAACCCAGGCATCCCTAAAACTAGTTTTTGAGAACACAGAAGTTTAATATACTACTGTATTTACATTTCTGTATATTTGAAAAGATGTAAAAAATAGTTTAAAATATTCCAAAACAGAAAAAAAACAAAGTAGACAAACCTGCTTTACTGAAGATTGAATCTTGAAATAAAGCTATGATAATTAATCATTAATTTAGAAATATAGTTAAAATAACCTCCTTAATTGGTGCCAGTACATCCTCTGTTCCCTCACTACTTTGAATTTACATGTACTCAATGCTTTAACAGTTCTTAACATTGACTGGGTGATATTTAAACATTGCAAAATTTCTGACATCTCCTCCCAACTTTTATAATCCAAAAATAAAAATGTATCTCTATTTGGAATAGCTTAAGACTCTTTGCTAGGGCCTCCTGTGGTCAAATTTTTTTACTCTAATTTTAACCTGTGTTTATATTATTTCCCATGCATATCCCTCAATGTAATATTTGGAAAGATACCGCATTTCATCTTTCTTCTCCAGTATATTCACAACACTGTTTCCTTTTACTACTTAGAAAGGTTCAGTAGCATTGGCAATGAGATGTCTCTTATTTGCAAAGAATCTTTATTTTAAAAAACAAAACAATTGTAGACTTGGTTATAATGACCACATGGGACAGAAAATCTTATCAGGCAGCAAGCCTATTTTTATCTTAATCACATGAACAATTATGAATTCATGAAATACTAGGGCGTTAAATTTTCTTTGAAGGGAAACTAAACTTCTTAAAAATGAAAGAATTATTCATAAAGGCATTGAAAATACTAATTGGCTTCTACAAAGAGCAAAAAGCATTTCTAATACACTATTATTATTTTTTATTATACTTGGATGGCTACATGTTATTAGACAGGACGTAAACAGAGTAAACCTTGATATGATAAAGAGAATATTGTAATCCAGTAATGATAAGTCATATGAAAAACAAAATAGGTATTTCCTGAAAATAGTGTAGAAACTGGCAGTGGGTGGCAATATTACCCAAAGGTAACACCAGCAAAAGAGCTCATTAGTTTCTCTTCTTTATATTAATATTGTCTCTTTTTACATAAAATTTTCAAACAAACCTAAGTGAAACAAAAGCAGATTTTAAAAGGATTTCCTCCTTTTACCCTCCCCCTGACTCTCTAGTGAGCTGACTAGTAAAATCTAAGCATTTAAAAAAAAATCCAATGGGGATGAATTGATCCACTCCTGACTGAGACTAAAGTCACTTTCACCACTTCAGCAGATTAAACGACTGTTTATTGAATTTGGGGTCACTTCACAGAAGCTGTTTGACCTTAGGTCTTCTCTAGCTGACAGAAAGAAATGTGGAAAATGCCAGGATAGGGTCTACAGTTGGGTGATATTTTGGGGGAGTTAGTTTATTTTACCTGATGTTACATGCTGGTAAATCAAGGTACTTTTTTTTTTTTTTTTTTTTTAGCTGCTTTAGAGTCAGATAGCTGGTTTTATATCCAGGTCAGTCATTTCCAACAAGTATAATCAGGAATAGTGACATAATCTGCCTAATTCTGTTTTCTCATCTATTAAACTTGAATCTTCTTTAGTTTGAAGGTTATTAGCAGGATCACATGAAATACTCTACATGAGGCTTATAACCCAGTGCCTGGTGCATAAGAATGTTGATTTTCAGGACACCTGTGTGGCTCAGTTGGTTAAGCCTCCAACTGCTGATTTTGACTCTGGTCATGACTGAGAGTGATGAGATCAAACCTTGAATTGGGCTCTGTGCTCAGCTGGGAGTCTGCTTAAAATTCTTTCTTTCTCCCTCTGCCCCTCCCCACTGCTTGCATTTTCTCTCTCTCTCTCTCTCTCTCTCTCTTTCTCCCCTTCTCTCAAATAAATAAATATATCTTTAAAAAGACTGTTGATTTTCATTTTCTTGTATTTTTTGTTCCATTTCCTTAATACAAAATATATATTCCTTCTGTTCCTATGCTAAACACTAATCCCTTTCAGTAGTAACATGGCTCTTTCTTTCTGTAGTTAATGCTTTGGCCCACTTTCTACATTCAGTCGAAATGTCTAGCTTCTCACCTTATTCAGAAAGACTAGAATTAAGTCCAACTTCTCCCATCTGCCACTGGTTCTGTGTGTGATCGTATGTATTGCTATCTGGTGTGTTAGAACCAGGGTAACGAATCCACATACTGCCCTATGATAGTTTTGGCTCTACTTCTAATTACCTCTGTGCTCAAAAGGAAGAAGTTATTTTTTTCCTTAAGGCTTCCTGTGTGACTTTATTGGCAATTATTCCCCATTACGCAATGAGCTTGATCAGCTTCCTGCGACCCAATCCACTAATTATTGTCATGGATCAATACATTAGAAAATTCCCTTACAAGGAACAACCAGAGAACTGCTTACAATGGCATTATCTCCAGTCTCAATCTAGTGTGGGTGGGATACTTGCCCATATACACTGAAGTGTGAAAATATGTATCATTGATGTGGCCACTGCTCTAAGTCCAAAACCAAAACACTACTGAATACATTTATTGCATCCTACTAATGTCAGTAGCTCTTCATACGCAAAATGAAGCTACAAATTCCCAAATGATTAGCATGTACTTCCCTTCTTCCCATTTCTATTGAGCTGGAAATGGAAACCATTCCAATAATAATCAGATGCATAAAAGCACAGAGTATATTCTATAGCTACAAATCAAAGTTATCACCCTTTTCTTCCTATGTCATTTGACCCAGGCAAATGTAAGTAGAGAATGCTTTGCCAACTATTCTTAATTTTCAGTTCCCTTCTTTGGGATGGACTCTACCATTTGCCCTTCTCATTTAACTCTCTTGGGCTAGGTGTCTTGCAAAGGAAATTGCTCTGTGCCTGTTAGAAATAAATAGTTTTAATTTTACCTCTTAATCTTCACTTTAACTTTCATCTTGAATTTCCCATTTTCAAGTATCTGACTAAATTGATTTGATGCTTAATGCTTGCCAAATAAATAATGAGGCTCTGAATGAGTCCATATGTAATAAGGCAAGGATTTCATTACTTCTAACATCGCTATAATCAGGCAATGATTAAATTATTTCTAACATTCTTAATACCAATGTGAAAATATGCTAAAGACCCAGAACAATTTAAGCCTTTCTACCATGTTTTATATCAAGCATTTCTGTTTCCAGCAGTTTATCACAATGTTGCAGAAATTGGCCTGTAAGGGTTTATGCTAATGATAATGGAAAGAACTCATCTACAGGTGTCCCCCTTTATCTAAGCTACATCTTTAAAATAATTTACAAGTTCCCTGGTAACAACCTAAGGACCACCAGCAGGAATGCTGATTAACATTTAGTAGGGGAAAAACGGTTTAAATAATCAAACAATTTACAAATTGTAGAAACTTAGATGTTCAACTCATGGTTTTTTTTGGGAGGGGTCGAGGGTGGTTCTGAATTCAAAAGTGTCTGCCTGTTCTAGAGAGAAAGAGAGAGACTCAGGCTTATCTTCCAAAAAAGGGCACTTAAATCAGTCTCTGGCATGACTGGCATTATTTCCAGTTTGCAGAAATCAGATTATACCCATTGAATCCAAGGGTGATTCTTAACTTAGACCTTTGAGTTATGTTTGTAGTACATTTGGAATCTGACAGTAACACCACCCAAGAAATGATTTGCAGCCTTAATGCATGCCTCTAGGATGGTGATATTGATGAGAAATCTGTATTAGAGCACTGTGAATCATCATTAAAAGGCATTTAAAATTGGCTTGTAAAATGTGGCTTTCATTGCACTCTATGCACTCTCCTGGAAAGATAAAGTAGGATATTAAAATGATGATATGGATATTAATAAATATGGCTCCTCTATTAGATCAGAATGTGGCAGTTTACTCTCAAAGCTAGAGATTCTATTTTTATTATTGAATCCTTAAGTGGCATTTACAATGGTCTGGAGCCAAAACATAACTTTTCTGTCCACTAAGCTGGCCACTTGTCCAGAACTTTAGTTTAAAAGAACAAAATGTTCTATTATTGTTTCTGTTGCTTATAAATTCCATTCGTGGGTTTATTATAGGCTAGGAGAATGTTGAATCTGGATATCAAGTGATTTCAGGCTGTCTGAATTCATAATGTAAGGATTTACTGAACTGCAAACAATCCTGGGTTTTTCAGTGCAAAAACAGCTGAGAGGTGTGAGAGTGGAGTAAGCTGGGGGAGGGGTAGAAACCTGGTACCATTCCAGGGCATAGAGCCAGTGCACCGAGATATACCGAATTCTTATTGCAGTCATTGTACATCAAGATAACTTATAATATATTTATATTCAACCTAGCATTTATTATGGAGCATTTATTTTATTAGACCTACCAATTTAATTATATATGAAAACAAATGAGCTAACATGAAAGAAAACTGCTTGTGTATGGAAGAAGATAAGCCTATATTATGGTCAATGTATTTATCCATTAATATAATCATTATCTAATTTAAGGCATTTGAGTTCAACCAAATTATCTCGCTAATGTGGCTTACGATGTCTGCGGTTTTCAGAATAGTCTCGGAATTTAAGCCTGCTCTCTTTTCCTGGTTTACATTATCGAGTTCTTATTTACAGTTGTTTAAACATTTTCAACTTTTTCTGGAGTATCAATTTTGAAATTATATTCAATTAGAATCTGTTGCTGTCATTAAAATGTCTTTTTTTTAAATAAATGGCATTTCTGGTATATGTAATAGTCTTAAAGGATGCTGGATGTTGGCTTCCTAAGTATAATCTGGCTTCAACAAGCAGCTGAGCAAATCCATGGGATTTTAGAGAACGACCATATAACATTTGAGATAACTTTTCATATTGTGCTCTCTTCAGATTGTTGCTTAGAGATTTTTTTTCCTCATTTTTGTCCATCAGTTCATTACCCCAGATCTTACCATGTCATTAAGGAATCGCTTCTTGACAATGAACTTTACCAAAACTAAAGTCCTAAACTTCTGCCAGATACTTGTATCCATTTCATAGTCACATTTATATACATCTATTAATTCATTAATCCAAGTCCTGGGTATCTCCAGGCTATTCTTTTCTTGTAACTTCGCACTGTAAGTAACTAGGATAAGAACTAGATTTCTGGGATGGCTGGGTGGCTCAGTCGGCTAGGCGTCTGCCTTCAGCTCAGGTCATGATTCCGGGGGCCTGGGATAGAGCCCACATCAAGCCCTGCATCAGGCTCCCTGCTCAGGGGGGAGTCTGCTTCTCCCTCTCTCTCAGCCCCTCCCCCTGCTTGTGCTCTCTCAAATAAATAAATAAAATCTTAAAAATAAAATAAGAACTGGAATTCTTTGAGTCATCCAGCAGAACCATCTCATGTAACTGAAACTTTCTGTAGCATTTGATGTTGTGGATACCTCTCTTTTTGTTTTTTCTAATTTGGACAATACCATTCTTGTGACTCTGTTTCCTGAATGCTCTTCCAGGCATTCCTTCTGCTCCTTCACTGGATGGTGGTCCCAAAATCCTCTTGTCTTTCTCCTCTCCTTCTGCATATAGTCCTCACTCACAGTGATAATTGGTGATTCAGCACTAGATCTCTCTCTCTCTCTCTCTCTCTTTTTTTTTTTTTTTGACTTTTCCTCCGAGCTGAAGATCATTTTTCTTCACTTAGTGTTCTACTTGGAAATTTCAATCATTCCTCAATTTTAACAATTCCCTGATTAAATGAACCATCCCTCTTCTCCCGGACTCTGTTTTCCCCCTTATCCTTCATTTCTAGTCTTGCCATCTGTAATTCCCAAATATGTCCAGATGTGTATATCTTCCCCTGGCTAATAATAATACTATTACTATTGAACTAGCCCAGATCTCATCATCTCTTGCTTGAACAATTGCATCAGTTTGATAATTGATTTTCTTACATTTATTCTTGATAGTTTCTTAACCATTAGTCGTATGTGTCTAGTTATTCATTTTAAATGATTTTTTTAGTCCTTATTTTAAACTATCTGTAACTCATGATACTATTGATTTCTTTCTCTTCCTTTTACTCCTTCCAAAGCACAACTCCTCTTTCTGAGATCCCCATCAGAATGCAATAATATTCTCTTCCGTTTTCTTCTTAACTCTCTGACTGTCCCTGGCACGTCTTTTTGTATGCTCCTCTGTATTTGCCAATTCTGTAGATGTTGCTATTTCAAAGTATCTGTCTACATACATATTTTCCTTTCATTCTATTTCTTCTACCTTGGGCAATCTAATACTCCTAAGGCTTCTGCGACCACCTCTTCTCAGGTAAATTCCAAATTTGTATTTCCAGAACATATTGAATATCAGCTCCATCCTAGATTCTTTATCTATCTCTATTTAAAGATTCCATAGGAATGTTTCTTCCAGTATAACACATTCAAACTGAGCTCTTGTTTTCTTCCAAAGCACAACTCCTCCTTCTAAGATCTCCATCAGAATGAGAATATAATCAGCCTTTGACTGCCAAGACAGAAATCTTGGCATTACCCTTAATTTCTCCTTATACCTCACTTCTCACATCAGCAGGTCCAGTCAGTTCTATCTCCTAAATATCTTTCCAAACTATACCCACTACCTATTTAAGAAACTCATATCTTTTACCAGGATTAGTGCAGCAGCCTTCTATCTGGTCTCTTTATTTCCAGTTTAATCTCTCAAGTACCTGAGTGATCTTTCTAAGGTACAGATATGATTGTGCTACTTTTATGCCCAGATCTTTTCTTATATGTGCATTGGCTTCAGAATTACATACCTAACATGGCTTATAGAGCCCTTCACAAGATGTCTCCATCTTTCTCTTCATCCCAGTCACTTCCCATCCCCCATCTCCAACTTTCTTCTCTAAGCTTTAGTCAAAATGAACTACTTTTGGTGCCTTGAATTCCATATGTTCTCTCTTGCCTTGGTACAATAGATTTGTGTGTGCTATTTCTTCTGCCTGGTGAATTTTTCTATCCATATTTCCTTAATGTTTTATTCTGCTCATCTTTCAAGGCTTTGTTTAGAGAATACTCCCGGAGTATTTGACCTTGCAAGACTTGGTTAGGCACCTTTTTGCACCTCACAGAGTACCTTCTACTTACTTCTCTAACAGTACTTAGTGTATCACAGTGTGCTGACATCCATATCCACCCACTCTTCATTTTATTATGAATGCTTTGAGAGCCAGGGCTCTATCATTCATCATACAAAGCACCTGACACAAAATGGATACCCTATAGGTATTTGTGGAAAGAATGAAGTAAGGGAGGAAACATGATTCAGATTTCTAACTATTTAAAAGTATAATTTCTCTTCATTATCTCTGAGATATTGCTCCTCAATTATCTTGAGAGAAGCCAAGGACCATAGACCTCGATTGGCTATTGCCAGTCTTATCTCCTGCCATACTCACATGAGTATCTGGCTCTTGCATATAAACCAAAAGTACAAGTCCCCCAACCATGCTGTGCTCTCTCCTGTGCTTTGAACTTTATCTTCCCTTTCTTCCTACTTGTCTTGTATATATTATTCCAGATTCTTCTTAAATGTCACTTCCTCTGACTTTGCAGTGTGGAGTTAAGTTCCTATATATATATATATATATATATATATATATATATATATGTATACATATATAGAGAAAGTACTTCTTCTACTACCCTACATGTCTTGCTAATATAACTTTTATTTAATCATTTAATAATTTGCTTATATGTCTAGGTACCACTATACCATAAACTTCTGGGATATAGCATGGAACATGGTACCCTGGGAATGGTAAGTGTTTAATAAATGTTCAGTGGACCAACAAATAAGGAGGGAAGCATTTTTCTAAGGGAACTAGCTGTTCAATCTAGGCCTAATCTTAAACAACAGAATTCTTATCTTTAACATTAAAATAAAAAAGAACTCTTAGGAAAATGTCCTTACAAATAATGGTAGACATCTTGTAGAGGAAGGAAACCTTCTGAAATTGGCTACATAATATCTGTATTAGATCTTCTAGCCTTGTAACCTCATTACTTAGGGCATCATTTCTGAAACACTCATGTATAAGACATTATGATAATAGCTTATAACAATTTATCTCATTTAATTCTCACAATTGTAAGAAGTAGATTCAAGCATTATCCTTTTGTTAAGAATGAGGAAAATTAGAACTGGAGTGGTTAAGTATCTTGCCTAAGCGCTCTCTGCTATTACTAGCAGAACTTGGACCCATATACAACTGTCTCTGTAGGAACTATACCTTACATGGAATATCTTGGCTCAAAAGGGACATCACATTTTTTAAGGGACAGAAATTTTTCCTGGTAAATAGTGTAAAATATGATCCTCTATGACTTAAGCCCCAACTATTTTGTCTTTAAAACAACCAGTGAAAGAATTTTCTATGGTTCATACATGCTCCAAAGCCTGGTATGCAGCTGTTATGATGATAAATAAAAGTACAGACAAGTAAATTACTAATACTTATCTCCTTTATAGCACCTAGAATAGTGTTTCGTTTCCCCTAATTAAAATTTGTTGAATTAATAAATAAATAAAACAAATACTATTTAATCTCTCTCTAGAAAACCATATTGCAAATGGAAAAGAAAATTGTAAGTGGAGTAATGGATAAAATACAGGCAATTTTTATAATATTGAGAGGAGAGTGAACTAGAAATCCTGTCCCACTCTCAATATAGCAGAGTCTATGTTTTATAGGTAAGGCTTCTGGAGGTCACAATTGCCTGCCAAGTATACCTAGGAGGACAGAGGGTTAAATTCAGTGATAAAGCAAAGCTATATCAGGCTATAGAAATTTGTGTTGGATAGGAAGGCAGCTCTTCCTGTGTTATTGCCTTCAGAGCCTTGTCAGCTTTCTTTGGCCACTGATTGGTTCCTCATATAGCACAGAAAGGGGGAATTGGCAGATATTTTCATTTTTAGGCCACTGTCTGGCAATTAGATTTTTACGAAATAGCCTCAATCTAGTAACAGGGGAGGCACTGTCATATTTCCAAATATTTTACTATGGTGGAAGTAATAGTAATTGAAATAGTAATAAAAAGCCCTGCATTACAGAAAGTAGATTAGAGGTTACCAGGGGCTGGAAGGAGGGGAAAATGTGGAATTATTACTTAATGGGTATAGAGTGTCCATTTTGAGTGATGAAAATTTGGGAAACAGACAGTAGTGATAGTTGCACAACATTGTGAATATAATTAATGCCACTGAATTGTATACTTAAAAATGGTTTAAAATTATATATATTGTATGACAATATAAAAAAATTAATGATGTAATATGCCCCCAAACCACTGAATTATAACCTTTAAATGGATGAATTATAGGATATGTGAATTATATTTTAGTAAAAGCTGTTTAAAAAGTAACTCAGTATTAGTTTTCTAGGGCTTTCATAATAAATTATGATATATACTACGTAGCTTCAAACAACGGAAATTTACTGTCTTGCAGTTTGGAGACCAGAAGTCTGAAATTAAGATGTCAGTAGGATTGTGCTCTCTTTGAGAGTGCAGGGGAGAATCTTTCCTTGCTGTTTTCTAGCTTCTGATGGCTCCTGTCATTCCTTGGCTTATGGCTGCATCATACCAATCCTTGCTTCCATCATTACATTATCTCTTCCTCTATGTGTTTTCTCCTCTTCTATCTCTTACAAAGGATATGTTATATTTCAGTATGGGATTATATTTCATTTGGACTAGTTGGATAGTCCAGGTGGTCTCATTTTGAGATCCTTAGTCACATCTGCAAAGACTCTTTTTCCAAATAAAGTCACATTCATAGAATCCAGGACATGGATATGTTTGGAAGAAGGATACCATTCAATCCACTAAAAGCTCCTACCCTATTGTGAACATGTGACAGGTACCAGTTACTAAGCATTTCTACCTCAACTATTTGATTTTCAAAACAAATAATGAAATAGGTACTGTTATTATCTACACTTAACAGATGGTATAACTGAGACTCAGAAAGATTAGATGATTTGCTCAAGATCATACTGAAAAGAACTAGAGTTGAGATGAAACTAGAGTTGAGATGGGTGATCTCTAAATCTGTACTCCCAATAATGTGATTCTTCTTTGACTAAGGGAAACACATTGTAGGGGGGCCTGATTTTGGTCTTGTTATTATTTACCCATTTGTCATCTTCCTGTAAGGCTTAATAATTGTTGTAGCAAATATGAAGACCCTCTTTCTCTCTTTCATGTGCTAAGGAAAGCCTTTTCATATATATAAATTCTGGCTTTTCTCTGAGAAATAATAATTTAGATTTGGATTTGTCCAACTTTGACCTTAACATCTCTCTGAAAATCTCTCCCAATAAGAACATAAATGTCATCAGATGAGATTTATCACTCTAATTATAAAGTCGGGGTGGGGGCATGTCATGTGTTAGAAAATCCAAACCAGCTGCAAACCTTCTGCTACTTACTTCAACTTTAAATGACACAGTAGCTCTGCCCCTCTAAAAAGAAGTTCAAAATCAAATATATCTGAGTTAACACTGTAAAAGAAATAACTGGAATAACTAGAATTGGGTACTCTTTCTTTTTTCCCTAAATCACTTTTTATTAAGACAGCTTTTGAAAACCATTTCTGTTAAAATTTACTGCAGTGGAGAAACATGATATAACAATTACTGTATATAGAAGTCATCTTCAATCCTGAGGATAATACAGGATATTCAGGGCCTATGACCATCACAATTTGGTTACTCCAAAGTATCTTGTCACAAAAGATTAATGATGGCTCTGTTTATTGATAGAGCACTTAGGAGCTCAGTTTCCACCGTGCTAATATCCAAAGGAGCAGTTCTTCATACTGTGGTTTTGTATTTCCTCTGTAAGTTTCATTCCTTGCCTTTTCAGTTTTAGTTTCTGACTGTCTAAGTTAATTTTCATTGCCTTATTTGGTCTTTTCCAGTTTATATCTCAATTTTATGATCTGTCTCATGTCACAATCCATTGGAGCATTATTTAGTAGCCAACTTTTCCCCTCCCAGTTCATGGCCTCAGAATAGTGACAAAATGTCTTTGTTCTCTTACAGAATACACAATGTTTGCTACACAGTATCCTTCATTTAGCTAGTTTTAATATTTTTTCCTAAACATTTACTATGTAAAATTGATTTCTTCCTTAAGTTTAGAAGACCATTACTTATAAAGAAAACAAACAAAAACAGGTAAGAAACAAATCTGTTTCAGAATAAGGATAAACAATAAGTGATCAAATCATTACAAGTTGGGCTGTGGCAATCAACACATGTAATCTAGAGGATTTAAAACTTCACCAGATAATCCAGTATTTTATATTTTTTATCTTTTACAGTTATATTTTTTGGTATAGGGTTTGTCAATATTGGCACTATTCACATTTGGGACTGGGTAATTCTTTGTTGGAGGGATGTGTGCTGTGCTGTATCCACTGTAGCGTGTTTAGGAGAGTCCCTGGCCCTTAACCATCAGATGCTGGTAGCCCTCCTATCTCCAATTGTGACAACCAAATGTCTCCAGACATTGCCAAAATATGCCTGAGGAATAAAATCACCATAGAGCTAAAGTGGTAGGACTTTAATGATAAGGGATGCCTTCAAGTGTGTATTATCTATGGAATTTGAAGTCCAGGCAAAGATCATTTAGCATTCACAATAATTCAAGTTCTTTTGGTTTATATTGGTTGCTTCCAACCATTAGAGGCAAGTGGGAGCTATATGTCTTCACCTAGCCCAGCAGTACTTTCAGGTGTTATAATGATATCCAGTCTGAAGTCAAAATCTGGCACACAGACAGACATTGTTAATAATGCTCAGGAAGGACTTTTCATTCTTTTAGACGGTTCAAAAAATCCCACTGTGTGAAAGATTTATTTACACGGGATGCATGCAGGAAGATCAGCAAGACTACTGATTGGATCAGTCCACAAATTCCTCCATTTTCAGGGAAATAAACTTCTCAAAGCACTTCCATATCTAGAGTAATAACCCAAAAGCATTCAGTGGTGAGCTTATCAACATCAGTTTAAGCTTATCAATACAGTGTTCTCCACAAAGCCACTTTTGTGGCTTTTCAACAATAAAAACTAATTTTTATTTTCCTTTATGTTAACTAAAAAAACACTGACAAATTTATATAGTAATGTTTGAAGCACTAATGCAGCCACCTCTGGAGTGTATACAACTGATTAAGAACCTTTAGGTGCTAATGAAACACCTGGAGTATGGATTTCTGATTAGGGTACTTCAAATGTTGTTCAACTACTCTTATAGTGTAGACGAAAGTTATTTTAAATAAATGCTCATCATACAGTTGCTGCTGATGTAGTGGAAAAAAAAAATTAAAATCCTTGCACCCAAACTTGAATAAAAGGAGTAGGGGTGGGCATATAGGCTAGGGATACCCGAAAACCAGAGGCCATTGCTTGAATTTTTTTTGAATGAATAAATATGGGGATTCAAACAAGTCTAGATTTCTTCTTAAACCTAGAAATTAAGACCTAAGTTATATTGGAAATAATTAGGAAAAACATATGATAGTTCTCATCTCTCCAAGGCAGTATACCAAATCTATACTTGTTACATGGGTCGTCTCTGAGTTCTGTGTTAAGTCCAAGTTCTTTTTAGACTTGGTAGTTTTCAACCTCATGCTGTCTTTTTTCTCTTTATGATAATATCCTTTTCTATAGTTCAATGGGAATTTTGGTAAAATTCTATTTTTATTGAAGTGAGTGAGTGGTAATAATAGAGAATAAAAAAAATTGCCTCCAAAGTGGACAATGTAATAAATGATATATTTTTGGTTTGTCTCTCATTTTAGTATCCAAGGTTGCATCTACATATGCCCTAGAAGGGCCTATAGATTGTGGTTCTTGCACAGAGTATGAAAGATACACGCTTTTTTTTACCTCTGCAGATGTCAAGATTTCATAAAGCTCATATAATCATTGATTATGTCTATTTATTGTAAGATATATTATTACAATAAGCCTGAAATTTGGGGGCTTGCTTTAACTCCAATTAATAATTCTGAGTTCTACAGATGTTTTTATGTGTCATCTCTACAGATGCCAAGATTTCATAAAACTCATATAATCATTGATTCAGTCTATTTATTATAAGAAATATTATGACAATAAGCCTGAAATTTGGGGACTTACTTTTATTCCAATTAATAATTCTGAACTAGACCTAACCATTACTTTTATTGAAATAGTACTTAAAATTTTGTTTTGTTTTTAGAAATAATTTACATAATGGAGTAGAGATCTAATCTCACTGCCTAAACTGGGATCTAACTTCAATAAATAATATTTTCTGTTCCTCTAAAATATCTTGCTTTTATGGGATCCTTGGGTGGCTCAATAGTTTAGCACCTGCCTTTGGCCCAGGGTGCCATCCTGGAGTCCCAGGATCAAGTCCCACATCAGGCTCCCTGCATGGAGCCTGCTTCTCCCTCTGCCTGTGTCTCTGCCTCTCTCCCTCTCTGTGTCTTTCATAAATAAATAAATAAAATCTTAAAAAAAAAAATATCTTGCTTCCAATTTTTTTTGGCTTTTTCCCCCCTGTGGGTTTTCCTTTACCTGAAATGAGTTTCATTTTCCTTTTTTCCTTCCTTCCTTCGTTCCTTCCTTCCTTCGTTCCTTCCTTCCTCCCACCCTCTTCCCTTTCTTTCTTTTTTTCTTTTTTTGCAGGATTTTGTCTTCATTGTACAAGATCTCACTACCCTACTGTGACTTTTTCCACCTTCTCCAGAAGTGGGGCCTTCACCTGTTGTTTCCTTGTCTCCCCTGAACTCTTCCCTTCGCTGATGAAGCTGTCCTGAAAGTATCATTTTCCTGACTCTTTTTGCTCCTGGTTGCCAGCTTTTTGGAAATATGTCTTAATTATTACCACATTCTTAGAAACCAGCATAACCTGTAGTATAGGATGAACATCAATAAATATATCTTGAATTGACTTGGAATTAAAATTCCAGTTTTCTTACAATTTGCATGTTTTGATACTTTAGAATTACTTTTTCATTTACAAGAAAAGACATTTTGAGGGAAGGTGGTGGAGGAGTCCCTTTAGTAAAGCAGTTGCAGTTAAGGGGCATTAGATTACCTTCCCCAGATGGCAGATGGCATGTGGTGGGACAGGCTTTAGGGAGGCTACACTGATGAGGTGTGGCACAAAACATAAGGTAGAATGAGTACAGTAATAAGAGACTGTATTTCATGATCTTCAGTGAAGTTACCGAGATTGTGGATACTCAAAGTGGTGAGATTTCGTAAGAGAATAAAATGAGAATAGAACTTTTGTCCAGATTTGGTGCTGGAGTTCCAGGGAATGCCCATGAAAACAGGCCTGGAGATAGGGGGATGAAGAGAAAGTAAGAGGGAAGTTTGCAGAATTGTGTTTGTGTGGGGTGCATGTGTGTGTGTGTGTGCATGTGTTAGTAAACACACTAAATCTTAAAATTTAGAGCATTCCACCAAATTTTACTTAAATCTTCAAGGGACAGGAAGGCCCTTAAGTCATGTCAGGTTATACATAACTTTACTTCCATTATCTCTTTTGATTTTCTCACAACATAATTAACATAATACAGTGGGCACAAAGTATTTATTGTTAGCATTTTATAGATGAGCAAATGCAATGTTGAGAGGTTACATTAAACTACTAATAACAACAACAACAGAGGCAGAATTATGTGCCAAACATTATATGCTTCACTGCATTATCTCATTTAATTCTCTCAAATAAAACAAGAGGCTGCTACTGTTACTATATTCGCTTTGCAGCTGAGGACACAGAGAGGTTATTTCCTCAATGTCGCACAGGAAGTAGACAGAGAACCAGATCTGACAATTGAAAGCCGCTATAATCACTATGCTATTCTCCCTTTCTAGTTTATGAGTCTTAAAATCCAGTGTTGAAGAACACTATTTTTTTCCTAGTCCATTTTAAACAAATAAGTAAACCAAACACGAAAAGAAAAAAAAAATCTGGGAAATGGTTGCACCCTCCAGTTTAACATTTGCTCATTCATTTTAATCATGCTCTATTACAACAAAGGAGTGTGGAGGTTCCAAGTACAGCCGGTAGCTTCCTCCATATTCAGAACTGGGCCCTTGCATTCCATCAACTAGCCACCTGCTCTGTTCATTCTATGTGATCACAGACACAGCCAGAAACCCTGCTGTTCCTTCACCTCCTCCCTCTTTGCATTTCAAGAGTTTCAGGGTGCCAGCAGACAGGGACTCCTTCCTTTCACCATGTGCTGAGAAGGTCACTATCCCATCCCTTCCAAATGGTGCAAGTGAGGTATTTGGAGTAGGAACAGTTTTCTAAAGGTCATACTGTGGTGGGAGAGGAACCCTGGGGAACTGGTACCCTTCCCACCAGGCCCACCTACCTCCACCTCAGATCTCCTGCTGATTTTCTAGTAAAGAGAACCAGTCAGCAGGCACAGTAAAGACAGATTGTAGAATTTGAGGATAATGGTTAGCACTGGGGGAAACTGTAATACAAAAGAAATTTTTTATCTGCTAGTTGATTCAGGACTAAAAATATCTCAGAATGACCAGTTAGAAAGAATTAGGCTCCCCCTCTCCATTCAAAATTGATCTCTAGCAAAAGAAGGAAGTTTGAGGTAATTCCTCAATTTAGAGCATTTTGAATAAATACTTAAATTGAACATGGCTAGATTTCCATTTCAGAAACTTGTTTTTTAACAGTCTTAGAATTAAAACCCTTTTATTTAAGGAGATGGGATAAGGTCTGCTTATCATGTATAGTGTTCTAAACTTTGGATATTTCCTTTCCTTCCTTCCTTTTATCATATCCAAGTATAGCTTGTGTTCATTTTCAAGTTACTTAATGTTTTTCTTTAAATTGATAATTTTTTAAAAGCATAAATACTTTTTGTATGTTTCTAATTGCATGTAATAGAATTTTCTGCTATACATTAAATAAAAAATAGTTATTAAGATTAAAATCAGGTTTTTTTATATAACATCTAAAATATCTCACATGGATGTGTCCTTCCCGGCTCTTAAACATCTTCTCGTTATCAAGTTGGGACAAAAGAGATACTGTCCTATAGGTGATAAGGAAGTGTATTAAGGATCTGTGGAACAGCAATGGTCTGTAGTAGATGTTATTTTTAAATACTATATGGATCCATATGCATCTTTTTAATCTCTTGATTTTAGTACCGATTATTTTTATAGGAAGGCATCTTCTTTCACCAAAGTAGAGAGGTGGATTTAGGAAGTAAATCAGACTGCGCTTAAAGACTAAGTGCTCTTTTTCCTGTTGGCAGTCTTGAAACTGAGATGGAAAGCCATTTGTGAGGTCATATTTCCTTTCCATATGCATTCATTCCCCTAAAGATATAGGCAATGTTGCTGATTCATAAATATGGGATTATATTACTCTATTTACTTAAGACTTACATCTTCTTTTCCAAATAAGAAGAGTCTATAGCCTTTTTCGCAGCCCTGCTTCTCTCCTGCTCCTTGTGCTGGCACATGGTGTAGCAAATACTAGACATTTTCCAAAGAGAGGTGTGGCCTTTGTCTTTGGTCCCTGGGAAGTGATCTCTAGGCTGTTGGAATGTCCTGCCTGTTGAGAATGCCTTTGTTTACCTTGAGACCTTAGGCCATACAAGTCAGTCTAACAATGTGATTAATGATGAAGACTTTGGGTCACATGATATCTTCTCTACTTCTGGAGGGTCTGGAGACTAAAGGTCAGGCACATAGGGAGTCATCCATGTCTACATGAATGAGTTCCAGGAAAAACTGAACATTGAGGCCTGGTGAACTTTCCTCCTTGGCTATACTGTGCATATTGCCAGACACCATTGCTGGGAGAGGTTATTTGGTCTGTGACTTTACTGGGAGAGGTTAATTAGAAGCTCCACATTTGGAAACTTCTTGGACTTTGCCCCCATGCATCTTTTGCCTTGGCTGACTCTAATCTGTAACCTCTTGCTGTCATAAAATATAACCATGAGTGTGAATTATTAGCCCTTCTAAGGAACCAGTGACCTGAGGTTGGGCACTACTGTATCCCCTAACATCACAAATATACAAAACACTCAGTAAGCATCATGGTCTAAGAGCCTTGAAGTCAGATACACTGGCTCTGCCATTAACCAACTATGTGATCTTGGACAAGTAAATTCACTTCTCTGTTTCTATTCATAAAACCAAAGTAATACTGTTTTGTACTTCATAGGGTTGTTACGAGAAATCAACAGTTCTGTGCTAAGCCATATCAGAACCTGAGGCACAAGGCAAAAATCAGTGATGCTGATCTATTGTTTATTTAAAATTTTCATATTCTGTTCATTATGTATATTTTATTAATATTTGTTTTTGAAAAATAGTGCATTGAAATATTATTTATCTTGATTGCTGAGTTTTTGATGGCCCCTCAGACTTTGCACTCGAGGCAAGAGCTTCATTCACCCCACCTTAGACTTGATCCTGATGAGGATTAACAATAATAGTTAGGGATGCCTGGGTGGCTCAGCAGTTGAGTGTCCACCTTTGGCTCAGGGTGTGATCCTGGGGTCCTGGCGTTGAGTCCCACATCGGGCTCCCTGCATGGAGCCTGCTTCTCCCTCTGCCTATGTCTCTGCTTCTCTCTCTGTGTGTCTCTTATGAATAAATAAATAACATCTTTAAAAAATAATAATAATTAAAATAAATTATACAGCTGACGGCCAGTAGCATAGGTAACACCAAATAATATGAAATTGTTGCTGATATGATTGTTGTTGCTTTGATTACTTTAGAGAAGACTATGGAAATTTACCACTATATTAATGTGGATTAAAAGAAAAACACAACTATGACAAGGGATTGGGCAATATTTTCAGTTTAAGAGGAAAGATCAGGAGCTTATTTCCATACACAATCTGTGAAGACCAGACAGTACATGTGAATGTGAGTGTGTATGCACTCGGTTTCTAATTTATTATATGAGAAATGTCAAATGAATAAGGTGGAGGTTCTTCATGAATGTTAACATTTATAAAAAGATGTTGAATTTGTAAAGATTATCTTTAAACAAATAGCACATTCAACATTCAATAAATTGAAATGCTCATGAAGTATGACATTCTAGTTAAATGGATTTATCGTGAGAATTTCTTTCAGCTTTGGCTTCAACTATTGAAAAGTCTGTAAAATGTGTTCACTGACTTTCTTACCATTGTAACTAGAGTAGATGTAGCATAATAACCTTGTGTCATGGGCGTGGACACTCATGGTCTTTGGTTCAAACTATGTTTAAAGGTATTAGAGATTAAGCTGTAACTTTTGAAACTGCATCCCTGGTGACAGCTTTTTCTCCCATGACTTGTATCTTATCTTTGGGGAAGATAAATGCAAAATAAAGTCCTACTATAGTGTAAAAAAATAAATATATGCTCTTTGTTCCAGGTTCCTGGCACACAACTCCTAAGATGCTGGGAATTTACTCTTTTTTGTATGTGAGTGACATGTCCATGGTGGGTGGAGAGCCTGTGCTGATCAGCAGAAACACCAACCAAATGATTAGAACATGGGTTAGAGCTTTTTGCAGCCCCTATACCCTTCAGGAGAGGAGATTAGGTTAAATCACAAATGGCCAATGATTTAATGTCATGTTTATGTAATGAAACTTCAATAAAACCCCCTAAATGATGAAGTATGGGGAGATTCCAGGTAATGATTCAAAATGATTTCGAAGTGGTTCAAGGAAAGTGTTATACCTGGAGAGGAAATGGAAGCTCTTTATGCCCACTCTCCCAAGACCTTGTCCCATGCCTCTTTTCCATTTGGCTGTTTCTGAGTTATATCCTTTATAATAAACCAGTAAATGTACATAAAGTATTTTCCTGGTTTCTGTGAGTCATTCTAGCAACTATAGAATCTGAGGAAGGAATCATGCCAAATTTGTAGCTGGTAGGTCAGAAGTACAGGTGGGACTTTTGAGACTGGCATCTAAAGTGAAGGAAGTCTTGTGTGACTTAGCCCTTAATCTCTGGAGTACGAATTAAATCCTGACAATGTCAGGATTTAATTGTTTGATACTCAGTTGGTGTTGGGAAGTCATAGCCTGCTAATATAACTTAGTTGAGATTTTCCTTACTGAGCTTCTCCAAATAGTTTATGGTTATTCCAGTTTTATAGTTGTATAAAACTTGACTATGGTCAAGGCTTATCTCTGTTTTCCTATTATTTCTATTAATTTCCCAAAGTGAATTAGCTTTTTGGTAAGACTGTACAAGTGAAATAACCAATTGAACTCATATAAATAAAATCATCACATCTATTAATGTTGTATAATAACCAGTTTATTAGTTGAGTTTTCCATTAATTATACGGGCATTATTTATGCTGAGACAAGATATTTCTGTTTCTAAAACTAAACTCAAGGACACGGGAAGAAAAATTGGGGAAATGAAAGAGGTATATGAAGTTAGAACCAGTGTTATTCAAAATGTGATGCCTGAATCAAGAGCATTCATATCACCTGTGAGTTTGGTAGAACTGCATATTTATTGGCCCCACTTTAGTTTACGGAATCAGAATCTAAGGGGTGGGGCCCAGGACACACTGTGTTTTAATACTCTCCAGGTGATGCTTATGTACTGTAAAGTCTGACAACACCACTCTCTATATTGTTTAGTCAAATGTAAGTTCAGGTGAGTAAGTCAGCAGTAGTGAGATTCTCAGATTAAACAAGAGGGGGATCCCTGGGTGGCTCAGTGGTTTAGCGTCTGCCTTTAGCCCAGGGCGTGATCCTGGAGTCCCAGGATCAAGTCCCACATCAGGCTCCCTGTGCGGAGCCTGCCTCTCCCCCTGCCTGTTTCCTTGCCTGTCTCTCATGAGAAAATAAAACCTCTAAAAAAAAAAAAAAAAAACAAGTGGGAGGGGGACCAAGTCCCCTGGTTTTTCTGGGATGCTGGACTTTTGGAGCTAACAACCAGGGAAGCTCCAGGCAAACCTGGACAAATTGGTCATTATGGTCAAATGATTCTGTGCCTATTTTAGAAGCTAGACTACCTTGCATTTCATTTGGTCCCTGTCAAATATTCTTTATTCCCTGACTGATTTCCCTTAGGCTCTGGGCATGACCAAATTAATATGGCTATCTTGTGGGTCATAGATTTGGGGAATTCAATAAGGTAGTTAGTTAGAGTTGACATTTTGTTCTTGCGGTAACTGCTGGAGTTTGATTACACCAGAGCGTGTGATCCATAACTTGCTTCTCTGTTTAATTCTTTCTCACTTCAGTGTTATATGTGCAACAGGGCTCAACAAAGGCAGAAGCTACGAATCATTTTGAAGTTCCTGAAAGTTGCTTAAATTTGTTGCTTTTACTTTATTTTTTGATATGTTACTCTATTCGCTCTCATCTGGGTTATTTCAAATCCCTCCTTCTGTTTCTTGACTAAAGAGGTATCTTCATTAATAGTATAAATTTGCGCTTACGTCAATAAGGGCAAAATTTTCTGAGCGTTTGTTGGGCAGCGATTTTGGTTGTAGAGATTTTGATAGTATTGTGAATGCTCCTGAGAGTTGATTAATATAATTAACACCTACTAGTCAATATGGGAGCTGTGTTTACTTTAAGTGTGGCTTTATTTTAATGCATACCTTGAAAGTTTATTTCTAGGGATATAGAATAGAAAATGTTTCAAAGAAATGAGTCTCATCTTTTGTGAAGTTCAAAGCAGATATAAAACAAAACATTGAACAATTTGTGTATGTCTCTAATGAATCTAATGGATTGGTGGGTGTTTCTTCAAACATAATAACTCTGCACAAATTATTTGTTTTTAATGTCATAAAACCTATGTTATATTACTTGCTTTTCTTAAAGCTCTTACAATGAAGACTCAATTATGTTGCATTCACAAACAATTAGGTTTGACTATTTGAATGCAAACTATTGTTGCCAACATTTTGCAGCATTTTTAACCAGTAAAAACATTCTGCTTTGTCTATTAAAATGCTCATTTTGTGAATTGTTTTTCATGTGATTGAAGCTGTAGCACAAATACTTTCTTTCTGCGGTTAATTTTTCCCTTTTTATCAACACAATTTGCTAGATAAGTACTGTGAGTTATCTCTGAATTATGGGCTTTCCCTATTGAATCAACAACTCAATTTTAAGTATGAGAGAACTCCAGAACCCAGTGAAATGGAGGAGCCATTTCTCAAAACTCTGATATGCCCATTTGGTGGTCTCTGAGTCACTTAATCTCCAGTATGTGCCAGTTTGTTTGCTCTGATCCATGAACATTCTAGGGCACATTTTAGAGTTTGGTCTGGCCCAGAGAGGTGGATTCTCTGTTATTCTGGGTAAGATTTTAAAGTCATCACATAGGATGAAGATTAGGTATAAGTCATTTAACCACCAAAAATCCATTTCAATATAACACGATTTTTCTCCTAATTACAGGAAAGATTGCTTGTTTTTGATTGAGCACCAGGGAAAATATTAGTATGTTCACTGGTCATCATGACCAAAACTATATATCCTCAAATATTAAGATCATACTCAGCGTGGTGATGTAGGCCAGCAATATGAGAGGCTTATGTATTTAGACTACCTGAGGAGACAAGAGTCAAGTCTCCCATTTACCATCTCCCTTCCATTCCATACCTACCTGCCTTGAGGGCAATGGTAGGCAGACATACTTCCTACGTAAATTGTCATTCATCGTCTCCCCTTCCTTTTGTATTTCCATCCTTATCTCTCTTGTTTAACTCTCACTATCAATCTTTAAGAGTTAGGCTTTAGGTCTTGACAAATAAATTTAAATAAGGTTTAATGACACTCCCACAGTCATTCAGAAAGTAAGTAGCAGTGTCAGCTTTTGAATCCAGCTTCCTAACAACACTAAAGCTTTTATTTTAGCACCTGTGCTATGATATAAAACATGCCCATGAGTAGTCTGCCTCAGCAGTGTGTAAGGCTTAAAAAAAAAAAAAAAGCCAAAAACATAAGGTAGCCTAGCACCTGGAAAAGTACATTCTGTGAGAATTATGTCACTAACAATCTTGTAACTGTAGTGGTCTTACATCTATCTGCCTAGCCATACACCTTGATTGCTTTTCATTCTAATTCTCAAACCCCTGGGACTAGGTTTCCAATGTCACCTTTCTAGCTGAGAGCAAGTTCTGACATTACGATGGCTCTGATAATGGTTTAAAAAAATTGTTTGACAGCTCTCCCCAAGTTGAACCCAATGACTAATTAAAAACCTTACCCACAGTGTAGCATACTATACTTCACCAGTATTTTGGGAATTAGAGGGACTAATTTACTTGTAATTTACATAAAACTGGAACAAGTTAAACTAACCGATATCTTTCAGTTATGTCCATGTTTGCCACAGTTATCTTCAGGTATCTTATTAATTATGTCAGCCCAAAACCCACTTTGAGATTTTCTATGCCAAAGTTCAGCATGTATATCTATTGTTTCTTGTCTAAGGTCTACTTTCTAAGTTAGTATCCAAATATAAATGTATCGGGCCATATTTGTATTTGGGGAATCGTAATGTAATATATGAATGCAATGATCCATAAACTCAATATAAACTTATAAACCATCAATGAACTTGGAAGTACTGCAGTAGCTACTCAGAATCTTAGGGCTTCACAGTATACCAGCTTTTTGTTTCATTTCGAAATCATTTTTGTAAAAGAAATGAACATTTACTAACCTTTCACTCAACACAAAATAATGATGGGATCTTACTTCATTTATATTCAGTTGGGGTAATATATTTATTCAGGTACCAGATGTAGAGTGTTAATGGATTAAAGTATATGGACAAAGTGGGCAATTGTACTGTAAATGTTACTTAAGTGAATTTGGCCTGCAAGGGTATTATTGATTTATTTTATCTAATTTAGTTTGTATTGCAAGTCAAGCTCAACACTGAGGGTTGAAGTCATCTGTCTTCTATAGGTGAAATGACTTCAGGTCTCTAGGGAACTAAACTAAGTGAATAGGAAGTCTCTTCCTTTGAGGAAGCAAAGAGAGTGGAGATATTTTCCAGTGGGGTGAGGATGTGGGGGGAAATGTTCTCCTCCCAAGGACACTAAGAAATCATATTCTACCAGGAAGAAAACATGCAACCACCACTCAGGGAAACATTTTAATTTCCTTGTCAATATTAAAACAATATCCTCTTAATAGCTAGAGAGTGGTACTTTGCTAGGCATGGAGCTTAGTGATGTTGCTTATCATCGGTCACTTTGTAAATCAACAAAACAGGAAGAAAGGCACCTTTTTAGCTGTTGTGCAAAACACACTACTGTGGGTTTCATATTCACTTCCTCAGTATTCCAAATGTCCAGGCTTATGAATCAAAGATGCACAGTGGGCACAGGAGAGGAAAGTCTCTTTATCTTTTCTTTCTTTCCTTCTCTTTCTTTCTTTCTTTGAATCTATCATGAAATTGCTTAATACTAAATTTGTTGTTGAATGTTTTAACACAAATGATGAAAAATATAAATTCTTTAGTGCCATAAACAATTGTGAGAATGTCATTTGGCTCTAATCTCCCAAATTACAATAGCCTGAATTCATAATGATTTTAAAGAAAAATAAAGCATTAAGTATTTAAAAAAAATGGGTTGTCAGGAAGCACACAACTGGTATACTTCATTAGTTCGGGTCCTCTGACATATCCCTGTGAAACAGAGCAGGATTCATATCCTCTTCAGTTAAGGATAGGGAAACTGAGACCTAGCGAAGCTTGGTGATCACTCCAGTGCCACCTGGGGCAAACACAACGGGTTTTCAGGTGGAAAAGCAATATTACACACCTATACCTGACCTCTCTGTTTTCAGAGTTGTAAAGAGATCTATTAACTAAACAAAACAGACAGCTCCCGGGAGACTTTGGATATGAAGTCTCTAATGACTCCATGCAAAACATCCCTGACCTGAAACATCTGTTCTGGAGATACAGTCAAGTTCCATGCCACAGTCTCAAGTTAACAACTTATTTCCTTTCCTTTTATTATTTTTTTAAAGTGCATAGCAGCTGTCCACATATTTCAGAGGACAGACCTTGGTTTAAAACCTCAGCCAGAGAACATTGTATAGAAAACTCTCACAATTCACTGTATGTGCTAATTAGAAGCTTCTTACACAAGCTCATGGATTCATTTATACACTGATGAATTTTCAATTGCCAGATAGCTCCAGTGAAAAGACCAGAAAAGTAAAAATAGTCAATCTAATGAATTTAACATTTATTTTTATGCAAGCTGGGTAATTTTTAGAATTGTTTTGTTTTTTTGGAGGAATGATTTGCATGTACAATGCATTTGTTTTATGAGACTTGAAATACTACTTCCTGGAAAAGGAAGACAGTTTTTCTTGACTGAGAGACATCCAGCCAGATATCTAGAGTTAAACCCAAAAGACCAGAAGTGAAAGGAAGAGAGATAATCCCTAGGTCACACATTCATAAAACCTGAGGGAAAGAATAAAGAGCAACAGAGAAAAGACCAAGGTGACTTATGATTTCACTTGCAGCATGGGGTAAATCTGTCTTCAGTGCAAGCCCCCCGCAGCTAACAGAGAGCACTCACCCGGTTCCTTTTCTGTTGCATCCCTCCAATCTGGGACAGCAGGTAAATGTTAGTCTTATTCTCCCACAGAAATGCAATTTCATATGCTGTGCTTTTAAAATCTTTCCTTTTCTTTTCCTTTGTTTTGCTTCACTCTCATTAGATATATAGAAATACGTATTTATCTATCTATCCTTCAAGCATGTACAAAAGGCTAACTATTGGTCTGGCATTCTTTGAGGAATACGACAGAGAAGATCATGGTCTTAGGCATTTCACACTCATGGGAACCATATAATGAAAAAGCAAATGAATCCATAATGAAGATAATTATAAATAGAAAGAATTGTTAGAAAGACTGCAAATAAAAAATGATAAAGAATTATTGGGCGGAGCAGGGTCCTTGGGATAAAAGGTTGATTTTGAAAAGTCCTCCCCAAGGAGATAAATTATCTGAATGACAGAAGGAAGTAACCATGCAATATTTTGAGGAAAGGATCTTCCTGGACGAAAGAACAAATATGATAGCCTTGACACAGTGCGATTTTAAAAAATGGAAAGAAAGTCATAGAGTTTGGAGCATAGTGATCATAAATGGACTCAGTGGAGTTTGATACAAGGTGGAGTCAGGGAGATGAACAGGGACTAAATAATGAAGAATCTTTTTTTTTAATATTATTTATTTATTTTCATGATAGACATAGAGAGGGGGTGGGGCAGAGACACAGACAGAGGGAGAAGCAGGCTCCATCCCAGAAGCCCGCCGCGGGACTCCAGGATCACACCCTGGGCCAAAGGCAGGCGCCAAACCGCTGAGCCACTCAGGGATCCCCAATCATGAAGAATCTTACTGGCCATTGAAAAGAAAATACTTGTATTTCATTCTTTATTTAAACTTTGATACAGTTTTTTACATAATACTTACGTGGTGAGCACTGTACCAGGCACTTTATAGGCACTATTTCATGTACCTTCATAAGAATCCTGCAAGGAGTGAGTGCACGATAATATTATCTTGTTGATAGGAAAATGAAAACTCAAAGAGGTTAAATAATTTCCCCAAGATTATTTAGCTAGTATGAAGCCAAGATTCTAAGCTAGATCTAACTCCACAGTCTGAGCCCTTGTCTGCTCTTCCCTTTTTCCTCTCTTCTATTTCCCAGAAATAGATATGTCTTTCTTTTTTTTTTTTTTTTTTAGATATGTCTTTCTTACAAATATTCTTGTTAATGGCTACTTATTCTCCATGAAAATTTTTGTCCCCCTTCTCTCCCTTCTGCTTCACCTCTGCTTTTTAAACCTCATCTTTCACCAGGTTGGATAACTGTGGTGTGAGGGACCATAGCACCTTCTGCTTTCCCCTGTTATCACTAGTATCCCACTTTGTTGTTATCTTCACCTGTCTTTGTCACTATGCTGTATTCTCCACAATGAGAAAGACTGGGTCTGTGACAACACCCACAGGATTCCCTAGCACAGTGTGTGACAAAGAGTCAGTAAAAAGAAATGAATGATAGCAAAAAGAATGAATGATACTACCAGATTCACAGGACCTTAAAGTCCCAGTAATTGGACTGACCAATTCTATGGCTTCAAAAGAGATGGAAGTGTCATTGAAGGAACAATGTAGGTATACTATTGATATTTAATAATGAACCTTTAAAACCCCTCAAATAACATAATACAGAGTTATAAGTGCACTTTTGGTCTCCTTGCCTTCAGTCTCTCAGTGTTTTCTTTACCTTTTCCAAACCACTACAAATCTAGAATTTATAGGAATTAAAGGGAATGATGTGGTAGTCTAAATTGTATGTATTCACATCCTAGCCTTGCCTCATATCAGCAATAAGCTTTAGTTTTCTCATCTACAAGTTGTGCCAATAGTTTGTACCATTTTATGAGGACTAGAAATAATATACATAAAACACTTAGCACAGGGATCAGGATGTAATAAGTATATATCATGATAATACTCTTCTTAATAGTAGTATTGTGTTTTCATCGTCAGATACTTGCAGTCATTCCCCATTGCCAACCCAAATAGTAAAATTACTTTGCGAGGCCTTCCTTAATTCCACAGTTAGTTCCTTCTTTTCCAGCCTTAAATTCCACTACATTCCTCTGATTTCTGTTATCCATCTAGGTATTCAACTCCCTCTTCCCCAAAATGTTTAGAATCTTCAAACTTTTGTGCCTTTGGTTATGCTGTGTTAAAAGGCTGGATTATTTTTTCCAAATTTCTTTTACTGTGAAAGACCACAGTGAACTGTGTGTATAAAAACATGGACTCCAAATCCAATCTACCTAGTTTAAAATCCTGGCTCCCCATACACACTATATCTGTGACCTTGAGTGATTTATTGAATATCTGCATGCTGCAGTGACTGTATATATGATTAGGATAGGAAAATGTTAATCTTTCAGGGTAACGGGATTGAAAGAGTTCACATATGTAAAGTAGCTATAACAATGCATGACAGGAAGTGAGCACTGCATGGACTATTATCTGTCATCATCATCATCATCATCATCTTTTTACAATATTTCTCTGTATGTGAAATGCTTTTTCCTATTATTTGTCAGGGTACTGGCTCTTTCCTTAGTGTCCACCATTTCTATTGTATCTTTATTATAGAACTTAAAAAGTTATGTTTAATATTATAGTGTATGGCTTGAATGCTTGCCACTCGCATAAAATTCTATGTTTCTTTAGGGCAGAAGTCATAATACACTCTTTCTCATCTCTTTTTTATTATCACAGGGCCTTAGAACAATATTTTCTCAAATGCTGCATACCAGCTAAGTGTGAAATGAATAAGAATGCATATGTCTAATTGATTTGTTATTTACTTGCTCATTGTCATTGATGAAAAAGAATGAATGAATGAATTGAATGAATGGATCAATCAATAAATCAAGATAACCATATTTGAGTTTTCTTAAAACTCTGTTTAGTGAATTAGAAAGCATATGTTCTCTGTATATTTCCACACACATACATACTATGTGTATACAGATTGCAAAACTGGAATCATTTCCAGAATTAGGATGTAAATCGGACATGTGCTTGACTAGGTGGCAGGGAGATATTTGAACAAAAATATCCTGCCTAGAGAAAAGCAGGTGGAATTTGCCTTTTCAACATGTTTGTGCCAAGCCAGATAATTTACTTCTCACCTGGGAACAATTTCCTTCCCGCAGCCATAATGTGAGTTTCACCACAGCTGTGGAGCTGAAGTCAAAGTCAAAGTAGAGATTGCTGCGTCACTTGCTGGGAAATGACTTTTTAGTTTGGGTCTGTGTCCTTGTCTGGCAGCTTTCTTATTTTTGTTTAAAAACATGGACTGCAGAGAGGTGCACATCTGTTTCTGAATGTGTAAGAGTAGAATATGTAAGGATCTTTTTCTTTCTTTTCTTTTCTTTCTTTCCTTTGTGTGTGTGTGTGTGTGTGTGTGTGTGTGTGTGTGTGTGGCTTTAAATTCCTGGACCCTTTAGTTGTCTTGATACATGCATTTTGACTTCTACTTTTCCAGCCAAGAAGCAGCAGCTGCATTTGGATGTGTGAATTATACATTTGAGTTAACAGTACTTAACAGAAACATACATTTCTTTTTTATCTCCTGTATCCACAGTTTTGAAGCAACCAGAGTTATGAGTATGATGCTGGTATCTTCCATTGTCACTTTTCTCTCTCTTGTATAAAATTTTCCATTCTTAGCACCATGTAGTCAGACCAGAGAATAAATAAACCAATCTCTGTACTGCTTTCCATATTGCTTTTTTCCCCTTCTGATATTGGACATTTCATAAGAAGATCAGAGTTTTGTAAGTTGGAATCTTAGAGACAAAGATCAGGGAAGGGCTAGACAAGGGGTAGAGGGAGGATATGTACTTTCTTTTATGCCTGAGTCATGCAAAGAGTCACTAAAGTTCTCCAGTGCTGAGTCAGAGACCTTAATGACAGCCTCCAATTTCCAAAGGCAGTGGAGACAGTGGAATGACACACAGTTACATTGTGTCAGCCCCAGAAACTAAAATATGATAGAAAAGGAGGATAAAAATGTTTTCAAACATTACCTGTGAGTAGGTAATGAAGGCTTACAAAGTGTGACTGGATAAGCATCCTTCTCCTGGACACTCTTGTCTAAAGCCTGACTGGTATATTCAAAATACAGAGATGTCCTCCTCTGTTTATTCAAGACTTTTTAGTCTTGGAAGTCTCCTTTGGATAAGAAAATAGGCTCACATGTGTAACACCAAATGATAGCACTTATTAACTCCTTTATACAAATTAGTTGACCTATAGCCAGAACTGTCTCAAGGGACCATTAAATAGGTTATCTGTAGTTGCAGAAGCTCCAAGAACAAGAAAGTTGCAGAGGCCTCCAAAAATAAATTTTACATGCCCAAAGGGAAGAACATGAGTCTTGAAATCAGAGATCCATGTATAGAATCTAAGAGTGTATATAGCAGGTCATTCAACCATGAAAGAAAGTGACAAAAGACAAGCTATTATGCAATATTTGAGATCCACCTGTTCTCACCTGACTCACCTGAAGGAAAAAGAAATGGGAAAAGTACAGGAACTGTTTTACTGTACAGATTCTGGGCAGTGAGCATCACAGAGAGAAAACAAACCAAAACAACACTACCAATCATAATCTAAAGCAAGAGTTTCCAGTACTTCTGTATGGTAATAAAGTTTTATTGGAACACAGCTACACCTGTTTATTTAGGTATGGCCTTTGTTGCTTTCCTCCTGCAATGGCAGTTGAACAACTACAACAGAGATCTGGCTCACAAGTCTAAATTATTTACTATCAGTTCTTCAAAAAAATAAAAAAAAGTTTGTAGCCCTTGCTCTAAAAAATCCAGAGTAGCTATGTTGTTTTACATAATACATTGGGATCAGCAAATGGAAACCCATAAAGGCCTCCTAAGAATTGTATTATGACCAGAGGACATATGGAAAATGCAAAAATGTATTTGTAGTGCTTCTTATTGGTAGTAGCTCTGGAGTCACACACAATTTCTAGTTTCCTTTTCTTACATTAATCACCAAATTAAATATTGGTCAACTCTCCTAGACTCAATTAGTGCTTAATAAGATGTTTTATATTTTTTGTTTCTATCAATTCCTGTCTGAAGATATTTACTATTTATTCTTCCACCATTTTCTTGAAAACTCTGAGTTGCTACAAACCTTGCATTTCACAATATAATGTGACATTCTTTTATATGTGCAGAGGGGCCAGTCATAGATCTAATGCGTGTTGATACATGAGTAAAAACTCTTCACCAGCATATAAAATGTTTACAAGAATGACTGTTATTGGCTGGAAGCAGAAGACCTGTTGAAAGCATGACAGTAATATACTTTTATAGGGTGCGTGTTTGTGTGTGTGTGTGTGTGTGTGTGTGTGTGTGATTGAGGAAAAGAAAGACTATTTGTTCAGGAACAGTTGTGTATGGTATATAAAATATTCTTAATGCGTTGGGGCTTGGGAGGAAAACAGATTCTGAGAAGTTTTTTTTTATGTTTTGATGAAATTTATCAATGGGATTATGTCTTTCTATTTCTTGAAGGACCACAGGTTTCAATGGTTTTTTAGTGATTTTGTTTGCTGAGGTGGGACCGTTTAAGTTATGTTCTATATACCAAGTGGGCAGCACATTAGTTTAGCTTTCTGTAGGTTGCCTGTGTCAAATGGGGGTTGGGTCTGTATATACAAGGTTATTAGGGGAACTGCCTCAGATAATGCAAGTGCTTTAAAGCAGTAACTAAACTCTGATTTTTCCCAATTGCATCTATTATTATCATCAGTAAATTTACTATGTTGTCATGGCTAACAGAAACTTTTCCGTATAACCTTGAATTAACTTGAAGTGATTGGGTTTTATTTCAATCATTTCCTCATACAAAAGAACATCCATAGTACTCTGATCAAAAGTTTTGTAACCCATAGAGCTAGGACTTGAAAATCACGTGCTTTAGGCAAATAAAAGGAAAAGGACAGCATTTCCCATTTGTGACATGAGTTCACATTGTCTTTTGAAAATTTAAGCCTCAGGATACATTATGTGCTTTTTTCTTTGCACCTGGTCATACACCTTTTAGTAAATGCTTGCTGTAAAAATGATAAATGGATGCTATTAAAACACTTTAATGCATAGTGCACCAAAAGTGCCTACTTAAAGGCTAGTTTCCCTTCAGAATTTTGAAGAAGATGCCTTCTCAGCTTTTCTTTCTTGGCACAATTCTTTAAGAGAATGGGAATATGTATAAGCCTGTATTCTTCTAAATGTCCACCAGAGATAGTTATATTCCTGTAAAAGCTTCAAGTGGCTTTAATTAGATATTCTTAGTTAGTAAATAGCTCACCTCTTCCTTGTTTTCCTCTCCTCCCAAAAGGTGATGAGTTTGGCAGAAGGTGAAATGGCATAGATTGTACTTCAAACTTCCTAGTTAGACTTTTCCTGCCCAGTGTTTTCAAAGATGAGAATCTGCAGTGCATATGATTTCTAGGTGAAAAATGTGTTACTTTCACACATCATTTAAATTTCTAAAATTTTATGTTAGAAACAAAAAGCAGACTTGGGGAAAATCCAATAAACAACAACAAAATCAATGATGAACTCAAATTTTCTTTGTTTTAAAATACATATAAGCCCAGCTCTCTGAAATTATATGAGGATAAAGGTATTGTAAAGATTCACAGATCTGCTTGTTTGTTCTCCTTGAAATTCCCTTGTCCCTTGATACCTAAGGTGCTTAAATGCATTCATAATACCAAGTTATAGAAGGCAATCAGTAGAATTTTGGAATTTTACAAATTTTAGAATTTTATTAATTTTTTTTTGGAAAGCACAGCATTTTCCCTTAAATAGAATAATTTTATCAATGTTCATCTAGAGCTTCCAAAATTGTATTTAAGAGACCATGGCTATAGGCTTAGTTACTACACAAAACATATAGCCAAGTGCTCATTAGAGACATAAGAGTTAATTATCTAAATTGGACATTTAAAAGCTGGTGTTTGTGTCTAATATTTGTGTCATACTTGAATGCTGTTTCAGAATCTATGTACAATTCTCAGACTGTAGTGATCTAATATTCAGATAGACTGAGCTATTGTGGATGATGCTGCGGTGGACATGGGGGTATGTCTGCAAGAAGGAGATGGAGAACTACAAAGCCCCCTTCCACTGCCTGGCCAAGCAGTTCCACCACTTGTATGGGGAGAAGGTAGAGGTTTTCCAGGTGCTGGTGTGAGGGCCCTGGGGAGGCTGGGGATCTGGCCATGGCTCTGGCTCCTCCGGGATGAGAGAAGCTGGAATTGCCCTGCAACCTCCAACACATCCTGACAGCGCTAAATAAAATGAGAAGATGTAGGAGCAAAAAAAAAAAAAAAAAAAAAGTGATGATTCATATAAAGCATAGCTTTTATCATAGAAACAAAAGCTTCTATTTTATTCCATTTCCCCCCCTCATTTTGCTGAAGAAAATATATGGAGCATCTCTTTAAAAAAAAAAAGGCAACAGTTAGTGTTCCACAGCAAACGCCTGAATTTCATATTGTTTTTGCTTTCTCTTCAAATGTATACTCAACTTCAATTTTAATATGCTAGAACAAAAGAGCTAAATTTTGTACTTTTAACAAGTCCTTCCTATGTACTTGAATAGCAATGAGCTAGCAATAGCTTCTTACTTTTCTGACAATGCTCATTGCCAAGTGTAGGCTATTTAGAAATTGGTACAAAGTTAAAATAAATACCTGGTTTCCTACAGGCAGTCCTCTGAAATGCCGTCTATCATTTGTAATTTCCGTGACGTTATTTGGTGGTTATGATTTATCACCTTGCCACTGTATGAGTCAGCCGTGAAATCTCCATGACTCAATGGCACGTAACAAAAGCAATCAGGAAAGTGACATTTGAATGAAGGGATGGTGGATGGGTTTGAACAAGATTTCATTAACTTAAAGAACTAAGGCAGAGTAACTCCCCCAACTTTTCGAAATCTTACAAGTCAGCATGTTAGTTCTTTCTCTTCATTGGTAATACCTGTAAATTGGGGAGGGAGTGGGGGATACCATCAATTGGAGACAAAAAAATATGAATTTATGGAGGGTGGCTGTATGAGTTTATTGCTATGTTGCATTTAATATTTTATTTTTCTATTGTGTTCAGAATAGCTTTCATTAATCTTGCAAATTTCCTATTGCTTTTAAATTTCCTTGCTACCCACTTGTTTTTACCTAGGTAATAAATTAATAGCAAAATGAATTTATTCATTCAATAAATATTTATTGAGCCTAGATTCTGTGTCAGGCATTGTGTAAGACAATGGAGTTGAAACAATAAGCAAGGTAGACATGACTCTCCCTCTCAAGGACATTTCAGTCCAGCGATAAGAGTCAAACTTATTTCCTAGGCTAAATGCCATTCATCCTGAGTGGAAAAAAGACCATTTTTAAATTTTAAAGAATATTTCTTATGTAAGAAATTGACTTTGCAACACTTGAATATTTATTTTAAGCTATAGTTATCTTCTTATAGAAAAGTGTAACAAAGATTGGTCTGTTGGAAGGAATATGACTGGTCTTTTGAGCACTTGCCCCTCAGCTCCGTGGACTCCCTTGTTTGATGGTTTATACTGGATGCTACTTCCTTGATTTGCAAATAGTATTTAACTTGCTTTGGTCTAAGAAGAGAAATATTGGTTGGAGTTCTTTTTTTTTTTAAGATTTTATTTATTTATTCATCAGAGAGAGAGAGAGAGAGAGGCAGAGACACAGACAGAGGGAGAAGCAGGCTCCATGCAGGGAACCTAATGTGGGACTCAATCCTGGAACTCGATCCTGGGACTCCAGGATCATGCCCTGGGCCAAAGGCAGGCACTAAACTGCTCAGCCACCCAGGGATTCCCTGGTTGGAGTTCTTAAAAAGTTTCACTGCTGGAGCTCAGTTCATAGGTTATGAGTATCATCTTAACAGCAGAAGTCACTGATTGTGTTATGCTTGTCATTGTATCTAAGGGACATTGGGAAAAAAAGAGTCCTTAGGTAAGAGTCTCTGTCATTAATGGAAATGTGAATTAAACACAAATTCAAAAGGAAGATGAACTCTCTGCAAGTAAGAACTATGGTTTTCACTCTGATAGTAGCAATGCCTGGAATAGTGTCTGGAACAGAATGGCAATAGGAATCCTGTCTGTCCTTTATTGAAAGCATGCTGGGTGTCAGGTATTATGCTAAATGTTGAGTGAGAAGTACTGATGAATGAATCTTTATTGTACAGAGAGGGTAGAGAGGCATAAAGATTAGCGGTTGAACCTATAGAAGTTATATAATAATTTTGGAAGAAGTCCTTCCACCACCCAGTCCTTTGGAGGAAAAGATGGGAAACATGAAGAGATTAGAGACAGTACTTTGGAATGGTTTGCTTCCTTTCAACTGTAAGAATAAGTGTAGCCAAGAACTCACAAGGAATTTGATGAAGAAGAACAAGGCACTATTGACACAGCTAGACTAAGCATACGCCATTCCTGGTTGGCCTGAAAATAGGATATCACTTTATGGAAATAATATCATAATGAGAAAAACACAAGCAGGTAGAGTAAACAGTAATTTTGGGTGTGGATACATCTTGCGCTACCTTTTAGGAAAGTTTTGGAAAACTTAGAATGTAGGCTAAGAATGAGGTCATTAAGAGAAAATAATACTTGGATATACACATGTTAATGTAAGCCTAAACACTAGAGGAATATTCCTGGTACTTAACAATTGCTGTTTTTCTTAGTATTCTGAAGTCAGTATGGGGGATTAAATCATGCAACTATTTTTTCAGACTGCCTCACTTCTAAATTGCCCCTGGATTGGAGCTTAGGAAGAAACTTCAGGAAATAGAAACCAAAGATTAGGTAAAGTTTCATCTTTCTTTTTGTGTTTTTTCAGCTTTCTTTTTGTGTTAAGACTATGTTTCAGGAAATCTAGGTTCTTGAACCATTCTCTCTGGCATCATCTCAGAGGTTTGGACTCACACATATAATAAGACACATTGATTAAGGAACCCACACCAAGGACTTCATATAGATGATTTTCTAAAATCAATCATACAATGTGTAAGTTATTATTCCCATTTTACTGAAGGGCTAGCTAAGGCCTACAGAAGTTAGGTGATTTGTTCAGGTTCATAACAACTGGTTTGATAGCACCAACTTCATATACTTCAGACCCGATTTTAAAGTTAACTGTGAGCAACTGGTCAGAAATAAGCAAAGCTCCTAAGACACTGGCTCCTGGTTTCCAAAGGAGTGAAATAATTTTTGTCACAAGTAGGGAAGGGATAGGTGAGAAAATTAAGGAAGGCTATTGGATGATTCGGATTAGATAGAAGTTTTTGCATTAAAGTGAGGACTGAGACAAATGGAGGGAGAAATTCTTGGCCACACTAGAGGAATAGACCTATCAGGGCAAATAGGGATCAATTTTCTTTTTTTTCTTTTTTTTTTTTTTAAATTTTTATCTATTTATGATAGTCACACACACAGAGAGGGAGAGAGAGGCAGAGACATAGGCAGAGGGAGAAGCAGGCTCCATGCACCGGGAGCCCGATGTGGGATTCGATTCCGGGTCTCCAGGATCGCACCCTGGGCCAAAGGCAGGCGCTAAACCGCTGTGCCACCCAGGGATCCCGGGATCCATTTTCTTATTTGTTTGTTGCTTCCAGGCAACTGGAGAATACAAAGAGATCATACCCAAAAACTTTAACATAATCTCATCCAATGTCATAGCCCCCTCACTGTTAAAGATGTCCTGCTAATGTAAATATAAATGAGACTGAAGAATTGGTTCCACAAATCAAACTCCTGATGAATTATCCCCTTTTCCCTTCTACAGTATGTTGTACTCATGCCCAAGGATTCATTAACTGAACACATAAGTGGAGTTTCACAACCTTCAAAATCTGCTCTGCATGCCATGCCTAGATGCTTGCAATGTTCTTCCCCTGTGCCCATGTAGGAAATCCTCCTAGCATTTAAGAACATCATCTCCCCCCAGCCTTCCTGTCAGAAAGAGAACAGCCCTAAGTGAAATGCTGCAGATCAGTGGGTTGGTAAACCAGCTACAGAAACAGTGTTACAGCTCATCAGACCTCTGAAAATATCCCCACTTTGAAGATGTAAGAATGAGAGAGACACATCTGAAGTAGGACCCAGAGAAGCAATTGGTATGTGGGCAAGTTCAGGTGACCTTTTTAAAT
The DNA here is from genome assembly GCF_048418805.1 of Vulpes vulpes. NCBI lineage: Eukaryota > Metazoa > Chordata > Mammalia > Carnivora > Canidae > Vulpes > Vulpes vulpes. The sequence continues at coordinate 105,963,836 of NC_132783.1, read as the reverse complement.
GACAGGAATTTTTCACTTCCGACCTCAGAAACAGCTTTCAAACGGAGTTTTGGTAGAGAGGCTATAAATTATGGTAATAAAATAGAATACAGCCAAGAACTACTCAGTATTTAAGTGCCTGGCACTGAGCTAAGTATGTATCATGCATGGTATCATTTAATCCCTTGAAATCACCCTAACAGGTTGGTATTATTTTTATCTCCTTTTGTAGAAGAGGAAAGATGCCTAACACCCTGCCCAAGATTATAGAACTAGTTTTACAACCATATTCAAATGTAGATCTGTATCCCTTCAAAGCCCTTGTTCTTCATACACTAAACTATACTGCTTCAAACTGAAGGCCAGAAACCAACACAGAGGGAATGGGTCCGAAGGCAGCAACACTTCGGAGTGCCTACTATATGCTGGGTGCTCAATCAAGAAAGATATTCATAATGGTAGGAGTACTGTTGCTGTAGCCTGTCTAGAACATGGCTCATGGTGGGATTCAATTGATAGGAGCGTCGGATGCACTTCGCTCGGATAAGATAGAGTTCTAGGAGACAGGATCTGATTCTGATTGTTTAACGGTACTAAATTTATCCAGGGACAAAAAAGCATTTATTAGGGAGATGGAATGGGAAGTGTTCTGTATAAGAAATGGCAGCTGCTGCTTGAAGGAAGAAAAGAGGGCTTGTGCATAATCTCATGTTTTCAATTGGACCACTGGGCTCAAAGGACACGTAGAAGAGATTTGATAGAGAAAAGCATCTTAGATTTTGAAAACCTCCAATTGTAGACTATATATATAGTGTGGATTGGTAGACTCACTTGGAGGAAATCAATACATTAAAATATTTATGTTATTTAATAGTAGACTGTTATTCTTTTAACTTTTTATGGAAGAACTACAATTGACCTTTGAGAAGTCTGATGACAGTAAAGCTGGTATAAACTGATGGTTGGCTTTATCAAGTTTAAATATTTGAAAAGGTATAATTCATGTAAATGTTTAGCCTTTTTTTCACTGTGCAAGGGCAAAACCTGCCTAGGCTGGTATTTACTTTTCTAATTAGAAAAGCTTGAATGATGTGAACAATTAAGATAATACAATACCTTTACAAGATAATTAATCTTTTCTTTGTGATTCATCCTACCGCATCCCAAGCTGATAATGTTATTTACCTCCCAGTTAAGGGTATGTTAGAATGTAATTGGAGCCATTTGCTTTGACTATCAGAGGAGAAAAGATCATGCAATTTGCATCTCATATATTTAGAAATTAAAACTGAAGGACTGACCACTTGACACCACAGAAGTTCCTGAAATGAAGCCTGCTGAGCTCAATTTGTTGTGGCGGCTAAATGAATCCTCTCTCCAATTTGAATGCATGATGAAACTCCTATTAGAACATTGGACTGTAATAATTGACAACATAATGAAACTGCCAAAGACAAACTGCAAATACTTCTCTACTGACCCTTCAGAACTGCACTCTGTACTTAGAAAGAGGCAAGTGCCTGTGCCAGACACGTGGCATTCCCCTTTATTTTACCTCCCTTCTATCCACCAGGGACCGCTGAAACATTCTTTTGGACACCCATTCCTTCAGAATCAGACAGTTGAGAGCTAGCAGCCAAAGGCAGGCTGCTCAATTTGAGATAGGATATAGATTGAACTAGCAATAATATCTGAAAACAACTATTATCTTCTATCAGCATAGTTTCATAAAAGAAAGGTATTTTAGCATAAAAAAAGAGGATATTAACCCAGTGTAACAGTTTTATAGACTACAGCTTGTTTGTGTAACGAAGCTAAATTAATGTTTTTTGTTTTGTTTTGTTTTATTTTCTTGGATTTGTCTCTGATCTGTGGAAACTTGATAAGGCATCAGCACTGATCTTTGGAAATCACTAATCTACACACTGGTTTTTTTCTTTCTTTTCTTTCTTTTTTTCTTTCTTTCTTTCTTTCTTTCTTTCTTTCTTTCTTTCTTTCTTTTCTTTCTTTTTCTTTCTCTTTTTTTTAATTAACTACTACTCAGTCCTCAATTCACTATAATTTGGTCTCTGAGCCTCTCAGGATCCGTAACAAGTAACGTCTTCAGTTGCTGGCTCAGTGGTTGCTTGTCTCCTTTATGTAACTGGAGCTCTCCTCAGCATTTGATACAAGTGATCACTCCTTCATCTTGGAAGAACTCCCCACCTTCAGTTTCAAATACTCCACATACTCTTTGGAGTTTCTTCTGTGGAGTCATTTTTTTCTCACTCCCTTCTGTAATTTCGTCTTCCTTTATAATTGAAAGGTAGTTGTTCTTCAGGGTTCTATCCTGACTCCCTTTCCTTTCTTTCTCTAAACACCCATCTTTAGTAATCTTGCTTATTCCCATCCCTGCAATCACAAATGTTGATATCCAGGCCACCCTCACTTCTGAGTATTAGATCCTTCTCTCTAACCATTAGACATTGCCACTTAAATACCACAAAAGCATTCCAGACTCATTAATTTTCAGATGGAACTCATTTATCCCTATCGTTTTCTGACTGTGAGTACAATTACTCTCCTCCCATTGTCCATGTCTCACACCTAGATACCATTTTGACTCAATCACCAAGGCCTATTATTTCTGTCTCTGAAGTTAGGCCACTTTACCTCGCACTTGGATTCTTTCAATAGCTAGCCACCATTTTCAGGCTGGTACCATGCCACCATTTTCACCAAATTATTCTCTTTACTGTAACCAGACCATGTTTTTAAGCACATGTCTGATGTTGTCAATGCTCTAATGGCTTTCCCATTACCTTCCTGATGATGTCTAGACTCCTTGACCTGGCTTATAAGACCCTGTGCCACTCATGAGCTATTTCTTGCTTGTAGCTCCAGCTGATTAATTATTCTACAAATTCTTTTACCCCTCCTTCATTTAACATGAGACAACATTTAATGTTGTTTCATATACATATATGATTATAATCAATGCAATGATTTTTCTTCCTCAAAAATTTTTGGAAACCAGGGATATGTGTTATATAAAATTATTATCAGGCAATAAAATAGTATCTGTGATATCAGTCATATTAGTTAGCTACTTTAAGCCTCAGTTTCCTCATATGTAAGATGGGGATGATATCACTACCTGTTTTTCTAGAATTGGTATTTGGATTGCATGGGATAATGCTAGTTAAGTGTTTAATACAATCAGTCTCACAGGTTTATTACAGTTTTTGAGGTTATGTATAAAGCATTTAAATTACTTAATATACTCGGTGATTCTTCATACTTATATCTAATCTCTCCTCACACACTAAAGTAAGCCTTATCTATTATTACCTATCCTGCCCAATCTTGTGCCCCAAATAGGCAATAGTAATTTCTTTCTCTTTGAGCTGTTCTCCCATCTAGAATGCATTCTTACCTCTCTCCTACTAGCTGATTGAAATTTGACTTATCTTTAGGTCAGTTAGTTTACGTTCCTCCTTCTCCATAAAACATTCTCAGATGTCAATTATTTCTTTGGATGTTTTCTTTCTCAGAGCTCTTTTAAAAAAATGATTTTGAGAGAGAGAGAGAGAGAGAGGGAGAGTGCACGCACACACACACACAAGTGGGGAGGGGCAGAAGGGAAAGGAGAAAGAATCTGAAGTGAACACCATGCTGAGCTCTGAGCCTGACACAGTGGGTAGGACGGGGAAGGTTCAACATGGGGGCTTTATCCCAGGAATGTGAGATCATGACCTGAACCAAAATCAAAAGTCAGATGCCCAACTGACTGAGCCATTAAGGCGCCCCTCTCAGAGCTCTTCTAATAATTAATGCTCTTCTAATAATTAATGCCATAATACATATACTTAGTTCTTAAATTACTTCATGTGCATAAAAAACTAAGCCCTTTCAGCTCCCTCAGCTGCATCTTGTAGATGGCTGAGTACACAGTTGAACTGAATTTCAGAATAGCCTCTACAGTGCACTATACTTTTCCTACCCGCCTCCTTACCTTCAGCAGGTGTTTTCAATGACAATTTCTAGATCTTTGTTTTAAATGTTACTAGTTCATGATGATATTGAAATACATTTTATAAGTACAAAAATGAGAAATGGCATATTTAATTAAGTGTGCTGTTTTTCTTTTATTTAAAATTAAAAATCTAGATTCTGAGGTTTATTCCAAAACAAAATTTGCACACTACTTCCTGAATCTTACCCTCTTTGGATGTTTTCTAGGTTTGTGACTACTTTACATTTTCAAAATATTTACTCTGGAATAGTTTTATAGGAGACACTCTTTCTCAAGAAAGGAAAGATTTTCACTACCTGATAAGGATGACAGGTGCAAGCCTGCAGCATAATATAATTTCATTATACACCTTAAATGTTCAGTATCTTTCTTCTGCATCTCTTGTTATGGTGGATGGATACTTTTACTAAGGATAAATTGAAGGTAGGGCTATCGAGGTGATGGAATGTAAGAGAAAAATTTTCCTGCACCACTTTCTCTTAAAATTCTGTTTTTAGATAGTAAATCACATCGCCACTGTGGAATGCAGGGCTTCCTTTACATTCTTGTTTGCTACACAAGTCAGACATTATAAATTTCTTATTCTCTCTCTAAATTTCCTCATCCTCTTATTCACATTAAGGATTCTCTCTGGAAAATTGGTATTATTTTGCTTTGCATCAAAAACAGAAGTCTAATCAGATAGGGTCTAAAAATCATGTAAATATTCTTGAATATAGATATTTATTTCTTTCTTTTTGCCAGGATTGTTTATGGTTGGTTTCAAAAAGGATTTGGGACTTCTCATGCTGTGGACTAAGAGCATTTACATTTTATGCCTCCATCTTTTATGTGAAAAGAACTGATGTCTTTGAAAATAAAAAAAAAAAAGTAGATGAGTTTTGTTTTGTTTTGGTGTAGGTTTTATATTATGCAGTTCCAGATTCTGCACTATGTCCAAAATGACAAGGAGTAGTTTTAAAGGTCCACTTCCATATATAGTACCTTGAAGAGGTGTGTGTGTAGGGGCCTTCAGAATGGAGCCAGGGCACAAATAGGGCTCTACTTTCCACCCAGTAATAGAGCAACATAAGTTTATTTTGTTGTACTCTTTTATATATTGACTCCTTCATAAGATTGTCAAAGAAAATAATTCTGCAGCAAACAGTTTGAAAAGACCAAATTTAAGGAGAATAATTTCGATTGATCAAAACAGCATGAGATGTGTTGTCTGTGGCTTAGCATGCTTTTGATAACAGTTCCCTAAAAAGAATTTGCATTTTGAAATTTTCATACTGAACTACTTAAAATGTGGACTACGTCTGTTATTCCTGTGGGCATTTCCTCTGTAGTTGGTATAGTGATTACTCTGTCACTTCTTTAATTTCTACCTTTTAATGAGGACATGCAAGTGTGCCTATGGAATTTTCATATTAATGTCAGAGTGATTTAAGAATGGACCATATTAAAAAAAGAAAAAAATCTCTTTTCCAAATTCAGCCTTCTTTTTAACTCTGTGGCTAGTGACAGAGCTGAGAGCCACTTGATAGGGAGATTCAGCTTCTCCTCCAGGCATCTCTGGGGCCTTTGGGATAGAACCAAGGATAGCCACGTATAAATCAGTGTGTCCATTTCTGGGCCACCCAGCTTAATTGGAAGCACTGACCCTAGGCCATTTCCTTGGGTAGAAGTGATGAAGTCAGGACTTCCAATAATTGCATCTGATTACTGCTTCCAGTGTGAAGATACAGAATGAAGCAAAATGAATGAACATCCCATCCCATGTAGGGTTATTTAAGGGGAGAAATCCTGGAGAAAAGGATATGTGGTCTGATTTGAGATTCCTCTTTAATTTCTTTTCAATAAGACAAGTGAAATGTTTGATTTTTCAAAGTAGGAAATCATATTTAGCCTCTTTGTTATAGTAATCCTATGTACAAACAGTGCAATGGACAGAAACTGCATAAGTGGGCGCCTTCAGGCCATCAGAATTCCCTTCTTTTTGAAGGGAATATAAGAATCTTCCATATAAGAAGATCTCAGATGAATTATAGAGTTCAATGCAGATGACTGCAGTGTTCAAGTATATATGTATTTTATTTGCATTAAAATACTCTAATATTTCAAGTGAAAACAACAATAATCTTGGGCTTAGGTTTAGACCATTTTCATGGAAGTCTGATCCTTGTATGCAATAGAGATAATAGTGTCCTATTAGCAAAGAGTGAATTGTATTTAAACAATAATTGCAGACAAATGACATGTAAATCAATATATGAAAAGGCATCAAGCTGCATACACTATTGATTTTCTGCCATGTTCTTCTCTAGGTTAATGTTCTGAAAATATGATTTACAGTGAGGTTTTAATGAGTCACATTCTTTGGATATGATAAAGTTTTATGGAAGTCAAAAAGATTTAATTCTAGTAGTACTAAGCAACTTGAAAACTGTGACTAGGAAATTACCACAAAACTGAATTGGTTCAAGAGAACTGATGGAAGATGTACATGTAAAAAATTTATAAATATCCTCTGTTAACTTGGAAACAGTTATCAATTTTTACAAAGTGATGCATATTTTATATGAGAGAAGTGAGATAGGTAATTTTGTTATTTTTAAAAAATGACTTTAAAATATAAAGCAGGGTAAGTGCTGAGACATAGAAGAGACTTGGTGTAGATACAACAACCCTGCATGGGATGAGGAGTAAAAATAGGGGAAAAATGGTTGTTAGATGTGCATATCAATGGAATTCAGTGTGGAATTTGATATGATCTGAACTCCTCAACTAATTTATGGAATTTTTGGTGTAATGAATCCTCCTGTCCAAGTTGAAAGACTGGGGTTCATGCTAATTTTGACTTGGTGGGAGAATATACTGTCAAGTGAAGATGAAGAAACTGAACCATGCTTTAATACCAGAGATTAGCAGAAATCTTGGCAAGTTCTCAAGCATTGAATTCCTGTAGAAAAATTCAATAATTATTCTAGAATAATAGAATAATTTTTACCATAATCTGAAGGTCAAGAAGACCCCACTTGCTATCTCAGTTAAATTGAGTTGAATGAAAACATATTGCTACTTCATCCTATTAAAAACTATGGACAGAAAATGTTTCATTTTTACAACAAAAAATTAAATTTTACCTATTTGGGGGATCCCTGGGTGGCGCAGCGGTTTGGCGCCTGCCTTTGGCCCAGGCGCGATCCTGGAGACCCGGGATCGAATCCCACGTCAGGCTCCCGGTGCATGGAGCCTGATTCTCCCTCTGCCTATGTCTCTGCCTCTCTCTCTCTCTCTCTCTCTCTCTCTCTGTGACTATCATAAATAAAAATCTTTAAAAAATTAAAAATAAATAAAAATATTTTAAAAAATAAATAAATTTTACCTATTTGAGGTATACATATGAATATTCCAAATAAAGCTATACAGGCTATATACATAAGAGTACAGGAAGGTGATTAATATGGATTTACCATCATTTTAGTTACTAACACCTGGTCTATCTGATAACAGCTCTGGTAATTACCTGTGAAGAGTGCTGAGTTTGATCACTTCCCTCAAGGAAAAAAACAGACTAGAGCTAAAATTAATTTAAATTCCTTTATTCTGTAAAGTGATAGACCGATTTTATAATAATGTGCCTTTAGGTGACCTTAATTACATTGTCTGTAACATTATATATTTTTCTTTAAATGATTTTTGAAATGTTTCTAGATGTGTGCATTATAATCTCATGTAGTAACACTAAGAGGAAGAAAAATAAGTACTAATTAATGAAAGATGTTTTTTATAAAATAATAGTGTGTTTCTAAATCAAGTGTAAGACAAAGACGTCCTCAAATCAACTACTGGGTATCTAAGAAAATAAGATTTATTTATTTATTTATTTATTTATTTATTTATTTATTTATGATCGACATTGAGAGAGAGAAAGAGAGAGAGAGGCAGAGACACAGGAGGAGGGAGAAGCAGGCTCCACGCCTGGAGCCTGATGTGGGACTCGATCCCGGGACTCCAGGATCACACCCTGGGCCAAAGGCAGGCAGGCGCCAAACTGCTGAGCCACCCAGGGATCCAGAAAATAAGATTAAAAAAAAAAAAAAAAAAGAAATTGAAAAAGAAGAGACAGAACATCCCTTATTTGCAGATTATATGATAATCCACATAACCAATTCCAAGAGAATTTACAGATAAACTTTAGCATTAGTTAGAGAGTTCAACATGGTTTAAGATAGGACACATATTCACCAAAGTCATCAATGTTCTATATACTAGAAATAACCAATTAGAAGATAAAAAGAGCTACTAAGAAAAAAAGTAAAAAGGTATAAAGGATTATATCTGACAAAATATGTACAAGAACTTTATGGACAAATCATGAAGCACTTTGGGAACATAAAAGTAAAGACCTAAATCAATACTTCAAAGTGATTTCAATCAAAATTACAATGGGATTTTTTACAACAGATAACCAATTTTAAATGTAACCAATTCATATGAAAGAACGCAAAATGGAGTACATGCATTTCTCTCTGTTTCTTCCACTAAATACAACACAAAATGCTGTAGATGACAGATAAGACAAACATTTTTTTTTTTAAATGTGAAAGGTAGAGACGATAGACCAGCTAGGAACATAGGACCTCATGAACCATATGGTATGTGTTTCTGGAGTTTTTCTTTTTGCCTAATATCTCTTGGGCAGGGTGATAAAGAAACTTTCAGCCTAGAAATATCAATGGGTACAGACAGATTTTTTTAAAGTCCTATAAAAAAGTCTGCTCACCTTAGCTAGAGGGTCAGGAATGGGGTAGCCTAGCAGAAGACTTTTATTTTTTAATTTTTATTTATTTTTTAAGACTTTGTTTTAATCTCTACACCCAACACAGGGCTTGAACTCACAGTCCCAAAGTCAAGAGTCACATGCTCTAGAGACTGAGCCAGCCAGGCACTCCAAAGCAGGAGATGTTTAGACAATAACTACTCTACTTCAGCTAAACACCCCAGAAAAAAACTGTGGTCCTGCTTATATTCCCATAAGCCACCAGAAAAATAGAAACAATAAAAGATTGCCAAGACTACAAAGTGTGTGGAGCAACCACATAGAACTTCCATATGTTGTTGATGAGTATAAGTTGGGTTAACCACTTTGGTTTTTTTTTTTTTGTTTTTTTTTGTTTTTTTTTTGGGTTAACCACTTTGGATAGCAATGAGGCAATAGTTACTAAAGCTGAAGATGGACATACAGTTCCACGTAGCAATTCTACTTGAAAGTACATTCCTAGTTAAGAAGACAAGTACAAGAATATTCTAGCACTATTGGTGTGGTGGTTAATTTCATGTGTCTTACTTGACCATGCGGTGTGCCTAGATGTTTTGCTAAACATTATTTCTGGGTGTGTCTGTGTGGATGTTTCAGAATGAGATTAGTATTTGAATCAGTTGCTTAAATAAAGCAGATAAGTCTCCCCAGTGTAGGGAGGGCATATCATGCAGTCTGTTGAATACCTGAGCAAAAAGGCAGAGAGAAAGAGAATTCACATTCTGCCTGACTACTTGAGCTGAGACATTGGTCTTCTCTTGCCCATGGGCTGGGACTTAAACTACATCGTGTGTGTGTGTGTGTGTGTGTGTGTATGAGATGATGTATGTGTATTTATGTATGTATGTGTATATCCAAAAGACCAATCCAACTGCTATAGGATAGATAGATAATAGATAGATAGATAGATAGATAGATAGATAGATAGATAGATATACACACACAGTATTGATTCTGTTTCTTTGGAGAACCATGACTAGAAGATTTTTTTTTTTTTTTTAAAGGGAGAGTGTAAATACATCAATGCTTATCAACTGAAAAAAATACATTTCTAAAATACTTAACACAAGATAATATATAATATACCCATTGTAATAAACTAGAACTACCAAGATATAGGTCTCAAAATAATATTGAGTAAAAAAAGATGAATGTCTATACGGTATAATATTATTTTTGTAACAATATAATTTTGTGTGTTTTGTAACACACAAAATCTGTATTTATATACCTATTATAGGTGTATTTATATGATTATATTTATTATGTATGTAACAACAATAAATAAAATTTAGGAGATGATAGAAGAGAATATTATTGAGGAGTGTTATTTAGAGGTCTTTACTTAGATTAGAAATGTTTAATTCCTTCAAAAATAATCTAAAATGGAATTTCTGACCCTGTGAATAAATGACTGGAATTTAATATAAGACTCTTCCAAACCAGGAACAATGTAAAGCCTGGACACGGTGCAACATGGAAATTTTGAAGACTATGGGTAGTGAACAGAAAAGATAGGTACTGATGGGGAAAGTATGCATGGAGGAGTAGAGGGGAGTTGAAGAACTAAAAAAAAAATTCTAGTTTTTGTAGTTTTAAGGTAGAACAAAGCACAGTGAATGTGGTGTGAACAGTGTGGCAGAACTCTGGTGGAAACCATGCCAACTGAAGGGGGTAACAGAATTCCAGAAGGCGAAGAGCTAGAGAGATCATCAATTCTATTTTATGCACATATCTGACTCCTGTGCCAAAAATTTGTGAAATAGATATAAAGAAGTACAACTAAAAACAAAAGATCTGAACTAAAAAACAGAACGGCTGCCTCTGAAATAGTGTGAATAATTCAAATCCAGTCAATATAATTTCTAGGAAAAACAAAAGAAACTATACTCAGAGGAAAAATAACAGAATCCAAGATATCTGCCACTTCACATACATAATATCCAGGATAAAACCCCAAATTGTACAACATAGGAAAAAGCAAAACAAAAACCATAGCATATTCTCAAAGGAAAAGAAATCAACCAAGTTCAACCCTGAGATGAACTAGATATTGAGAAGAGCACTCAAGGATTTGAAAGCAGCTTTTATAACTGTCTTAAATGAAGTATGAGAAAATATACTCATAATGAAAGAGAAAATAAACATAGCCAGTAAATAGAAGTGTTATGTGAAATTGAAAAAGAAAATTCACTGGATGGATAGCCAAGTTAAGAAGACAAAGAAAAGAGTAATTGAATTGGAAGAGAGAATAGTAGAAATTACGAAGAACAGAGAAAATAAGGTTAAAAAAGCATGAAGCTGAAACCTGTTAGATAATGTCAAGTATTTTAATAGGTGGAGGCACCTGAGTGGCTCAGTCAGTTAAGCATCTGACTCTTGATCTCAGCTCCGGTCTTGATTTTAGGGTCATGACTTTGAGCCTCTCATTGCCTCCACACCCAGTATGGAAAGAATTTTTTCCAAATAGGTGTATGACTGAAATATCTGGGGAAAGAATTAATTAGAGCCGAACAAATATTTGAAGACTAAGTTTTTTTTTTTATTAAGACTAAATTTTTAATATTTTCCAAGTTAATGGAAAAAATGTACTGATAAAAGATGCTTAACAAATATCAAGGACAATAAACACTAATGGTTTATGCCTTATGCTGAGACACAATATAGGAAAACTGCTGAAAGCTAACAAGCATACAGACACCCCAAGAACATTGCATGGGCAGGATCAGTGAGTCAACTAGAAGCCATGGAGGTCAAGAGGGAGTGGAACATCATTTAAGCACTTTGACTATATCAGCCCACTGACTTCTGATCTTCAAAAGTTCTGATGAGAAATATGCTGATAATTTTGTTAAGGATCCCTTTAATTTTTAAATTTCTTTTAAAGATTTATTATTATTATTATTATTATTATTATTCATGAGAGACACAGAGAGAGAGAGAGGCAGAGACACAGACAGAGGGAGAAGCAGGCCCCATGCAGGGAGCCTGATGGGACTCGATTCCGGGTCTCCAGGATCAGGCCTTGGGCTGAAGGCAGCGCTAAACCGCCGAGCCACCCGGGTTGCCCTAGGGATCTCTTTATATGTGACAAGTCACTTCTCTGTTGCTTCTTTCAATATTCCTTTTGTCTTTTCTGAAGTTTGATTATAATGTGCTTGGGTGTGGGTCTCTGAGTTCATCTTACTTCCTTGAATGTTCATGTTCATGCCCTTCATCACATCTGGGGAGTTTTCAGTCATTATTCCTTTAAATAGTCTCTCTGTTGAGCAGCCCTGGTGGCTCAGTGGTTTAGCGCCATCTTCAACCCAGGGCATGATCCTGGAGACCTAGGATCGAGTCCCATGTGGGGCTTCCTGCATAGTTCCTGCTTCTCCCTCTGCCAGTGTCTCTGTGTCTCTCTCTGTCTCTCATGAATAACTAAATGAAATCTTAAAAATAATTAGTCTCTCTGTTCTTTCCTCTTTTTATTCTTCTGGATCTATCACAATGTTTATATCAATGTGCTTAATGGGGTCCCACTGGGCTACCAGAAAAATAAAAACTACAAAAGATTGCCAAAACTACAAAGTGTGTCTTGGCAAATAGAGCTTAGGCTCTGTTAACATTTCTTCAGTATTTTTTGTATCTGTTTATTAGCTGTGATGGTGTTGCCCAAGATGTTGACTCCTTATTCTGCCTTGTTTAATCTGCCCTTTAATTTCTCTAATGAAATTTTTCATTTCAGTAATTGTATTTTTCATCTCCAGAATATCTTTTTTGGCTTCTTCTTACATTTTCTGCCTCTTCACTGATAGTTCTATTTTATTCATATGTTATTTTTTTTACTCTCTCCACATATTCCTTTAGTTCTTTGAGCACTTTTAAAGCAGTTGTTTTAAAAGATAATAGGTCTACCATCAGGTTAGGTCTTTTTCAGGAACAATTCCTATTGATTTTTTTCCCTTCTGTGCCATTTTTTTTCTTTGTATACCCTGTTAATTAAAAAAAAAAACTAATTTTTAAATCTAATCTAATAAATTATGTGTTTAACTATGGGGATAATATTCTAGCCCTTCCCCAAGGTTTGCCAGTTTGGGGAGATTTTTTTTGGTTTATTTTTTCCTTCTTTCCCTTCCTTCCTTAGTTCATGCCTTTCTTTCTTTTCTTTCTATTGTTGTGGGCTGTCTCTGTGCCAAGCTTAAGTCTAAGGCTAAACTGAAGGTCCCCTTAAGTCTTCTCTGAGTCTGCCCTTTAGGGCATGTGTGGTAGCTTTCCAAATTCCCCAGAATATGAACTTGTTTTTAAGTGTCCTAGTCTTTAATGTTTGGTTTCCAAAAGGGATAACAAATACAAGGAGTGGGGGAGAAAGAGCATTGACTCTTTTAATTTTCTGGAATTCACTTCATTGAGAGAGTGAGAGGACTGGCAACAATGTGAGGAGGTGCAAAAACAATGGCTGCCTGCCTCTTGTCTGAACCTTAGATCAGAAACAGCAATCAGTGATCAGAGGACAGTTTCCTGGTATTTGAAGGACAAAGTCTTTTTTGCCCACCATGCCCTCCATAGGCTATATACAAACTGCTTCTGGAACTCATGCATAGGTCTCTGTCATGGGCTGTGGGTCAAGGGATAGGTAGCTACTACTGTGCTAAAAGCTGAAATCAACTAGAATTTACCATCTAAGCCTTTCTCTATAGGGTTTAAGCCTTCAAAAAAGCCCAGAGTTCAAAAATAGTTACCTAAGACTGATTCTGCTTGTACAGTTATTGTTTAAGTAGGGAAATGACAGATTTCTAGTATATTCTATTTTACCATTTCCCCAGAATTGTCATATTTTCTTATCCAGATATTGAATTGGCCTCTTAATGTCACATAAAGATAAACTCAAAATGGGTGAAAGATCTAAATGTGAGACAAAAATCCATCAAAATCCTAGAGGATAACACAGGCAACAACCTTTTTGAAGTTGGCCACAGTAACTTCTTGCAAGACACATCTATGAAGGCAAGGGAAATAAAAGCAATAATGAACATTGGGACTTCATCAAGATAAAAAACTTCTGCACAGCAAAAGAAAGAGTCAACAAAACTAAAAGACAACCTACAGAATGGGAGAAGATATTTGCAAATGACATATGAGATAAAAGGCTAACAGCCAAGATCTATAAAGAACTTAACAAACTCAACACCCAAGAAACAAACAGTCCAGTCAAGAAATGGGCAGAAGACATTAACAGACATTTCTCCAAAGAAGACCTACACATGGCAAACAAGCACATGAAAAACTGCTCACATCATTTGCTATCAGAGAAATACAAATCAAAACCATAATGAGGTACCACCTCACACCAGTGAGAATGGCTAAAAGTAACAATACAGGAGATAACAAATGTTGGAGAGGATGTGGAGAAAGGGGAACCCTTTTGCACTGTTGGTGGGAATGCAAACTGGTACAGCCACTCTGGAAAACAGTGTGGGAAAAAAAATAAAAAGAAAAGAAAAGACTGTGGGGGTTCCTTAAAGTTAAAAATAGAGCTACCCTATGACCCAGCAACTGCACTACTGGGTATTTATCCCAAAGATACAGATGTAATGAAATGACGAGACACCTGCACCCCAATGTTCATAGCAGCAATGTCCACAATAGCCATACTGTGAAAGAGCCACGATGTCCTTTGACAGATGAATGGATAAAGAAGATGTGGTCTATATATACAATGGAATATTACTCAGCCATTAGAAAGGATGAATACCCACCATTTACTTCAATGTGGATGGAACTGGAGGGTATTATGCTGAGTGAAATAAGTCAGTTGGAGAAAGACAATTATCATATGGTTTCACTCATATGTGGAATATAAGAAATTGTGAAAGGGACCATAAGGGAAAGGGGGAAGCTGAGTGGCAAAAAATTAGGGAGATAAACCATGAGAGACTCCTACCTCTAGGAAACAAACAAAGGGTTGTAGAAGAGGAGGTGGGTGGGTGGGGTAACTAGGTGATGGGCATTAAGGAGGGCACAGGACGAAATAAGCACTGGGTGTTTTACTATATGCTGGCAAATGGAATTCAAGTAAAATAAAGCATTGGGAGGAAAAAAAGATGAATTGGCCTCGTAAAAGCCGTTTCCATAATAGAATGAGTAAAATCGTAGACAAGGGAATTCTGGTAGTTTATGTCTCTCTAAACAGACCTCACACTCTCTCATCTTCAGAAGAGAGGAGCATTTTTTATTTATTTATTATTTATGATAGACAGAGAGAGAGAGAGAGAGAGAGAGAGGCAGAGACACAGGAGGAGGGAGAAGCAGGCTCCATGCCAGGAGCCCGACGCGGGACCGGATCCCGGGTCTCCAGGATCGCGCCCTGGGCCAAAGGCAGGCGCCAAACCACTGAGCCACCCAGGGATCCCCAAGAGAGGAGCATTTAAAACTACCTTTATGGGATTGGGCTTTTTTTTTTTTTTTTTTTAAGATTTTATTTATTTATTCATGAGAGACACACACAGAGAGAGAGGCAGAGACACAGGCAGAGGGAGAAGCAGGCTCCATGCAGGGAGCCCAACATGGGGCTTGATCCCGGGTCTCCAGGATCACGCCCCGGGCTGAAGGCGGTGCTAAATCGCTGAGCCACCTGGGCTACCCTATGGGATTGGATTTGAACACTTTTTCCCCCCACTGTCATTCAGTGATAACAGCTTGTCATTAAAGAATTTTGACCCTTAAGGTATTGTTAGGACATTTGGTAATTGACAAATTCAACATAAAGATAATAACGGTTTGGGAAACATCAGAAGTTTTAAAAACGAGAGTGAACACATCAGGTCAACTACACCCCTACATGGTTGCCTTTTTTTTTTTTTTTTCTTTCAGTAATAAATAGAATCTTTGAAAAGTAGATAAACACACTGAAGAAACGGGCAAACTTTTTTTTTTTTTGTAAAGATTTTATTTATTTATTCGTGAAAGACACAGAGAGAGAGAGAGAAGCAAAGACACAGGCAGAAGGAGAAGCAGGCTCCGCAAGGACCCTGATGTGGGACTCGATCCCTGCATTCCAGGATCACGTCCTAGGCCAAAGGCAGGCACTAAACCGCTGAGCCACCCAGGGATCCCAAAACAGGCAAACTTTGCACGTATATTTTATGTATTTGTTTAGCCATCCATAGTATTTTGCATTTTTTATTTCACTGTATACACAATAATATGAATTTGAGACATCATCTGAAATATTAGTTGAACACGGGCAGAGTAATCACCAGTACTTAAAACAGTAAATATGTAATACATATTAAAGGGATAAATGGGTGACTTAACTTTTGTAGCTTTTGGTATTAAACAGATGTTTGTTTTGAATGTAAGGAGCATCATTTCAGCATTGTTCATGTGATTTGGCTACTTTGGTAATCTGGAAGCCTGGTCGAAGAAAGCTATGGGGCCATGAACTAAAGAATGAGAAAGAGAGAAAGTTAAAAATCAAATTTAAATAGGACAACTGCAAAGAAAAACATCCAATCACATTTTTTATGTTGTTTTCCAAGATCCATCTTTTTTATTAATAAAATAAATAATGAAAAGCACCATTTTTATATACCTATGACATATATAAATAGTAGAAGACAGTTGAGGAAATGCTAAAACACCAAAACATCTATACAGATCTTTAAGTAACTTGAGGTACTATCAGAAAAGCCACACTGTTATTTTCACATATTCTTCAAGGTCATTCTGTGAATTAATTATATTCAACCTGGTGTATTATTGCAATAAAATGCTAAGAATATACAATTCTCCTAAATCGCCGATCAGGAATAATTTTCTGAGAATATTTAATGGGGACTTAACCAACTTAGTTTTTCTTCCTTTTTTAAAAAAAATTATGTTTCTTTATGACAGGTATGATTTAAGATTGCACTCTTTTCAATTTCTTTACATTGGAGTGAGTTCACCATCATGTGGGAAAAAATCCACCTGACTGTGACTATAAATGTCAAGCAGCACAACTCAACCACTTTTCTCTGTGGAATAATGCTGCTCTCTTCTTTCTTTCAGGTCAAGGCTTTCTATAAATTTATGTGTAAATAGCTTTGTATTTTATGTCCCTCCCTTGTTTTCTGAGGTTTCTCGAAAAAATCTTTAGCCAATAAACCATGAAGTCACAGTTGAGAGAAATTTTCACCGTGGATAACATTAAAAGTCCTTTCCACAGAGAAATATCAGGAAATCTGGGGTCTCACCATAGTTTAGAGAACATAAAATTAGAATGGTACTAGTTACCTGGAAACCTGGTTACCTGACTACAGCCACACTGATTTTTTCAGTTTCTTGAACAGCAGAGTTCACCCCTCTCTTAGGGCACCTTCACATTTTGCCTTCAGAATTTCTCAGGGCATTCCTTCTCCCTCAGCCTTTAAGGCTCAGGTTAAATCTCACCACATTAAGGAGATTTTTCTGACTACCTTATCTAAAGTAAATTCCCTGTTACACTTTGTTAGATCCTTACTTGTTTCTTAGAACACTCTATACCTGCTTTGTTTGTTTAATTATTTTTATTTTCTATTTTTTTTTTTTTTTTGGTCTTTAACACAAGAATACTAAATACATCAGATTAGGGACCATACCTGACCAGTGTATTGTATTTATTCCCCAAGAACTTGTCCAGTTCCATGCATATAATAAATCCTAAATGAATCTTAACAAATTAGTAAGTAAAGATAAAATGAAATGCAATCAACTCATCACTTAGATAGACATTAAAAGAATAGTAGGTAAAAAAGATTCAGATGACATTTTTATTTGTTCAGATAGTTTTACATATTTACATGAATTAAAATAGAGTAAGTTATACTGCTATAACCACTAACTCTGTGGCATAAATATTGATGAGTTAAAGCCCAAAGTTTATGCCTTTCTCCTGTGAAGTCCATTTTGAGTCTGGGAAACAGTCCATGCATTTGTCCTCTCTAAACACATGTGGCATTGAACATCCATATCAACACATGCTTACATGATTACAGTGGCAGAGGAAGAGAGGGATAGAGAACTGGTAAATTAATGTTTCTACCTGAAAGTTATATATGTAACTTTTGTTCACATTCTATTGGTCAGAGCATGTGATACAGCCATTCTTCACTTCAATAGGGTGAGACAGTATAGTCCTACTATATGTCTAGAAGGAGTTAAAAACCAGTTAGCAGTAAGACATTGGTAATGTTTGCCACATTGAAAAAATTGGATAACTTGCTCTGCAGAGCTCATTTTTCCATTTAGTCCTTGGAAAACTACTATGTGCCTTGAGAGATATATAGGGGAAATAGATTTCTTATTCAACCTTCCATATTTTCTGTGGTCACTAGAGAACCACTGAAGTACTGCTGAAGTAATGCTAACTTAAATTATGCAGTGCATTACAGTTAAGTGCAATATAGAGTGGTGATGGATTAAGTGACATACTGAGTAATAACCCAAGGAAGGGCTTTATGATATCAACCAGATATATGCAACTCATAAAGTCTGGAGTTTTCATGAAAAAAATAATGGTCTATACCTTACACTCAATTTTGCTGTGAACTTAAAATGACTCTAAAAAAAAGTCTATTAAATTTTTTAAAATTATGAATGAAAAAACTAACAAATACTAGAGGACCTAAAAATAATAAGAAAAAAAAAACCTCACAGAGCAGGTAGGGAAAAATTGCATAAACAAAAGTTGATGTATAATTGGATTAAACGTGGAAGAGAGGACCATACTTGGTTTGGTAAAGAAGTAAGATTACATAGTTTGGGGCAAGTTACATGGTAATGGGAATGAATGGCTGCAAGAACAGTTGAATTGTATTTTGCAATCAGTGGGAGAAGTCACTGAAGGAAAGATGGAGTAAATATTATGCAAATCAGACTTTAAAAGTTGAGTAATCACTCTAAACTCATTTAGCTATAAAGTGGAAGAGTTGGGGTTTGAGTTAGTGGACTTAAATGCAAACATCTGTGTCCTTAATATTACTTTATATTGTCTCAGATTGAAGGAGAAGGAAACTAAAGTTGGAAGTATATTCTAGGAGTGTCGTAAGAAAGTAATTGAAGACCAGCCATAGGAATATAAAGAAAAAAGATCTTTCAAAGCAATGCACAACTTAGTATATTCAATCATTTCTAAGAAAACAAAAGTTAACAAAACTCTCTTTAGTAAATAAAATTTTAAGGAAATTCCCCCAAAATGAGTCTGTCTTTAGCTGTAGGTAATGAATAGCTTGAATCAACACTAATTCATTTCTGGGCACACTCACAGGCATGAAGAACTATTTAAAATATTCTTGCCTTTGACACTTTCTCCATAGACTCAATTAAAAAATACTATTAAAATTTCTATTAATACCTGGGGCAGATGCTTTGCAGCTTTCCATGGAAGTAGACCCCAAGAAACAATTTTGTTTCTAGGGATCAAATATGTCTTATTACCCAAATAACTATGTATTTCTTTTGACTTTACTTCTTTGAGTTTTTGAGAGAGACAGAGACAGTGTGTATATGTACACACATACATACATAGAGAGAGGGAGAGGAGAGATTTTACCCAATGTTATAATTACAATGAAAGTAATGGGATAGATTTTATTAGAAGAATAAAATGAGCCTAGTAAAAATATGGTGGTTGTTGCTTTTTAAAATATCGTGACTCTAAAATTGCACTCTGAATCCTCCTTCCTAAATGATGTGATTAGAGTTGGGAGAGCTGGTTGTGCTGCTAACATTTCATTGTGTAACACAGAGTAAGCCACTTGTGGGGGGCTTTAGAGGACACTTGGGGAAAGTAGTTACTAGCAACTGTGAGAAAAAGTACAGTTGAACTTGGTAGTCTTTACCCTCAGTATGCTAAGATTTTATAATAATTAGGAATCTAGACCCAAATAAAAATAATTGTTAAAACATATGATCTTAATGTGTGCCAAGCCCTGTTCTAAGCATTCTATATTAACTGACTCATTTTATATATACTATATATATAGTGAAAATCCCCTTTTCTTAGGTCAGGCTGTCATAACAGAACCCATAGCCTGGGTGGATTAAACAATAGAAATGTATAATTTATTTCTTGCACAGTTCAGGGCTGGAAAACTGAAGTCAGGATGCTAGTTATCACACTCAGGTTCTTGTGAGAGATTTCTTCCTGATTTACAGATGGCTACCATCTCACTATGTGCTCACATGGCCTTACCTCTTGGAGTGAGATAGCTAGCTTTCTGGTGTCCTTTCTTAGAAGGTCACTGATACCATCATGATGACCCCACTGTCATAACCTCATCTAAACCTAATTACTTCTCAAAAAAGCTCCATCTCTAATACCCATCACATTTAGGGTTAGGACTTCAACATAGGAATTTTGAACAATTCAGTCCACAGCACCTATTAGCTAGGTGCTAAAATATTCACATTTAAAAATAGGAGATTAGATCACAAAGAACTTAAATAACATGATCAATGTATTTTCAGCTTTAAGTAACATGACCGAGCAGTCATGTTTTAAAATAGATGCTATGCTACCTCTCTGAACCAATGTAATTTCCAGTGATGTTCCTGATGGACATATTAACTGCTTCTCACTTGCATACCTTTCCTTATGTCAGGAGGAAAAAAGTAAATAATGATGAAAATCACAAATCTATAAATCTGACCTAAGAGCAATTTCAAACTGAATTGGCATAATCTATCATTTGAAGCTCATAAAGTTTCCTCCAAACATGCATTTGCATGCATTAGAAGACTTACTGAAATTTCTAAAAGAAGTAAATACTAAGGACTGTAAATAACATATTAGCTCCTTTGACCAAAATTTGGTTGCTTGTTAAGAGTAAGCTGGACTGTACAAAGAACCACAGATTTTTGTAACTGAAAGAGTTTTGCTTAAGAATGACTGAATTATCAGAAGTGAAATAAGAAGAGCCAAGTTGAAAGCTTAGGAACATGATGAGAAACTTTTCTTACAATGATTAAGGTATTCAATAGTTTCTATTTTTCAGAAGCTTCATGGGAACTAAGGATATATTATGGTGAAAATATTTCCTTAAGGATTACCCTTCAGAATGGTTCTTTCGTATTAGAATATTCTAAAAGAATATTAAAAATTAAAAACTGAATGATTTATCAGGCTTTATTTAATCTGATATATTTAAGAGATGTAGGATGTGATGAGGAAAGCAAGCATTTGAGAATGTTTATCTAAACTAATAATATCAGTAGAAGAACCAAGTTGGTCAGTTTAAGAATAAAATTTCATATGGTAAGAAACACCAAGAATGTCTTTCTATTTGGGCTTTAAAAATGTCTGGGTGTAGGAAAAATAATTTAGCTTGTGCCAAAAAGGGGGAACTTCTAATAAGTCTGAGAGTAAACACATTTCTTCATCAATAAGAACCTACTGGGAAGTGGCAATTTCATGTTGCCTAACTGATTTTATTCATTTCTGGAAAGCTTTTGTCTTCAAGCTCTGCTCATGTTTCCTAATTCTGAAATAGAATAATAAATAAACAACTTCAGTTTCATCATATCAGAGCCAAGATGGTACCAACGTTAGCCATATTTATTTATTGTGGTCTGAGAAATTATCTTCTGAACGTATTCTTTTGCCTATGGTAGTTGACCAAAAATAGAAACTAAAATCTATTATACTTTAAATATATTAAAAATAACCTCCCAAGCATGACATCTAAGTATGAAAGTTTTTAGTGAGTCTAGTGACTTTGTAAGTCTTAAATATACTTTAAAATTGTGATAGACAGTCACCTAACACACCAAAATTTTCTTTCTGGTCAGTGACATGATGAACTTTTGGATTGCCTATGTAGAATTCTATTAAGCTTATTTGGTGTTGAAAATCACAGTTTACAAGGCCTGGTTATTTTGTGATATTAATGGGCTAGATACGTTTAGATTTCAGCCTTAATTCTTTGGAAGATTTATATAGAGGCACTTGATATGACTCTAAGTTGATTCTTTGTTTCTGGTTAAATATTTAAGTCAAACTTGATGAGAAATTGACTTTTATGACTAGGGAATTAATTTATTCAGATCCTACTGGGTAAGAGCTTCTCTCAGCTAGATCTTATGTTCATGATAATTCCTTTTGGAAATTCAGTTGCTAAAATAGAAAGTCATTTTAAAGGTACAGCTGATAACCTATATAGAGAACTCAGAATGGGCTGTTTCCTTTAAGCATTGATGATTAAAGGATTGAATTCAAGGCTTTTAGTGTATTATATATACTAAGGACAGAGGGCACTCTCTTAATCATGTATTTGAAGAAAAAAGTAAAGTCTTTATAAAAGATCTCCAGGGGAGGCTGACTGACATTTTATATTTGTGCATTGATTTTTCCTTCAAAAGAAATGGAATAAAATAACAGAAACTTTCGGTAATGGGATAATGGAATGAAAAATATTTTGTTG
This sequence comes from Vulpes vulpes, assembly GCF_048418805.1. Lineage (NCBI taxonomy): Eukaryota > Metazoa > Chordata > Mammalia > Carnivora > Canidae > Vulpes > Vulpes vulpes. The sequence goes on along the minus strand of NC_132783.1, from coordinate 105,941,614 downwards.
AATATATATTTTTCCAAATACTTGATTATATGCTTATCTGAAGAATATTAATCATGTCTATGAAGAAAAAAACATATTATACATGAAGTATTGGCTCTGGAGAGTTGTAGTAGAAAATATATCTGTGTGTAAACAATACATATAAGTCCATATATTCATATATATATATATATATATATATATTCATAAACTTAATTTGGAACTTCATGTAATTTTTTTAAAGATTTTATCCATCTATTCATGAGAGACACAGAGAGAGAGACACACACACAGGCAGAGGGAGAAGCAGGCTCCATGCAGGGAGCCCGACGTGGAACTCGATCTCGGGTCTCCAGGATCAGGCCCTGGGCTGAAGGTGGCGCTAAACCTCTGAGCCCCCGGGGTTCCCCATGTAAATTTTTTATTACATGATGTATTCCAAGGATGTTTTTAGTGAAGGTTAAAGCAATAAGCAAGGGATCCCTGAGTGGCGCAGCGGTTTGGCGCCTGCCTTTGGCCCAGGGTGCGATCCTGGAGACCCGGGATCGAATCCCACGTCAGGCTCCCGGTGCATGGAGCCTGCTTCTCCCTCTGCCTGTGTCTCTGCCTCTCTCTCTCCTTCTCTCTGTGTGTGTGACTATCATAAATAAATAAAAATTAAAAAAAATAAATAAAGCAATAAGCAATATGAAACCTGCAAATTATAGTTCCAAAATATTTCAAAGGAAGAGAGCATTTTTGGAAACTCAACCAAATCATTCTTTTTTGCAAATAATAATTGATATCTTTCCTAACTGAATATCACTAAAATGGGTTGGCTTTTTCTACTGCATCTAACAATTATCTCCTGGAAAAATATAAGAAAATACTTACTCCCACCAGCACATTTTCCTTTGTCCAAATGATTTTGCCAGAATATAGCTAGGAAAATCAAGTGTTCAAAATATCAAAGCACTGAAGTTCTCCCCTCAATACTGATTATGGGACAATAAGCTAAACAAAGTGTGCTGGGCCCCAAGCTTGTAATTTTAATCCATTTTCATAATTTCCAGAAGGAGGAGGCTGTTTTTGGGGCCAACAAACAGTTTAGAGAATGTGTGTTTGCAGATTCTGGGTCTGCTGATTTAGTGATGGCCTCTCAGGGATCTCAGTGAGTTGTGGGGCCCTGGGGAGCTGTCTCAACCTTGGATGTGCCGTTAAACCAGATGGCTATGCACAAATAGTAATTGGAATAAGTACTTATTACTTAGTAATGCAAATGCAATCCTAGTCATAAGCTTCACTAGAGACATCCTTGGAATACATTTAAAAAAACACAAATTATTTAGGAATACCCCATTCCTTCTTGACAAGAGCTGTGGGAAAGGTTTTGAGAGAAGAGAATGGGTGTGACTAATCTAGACAGCAAATGGGGCAAAAAAAGAATGCCCTCGATAAACAGGTTTGTGTCTATGATTATGAGTACACACTCTTTTTTTCCTCAAAACAGGTTGACACTTAAAAAAAAAACAACAAGAATTTAATTCATTAAAACTATCATGCTAAGTAGTGCACTTGTGATGAGCACTGGGTGTTGTATGCAAGTATTGGATCACTATATTGTACACCTGAAGCTAATATTATACTGTATGTTAACTAACTGGAATTTAATAAAAACTTAAACTATCATACAAGTAGAACGTTGGGCTTCTAAAGAATCACAATGTATTTTTATGGTGATGGGACAATATTTTTCAAGACAAGATTATTTAAAAAAGGAATTGTGCATCAAGAAAGGTATAGACATATGTACAAAAGCTTGCTCATGTTGGTTATTTGGAGGTAGAGGAAGGGAATTTTAAAAGGGAAAAAATAGAGAAGGAAAAGGCACAGGGTGAAGTGTTGAATGTGAGGGTAAAAATATAGATTTTATAATTCTATTTATAAAATCACAGTAAATATGATATTAGATGCAAATATTTATGTTTAAAAAGTTAGAAATTGATAAAATTACTTGATTTGGTGATTTTATTGTTAATGATTTTGCCTTTAAAAAGATTTTGCAATAAAATCACACCTAAAAATGTTAACATGACCAAGAGAGTGAGAAGGCAAACCACATTCTGGGACAGACTATTTACAAAGGCTTTTAGGATTTTTAGGACAGTGAAACTACTGTATATATGATACTATAATGATCCAAAACCTGTAGAATGTACAACACCAAGAATGAACCATAATGTAGACAATGGACTTTGGGAGATTATGATGTGTTAAATGCAGGTTCATCAGTTGTAATAAATGTCCCACTCTGGCGAGGGATGTTGATAGTGGGAGAGGCTCTGCATATGTGAGGATGCGGTATATGGGAAATCACTGTACCTTCCACTCAGTTTTGCTGTAAACCTAAAAATTAAGTCTTAAAAAATTAACATGACAATGACTTGCCTGGAATCACTTTGGTAAATGAATTATAACTAATTCCCTTTGTTATCTGGCAAGTTGTAGCAGCAGTCATCCCACAGAGAAACACACATATAAAACTGCCTCCCAACTGTTCTCCTGCCTCCACCCTTGTCACTCTGCAGTCTAGTTTCTTTCCAGTAGGCAGACTGATCCTTTTAAAGCACATGTCACAACATGTCACTCCTCTGTTCAAAACACTCTAATGACTTCTCACCTCAGAATAAAATCCAGAGTCCTCCATAACCTTCGTACAATCTGCAGCCTGCCTCTACCCCAGCCTCTTTTGATTTCATTTACTACCAACTCATTCTACTGTAGCTACTCACCGGGCTCTTTGCTGTGTGGAGCCTCAGATCTTTGCATTTACTGTTCCCTGAGTCTAGATTGCTCTTCCTTATCCAACCCAACCTCCTAGGCAGTTCCATGGCTTCTTTGCTCATTTCATTCAAGCTTCTGCTAATGTCTTGTCCTAATGGACACCTTTCCTGAATATCCTTCTTGTCCAATTATTTTTTTATTTTTCTTGAATTTCTTTGTAGTACTTATCACTAAGCAAAATAATATGAGTCTTTTATTATTATTTTATTTTCCCACTAGAATCTAAGCTTGTTCAGGATAGGGGCTTGGTACTTTCATTGCCTGCTATATTGCCAGGGACTAGCATAGTACCTGGACTTTAGCCATATATAAGTAGTTCATATATTCTCCCTCCACCCCACCCCCACTAGATCTTCCTCAGCTTTAGGTACATACTTTTGAAGATAAACACCAGAATTCCCATTCAGCTTCTTGTCCTGCTTATCCTTGAATCAGCTTTATTCATTGGATACAAACCATTTAAGAAATTGACTTTCTAGAAATAAAGGGCATTTGAATTGGCAAAGAAGAAATCAAACTATCCCTTTTTGCAGATGACATGATTCTGCACATAGAAAACCCAAAAGACTCCACCCCAACATTGCTAGAACTCATAAAGCAATTCGGCAATGTGGCAGGATACAAAATCAATGCCCAGAAGTCAGTGGCATTTCTATACACTAACAATGAGACTGAAGAAAGAGAAATTAAGGAGTCAATCCCATTTACAATTGCACCCAAAAACATAAAATACCTGGGAATAAACCTAACCAAAGAGGTAAAGGATCTATACCCTAAAAACTACACAACACTTCTGAAAGAAATTGAGGAAGACACAAAGAGATGGAAAAATATTCCATGCTCATGGATTGGAAGAAATAATACTGTGAAAATGTCAATGTTACCCAGGGCAATTCACACATTTAATGCAATCCCTACCAAAATACCATGGACTTTCTTCAGAGAGTTGGAACAAATCATCTTAAGATTTGTGTGGAATCAGAAAAGACCCTGAATAGCCAGGGAAATATTAAAAAAGAAAACCAGAGCCGGGGGCATCACAATGCCAGATTTCACGTTACCTACAAAGCTGTGATCATCAAGACAGAGTGGTATTGGCACAAAAACAGACACATAGATCAGTGGAACAGAATAGAGAACCCGGAAGTGGCCCCTCAAATCTATGGTCAACTAGTATTCGGCAAAGCAGGAAAGACTATCCACTGGAAAAAAGACAGTCTCTTCAATAAATGGCACTGGGAAAATTGGACATCCACATGCAGAAGAATGAAACTAGACCATTCTCTTACACCATACACAAAGATAAACTCAAAATGGGTGAAAGATCTAAATGTGAGACAAAAATCCATCAAAATCCTAGAGGAGAACACAGGCAACACCCTCTTTGAACTTGGCCACAGCAACTTCTCGCAAGATACATCTATGAGGGCAAGGGAAACCAAAGCAAAAATGAATTATTGGGACTTAATCAAGATAAAAAGTTTCTGCACAGCAAAAGAAACAGTCCACAAAACTAAAAGACAACCTACAGAATGGGAGAAGATATTTGCAAGTGACAGCTAAAGAGCTAGTATCCAAGATCTATGGAGAACTTATTAAACTCAACAGCAAAGAAACAAACATTCTAATCATGAAATGGGCAAAAGACATGAATAGAAATTTCACGGAGGAAGACATAGACATGGCCAACAAGCACATGAGAAAATGCTCCGCATCAGGGAAATATAAATCAAAACCACAATGAGATCCCACCTCACACCAGTGAGAAGAGTGAAAATTAACAAGACAGGAAACAACAAATGTTGGAGAGGATGTGGAGAAAGGGGGACCCTCTTGCCCTGTTGGTGGGAATGTGAACTGGTGCAGCCACTCTGGAAAACTATGTGGAGGTTCCTCAAAGAGTTAAAAATAGATCTGCCCTATGACCCAGCATTTGCACTCTGGTGATTTACCCCAAAAATACAGATGCAGTGAAATGCCGGAACACATGTACCCCGATGTTTCTAGCAGCAATGTCCACAATAGCTAAACTGTGGAAGGAGCCTCGGTGTCCATCGAAAGATGAATGGATAAAGAAGATGTGGTCTATGTATACAATGGAATATTACTCAGCCATTAGAAACAACAAATACCCACCATTTACTTCAATGTGGATGGATCCGGAGGGTATTATGCTGAGTGAAATAAGTCAATCAGAGAAGGACAAACATTATATGGTCTCATTCATTTGGGGAATATAAAAAATAGTGAAAGGGAATAAAGGGGAAAGGAGAGAAAATGAGTGAAAGTATCAGTGAGGATGACAGAATATGAGAGACCCCTAACTCTGGGAAACGAACAAGGCCTGGTGGAAAGGGAGGTGGGCGGGGGTTGGCTGAGGGGGGCACTTGGTGGGATGAGCACTGGGTGATATGCTATATGTTGGCAAATTGAACTCCAATAAAATAAATAAATAAATAAATAAATAAATAAATAAATAAATAAATAAAAGAGAAACAAAGCACAACAAGAAAAAAAAAAGAAAGGAAAAGTTTATCTGGGTTTGCTTTATAACACCTAGTCCGTTATGATCATGTACATATCAATAAAATAAAATTAAAGTGTAAAAAAGAAAGAATTTGATTTTCTCTTCTTGCACTTTCGTTATTCTTTCCTTTCTCTCCCTCTCTCTTGTCCTTCCTTCCTTTTTTTTTTTTTTTAAACTACAAAACATATCAGTTTGCTCTTAGCTCCTTACTCTCTCCCATGTCCTTGACCCTAAAGTGAGACTACTTGTCACTTCTGGCAATACAAATATGTACATTTTAATTTGTAGGTAATAAAATCCCGCTACTGTCATTGGGGCACCAACTTATCAGGAATTACTGTTTCATGCCATTTACATATCTACAGACTTAAGGGATGTAGATATGTAAATGCTACCAGATTATTACTGGGTGTTTCTGCCTCCAGGTAGCTAATTTTCTTTAAGGTTATTTGGAATAGGTTGATACCAGAGGGTCTTGTTGCCTTTTGGCTTCCTCCCATGCCCCTTCCCCCAATAAGTAGTAAGTGAATTTATAGATTTGCTTATGTACAAACTATAATTTTACCAGGGATAGATAATAACATTTACTATCTGTGTATTGATTTTCTTCTACCTCTATAAAGCAGGGGTAGGGACATGATCTGCTAAGTTGAGAAAGGAAAATAAAGGTATTTGGAAAAATGTTACTATTTTAAAAAAATCTCTGGTAGGGAAGACAAGATGTAACTTTATACATAACCCTGGGTAGCACCCTAATGATTTCTCCTTTTGATACTGTGCAGCTTTTGGCTGACCTGGGGCTGGAGGGGTAGATATATTGATGATAGATGAGAATTTTGCTCTGTTTGTATTGTTCATGGAAATACTGCTTCCTTCAAGATTTTTAAAATTGATACCTGAAATGTTTATTGAGATATTTATTTCATGTAAAATATTTTTACTTCTGATTAACTCTATTTTCATTAAAGGTAATAGATGTACATTGTTTGAAGCCAAATATTATGAGTTCCATTGCTGGTGGCTTTGATACCCAGACTAATATATACGAGTTTTGGATACTCTCTAACAATCATATTGAGGACCTGGTAAGCAAATTAGGAATATTGTGATGCACAAATTAAGCAAAAGCCAAAACTAGGAGATCTATATATCTTTGGCACATTAGAGATGTTTAGTAAATTGAATGAAAGCTCATTTTTTAATGAAACAAATATTCTGATGTTTGAAGGGGAAGAGAAAATGAAATAGGTATAGATTACAACATTCTTTTAAACACTAATGTTATATTTATATATACATTCTTTTCTCCTACATATGCTTGATCTTACCCAAGCTAAATTCATATTTTAAAAATCCTGCTGTCTTTTATGTATACTTTAGGCAGACCTATTCAGGTACTGTGTCTGAAAAATAGTTTTTTCTCTCCCAGAGATGAATGAAATCTTCTAATCTTTTCTCCCTGGCATGTAACTCTTACTTGCATATATCATTCTCAAATCCTTATTCTCTCTTGAACCAACATAAAAGACAGTCATTTTTCTTACTTGTTTCTGTGCTTCCCTGTACATTTATGACATAATAACTTTTTCAAAAGCTAAAACCTCTCCCCTCAAGAGATGCCAGATTTCACAAGAAAAGTAGGCTTTCTAAAATAAGAAACATTTGCCTGATTAGCTAAAGAGTAGAGACAAGTTAAGTTCAATGGTACATTCTTACTGGATGCCAGATCATAAGACTGGAACATTTGTACCTAATTACAGCAGCCTTCCGTTGCCTATTTTCTGTAGCTTCTGTTCTCTTCAGTGAATTCTGTGAGTTAAGGTATATATTTTCATAAGCTGATATGTTATTTATGCTATGCCCCTTTGAACTGACATGAGCTATCTGGAAGTTAGAGGTTTGCAGTCAGTTTCTGAATTGCCAAAAGCTATAGGCCCAGAAAGAAGCTAAATATAGTGGTAGAGATGATAACATATCAGAGTGGCTGAAAATGTAGTATTCAAATCATTTCTCAATTATGATACATTTAAATGCAATCCTATAACAACCAAAATGATGACAAATCATGGAGCTGTAATTTTATGTTCACTAATTTAGAACCATACATTTAAGCAAATTCATTTACAGTAACAGTTCTAGTTAAAATAATCTGCCAGAAAAGGATGATCAGCCAAATAATAATGTGCACAGAGGTTACTCTACAGAGGCACAAAGTATTGATTCATTACTTATACAAACAGCAAATTTACAGAGATGGGAAAATGATTACTACTCAACAGAATTATTTTATTTCATTAGTTTAAGGTAGTGTTAAACATAATTTTATAAGTAGTGATTTACCCGATGCTTTAATGGAATACTTGATTCATTGCTTATTTTGAGCACTGATTTTTATGTCATTTTAAGGAGGAGTACATCTTTTGAAACAAGGCATATTGAAGAAACTTAAAAACCTGTTTAATAATTATATAATTTTAATTAATGTTCTTTTCATCTAGTCTTACACGTTAAAAAACATAATAGGTTACTGTGAGAGTGATGTATAATCAAAATGCAACCCCAAAACTAAAAATAGGAAATACAAATTGGTTGTCAATTTGGGTTTTTATGTTTCCCAATTCTATTTGTTATTTCTTTTAAAGAAGTAATATTTCTTGTGGAAAACAGTTCTGTTAAGTCAGTTTATTGACACTAGTATTTAAGATTTCAAGTACTCAGCCTCTTTACTTATACAAATGATTTAAATTTTTTAAGAATGTGGGACTTCATGTATATTTATTTGAGAGTAGTCTAACCTTCTATGCAATGAGTATGTTTTCCACAGTCTTGCAATTTATACAATATTATGAGAAGAAAAATATTTAATGTTAATTTTTACTGTGAAAAGAGAATAGAAATGGGATATTTAAAAATTTTTAAAAATAGGGCACTGGTCTTTGAGGAATGGATTACCAAGGAGACTGTAATTGAGCACTTTGTCTTTCTAACTCTTAGGACACATAAGAAGACACCTAGTGTGCCTGCTAAAAATGTGGAAATCTCTGCATCTTAGCTTACTTTCTAAAATAACAAGTTCCTCATCAAAATAGGAGAAGCAATTCATGAATAAAGCCACGGAAGTAGGAAATGGAAGTAGGAAAATCTGAAAGGTGAAAAAGAATCAAAATGTGTGTGTAAACGTTACCATGTGAAGAAATAGTAAATGGGGCTGGTGAGGACTCTGACACACAATGACAAGATTGCCTACTTCTTATTCTGAACTCTGTTCAAAGGCAGTGTCTCAAAACTTGGAGGTCTAATGAAAGCTCCTCCTCTTCCAGGAGGAAGAGATGAAGTGTCATGGATGGTGTGTTGGGAGTCCAAGACCACTCTCAGAATTCATGATTCCCTAGGAGGACTCAGAACTCAGAAGCTGTGATACTCAGTTATAGATTCTGACAGTAGAGAGATACAGATTAAATTCAGGAAAGAGAAAGGACATGTGCAGCGGAGTCCAGGAGAAATCAGACACAAGTTTGTGTGGTGCTAAAGACATGAAGAGAAATCTCACAGAGGAAGACATGGACATGGCCAACATGCACATGAGAAAATGCTCTGCATCACTTGCCATCAGGCAAATACAAATCAAAACCACAATGAGATCCCACCTCACACCAGTGAGAATGGGGAAAATTAACAAGGCAGGAAACCACAAATGTTGGAGAGGATGTGGAGAAAAGGGAACCCTCTTACACTGTTGGTGGGAATGTGAACTGGTGCAGCCACTCTGGAAAACTGTGTGGAGGTTCCTCAAAGAGTTAAAAATAGACCTGCCCTACGACCCAGCAATTGCACTGTTGGGGATTTACCCCAAAGATTCAGATGCAATGAAACGTCGGGACACCTGCACCCCGATGTTTCTATCAGCAATGGCCACAACAGCCAAACTGTGGAAGGAGCCTCGGTGTCCATCGGAAGATGAATGGATAAAGAAGATGTGGTCTATGTACAATGGAATATTACTCAGCAATTAGAAACGACAAATACCCACCATTTGCTTCAACGTGGATGGAACTGGAGGATATTATGCTGAGTGAAATAAGTCAATCGGAGAAGGACAAACAGTGTATGTTCTCATTCATTTGGGGAATATGAATAATAGTGAAAGGGAATATAAAGGAAGGGAAAAGAAATGTTGGGAAATATCAGGAAGGGATACAGAACATAAAGACTCCTAACTCGGGGAAACGAACTAGGGGGGGTGGAAGGGGAGAAGGGCGGGTGTTGGAGGGGATTGGGTGATGGGCACTGAGGTGGACACTTGACGGGATGAGCACTGGGTGTTTTTCTGTATGTTGGTAAATTGAACACCAATAAAAATTAATTAAAAAAAAAAAAAAGTTTGTGTGGTCCTCTTCCAGACCAGTGGAAAAATGAGCGCCGAATTCTCACAAGAACAAAGTATCACAGAATGTGCAGTGTTGCCAATCAGGGAGGCTTGCTAGCACGTTGAGGGCCTGGGCTTTTATCAGCCGTCAGCCAAGTAGACAGCATTGCCTCTGTGGCTGACCTTAGCCATTCAGTGTCCAAACCTCAGAGGTTAAATTGATAGAGCATGGCCCAAAGCTTCAGGCATACAAAAACAGGTGTTCACCATGAGGCACATTGTTGGCATACCTGGCATGGCCCAAGACCTCTGGCATACCAAAACACTCTTATTAGGCTGGATATTACAAGCATTCAGAAGTTTTCTCCCAGGAGCTTGTCAAAGGCCAGTTTTTGGTTGTTGTTGATGTTGTGTTTGTTTTGTTTTGATCTACAGGGTTTGCATAAGGAGGCCTGCTGAGTTAATCCTTTACTGCACAGATACTGTTGTTTGGAGAGAATAACAAGCCGTAATAGAGCCTGCCAGGCTTTACCAAATATACCAAATATCTTACAACTATTTTTCCTCTGGCAGGAACCAATAAATCCAAATGAAAGAGAAAATCTATCTTATTGCTTCTGATTCATTGGGAGGGAAGCGCATGAAACTTGAAGTTTCATGTGGTCTTTTTATTGTATTTTATATTTGAAAAAATCATGAATATGTGAAAAGTTCATAACCCTGATGGCATTAACAAAAACATTTGGTTTTCTGATGCCTTTAACTTCTACAGTGGGGTTGTGACATATAACAATGAATGCCCCAGACTAGAAGAATGTTTATGAAAGGAGATCACAGTCAGATCAGGGGGCCTTTAAACTGAAACAAGAATGGGAGAACGTGTACTACATAGAAGAAACCTAAATCATTCTTCCTCTAAATATGCCTTGCTAATTCTCTTAGCATCTTTAAGTGTTTGCTCACATCTTACTTTCTCAGTTATGTCTACCTTGACCACCTAGATAGACTGAACTCTATGAAATAGCTATTTTCATAATTTAAAGACAATTTCATGTGGTTCAATCTACTACATACAGCAAACTCTCTCAGTTCCTGCCTCTCAGCATTCTCATTTCCCACTTACCCTACACTTCTTTTATTTTCCTTAGCATTTCACCTCCATCTAAAGTACTATGTAAGGAAAATTGATCATATTTACTATTCATATCACTTCTGTTACAAAGATACATGGACATAGAGATCTTTTGTTGTTGTTGTTAACTTATGGATGTATTCCAGGTGCTTAGAAAAGCACCTGGCACAAATCACTAAATTACTATTTGTTAAACATAGGAACGAACAGACACTATAGCTTAGAAAGCAATAAAGGAGACATTCAGTCATTTATTCAACAGAGGGAAGTATTTGGAAGCAGTTCTTAGATATTCTACACCAGAATGAGTTAATTGCTAACAACAAAACTTCATAGTCAGATAAAGGTTTTGGATCCCATCTCTGCTACTTACTCATTCTATAAACTTTGGATTTCTTTTTCTTCTACAAGCCATAGTTTGCTTATCTTTACATGCATTACAATAATACATAGCTCTAGAGCTGTTGTATAAAACACAACTCTTTCCATTCTTTCCTAGAGATTGGATGAGAAATAGCTTTTTACTAAAAACTGGAGACCCTTTACAATTAAATATCAATAGGATATAGATATGAGTACAGAGACAGAGATAAGAGGATACATATTTGTTTAAAAAATGCCAAAGAGGGTCATGGAAATATAAACAGAATATAGGAGGAAGTGGAGAATTAAACTATACAAAGGATAAAGGATGACTCAACTGAGATTCTTAATATTATTTGTGAGTGGTAGAAATGTAGTAAAGATAAGTCTGTGAAAATTTTAGTAGAAGGAAATATAAAATCATGCACTTAAAATACAACAAAAATTCACAAACTGTAAGATGGAAGTGACCAGATTTAAGGGCAATTGTAGTGGAAAAGAGTTAATGATCTTATGACTTCAAAAGATCTAAGGTAATTTTAACTATCACCATGGCTTTCAACTGGTCCACCACATCTGTTGTGGTGAGATTTATTTTTGTTTTGTATTGTTTTGATGCACCACAATTCACTTTTAGAGAAGCTCTTTCAGGAGTATCTTAGTGGAGATTAAAGTTCACCACTAGGATGCAGCCAGAGAGTGGAGAAAATATATAGGTTTGAGTAATTGCCCTTCAGAGAATTTTTGAAATCTGGAGAAGAGATTATCACTGTTTTTGTGCTTTCCCTTCTTTAAGGCCTGGCTGCCAGTCTGCCACTGATTCTGGCAATAGTTCTCCAAAAACTTCCCCCTTTAAAATTTAACATAGTCCATTTGTGTCACTTGTCACCAGCGACCTTGACTGCCACATGTGCTTAGTTCTAGATGCAGGGTTTTGGACTGAGAGGTTACCAGGGCAAGGGACTTACAGTGATAAAACCATGCAAATCAATATGAATTGGAGCCTAATTGCTTCCTAATTTATTGATTACTTTCAGCTTGAGTTTATGTCAATGTGATTGAGTAAATGCTCACAAACTCTCCCATTATAAAATATTTGATAAAATATAACAGCTAGATAAAATATCGCAATGTTCACTAGAACCCTGAGTTTGTGAGAATGTGAGGCAACTTCCTGGTGACCTAAAAATAAAGAAATAGCTCAAAAACTCTGGAGTAGACAGCTGTACTACAGTTGTGATTTGCCTAGAGCTGTTTTCCTTCCAATCTTGGTAACCAAAAGGTTTGTCTTTTAATGCACATTTGGGGGTAGAAGAGAAAGCCTTATTAGGGTTTCTCTTTCTATTAGATGGGGGAATCTACGAGGAGCTGGAATTGACAAAGCTGGGAATCTCTGATGGCCACAACCTAATGAGACAGTGGAAAGGAAAAGAAGAAAAAAAATCCACCAGAACATGAAAGGGAGAAGAAAATTTGGCTGTTTTGTCTTGAGCTCTGGATAGAGAAAAATGCCTCCTCTAAAGATTTATAACCATAGATATGCCCTTATGCTAGTGTGTAGTTAAATTTTGTACTTCCATTGTAGCCCTGAAAATGTCTAAATGAGTAATTAACATAAATAAGTCTCAGTTTGGTAGAACATGAGGATGCTTGGCAGAAGCAAAAACAAATTCTCTTTTGGACAACGTTCTCTCAATCCAGGCTGCACAGAATTCCCGTGGATTAAGCCTGGACAGTCTGAATTTACAAAATGTGCAAGGCCCATTGTAAGCAAGGGCACAGTGAGATCAGACCTCTATGATCTTCAGATAATAGAATTACACAATAAGATTGTAAAATGAATATTCTTAACACTTCAATATTTAAAATATGAGAAAGAACCACACTACTAGGTTTTAAAATGAGCACAGACGTATTTGAGGAACACGAGGACTTGAAAGATTATAATAACTTAAATAAAAAATGCAGTGGATAGGTTTAGTAGCAGATTGGACAAAGTTGAAGACATGGTTGGCAAACAGGCAATAAGAAATAACAGTGCAGCATAAGACATACAATGCAGTGAAAAATATGAAAATGAGGAATGACAAGTACTACCATGTGTTTAATGAGAATGCAAAAATAACAGAGAACAAGGAAGGGCAGGATTTGATGAGATAATGACTGGTTATTTTTTCAGATTTGTTCAATATCAAGCATCTCTGATTGAGAATCACACAGTAAGTCCCAAGGAGGCGAAAAATAAATAAATCATGGTAAACTTATTTGCTTCTCTGCCTGTTCTAAAGATTTTTCATGATCTCTGTTCACTGTATACCTAGCCAGTTGTATTTCCCACGACTAATAATATGCACACAGTGTATGAAAGCCTGTTTCTTATTTTATATAATTGTTAGTCTTTGCTATAAATTTGCTTCTTCTTGATATAAAGTGCTATTTTCTTCTCTTCTAGTTGTCAAAATCCTATTTATTTGTCAAATGTTTTTTTCACAGATCCTTCATGATTATTCTAGTCACACGGATCTCTTTTTTCCTGAATTTCTATTACACTTATATTATGCAGCTCATTCATTCATTCACTCCTGATATTTATTGAGAGTCTGCTATGTACTAGCTGGATACTAGGTACAACAATAAATTTGATAGAAACACTCTCTGTCTTTAGGAGCATTAATATTCAGCCAAAATGATAGTAAAAATAATTAGACTACAGTGATAAAGTATAAACAAGGTGTGAAATGAACACATATTGGGATAGAGTAGGGAAAGTGATCAAATATATGGGTCAGTGCAGGTTTCCTAGGGGGAATAACATTTCTGCTTATACATAAAGATCAAGTAAAAATTATCCAGGCTCAGATATGGGGTAGAGTGAAAAATGGTAAAAGAAAAATTTAGGCAGTGAGACTAACATGTTTCACAGCTTGGAGGCTTAAGACAATTTGAAATTTTAGGGACTAAAGGAGTTTGATATGGTTATAGTGCAAAGCATAAGGAAGAGAAGGGTGAGCGATAAATCTAAAGTGAAGGGCTGGACAGGGTGCAGATCTAGGTGGGCCATAAAAGCTATATTAAGAAATTTGAACTTTGTCCTAAAAGCATTGGAGAAGCATTAAGGGATGTGTTAAGTGGAGGCTATATTATTATATTTCTACATTAGAAAGATTATTTTCTTCATGGAGGAGACAGATTTGAAGGAGGGGATACCAGTTTAGAGCTTGCAACAATGCTACAGACAAAAGCTAATGCTGACTGACACTATCATGGTCGCAGTGGGGATATCAAGAACTGGACCGACTTGCCAGACATTTAAAATAGATGATCACTTTACTCTAATGGTTAGCTGTGCATTTGTTTTGTCTCTTCAGTTAAGCTATAAGCTATTTAAGAGCAGAGACCATGTCTTATTATTCTTTTCTCTCTACTAAAACTTCCAAGTCATCACTAGCTGGGCCTCATAAATATTTGCTGACTGAATGAGTTTGGAGATAGAATTATTCAGTCACTGAGAATTTGCAAAGACAGCTAGCTGAAGTTCCAGGATGAAATTCTCCATAGTTCAGTCTTCAGGGTAGTACTAAAAATGGTACTGTGATGCAGAATTCTCAAACATTACTCCCTCACAGTGGCCAGAGTAGTGAGCTATAAACCTGGTGATGAAGAATGAACCAGTAGTTATAGCAGTAATCTTGGCTCTAGGGCAGGAAGTCAATGCCAGTGTCAAACTGCCAATACATGACAATTTAAAATCCAGTAAGTGAAGTTAACAAAGTTGCTTTATAGCTCAGTGGACTTATGGGTAGGGCTGGAAGCCATTTTCATCCTGTATCATCAGGCCGGCTGTCTTATGGGCAATATAAATAGCAATCTGGCAAGGAATTAGGATATCTCTTTTGAAAATAAATGATAAAGGTTTATTCAGGTTATGTCTGCATGTTCAATGGAGCAAAAATTAGAAATGTATAAAGCTGATCATCCCTTTGAAGGGAAACACAGCAGGGGCTGAATGAAATTGAGTATTTTTTTTTTCCAGGATGGGAAATCTATCTCCTCATCCAAATAATTTCTCTCTTCAATTTTGTGAAGTTGTAAACATAGCTTCTTCTGAAATCTGACAACCATATTATATCTTGACTTATTTGGATTTTTGCACACCATGAAGCCAAACACAATCTATATACTTTATTGCGTGTAAAATTTTAAGGAGGATTTAAAATTTTTCTTGAGACAACTAATTGTCATTTATAAAAAAATAAATCTAGGTATAAAGACTTTTCAACATTAAAAAATGCCTTATCTAGCATGATGTGTTCAATATTAAAAAGTGCTTTTCCTGGTGTGAGGTACTAATAAAGT
Source organism: Vulpes vulpes (assembly GCF_048418805.1). NCBI lineage: Eukaryota > Metazoa > Chordata > Mammalia > Carnivora > Canidae > Vulpes > Vulpes vulpes. Next base: position 105,926,068 of record NC_132783.1, on the reverse strand, counting down.
AAGCTTGAACTAAAGAATTTTGTGTATGGAGATGACAAACTAAATAGTGACATATTTCCACAGAAACTTATCACAGGTGTGCCTTGGGCTCAGGTCATGATCTCAGAGTTCTGGGATAGAGCATCATGTTGTCAGGCTCCCAGCTCAGTGGGGAGTCTGCTTCTCCTTCTCCTTCCTCTCCCTGCTCTCCCCTCTGCTTGTGCACTCTCTCACTTTCTCAAAAAAATAAAATCTTAATAAAATAAATAAAACTAAAATAATTAAAAACAAACTTTTAATATTCTGGTACTGGTTCCTAAGGATTTGATAGATTTTACCTGTTGACCAGCATAGTCTCATGACTCTGAGAGAGATAGCTCTTTGACCACATACTCAATTACTTCTTTGGTAACTGTATAATCTCTATCTATCTTCTGAGATAAATTCAGAAATTTACATTTTCCTTTAAAATATTTAATCTAGGATTCCTGCGTTGCAATTTAGCATTAATTTACATTTATGCAGCTGGCTGAAACTAGGACCCACAATGCTAATTTCTTACCATTCCATGCTGCCAGCCTACTACTGTGAGGGTCTGTTTTTAACCTCACATCCAAGCATTGTCATGGGGAATGAAGTCCAGGCATATTCCCCTGACTAATCCACTCACTCAAAATTCATCTCTTCAATTAAGGGGTGGTTTATTTGGTCCTTCAGGGTCATGCTGCATACAATAGTAACTTATACTTCAAAAAATAGTTTCATATTTTCCCCCTATATTTTCCCTTGATTTCATTCAGATTTTACACTAATCTTCATATTTTGTGGTTTGGAGTTGGGTTTTTTTTGAGTTTCACTGAAAATGAGCTTTTCCTTACTGATTGTTGATTTTTTTTTTTTTCTTACCTTAGGTGGAAAGTGGGAGTTGAAAAAGCAATGTTTTTCCCTGTTCAATTTAAGCAAAAATCCCCACTATCTTGTTTTCTTTATAGCACCATCATTACCTAGGCAAAATATTATATTTGCACCTTCCCCAGTTCCACCATTGTCAAATTGTATTAAAATCAGATGATAATCACTGAATGGTTTCTGTGTATAAGTGGTTTTGTTAAAGTCGGTGTGGACATCAAGTTTAACACTACTGCCATCACTTAACTTCCTAGTCACCTACTCTCATCATGAAGTTTATCTGGTGAGATGATTTACCTTTCCATATCCTAGGCTAAAGGTTTTAATCTTCTTTATTTTTTAATCTCATGAGGCAGGCAGAAAAACTTATATTGTATTTTTTTCCTATATTGTATTTTTAAGATGTATTTTTATGCATCCACTGGTGGTTTGTAATTTTTATCTGGAAATTTATTGTTTATATACTTTGTCTATTTTTTTCCTGGTGATTATCAAACTTTTTAGAAATTGATATGTAGGAGCTCTTTATATTTTATAAATATCAACCTTCGGTTTTGCATAGGACAAGAATATTTCCCCTAATTAGTTATTTAATTTGTTTATGATAATTTTTTTCTAAGATTTTATTTATTTATTAATGAGAGACACAGAGAGGCAGAGACACAGGCAGAGGGAGGAGCAGGCTCCCTATAGGGAGCCTGATGTGGGACTCAATCCCAGGACCCCGGGATCATGACCTGAGCCAAAGGAAGATGCTCAACCACTGAGCCACCCAGACATCCCTGTTTATGATAATTTTTAATGGAGAATTATTACATTGCTATAATTCAAATGCCATTATTTCTTTTATGGATTCTGAGTTTTGTAGCATTCTCTTCTATTCAGCTAGTACATTTTTATATCTAGATCTTTAATCCATTTAGCATGGATGTTTAGATGTTTGTGGCATGAGATAAACATCTAATTATCTTGTCCTCTAAAGATCATTCAGTAGTTCTTAAACCATTTATTGACTTAGCCATATTTTCCCTCTGATTTGAAATCATATATTATTCATACACTTAATGTATTTGACTCTGTATTCTGACTTATTTCATTATTCCTATGCCACTAGCACACTTACAGCAATTTTCTTTTACAGTGTTTTGATATCAGGTTTTTTATTCCTCTTGATCTTTTTTTTCTCTAAGATTTCCTCTGCTTTACAGTATACTTTGTCTTGATTTTTTTGGGGGGGGGGTGTCTTCTTGTGTCTTCTTTCACCTGTAAGGCAATTTCTTAGGTTACATCTGGGCTTCTCTATTCAGTCTATGTGGGGTTTCATCTACTGAGTTTAGGAGAAAAATCCACTAAAAACTACCAAGCTGCAAATCTCCTCTTGACATTAATAAACATCAAATATTTTCATATTATTCTGTCTCATCTTATCTGCCTTCTTGATATTTCCAACTTGAAGCCCCACTGGGATGTCAAAGTCCATGTATTTGAAGCCAGACCCCAATTTTCTTCTCATTTCTGAGAACCTTTGCACAATAATATTCTGTTCTAATAATGTAGGTGTGAAGTTTGTAGGGGTGTCTGATTTTTAAGTACCATCACTATTATTAGAATGATAATAAATAGCCATTAACTATGTCGGATATTGGATTAAATATTGCATATAATTCTTTTCTTAATCCTTGACTCTTCCTTGTAGATTTTATGGGCTCATCCTTATTTTCTAAACCTCTTCACTGAGAAAGAGAAAGGTTAAAAAATTCCCTGCCAAGATCATTCTTAATAAGTGGCACAGCTAGACATTTATGCTGCATCTATATACCTCCCTAACACTTACCCACTATGCAAACCTGCCTCATATTGATTAGAGTGGTCAGGTTTGGAGAGTTTTTTCTTTTTATTTTTTTAAAGATTTATTTATTTACTTATGATAGACATAGAGAGAGAGAGAGAGAGGCAGAGACACAGGAGGAGGGAGAAGCAGGCTCCATGCAGGGAACCCGACGTGGGACTCGATCCCGGTACTCCAGGTTGGCGCCCTGGGCAAAAGGCAGGCGCTAAACCGCTGAGCCACCCAGGGATTCCCTGGTTTGGAGGGTTTTGATGAGTGACAGGATGGAATAAAGTTGGAGGGCAGTGGTTTATTATATGAGAATCATCTGGTAGGGTTTGAAAGACTACCTATAATCCTCAAGATTTGTAAAATGCAGTAAGTAAATAAATATGTCTTATCACAAAATTTTCCAAAGTATCTGACATGTTTATATTGTTCAGAAAACAATTTCAACTCTTAATTTAATACTAAGTAAGATGCCTAAGTAAATGGTGTCTTATTTAACTTCTTGTAACTACAGATCACTTCAATCATCACATTTTCTTTTCCTCACTATAATGGCATGCTTACATCAAGTTTTATTATATATAAGATACACATCAAGGACACAATGTATTAGACAAGTACAACTCTTCAATTTCTTAACTTTTAAGATACATAATTGCTTCACTATGAAGACTTAAATGGGGATTGTCACTTTTGTAATTAATTCTTTTTGTTTCATCCTTCTTACTAATTGAAAATAGGCTTTCAATATAGAATGCTTTGAAATTGGATGAAGAGACAGAATTGGAATGAACTTAATTAACTACAGACTGTCCAAATCAATCAGAGTTTGACAGTGCCTCGGTAACAAAGAGAGTTCATAATTTACTTGAGATCTGCTGTAATGCATATGCCATAAATTGCACAGTAACCATGCTCACTGTGCACAAAATTTAGTGCCAGGCTATGAAGTTGCACTGACAAAAAATCTGTTCCTGCAACACAGACTATTTTGGGAGGGTATACTTTAAATTTTCATTTAGACAACTAATAAACTTTTGAAAAAAAAAGTGCTTTGCTATTTAGCCCTGATAAAATTTGATATAGGAGTTAAAAATGTTTAGATATGTTTCTAAGCATTTAAACATTATGAGGGATATGGTTAGTTCTGTTTGTTTTTTACAGAGTCTCAGGGAGTCATTCTTGGGAAATACTAGATATTGTAGGTTATAAAGAAATATTTGTGTATGCAATTCTATTATCCCCTTCTTGAAATTATAAAAAATAATTTTCTAGATGTTCAAAAAGAATATTTACTGATCCTAAAACTTATTAATTATACTTGTTAGTATTTTATGAACTGTCTCATATTTCTGGGTTTTAAGAAAAAATATAATTATCATTTGTTGAAGAGAAAAATAGTTGACAAAGATTATGACATATACATGGCTAAACTACATTATATAATTATTTTGGCCAAAGGTATTTGTAATTTATGCCAAACAGTCATTCTTTATGTGCAGATATCCTTAGCATATACTCAGTTTCCTGTATTTTCCAACTATTTAACAAATACAAATTGTTTCTATATAATCATTGACTTATTTTAATTCTTGGGTATATAAAATGTTTAGAGAAGGAAGGGGAGTTATATTTATTATCTGTCTCCAATATACAGTCAAAAAACCCTACAAGATTATTATTGTTTTTGATCCCTATGCAAAAATCATTGCAAGTATTTGATGAGTTATGAGAAAAATTCAAGAAGAGGGAAATCAGTCATGTTATATAAATGCCAAGCTTACATCAATGCATAGATAATTTCTAGTTTCTGGAAGAAATAATAATTGGTTAACATAATCCTTATTGGCAATGAGATGATCACAGAAATCTTATGTGGCTACACCAGATATCAGGAAAAAATGGTCCTTACGGTCATACAACAAATAAATGTGGTACTATTGTTGACTAATTTTCAGCTATATGAAAATCTGGCAAGTTTTGGGTAGGAGTGAGTGGTATTTTCAAGAGGACAGGAATCAATTTAGAAAACCTATTAGAAAGATTAGGAGAGGGGTGCCTAGGTGGCTCATTTGGTTAAGCATCTGCCTTATGCTTTGGTCATGATCCCAGGATTCTGAGATGAAGTCCCACATTGGGCTCCCTACTCAGCAGAAAGTTTGATCTCCCTCTGCCTCTACTCTGGTTTGTGTTCTTTTCTCTCTCTCTCTCAAATAAATAAATAAAATATTACAAAAAAAAAAAAAAGAGCAGGCAGAAAAAAACACACCATTGTGGGAAAAAACCCCACAAAATCCATCAAGTCTTCTGAAATTAAAGAAAAAAATTTTATTGTAATGAAATTATCATTTCTTCATTTTTAAAAAGATAATATAAGTCCTGGGTGCCTGGGTGGCTTAAATGGCTAGGTGTCCCACTCTTGATCTCAGCTCAGGTCTTGATCTTAGGGTCGTGAACTCAAACCCCAAGTTGGGTTTCATGCTGGGTATAGACCCTACTTAAAAAATAAAATGAAATAAAATAAAATAAATACATAAATCCTTTTTTTTCTGAATGAAGATAGGATTTACTAATAATCAAGTCTGAAGAAAAAAGCACACCGCTATATTTTATTTCGTTTTTTAATGGCGGAGTTTTGATCAACTCAATTTTTCTGTTAAGTAGAATAAAAAATTAAGTCTGATGGCTAGAAAAAACATAATATTTTTTCCTTTTTATAATCGTTTGAAGAAAAATTATAATCATAAACATTACTTGAACCAAATTGAGACTTTGGACATAAATTGGGTTTCATAAACAGTGAAGTAATGAACATACTCTGTGATTTCAGAGTCTAAGTAATGAGATGTTGCTGATTTGGAGGGAGAAACACACAACAAAAAGTAGGAAAAATGCTTCTGTACAAGGTGAAATTAATGAAGAATAAGAGAGGAATATATAAGCCAGAGAAAATCAACTGGAGTTGACTCCTGAAAAGAAAAGACAGACCACCAAATTAATAATGAATAATCATTATCAAAAAAATTTAGGTTCAAAATAAAACAATTTATGTAACAATCTGTATATTTATAGTTCCTTCAATCATTCCTATAAATAGTATGTGATACCTGATTGTAGAACTTGTATAACTTATTTGGTGAGAAATATGTTAGGAAAAAAAATAAGGCACTTTAGAATATAGTGTAAATATGGGGAATGAGGATATATTCTAGCTAGAAAAGCAAAGTTCTTTTTAAGTTGTAATTGATTTATTAATGGCGAAGCATGAAAAGCCAATTGTGGCCTCACATAAGTACATAATTTAGGGATAAGGACAGTTTCTGAAATGGTTTGAGTAGGGTATCTGTGGTGTCTTTAGTGAAATGGCTTCTCACTTCTCTGTACCCTAACTTTTTTTGTGTTTTAATGTCATGTGCTGGCTATAAATGGTGGCAAGATGGAAGCAACATCTATCCCATATGCTCTCAATTTCAAAATTATTGTTCATAATTTCAGCTCTGCCTTTGTTAGAAAACTCTGATGGAACTTTAGCTCTGATGGATCATATTTCACTCCTAACCCACTCCTGAGACTGGGGGATGGCCATGTACTAATGACTTAGGTCTTGTGTCAGCCCCAACCAACTATATATGTTTGAAGTAGAGGAGGGTGGCTTCTCAAATAAAACCTAAGGAACTTTTCCTTAGGGGTAAATGGGTGCAGATTGTCAAAAATAACAGATACTACTCCCTTCAGTACTACTCAGAAAGTATGAGGGCTCTATATCCCCTTCAGTGATAGCGAGGAGACTTGATAGTACTTAGATAAGCAAACCTTATAACTATTCATTAAACAAATATTGTTAGATTACCTACTGTGTTGGAGACACAGCCCTAACCCCAGGAATGTTGTTATGGTCTAGAAGGGTCAGTGCTACATGGCTCAGTTCTACCATAATATTACCCCTGACAAATAACTTTACTTGTATGAAATTTCTCATGCTTCACTGTGTCTCATAACAGCAGAGATCAAGCAACATATAAGGAGTAAACGACAAATGTTCTGAGTATGAGGAAACTAATTTGTAGAACTATCTTCAATTACAATTTTAAAAATAAGGGATAAGAAGATAAAAACGATACTAAGTTATATTTGTCCTATTTCAGAAGTAATGCATGTGTATTGTGACAAATTAAAAGTACGTAGAAGGGTAAAAAGTAAAAGATAAAAATCTATCATTCACACATTTACCCGTTCGCTAATTCCTTAGATGTGAGAGGTGAGCAAAGTGTTTGCAGTTCAGTATATATTCTTTCTGAACTTAGTTGTGCCATTAACTAAAGCATCAAATCCAAACCTCTAAGATATTATTCAAGGACTGAGTGCATGGCCCTGAAATGCCTTCTCTAGCCTGTCTTATTATACTCCCCTAAAGATCCTATTGCTTTGGTTACATTTGATTCCTTGGTCTTTCCAGACTGTCTTACACTTTACCTCATTGGTCCGTCTGTTGATGCTAGTCTCGTTATGTAGAGTTTACTTCTATTCTAATAGTCAATTAGTAAAATCCTAATTATCCTTCAAGAACTAGCATCATTTCTCTTATTTTCTGTGTTCTGTATTGCACTTGTAATTCTATTGTATCACTCATGACTCTATTTCAAGTATATAAGAATATCACTCTCTCTGAACTGTAAGCTCTTTATTTTTTTCAAAAATCTCTATTGAGGGCACCTGAGTGGATCATTTGGTTCTGTCTGCTTTCAGCTTAGGTCATGATCCCAGGATCCTGGGTTGGAGTCCTATGTAGGGCTCCTTGCTCAGTGGGAAGTTGGCTTCTCCCTCTGCCTCTCCTCCTCCCCCATGTGTACACACACTCTGTCTCTTTCTCTCTCAAATACATTTTTAAAAGCTCTATTGAGATATAACTGACAAAATTGTAAGGTATTTAAAGTGTACAACATGATGATTTGCTATATGTATACATTGTGAAAGGATTCCCCCCATTGAATTAAATAACACAATCCATCACTTCACATATTTACTTTTTTCTTCCTTTTTTTGGTGAGAACATTTAAATTTTACTATCTTAGCAGCTTTCAATTATACAGTACAGTGTTATCAGCTGTGATTATCATGTTACACATTAGATACTCACATTTTACATTTTACAGCTGAAAGTTTGAACTCTTTTACAGTCTTCTATTTCCCGCACCCCTCAGCTCCTAGCAACCATTTTCCTGCTCTCTGTTTCTGTGAGCTCAACTCTATATTTTTTCCCCCAAGATTTTACATATAAAGAATTCTACGTATAAATGTATGTTCCTATTCTTTCCCCTTTTCTAACTGGGCTATTTGTTTTTTTGTTTTGTTTTGTTTTGTTTTGTTTTGCTATTAAGTTGTTTAAGTTCATTATATATTTTCAATATTAACCCTTTTCAGAAATGTGGCTTGTAAATATTTTCTCCCATTCCATAGGTTCCTTTTCATTTTGTTGATGGGTTTCCTTTGCTATGCAGAAGCATTTCAATTTGATATAGTCCTACTTACTTATTTTTGCTGTGTTGCCTTTGCTTTTGGTGTTAAATCTGAAAAATCATTGCCAAGAGTAATATCAAGGAGCTTAGCTCCTCTATTTTCTTCTAGGAGTTTTATAATTTTAGGCCTTATGCTCAAGTCTTTAATCTATTTTGAGTTGGTTTTTTTATATGGCGAAGAAAGGGTCATTGTGTTGCATGTGGTTTTCCCAACACTATTAATTAAAGAGACTGTCTTACCCTCTTATATATTTTTGGTTCCTTTGCTGTAAATTAATTGACTTATATGCATGGACTTATTTTTGAGCTTTCTGTTCTATTGCATTGACTTCTGTCTATTTTTGTGCCAACACTGTTTTTATTACTATAGCTTTATAATAAAGTTTGAAATAAGGATAATGACTTCAGCTCTGTTCTTTCTCAAGATTGCTTTGGCTCTTTGGGGTCTTTTGTGGTTCCATATACATTCTACTGTTTGTTGTATTTTTGTGAAAATGCCATTGGATAGACTTTGCATTGAATCTGTAGGTCATTTTGAGTAGATCATTTTGTGCAGTATGGACATTTTAACATTATTTTTTTTAATCCATAAGCATGGAATACCTTTTCATTGATCTGTGTCTTCAATTTCTTTCATCAATTTCTCATAGCTTTCAATATACAGATCTTTCACCTCTTTGGTTAAATTTACTCCCAAGTATTTTATTCTTTTTAGTGCTATTTAAAAATATGACACTGTTTTCTTAATTTCTCTTTCTGATAGTTTTTTGATAGTAAAAATGTAATTGATGTTGTATATTGACTTTGTATCCTGCAAGCTTACTGAAATCATTTATTTCACTCTAAAAATTTTTGGTGATGTGAACTCTTTAATTGCATTTTTGTTACTCATTAATTTTTCTGTGCCTCAAAGGTATGGGGCAGGAGTCATCAAAACTACAGCTCATTGCCTGAATTTGGCCTGCCACCTGTTTTTGTAAATAAAGTTTTACTGTAACACAGTATAATAGTCATTATATATTGTTTCTGGCTGCTTTTGTGATGCAACAGTACTGTTCAATAGCTGTGAAAGATATCATATATCTTGGAAACCAAAAATATGAGCACTGGGTGTTATACTATATGTTAGCATATCACACTCCAATAAAAAATATACAAAAAAGTAAAGGCAAAAAGTTTGTTGACACTTGATATAAATTTTTTCACATAATAGATATCCAGTAAATGCTTGATGAAATTTGCACATAGATATTCTTTAGCTGATATCATCCACAAGTACATCCCTAAATTGAGAATTTAAATGACCCAATTGTTTTAACACTGTAGTGCCAAACCCTCTTGGGCTGATGTCTGCACCTGTTTGGACATTTTATTTAATTTTGTGTAGGTAATCTGTGTCTGGGGTAGTGGAGGTGAAATGCCAGTAAAATAGAGGTCAGAATCATTTTCACCAGGCCAGTTTATATCAGTTTGAAGTTACCTCTTCCTTCATAAGCAAATGTTTTTAGAGGAAAAATTTTATATACCATTTTATATAGATGCATCAAAAGTGTTTTACTGTTTGCTGTCACAACAACCAAAAATATGCTTTGAAAAAAATGCTTGTGCTGACAGGAAATATTTCCAGAATGAAACTCTTGGTTATGATCATTTTGGTTGCAGGAAACATTTTGTTTGTGCCTGATACAGGCCTTAAAATTTCTCAAAAATGCTTCTTGCCCAGCTTTCAATGAGGACACCACTTCTTCTTTGAAAGAGATGAAAAAACTATCCATGTAATATTTCAGCTACTAAGAACTGGCTAGAGTTTACATCTTGAAACTTTGCTTTTGAAGTGAAAACTTAAATATGTGTTTAAGAAAAATCTCTAAGTTCCTGAATAAGATACATTGCCTAGGCTAAATAGGATTCTGATGAGATGAATTTTTACAGTTGAAGAAGTTTACTGTATGCTCTCAGAATTTTCAATTGTGATAAAACTTACTTAAATCTAGCTTCAACGCATTTGATTATTTGTAAAATATGTAGTTATAGTATGATAGAACATGTATAGTTTTGAGGACAGATTACAGTCATGTCAAATCCTATAATTTGTTAGTATGTAGTAGTTGTTTTTGTTATTATCATTCTCACCTGACTTTTCTAAATCAGAATTGCTCACAACCTCAGTAAAATGTGAAACAGATAGTAATACTTATCTCATGCTTTTGATGATGGTATTAAATGAGAGAACATAAATAAAAATGGCTAACAGGTCTGGACCATTGCAGGGAGTCCATATACATTGACAAACTAAAGAATCAAGGTCTAGTTTAATGATTTAGTAAAGACATCTTCAGATATAATGTGATTAACAATCACCTGGCCAAACTGTATCATTTTCCTTTCTGTGTGCAGATCTCAAAGTTTCAGAGAGTATGAAAGCTTTGACAGTCATGTACTGCCACCAAATCACTGTCACAACTAGCCTTTTATGGGATAGTTATTTCACAGTCACTGGAAATAGAGCGTACTAAATTAAGTTCTGATGATAGTTGGCCACCAAAAAAATGGAGAGCCTTCAACAATTTACTCTTCTAAAATTACCCTGCCTATCTTCAAAAATTGACAACTTCCAAGCCGAATCTTGAATGAAGCAAGAATATCTCCTTCATTACCAAGCCCTTGAGTTAGTGAGGTTCTGTGCCCTCATTTCTCCTTTATTCATTACATATTATTCATAGGTTTCAATTAAGCTAGCTGGATAAAGCCCTTTGTTTGGTTATTAATCATCCCATTTCAAAATGTTATTTTGCTGGCCAAGCAGGTCTTCTAGAATTCTCCCTTGTGACACCATAAACTAATGGGATGTTTTAAATTTAAAATGAGAAATCATTAGAATTACAGTTAGGTAAAATTAGGTGTAGATCATACTGATACGAGTACCTGAATGTGTCATGCTTCTGGGAAAGACTTGAACAAATTAAGATTTAAACCTTGACACTCAAGGGAAAGTTTATATTTCAGCACTGTGCTTGAGAAATCATAAAGCATTAAAAAAAAAGATTGCTGGAAAACCCTTCTATGAAATGAGAGAATTTTCACATATCTTGGTTAGGGGTCAAACATGTCAGTGTTTCTAGATAGTAAATTTACTATGTTTTTCTAGGTATGGGAAATGAGTTATAAATCTCTGTTGAGTTCAACTGAGTAATTTCACTAGAAAACACATGAATTTCATAGAGATGAAAGCTAAATTACCTTTCCCTCTTAATCAGTGTAGACAGCGATTGAAAATGTGGTAGCCCTAAAGTTTCTCTTTTTTATACTCAACAATGTATTAATGCCTGAATTATTTGGATAAATGACTTTGCTTATTTAAAATGATGAATATTCTCTCTTATACTCCATCCTTTTCATCAAGGTAAAACAAACAAAACTTCGTGTTTTTTTGTTCATTTGTTGGTTTGGTTTGTTTTGTTTTTAGAGACAGTGTGCATGTGCATGAGCAGGAAAATGGGGAAGTGGGGAGAGGGGCAGATAGAGACAGAATCTTAAGCAAGCTCCACACCCAGTGGGAAGCCTAATGCAGGGCTCAATCTCATGACCCCAAGATCATGACCTGAGCCAAAATGCTCAGAGTCAGATGTCAACCAACTGAGCCACCTATGCATCCCTTTGTATTTTTTTTTTTAGAGACTTGTTTATTTGAGAGAGAAATAGAGAATGAACATAAGCGGGGAAGGGGCAGAAGGAGAGTGAGAAACTCAAGCAACTCTTCTCTGAGCATGGAGCCTGAACAGGCTCAATCCCAGGAACCTGAGATCATGACCTGAGATGAAGGCAGACGTTTAACCAACTGAGCTACCCAGGTGCCCCTGATTTGAATTTAAATATTTTTACAGGCATTTGTGCTTTTCCTAAAAGTATAATTTATGCAACTCTGTGATTAATCCATCAATAAATTGTAAATCAACATTTAATACTCCATATTATGCTAGTTCATATGAAATGTGTTTATGTAAGCCAAGACTTTGGACAAATAAGTAAGCAAACATGAAAAATAGAGATTAAACAAGTCTCTAAAACCTAAATTATTCTATTTCCTGGAATAGTCTCTCTGTGATAACGGTGAATCTTAGTAATTTGGAGATAGAGATATGAACAGAGCTCCAGAGACATAAGATTTCAAAAGTGGGCAGAATTTTTTGAATAGGCAGAGTAAGAGTATGGGTATGGAGGGCAAGTTTCATGCTAAAGGGACAGCATGACCAAAGGAGAGGCAGTTTGGGTAATGAAAGAAAACTATCTAGAGCCAAGAAGTCAGACAGGGAAACCAAAAGAAAGTTACTAAGGAGTTGACTTGGGGGCATAATAGGAAAAAACTTAAAAAGTAAGGGCTTAGCATTGTAAGAACAGGGAAACATTCTTTGTAATTAATCAAAAGAGTGACACAATAACGTGTTTCAGTTTTTGAGAGGCATTTTAGAGGAGTAAGTAAGAGTACTCTCTAAGTACTAGGAGTCCTCGCCTCAGCAATAAGACAACAAAAAGAAATAAAAGGCATTCAGATTGGCAAAGAAGAAGTCGAACTCTCACTCTTTGCAGATGACACGATACTGTATGTAGAAAACCCAAAAGACTCCACCCCAAATTGCTAGAACTTGTATAGGAATTCAGCAACAAAACAGGACATAAAATCAATACACAGAAATTAGTGGCACTTCTATACACTAACAATGAGACAGAAGAAAGAGAAATTAAGGAATTGATTCCATTTACAATTGCAACAAAAACCATAAGATACCTAGGAATCAACTTAACCAAAGAAGTTAAGATTCTGTACTCTAAAAAACGTATAAAAGAAATTGAGGAAGACGCATAGAAATAGAAAAATATTCCAAGCTCATGGATTGGAAGAATAAATATTGTTAAAATGTCTATGCTATCCAGAGCAATCTACGCATTCAATGCAATGCCTATCAAAATACCATCGACATTTTTCACAGATCTGGAACAAATAATCCTAAAATTTGTATGGAACCAGAAAAGACCCACAATAGCCAAAGGAATGTTGAGAAAAAAAAAAAAACACACAAAGCTGGTGGCATCACAATGCGGGATTTCAAGCTGTATTACAAAGCTGTATTTATTAAGACAGTATGGTACTGGCACAAAAACAGACACATAGATCAATGGAACAGAATAGAGAACCCAGAAATGGATCCTCAGCTCTATGGTCAACTAATCTTCAACAAAACAGGAAAGAATATTCAATGGAAAAAAGACAGTCTCTTCAACAAATGTTGTTAGGAAAATTGGACAGGCACATGCAGAAGAATCAAATTGGACCATTTTTTTTACACCATACACAAAGATAAACTCAAAATGAATGAAAGACCTAAATGTGAGACTGTAATCCATCAGAATCCTAGAGGAGAACACAGGCAGCAACCTCTTTGACTTTGGCTGCAGCAACTTCTTTCTATATATGTCTCTAAAGGCAAGGGAAACAAAAGCAAAAATGAACCATTGTGACTTCAAGATAAAAAAAAACCCTGAGGGTTGCTGGAGGAGAGATGGGTAGAGGGATGTTGTAACTGGGTGACAGGCATTAAGGAGAGAGTATGTGATGAGATGAGCCCTGGATGTTAAATGCAACTGATGAATTACTGAGCTTTACATCTGAAACTAATGTTGTACTATGTTGGTTAATTTAAATTTAAGAAAAAAGTATTCACTGTGGAATCATACCTCTTAGTTCAAACCATGCACTTCTAATTACATGGGAGTGTATGTGTATATGTATATGTATGCTTTTATTTCTCAATCTCTAAAATAAAAATAAAAATGCTTCCTGTCTTCTAGAGTTGTGGTAAAATCCAAATCAGTTAATTTACTTAAGGCACTTGAATATAGTTAGCATTTAATAAAAGTGGGATACCTGTTTCCTAGAGAGAGGAAACCATTGGTATTCATAAACCATTGGTATGAAAGATGGTTTGGAAGAAGTGGGAACTAAATAAACAATTGGTCCTGATGTGGTAGACACTAGACTTTGGACTTTTACAGCTATAGACCCTGCCAAACTCACCCTTACATCTTCAATATCCAGGAGAGTGCTTGATTCATAAAAGATATTCAACATATGTTGTATATTATTACAAAATATGGTGAACCAGACATGGGCTTATTTTAATAACTATGGAAAAAATTAGGCACATGTGGGAAACATTTTAAAGGAAAAACTGAACTGTAGAATAATCTATAGTTCAGTTTCAGCTTCATAATTCAATAGCCCTTTCATATTGATTAGGTCATTGTAATGTTTCTGAAATTACATTTCATCAAATGAAGGCAATCATATTTAGAGGATTATTGTGGGAATTAAGTGAGACAGTGTTTGTGAAATTATTTTGTAAGCTCTCAGTTGTTCTAGGAATCTGAGGTTTTAATGTGACAACAAGAAGAAAGTGAAGATTCTGAAGTCTTGGAAAGGGTGCTTGTTTAGGAGAAATACTTGGTTCAATTTAAAAAAAAAATAGGTTTAAGGTGATATTTCAGCTCTCTTTGCCCCAATACACTTTTCAAATAAAAAAATTTTAAAAGGATTTGTGGACGACTGCCTGACTATGCAGGTTGCCACCATATATGAATGAAGTTCCCTAATGGAAAGAGTGGTACTGCTTTTAATGCAGTTCCCCAAGAGGTAATGTCTGTTTGCATGGAAAACTATATACACATATACATATGCATATACATATACATACACATATACATATATAATGTTTGTGTATATATGTATATATATTTGTATATACATTTACATATGTATATGTACACATGCACACACATTCATATAACGGATAAGATCTCTGAGGTCTTTAGGCCATGCTGAGAGACACAATGTTATATTTTTACATATACAAATAAAATTAATAATCAGTTACTATAATTGGGAAAAGCAATATAAGTTGCTCTAATTCTGGGCTCTATAGTATAATGATATTCAGACTGCCTTTGTTGTCGTCCTGACCTTAAATGAGTTACCTAAGTTTTCTCAGTTCATTTCTTGTTTATAACATGAGCTGGAAAAATCTGAGGAATTCCTGAGGAAAGCAGCCTTATCACCCTTAGTTTTACCTTTGTTGCTTAATTTTCCTGAAGATTTTTGAATCATCATGTATTGAAATTTAAATTTCAGGTTTTCACTGTGAAGTTGAGCCCTAACAGTTTGGCTATGAGTCTCTACCTAAACTGTTAGTCTTGAGGGGGAAGATGGAGGTCGGGGCAGGGGTTGGTGCTCAGCAGTGGAGTGCTTCACACTCTGTTTCAATTTCAGAGGGTTTTAACTGCAGAAAGGCTCTAAATCTAATTTTAAAAATAATGCCACAGAAAATAAATCTTAAAATATGGGTTTTATTAAACTATGTAATATGAACAGATCATTGTCCAGCAGGCTTTGTCACCTTAAATGTCAAGCATTTCATCGTAACAGTGAGGTAGCCAGTAATACAAAAGAGTGTTTTCTCTAACTGAGCTCTTAATGTGGTAAATTGTTCACAAAAACAATTCTAAAAATTTTTGTTCAATTCATATGCTCCTCTACAATGCTACTTTTCCTTTCCCCCATCAAGAAGTGGAGTTTGTGTCTTCTCCCTCCAATCTGGAGAGATCCTGTGACTTGGTTTGAACAAGAGAATGACATGGAAATGATACTGAAGGACTTCAAAGGCTAGGCCTTATAAAGCCTTGAACCTTACATTTTCCCTCTTAGAATCCTGAGAATAAATCTCTATTGCCTTAAGGCACTGCAGTTTAGAATGATTTCTTATGTAGCAAAAGGAAGTGGATATCCTCTAACACACGATCCATATGTGAGGCAAGTGTATAAATATATATAGTCCAGTGCATCAGAAAGGATAAACCTTTTTCCTTATGAAAAAACCTTATTGTCTCTCCAACAAACTTACCTATTTATTTCTAGACTCATCTCTATAAAGATTTTTAAACAAGCTTTATGGTACATAGCATGCTACATTTCACAGAGGAAGCGCTACATATGACTTATTACCCCATAAACCGTATGCCATTTCGTCTATCTGTTCTACAAAATGGAAAAAGGGTCACACACATGCAAGTTACAAAGAGGATTTTGGCCTAAAAGGACAGTGTGATGTGAAACAGGAAAACAATGATATGCCCTTCTATTAAGGTTAATTTTTATGTCTAGCTTCTGTGTATTTTTCACATCATACACAGCCCAATCCAGTTCATCTGGATATATGAGATTGCCCTGTGTGAGTTATAAAACACACATGAATGTGTTCTGTTGCTATTTAATTATGATAGAGTGATTCATATCTCTGTTACGATCCTATATTCTGTGTAACATATACAATATTGAGCATTCATTTAATAAATACTCACAACTTATGGGCTGAGATGTATTGGCAACTGTGATAAAATATTATGTTTACAGATATTACCCAAAATCTTAACTATTAATTTTGAAAGAATCAAAATAGCCATTAAATGTTTTCAAGTCTAGCATACCATATTTTATTGCTTGTGTGTTTTCTAAGCCACGAGAATTTAGTTGAAGTCCAATAAACAATTCTTGGAAGCTTTTAAGAATGATAATATGTGTGGAAAAATTCTCACTTTTTAATTTCTTTGAACAAATGTCTTTAGGTAGGATATCAACTATTACTTTAGCTATATAGTAGTTTCTGTGGTAGAATATATGCATGCTAATTAATTTAAAATGACTTTTTGGGGAGGAAAGGCAAACTCCATAAGCTAAGTTACAATATGTATGGGAAGAAAATTATACAAAGCATGATTGTGAAATAAAGTAAAATTCCTCTTATTGTTCCCTCCTTTTAAGTGAGGTTGCACTTCTGAGCAGCTCCCTACAACATTTTATCCAGCCCTACTCAAAAGAATACTTATTTTATTATTCATCTGCCCAGTTAGGGCATACACATTTGTTCTATTACAAAGGTGAAAATAACATGTATACACTTTATCCAATATAGTTAAAATGGGTATAGTGAGGCACCTCTGGTCAGATTTTACTATACATGGTCTTCTTCATAACTGAGTTATGTCAGCATGTAGAAAACACCAAAAGTGGTCATAAGGCTAAAACAAAAGTGGTAATAAGGCCAAAACAAAACAGAAACAAAACGAACATCTCTTTTATAGGGAAGGGGTGTCAATATCTACTCCATATTGTTTTAGTACTCTGTCATTCATGATACCTGACTCACCTGATAATAGGCTATGGGGCCTGCCAGACTATAGGTGTTCGGTTCCCATGATTTGTGATAGGTTTTTGTGACTTCCTTGAGTAAAAGCTTCCTTGAGATTTGTTAGATGAATTCAAATAAAGAGGGTTTCTCTTCTTTTGGGATGACAAACTGTAGCTGCAAATGGTCATGTGAATGGCACACAGGAAAACCTGCCTAAAATAAAGTCTCTGTTGTACATAGGGAAGCACCCAAGAGAAAGAGAGAGCCCAAATGACATTGTTTGAATGCCTTTCTTGTATAAAGGCAGTTCCATCTACTCATGGACTTCTACACATGCACCCAATAAATTCCATTTTTTACTAAACTTATTTGAATTGGTGTTACGTTACTTACAATTGAACCTCTGTAGTGCAATGGTCGACTATTTAAAACAAATCAGTAAGACTCAAATACTGTTTTTTTTTTTAAAGTCATTCTATATTTCTTTAGAGTGATCAGAGACTCTAGATCCTAAGACATTTTTCTTATTTTAGTCAAGTATCTGAGGATCAGTCCTTGCAAAATTTTGGAGAGAAATAAGATAGTGTATGATAAAGCTAAATGAAATCATGAGAATCAGATGGGCATTCCTAGTCTATAATTAAATAAGTATTAGTCATTACAAGCCTGTCAATATAATCCATTTCACCTATTACATATCAGCCCCTTGTGATTTCATTAGAATATAAGTCAATGAGACAACTATAGAAACTTTTTTTTTAGGTTTATGTTTGGGTACTTAATTATATGACTCCATTCTATATATAATAAGATCCATCTGAAATGTTTATGATTGAATCTACTTGGATAGAGAACTCAAAAATCTTCTTATAGAAAACTTTGTTTGCAAGTATCAAGTTTACTTCAGGATTCCATTGAATTGTTTAGAATCAACTATATGACTGTTTCAAAGGAACTATTCTAAAGTATTTGTTGTATTTAACGTGTATTTTCAAATATATAGATATTTTCTCAGGGTGGCTTTGAAAATAGCTCAGCTTTCCAAAATGATTGCTTTGAAAAGATTCAAGATGTGGTAAATACGTATACTTGATGTGACTCTGAAACAATGCTAGATACTATAATTAATAAAGACTTTTTATTCAATAGCCTTCCATAATACTTACATGCTTTTATTATGGGAATTATTTTCATAAACAAATGACATAGTCTTTACCGTTATCAGTTTTAAAGGCTTAACTTTTGTATACCACTTATGTTTTAGTTATTTTTACTATTTCCATAACTTATTAACTATTGGATTTCTAAACTGTCAGCTATACTAAATTTGAGGAGTTACAATGTTGTAGAGGAGGCTCTAGCCCATGTTGGAGATTTGCCAAATTGTATTAACTTTAGATGAATGGGATCTCTATTTTATTTTGCAACATTTGATGATAGCAAGTTCTAAGCACCATGTGTCACATAAAGTGGATGACAGTAGGGTGGTATCTAGATGCAGAAGCACAAATATGAATAATGGAACTGAAGAATCTATAATAAGTTACTGCAGGTGGTGACTCCAGAGGAAGACAGTTCTGTGTAAAAACAGCACCAATTAATGACAGATGAAAAAAAAAAGAGTGGAGAAAAATTCCTCTGGCACATCTAACAACCTAAGTCACCAGGCTATAAAAATCTCAAGTTTTTTAATATGCATTATAAATTTTAATTTTTTCTAATACCCTTAGAATGCTTTAAACTAACTTTTTCAGAATAAAGAATATGCATGCTATGTTAAGTACTCTTCCATACTTTGAAGGTTAATTCATTTTGGCCCAGGATCTTAGCCAGGGGCAACATTCAGTGCCATGACTGAGGCAAAGATAAGTTTGAATTGCTGTAGAGTAAAACATATGGTATGGAAGAAGAAAACTTCAGGAATTATCAAACTTATGTATTTTTAAAGACATAGTTATAATGTGCATTCCATAATTAAAAGTTACAGCTGTGAGAAGTGTACAAGGCTATGACAGCCTATAAAATAATGGTTATAACACAATTAGTATTTCTCTGGGTAGAACTCATGGATATCGTTTATCCTTCAGTCTTGAACCCAGTCTGAACCACCTTCAGAGCAGAAAGGCAAGTGAATTCTAGATCTGGTGATAAAACCAAACAAACCCCGCTGTAGAGAAGGGGATCCTGGGTTACGATCTGATCACTTACCTGTATCACTTTAATGATTCAGATGAATGAACCATTATGCTAGCAATCTAGGCTTTTATTTTTCATTTTATTTATTTATTTATTATTAAGATTTTTATTTATTTATTCATGAGAGACACAGAGAGAGAAAGACAGAGGGGCAGAGACAGTGGCAGAGGGAGAAGCAGGCCGCATGTAGGGATCCTGACATGGGACTCCATCCCGGGTCTCCAGGATCAGGCCCTGGGCTGAAGGCATGGGCTTCATTAAACCGCTGAGCCACCAGGCTGCCCTAGGCCTTTATTTTTTAAAATACTGTATTTAAATGCAATTTGCCAACATATAACACCCCATCCTCCTTATTGCCCGTTACCCAGTTATCCCATTCCCCCACTCGTAATTTAGGTCTTTAAAATAATTTCACATACAAATATGTTACTTAGGCTTAATTTTTACAAACAGATACTGAAGCATTATGAAGACTTGTCTAGTAGAGTAAACAGCAAAGATGTCTTTGAATGACAATTGCAAGCCTCAGAATTCAACATATTTTCATTCTCTTTGAATCAAGCCCATTTTATCTGAAAGTCTTCCTCAAAATAAAATCAAATGAAATAAAAAGTAACAACAACCACCATCAATGCCTTTCTCATTCTCGTTCACTTTGGTCCAGGTATGAGAGAGATGATTTTTGCTCACATTTATTAATGAAAACTAGTCAGAGGTCCCCAACTTAACCACAAAGGAGAGTAGGAAATGCAGTTAAACTTCCTATAGCATTACACAGGTTTAGTCAGATTTTGCAACATTGACTATTGCAGATTATTTCTAATATGCTATTACAGATATTTCTATTTTCTTTTGAATTCAGAAGGAACTTTTTAAAAGAGTTTCATTGAGTGTTTACTGAAGCTCATTAAGCTGGCTAGTAATTTTAGTAGGAAGTTTTTGTTTGCTTGTTCCTGTTTTACACTTAATTGGTTAAAGTCACACAGTCTCAAATAAGCATCATTCTACACATCATTCTTAACACGCCTCTGATCTCAGTCTGGTTCTTATGCCTCACTGCCTAGTGATGGTTTTCTTGGAATCATTATAATATGTGAAGGATCCATTAATCTCAAAATCCAAACCTCCCAGATTATAATATTCAGAATACAATTATTTCTAATAGATCATGAATCTTTCCTTTTTCTTCATAATAGTCAATAAGATCTATCTCTTCCATAATTCTTGAAGAATATTGTGAATCTTTACTGAAATTTTCCTTAAAGGAATACTGTAGAAATTTTACCTTTTGCTTCACATGGAAAGCTTTTTAAAATTATATTTTGGTCCCCTTTTCTTTTCTCCAGATGAATTCACAACATAGACTGATAATCTCTCTCTCTTTCAGTCTTCAGTCTCTTAACTGTCTTGGTTGTAACCATCTTTACCTCCCCTCCTTCAGTCCTTGCCTCAACAATACTTAAACACCATGCTTCTGACAAGTGAGCCACTTGTACATTCTTCTTTTATCATTAAACAACATTTAATCAACTAATTTTACAGCTATTTGACAAGCTATCACAAAAAAATGTTGCTATCTTCACTGAAATAAATTGCTTTGCAAGTAAAATTTCACTGAGCAAGGTGTTAAATGTATTATCACATAGCATACTGTAAAGTTTATTTAATCTCTTTTCTTATGGCACCATCTTGCAAAAGATGCTGGCAACTATTTTCCTATGAGGGATTCTATCACTCCCTAAAGGCAGTCTTATTTTAGCTTGTATCACTGCTTAATGCTGCTGACCTTTCAATAGCACCTATTATGGATGATTTTCTTTTTCCAAGATGCATTTCATTAAAAAACAAAAACAAAAACAGAAAACGAACAACCAAGACTGTGTTTAAATATGCACTTGTGCCTGAGCTTGTTTGCTAAAGATTTGTACAAGCTAAGTTCTTTTGGAATCTCTTGGATTACTGCCCATACTTTAGGAAAATAGTCATATTATTCTTGCAATATTTAAAACACCTTTATTTCACTGATGATTTATAACTGATTTGAAATATATATTCAGTTGTTTTTCCTTCTATATTTTAGCAGATTTGCTTGGTTCTTCTCTGAACCAGTATATATTGGTACACTGGCTTTTTAAAAATAACAAAATGCTTAGAATTTATAATCTATCAAGCACCTCCTGAGCTTGTAGTTTCTTTCATTTAATCAGTGATATATAATCAGAGATATATATGTAGAATATTTTTAATATTATCTTCATTCTGAAAAGCAAGAATGAAATGAAGTATAATAAAAAATGTAAGAGGACATACAAGGGGTCAGTTTTAGTTTTAGTTTTAGTTTTTTTGTTTTTTTCTGTATCCCTGAATTGAATAACAATTGAATGTTGACCATCAAACATGTCTGGCCAACATGGAAGTTGACCAGAGTTTGAAACTTTTTAAAAACTTTAACATTTATTTTTATATTTTTTAAAGTATGCTCTCTGCCCAACATGAGGCTTGAACTCATGACCCCAAGATGAAGAGTCTACCCACTGAGCCAGCTGGGTGCCCCCAGACTTAGAGACTTTTAATGACAAGATGAAATGTAGCTGTAGGTATAATAAAAGCTGCTTACACCAGTTGCCTCCATCTTATCCTCCTTATCTGTAACTGTATTCTGAATTTGGCAGGGACACCATGGGCGTGGGTCTGATTAACTTGAAAAACAGGAATAGAATGGAAATCAGTAGTGGGTAGCTCACTACATAGTGACTTCTGATATGAAAATATGATTTAAAGAAAGACTTACAAAAACACTCACTTATATGCTATTTTAAGTAAGTATTATAATGATCACAAATAAACATTAATGATAAACCACTAATAAATGTTCAATCTTAGGGGTTGTCATATAATATAGATTAAAAATTGCCAGTTTGGGCTTTTAAGTACTCTTATTTTTTACAATCCCACATTGATTTCTTGACTTTCTGTGATCATGAAATGTCTATGGCAACTAAGAGGATGGAATAAAAAGTCCTTTATATCCTTCTAATTCACCAGTTGTAAACTAAACATCTTGAAAACATCTCTTTCACAGTGAGGGATTAATTCTAGCAATCAAACCCCACCAGTGAATGTGTCAAACACAATCAAGCCTGGCATTTGTGTTATTACAATGTCAATATGATACCTCTGTTGTCCTAGAAAACTTAAAACATCCATTGAGATTATCAATACTGGTACTTTTGCTTTATTTAAGAAATTGATTACTTTAACATTGCAGAATGGAAAAATAAACTTCTCACAGATCAATAAAACACTAGTCTCTCCCATGCGCTCCTTTTCCTCCTAATAAATGCTCTTGATAAATGCTACTTTTTAGAGCTAGCTTAGCTAACAGATTCTACATATTAGGTTTGAGCAGCTGTTGCTGACACACTGTTCCATCCTCAGTGTCCTGTTTCCTTTTCAGCAGCTCAGAAACAGTCTGGGCTCTCAGTTATGTGCTAAAGACATACAATTATTTTGATAGGAATTAATAGAGAACACTAGCCAGAAGATGATATAAGGCTCCCTGAATCATGTTCATACTTTGAAGAAAACGAGAATTATTTTTTTAAGATTTGATTTATTTATTTATGAGAGACACTGGGGGAGAGGCAGAGACATAGACAGAGGGAGAAGAACGCTCCCTGTGGTGAACCTGATGCAAGATGTGATCCCAGGACCCCGTCATCGTGACCTGAGCCAAAGACAGACACTCAATCACAGAGCCACCCAGGTGTTCCAAAAACAAGACTTCTTAATGGAAATAGTTACCAAGGCCAGAGAAACTAAGAAATGATATTGCCCCAAATACTTCATCTCACCTAAAGATGAAGTGGTAAGAAGTAAAAATTCTAAACTTTCAAAAGCATTGGGTCATTGATTCTTAGCCGTGGCATGATATAAACTCCCTCTTTTTAGTTTTAATTTCTGTACATGTGTATACAATGTGTATAATATATATGAAAACATATTCTATTAATGATGTAAAATTTTAAAAATTATTAACTAAAAATTAATAATTAATAGCTAATTATTTGTACTCTTCTTAATATTATATCTGTTTTTTCCTATAAAGCTCTTAATCCCATGAGATCAGAGACTATAATCCAAGTGTTCTTAATTCAACATGATGGTGCGTATTTGTTGAATGAATGAGTGAGTGGGTACGAGTGGTGAAGGAAACTCACCATGGTAGACACTTTAATTAGGGGAAGCAGAGTATAACTCTTTGTTTCTTCTAAAAGTCAACAGTCATTTTGGAGGGCAAAAAATAATTCAAGATAGTGACAATGGTGTAACAAGGCAAAGGTTCTATGCCAAGTGAATTACACAGACCATTTTTAAAATAAAGATTGAAACAACAGGGGTTGGACTATTTGAGAAAAGATTGACAGAGAACATGGAACCTGAAATTCATAATTCAGAAAATATCAGTTGAATGTGTACTATGTGCCATGTACTATACTAAGTGTTTGACATGCATTATTTCTTTTAATTCTCACATGTCCAGAAGGTGAGTGTTGTGATTGTCCTATTCGACTGACAGGAGAACTGAGGCTTAGAGAGGTTACCAACTTGTATGGAACCACGAAATAGTGGACACAGGACACAAAATCATACGCGCGCGCGCACACACACACACAGATAAAAGGAGAAGGGCAATATAATTAAAAGTGTAGACACGGCAATTCACATGACAAATTCAAATAGTTAAGAAACCGTGAGTTGACAGCCTGATTATTCTAAGCCTACCTTATATTGAAATAATGACATGGTGTTGTTTACTACAGTATTTTGCTGAGGTCTTTCAATGTGTTAGGCACTGTAATAAGCACTTTATGTGTAAAGTCGCACTGATGCCTTACTTAATCTCTATGATCTGATACCAACCTGAATTACAACAGGTAGTAGGGTGCTCTTGGGGCCAGGTTAAAGTGTTTGCTTTTCATTCTAAGTGAAGAAACATTTGAGATTTTCAGGTAGTGGAATGATATAATTAAACATATCAATATTTTGATGTCAATGTTTTATGTTTTTAGTGATGATTAGTGAAATTTTATAAATATATCTTAGTAAATTTACTAATATTGGAAACAATGGATTTTTATGTCTGAGAACAAGTGTGTGCTTTTGTGTGTATACTGGTGAGTGGAACAATGTTCTTTGAGAACTTGAAGGCAGAGATTAGTTTGGAGATTGCACAATAACACAAGTATGAGATGATAATGGCCTGAAAAACACTAACATTAGAGATGGAAAAAAAATGGGATAGATCATACCTATGGAGGAAGATATTATAACAAAGTTAAAAAACAGAATAGATCTTGAGCCCAAAAACATAAGCAAAATCTTTCTGTTGCAAGCTGGGAGAAGAGAAGAAAGTTCAAATATCCATCAGAAACTGGTCGCTGTACCAGTGTGTCTCTACATTCTAACTACCCTATGCTTCTTATGGCTTGAATTTGCCTGCTGCACAGGCTCTATGGTAGTCCTCCACTTTCTTATAGGAATTTCTCTTGTCCAGATCCTGAGGCAGGACATATGTGGACCCTGACTGTTAGAATGCACTCTTTATTTGAACCCATTTCCTAGTCTGAACAAAATCAGTGAATGAGGTGCAGTGGAGGTCTGCTTTCTCTCTGGCTTCTCAGGATGCATTCTAGTACCCAGAGCAGCTGGCAGGGAGGAATGGAGCAGCATATATTCTAATATGGTTAAGTTATTCTAATGAGCTGCATTCTCTAAAATCAGACTTGCTGATGTTGGCAGGAAATAAATTTAACTCCCCTGCACAAATAGATGCAAAGCTGAATTCTCTGATACATTTCATTTTCCACAAGGTAATCAAGATTCATAAAACTCCAATTTAGGTGCAGGGCACCAGGGAGTCAATGTCCTTGAGAAAAACAAAATCTTCTAATGAGAATTGTGTTTCAATGGTGTTAATCTCACAGGATCTGATAAATGGACACAGTGGAGTTGAATCTTATTTGGCCTCATTGTCCTTTCTGCCATCCATTTCATTCAATATCAAGGTAATCAAATACATAAAATCTGCACTATTTGCTTTTGGCCTAGAAAACACTACTAGTGCCTTTAACCAAAAGAACAGGAAATTAAGTTGATGGCATTTTTTCTCTTTTCTTTCTTTCTTCTTTCTCTTTCTTTCTTTCTTTCTTCTTTCTTTCTTCTTTCTTTCTTTCTTTTTCTTTTTCTTTCTTTTCTTTCTTTCTTTTCTTTCTTTCTTCTTTCTTTCTTTCTTTCTTTCTTTCTTTCTTTCTTTCTTTCTTTCTTTCTTTTCCTTTCTCTTTTTTCATTTTTATTTTTATTTTTATTTTTTCTGAGAGAGCACATAGGACCAGGGGCAGTGGTGGGGTGGGGAAGAGGGAGACAGAGAATCTTAAGCAGGCTCATGCCCAGCCCAGAGCCCAATGTGGGGCTCGATCTCATGACCCTGATCATGACCTGAGTGAAATCAAGAGTCAGACATTTAGCTGATTGAACCACTCAGGCACCCTGATGGTACATTATTTTCTAAAGTTATCAACATCTTTAAAATTATTCTAAGTTCTTAAATCTTCCCTTCATGGTCCCAAATCAAATTAACACTTCTCTTGTTTCCATTATTACCTTCAAAACAAAAGGTGATGAAACCATTTCAAATCTATTCTTTTCACTCTTTGAGCCCCCCATGCATCAATAGCTCTCCAAGTAACAACCCATTAAAGAGAAGGAGAGTTTTGGCAGCAAAATGAGGGCTAGCAGAGAGAAGGCTGAGAAGTAGGATCACACATAAGTTGTAAAACTTGCTTATTTTAAAAACATGGCATACTATAAACCACTCTAATATAACACCTACAGAGCCCTCAGTACATGTCTGGACGAAGGGGCACTTAGAACTTCCAAGATAAGCATTCTGAATTGAAAGTCAAGATTGATGATGCTAAATACTTGGGTTCACTTGGAGATAAGTTTGTATTACTGAAATCAAAATAATTAATGACACATTTAAAATTCTTTCATTCCGTGTGGAAAAAGAAGTTACTGCTTAAGAAGTCAGCTCTTCCTCTTTCATTTCATGGGAGTCTCATTCTGAATGCTTTAAGGCATCTGCTGCTTATAACTTTGAAATCACCAGTGCTTGTGTCTGTGATAAGGCAAATATAATAAGACAAGAAAGGAAAAAAAAGAAACTTCTTGGGAGGTTGAAGGATTGGAAGTAGTTTGATGGGCATTTAAGGAAATACGAAAGTGAATTCTGAAATTCAAAATGTATTTATTAAATATTTGGTTAGGGAAATATAATTTTTTAAGTTTGGGTATGTAAAGAGTTGATCTGATAAGATGGTGGTGTTTTTTGATGTGTTTAGTAAGGGTTTTGCCAGTCTGTTAGGTATAAGCCAAAAGACACTCAAGAAGAAATGTGTTATCATTGCACTTGGAATAAAATGCAGAATCCATTCCATGACCTGGAAAGCCCCACAGGAGTAATTCTCAACTGATGTGTAGGTACTGTGCATTGTGACTGTGAATTGGTTCCAAGCCTAGAAGTTGATAGTTAAGTGTGCAAAAAGGCTTGAGCAACATTGGCCTCTTGATTCTCTCTCTCTCTCTAATATCATAATTTACACATTCAAAATATTCCTCCCACCACTTGTCTGCTCAGTTTAAGACTAAGCCAAGCTCACATTCATTTTAGGGCTTTGTATTTGCTGTTTTTGCTTAGAATGTTCTGATATTGACCACTCCTTCCTTTCATCCTTCTTACCCCAAATAGATAATAGCTACATGGTCAGCCCCTTTGAATCTTCAAAGAAGCCATTTGTAACCTATATTTAATCTAAGAAGATTCTCCATTTCCATTACTTTAATCACTTTGAACTCTATTTTATTTGTTTATGGCATTAGTCACTATGGGAAATCCTCACTCATTCATTCCTTTCCTTGTTTACTGGCTGACAACCCTCACTACAAAATAGGAAACATTGTCCCTGTCATACTATTTACTGATGTATCCTTTGTGTCTAAAACTGTGCCTTGCACAAAGGAGTATTCACTGTTTGTGTTAAATAAATAAATATTTGTTGAATGAATAAATTAATGAGTGAATGAGGGATTGAAATGTCAACAACAACAACAAAATACCGGAAACTCTTTCTTTACTGTAAATTATTGGTCACTAAATCCCAATGCCTGCTTTATATTATAGGATACATTTTACCTCCTTTCTACTTACAGTATTTTTCTTCCCTAGGCCTTTCCTTCAACCTTTTCAAGCAAAAGCAAAACAGACTTTGGATCAAAGAATATGCAACACATGTGCCAATGACCAAAACAATTTTCTATCAGAAAATTCAATCAAGGCTTCTTTAATTGGGGCATAAATCTTTCAGACACACATCACAGACGATATGACATCAGATCATAACTGCTCTTTTTTTCAAGCTATTCCCTCACATCCATTTTGCAATTACAACCTCTCAGTGGTAGAGGAATAGCACTGAAGTAGCCAAGGGAAAGCAATACCCTGAAAAAGCAGTTTGAAACATGATGAACTTGGTACTTTTAGTTTATCTCAGTCTGCAATTTCAACTCTCATGGGACTCGATGAAATGGAATCAGGCAATGCCGATCAATAATCTGAAATTCTGTTATAAAGAGTCTAGTGTAAAATAAACATTAAGAGCAGACATCTTTCTCCTTCTTCTACCAGCAACACCCTCGTATCTCCCATGCCCATGGATTTTTTTTTAAGAGATAAAAAGCAAAGGAGGGGAAGAGACAGAGTTGAGAAACAGAATCTCAAGCAGATTTCCTGCTGAGTGTACGTCTAGAAGTGGGGCTCCATCTCATAACCCTGAGATCATGACCTGAGCTGAAATCAAGAGTGAGAGGTTTACCTGAGTGAGCCATCCAGGTGCCTCACCCAAGGGATATTTTAAAGGATGGTCAAAACTGTTGATTTGTTTGCATTTTCTACTTTTCTCTGGTCCAGACAGAACATTTAATGAAAAGAGAGTATCTTCATCCCAATCAATCTTTTCAGCAATGTCATATTGGTCTTAAAGAGTAATCATTTGGGAAATGACTGCATTTGGCAATAGACGTATTCAAAACAATGAAAATCTGTAAAAAGAAAAACCTTATTAGACAGTACTTTTTAGTATAGGTGAGTAAAATCCTATTATTCAGGAAGGTTTTAATGGAAGTATTTGGTTAGTTCATTTAAACTAAAACTAATTAAAGTTTTAAAGAAAGACTAATGTCACTTTTTGAAATTTGAAGAGTTTAGAATATGCAGTGGCAAAAAACCATGAAAGTTGAAGTAACAGATGTAAGAAAGTGATGGCATATTCCATAGTCAAAAGATCTCTCAATTGTTCCCAAGAGTGATGCATGATGCTTTTCACAATGTAGTCAAAACTATGGAACTGGGATATATAACCAGGAATATAATATGTCCAACTTAGAAAGCATACATTGGATTCTGGATGGGATACCAAAGCCATAGCAACTGTTCTTTACAGGAGAATCTTAATGTAATGTAAGAACATTTATAAAAGCATCATTCTAAATGTAACAAAAACAGAAAATGTTGTGTTTCTTTAGTTCTTTTGTACATATGTTTTATTTTTACAAAATGAAACTCTGAACATTCCATTCTTAGATCACTTTGAAGGTTTTTTTTTTTTATTTTAAATTTTAATTTTCAGGATTTATTCAAACATCTGGAGACCCAAATACCTATCACCCAAACTTAACTGATGTTGCCACCGTTCTGTATTTTCTTAATCAGTTCTTTCATTTTCAAGCAAACATAAAGCCATAGATAACATTTAAACACCATAGTCAGTAACTCTCCCCTGCTTCTGAAAGTTAACCATTATTTGGAAGTTAAAGGGTATCATTCCCATAACTCATACCTATCTGTCTTCTAAGTTTCTTAATTGCTCTTTCATCCTTTTATCTACTTATCTGCATGGGCAGTGTTTAGGATGATATCTTTACTTACCAGCTATATGGTTTTATCAAGTTACTTAATCTCTATATATCATCTTCCCCATTGTAAAATATTGACTATAATAGTATACTCTCATAGAGTAGTTAGGAGATTGAGTCATTTACGAAGCACTTTAAAAAGAACTTGGTATAGCATATATAAATGCTTGATAAATTACTCAATAATATATTTCAATTCATTATGACTTTCTTTGTCTAGGGAATTAGAGTTTATCCCAGCTATTGTGTATAGATTACAGAAGAAAGATAGAGGATGTAAAAGAAACAGAGAGAAAGGGAGTTTTGACTTGGGCATTAATTGAAATAGGGACATAGTGTGAGTTAAAAGCCTATTTCTTTTTAACCATCTTTAGTCTTCCTCATACATTTATTGGCTGAATTAAATGAGCTAACATAAAATGAATTAAATTAGTTAACATATAAAAGCATGTAGCATTATGCTGGTGCAGTAAAGGTGATAAATGTTAGTTCACATTCCATTCTTCAAGTAAGATCACATAGCCAGGAATTCTACATTTATAATATGCAAAAAGTCTAGCAAGCAGACTGGGTATCATACTTTTACGGATCACTTCATGTATCTTAAAATAGAATTGCCACAAATTACAAGACTATATTAAGCTATTTTCTGGTGTATTTTCTGGTGTATAATATTCCTATATTATTAGGTTATTTAGGCAACTTTAATAAATTTGCACATGATTTCCTTAATAGGTAATGGGGAAAAATGGGTAATCTATGAGAGGTAGGTAGAATTATTAGCATAGATAAAAATGAAGAAACTCTAAATCAGAGAAGTTTAACAACTTGTCCAAAGTAATAAATTTAGTAAGTCAAGCAGGTGGGTCTTTCTAACTCCAATCCAAGTTCATACTGCTTCCACTATACCATATTGTTTTCTCACATTCTGGTTAATTTATTTTTTAAAATTTGTCTTTTTTACATGCAGTTTGGTATTTTTGTCATTAACAGTCATCTTCGTGCAAATTGTGTCAATATTTTGTCGGCTTTTTAAAGTTGCTAAATGTATACTCATCATCATTGAGATCGCTTTTTGTAAGTAAGCAGTTCCACAAACATACTCTAGTAATTATATAGTTAGTGGTAATAGCAAGTAGTAGTTACAGAGTGTTATGTAAGTATGTGCCTTTTTCATGGTTTTAAATATAGATTATGGTATATTCATATTTTTTTCCGGGTACATAAATAAACTGAATATATTGTTGTAATGATATTGTCATCATTGTGTATCATTTTGTATAAATAAAATATTCTTTAAAAAACATAATTGTATTTGGCAGTAACATAATATACCCCCAAATAATATGAAAACTAGAAATGGTCAGGTGTTCCAGCTCTTATGGACCCTATTTTATATGCTTAGCATTGCCCTAGTTACCTTATATATTATACTATGTAATAAATACAAAAATCCTATGAAGTTGCCCAGGGTCACACAGCTAGTACATGAAAGTGACTGGATTAAAACCCTGGCAATTGATAAAAAACAAAACAAAACAAAACAAAAAACCTTATTCTACTCCATAGCTCCAGTTCCTCCATATCAACTCTTAGTAGGGAATATCTATTTAATATGAGGTTGATTGTAATTAAAATAGAGGGGCACTGGTGGCTAAGTCAGTTAAACATCTGACTCATTTTGGCTCACGTCATAATATCATGGGTCATAAGACAGACTCACATATTGTGGACTCCGTGCTCAGTGGGGAGTCTGCTTGAAGATTCTCTTCCCTCCACCCCTGCCCCCACTTGTGCTCATGTTTGCTTGCTCACTCTCTCTAAAATAAATAAATTTTTAAGAGATAAAATAAATCAAAAACCAAAATTAAGAGTGAAGTTGTATCATATTATAGTCAGGTAGACTATACTTCTCATCTCATGTTGTCTCCAATCTCTACTAGAGTGACTAAATCAGACCCTTATACAATTCTTTTTTTCTTGATAAAATACCAATTCTGATCACATTTTAAGTTTGGCATTTTGTATGGCCAACATTTTTTGGAGAATTTCCTCTCTAAGCAAAGGAGAGATGGAGATGCTAGAAAATTATCTAGGCCAAAGGCAAACACTTTAAATGTATAGGAGAAATTAGAGTCAGTAAATACTTGATAGTATATACTGTCCAAAAAAAGGGAGAAATAGTGACAAATGCAGTAAATTCCAAGAAATAAAGACTGGCCCTATCTGTTCCTCTGCCCAGAGCAGAATCTTTCTGATCATTGTACATAAGGTTCATGACTACAAGGAATCAAGAATACAGTTGACCCTTGGAAATGCATTGATTAGTGGCAATGATCCTCTGCACAGTTGAAAATCTGCTTATAACTGTCAACTCCTTAAAAACGTAACTACTAACAGAACTGTTGACCAGAAGCTTTACTGATAATAGAAATACTCGACACATTATTTTATGTTTTATATACTGTATTCTAAGAATAATACCTTTTTAAATTTTTTTCTAGGGTACATGGTTCATCTGAGAGTTTTTTTCAAATCGTACAAATCTCCAAACATTATTCCAATATAATTATCAGAAGGTACATGTAAGTATACCTGCACAGTTCAAACCCATGTTGTTCAAGGGTCAACAGTACTAAAAAAGATAAATAATAATCAGTGGTAGAAAAAGTAAATAATACCTCAATGGTAAATTTTACACACACAAAAATCAGTCCAAGTTTTATCACAGATGATGAGTCAACAGTGACTACTATACAACTTAAAGATGAAGCATTCAGTTTTTGTCATCGTGGTTTAAAAGTCTGGGTACGAAGCAAAAAGGAAAATGGGAATGTTAAAGCCTTGAACTCTGTATAGTGGTAGAAAGTCTTGTATTCTACTAGATTGTTACTCCCACATGATTATATCCACCTATAAACCTAGTTGAGCTGTCTTCAAAATGATCAATAAATCTGACAGAGATGCATTTGCCAATTATTCCCAATCAATGCAAGGAAGAATGTGTTAGAGCATAACAAGCAATCAAAATTCCCTTCTCTCCTGAAGACCACAATTACCTCCAATTTTTCAAAGCAATTCTTAATGTGTTCTCATCCTGAAATGGGAGTCTTTCATTGTGTTATTTGGTGATAAAAATTGAATATATGCTAAAACAATAGAAGTTTGAAACTAACAGTTACCTAAGAAATAATCTGAAGTCTAAATTCTAGATTAACCTCCTCATGAGGAAATCAAAACCCTTTTAGGCTGTGACTAATTGAAGCTCATAAAGTCAGTTACTTACTAGGTCCTCTGTTTGCAGTCAGCTTCTTGTATTATAAATTGACTTACCATTCCATTATCTGGAGCTATTCTCTTTCCCTCCCTCCCCCTCTTTTCCTTCCTTCCTTTCTCCCTCCCTCTCCTCCTTCTTCCCTTCTCTCTCTACCTTTTTCTATTCTCTACACTTTTCTCTCACCCTCAACATAGAAACTAAGGGAAATATCTAGGCAATTAAATGGAGTGAAAATAATTTTGCCAGTGTTTTCTGTTTTAAATCTTTGTGTGTATGCAAGTGTACCATAATTCAAGTTCTACTGGATATCTCTTGAACTATTCTCCTATTAGGATAATAAAGACCCCAAATATAATTAAGACATAATAGTAGTTATTTAAAATTATTGAGATTCCTATTTACTTCTACATTGAACCAGCAGGAAGTTTAGTTTTCTTTAAAGTGTATCTGTGGTCTTCATCATGTATGTAAAATTTATGTTAAAAGTGAAAAGAAAAGGCAATGTAACAATGTTACAAAAAGTAAGACGAATTAAAATAACTAGTGAAGTTCGAACAGATCTCCTTACACAGTGATTTAAAACAGCATTGGCTTAAACCTGAGGCAGAAAAAAAGTAGAACCAGAATATAGTCTCATCAGAGGGGTCTCTCCTAGGTAGTCAGTTAAGGTTTTACACATGTAATTTGGAGAGGTTGGTTTATGCTAATAAATTGAAAATCAGTAAACCTTGGGCCCCTCAGGTTTATCTCTTTCTGCTCAGCACAGCAATAATGAAAGTCCCCGGGCAGTATTTGACTTGAACCTTTTAACCTATCTTGATCTCTAATTCAATGTTCGCAATGAATATCACTTGATCACTTTTTTCTCTTTTGCTTCAGTTAGCAGCCAATGCACTCTAAGATAAATTTGAGGAAAAGCCATTTTTATGTCATAAACTCCTTTGACTTTAATTATACAATATCTTGGAAATTTTTCTTATTTCTTTTCTCCACTTACTTTTCATATTTTAACTCTGTCATTTTGTTAGCCAGATATTTAGAAAGGCTCCATTCCACTACATCTCCTGCATATATTTTAGAAAAAATTAGACATTTGTGCCCATTTGTTGTGTACCAAGACATGGAAAATGAACAGTATTTTGCTCCTTGGGGTTTGGCAATGTTGTGTGAATTTACAACATAAAAGCACTTTTATTTGCTTAATCTTTCCCTTCCTTTCCAATGCCTGGTACATAAAAACAAAACAAAACAAAAATCCAAATAAACAGAAAATGTCTTGTTGAGATAATAGCAGAGTGACTTCATGTTTATTGTTACCTTGAGATTCAGCTATATCATTTTTTCCTATATGGAAGCAGACTGGATTTCTTGGCTTTTCCATTGCCCAGTTTCTACAGATGTTTTTTGCCTCATTTTGAACTCAGCTTGAGAAAAGAATGGTTTTCTATGATTTTCTTTTTTCTTGGACCCATGATAAAAATGAGTCAAACACATCTGGAACATGATGTTATTTACAAAAATAGAGTTGATCAAGAGAGTTTTAGATTTTTTTTTTTTTTTTTTTGGCCTGGTAAATGTTAATAATAAACCCACATTTTTTTTTCTTCTGGTTACAAAATCACTTATTCATTGTACAGACTGTGACCTGAATACCACCACAAAGCAGTGTGGCCAAATTATTATGTCACTGGGATAAAACTCAAAGCTTTTTTTTTTTTTAAATATAAGACCAGTATTCTTACTCTGTCCTATAAAATATGATAATCCAAAGGCAACTTGTTTCTTGTCGCTGCTAATCAGTCCTTTTATTTATCTCCTGCTTGCTCCTCAGTATGTACCTAACCTAAATTGTTTCAGACTTTTTCTCTTCTCTCCTAGGATCTAATATCTCCTCAGTCTTCTTAACATGTGGTTCCACTACTACGTGCCTGTAAAGGCTGAATTAATGAGCTTCAGCTTTTGTTTGTCCCAATCCAATGTTTTGTTTGCACTCACCCTTTTAAGGTCTCTCTTTTAAGTCTCTGAAAAATCCTCATCTCCTCTTTTTGTGTCTAAAAGCTAAACCTTCCTTTCTGAGTTCAGATTCCATCATGTCCCAACTCAAGAGACACTGCTACCATTTGTAACCCCTCTGGCTTTAGGCTCAAGTTCTCTCTTCTCTCAGCTTCACACATGCTTACCTTCCCTGATGTTCTTATTCTCTTATCCATGTGGCATGTGAACACTCTGTAGGACACATTTCCTTTCTAATCAGTTGACAAGGGCTCTCTCCTTTATTAATGACTTAAATCCCTAAGATTTTTTCTAAGAACTACATGTATATGGGTCCTCTTTTCTCTTTTCATAGGATATTCCCTAAATATCTAACTTATATTCTGATCCCCAAATCAGTAGCTGTAGTCACTCCAACTCCAGTTCGTATCCCCGTAATCCCTCAGATATTTCAATTTACTGTGATTTCCAAATCAGTATACATGCAGTTCTATCATGTAAAACACCTAGTTTAGTAAATATAGTAGTAAATAGGCAATTTATTTATTTAGTATTAATTCTATAAGTTTAATATGCTATGGATAGGTGAGCCTTGGTTTCTTCCTGGTTTTGAACTGTCAGATTTCTGTAGGTATCATTACCCTTAAAAGATAAGAATTTTCTCATTGATATTCGTACACTTACTTACTCTAAAGGTAATAAAATGTTAATTAAAATGATAATTAGATTATGTGAAAGAAAAAAAGGGCAGGTTATTCCAAAATTCTTTGCTTAGAGTTTTATATTTTTATAATATATAAGAATATGCAGGTGCATTCTGACAGGTTAATTAATATACATGCCAGTCATACAATTTTTTTTAAGAAACTACACTAATCTGAAAAATAGTCTGAAAATAAAAAGTTGCACATTCAAATTTATCCACAATGAAACTTTTCATGGATTATTTCTAATCTATAGTTGTTAGCCCTATTTTTATATGACTTCATCCCATACATTTATTTACTACAAATTGCATCCTTTCAGTAAGATGACACATTAGTTCTATTTTGACCCAAAGTTCATTGCCTTTCAGTGCTTCTTTACATTGCAGTATTCCCTCAGATTCTTCATTTCTTTTAAAAGTTTTCATAAGGAGTACACTTGGTCCCAGAGTCAATGGAGCCAAAGAATATGGGAAGCAAATGCAAGAGACAGAGTCCTACCACTAGCAGTTGTGTACCTCAAATCTTTTGTTCCTACCCTGGTAATGAAGGTTGTCAGAGGTCAGCAGGCATTTCAAAACATGTTATTCCACATAAAAATTCACATATATTTTTTTCTTAAGCTTATTTATTTATTTTTTGACACAGAGAGAGTGACCACAAGCAGGGGGAGTAGCAGGGAAAAGGAGAAGCAGGCTCTCTACTGAGCAGGGAGTCTGATGCAGGTCTCAATCCCAGGATCCTGGATCTTGACCTGAGCTGAAGGCAGAGGCTTAACTGAGCCACCCAGGCACCCCCACATATATTTGTATAGTATTAATTTCTTCATTACTGTATCCCACAAAATGCACAAATCAATTGTGGGAATATAGAGATGCAGAATCTCTTTTTTACAAAAAGATTTTCTTATGATGGTAGATTCAGCCACTGAAGTAAAATCTTAACTTTTATCAATTACTGCCTAATCTACTTCTTGTCTTCTCAGCAGGTTTGAATATGGAATACTTTTTAAAACTTTAATCTTAGATCATTATATCTAGAATAACATTTAAATAGAATTTGGGATTCAAACAGATGTATAGTGTTTTCATCTCAGTGGGCAAACTGCCCTCATCACCCACTTTTATCACTTTTCTCTCTTCTTCCACCCAGAACTGCATCTTCATTCTTTGCAATTCTATTGTATTTCATAGTCTGTACTTCACAATTGAGGAATAAAAAAATATATGGCTTTACAATGATGATAGCTATTTCATACTTAGTCATGTTTCTCAACAGAACTAATATCTACTTTAGGATGGAATTTATCTTTTATGTCCCTATAAGAACAAGAACATGATTGAGTTTGATAATATATTTAAGCATGTAAGAAGCATCAACAATAACAAGTCATTCAACAAATTTGTGAAAGCAGCCATTGTATTCCACAAATGTCAAATGCCAGGCAAATTTCACTGGTATAAGCCACAATGTTTCAACCAAAAGAAAAGGAGAAGTTTGGAACCTATAAAACATGATCTTCATTTGGCAACAAATGAAGGATTTTGTTTTCATCTGACCTGTATAGATCCAAAAGAAAAGAAATAAGTATCTTGGCTCGTGAAGAAGTATAAACATTAAGACTCCTTGTTTGGACACGGGTCTTTCTTTTCATATCTATATGGGTTTAAGACTTTGGCATTATTTCATTTTCTGTCCCTGTACCTGTCCAAACTCAGGGCCATGCTGAAGTAGAGAGATTCGTTTAGGTCTGTATGGGAGGGGTGATGGGAACATACCTGCTGAATGGAAGTAAAACAGAAATGGACCCGATGGCAGGAAGGAAAATCCCCCAAAGATCTACCAATGGTATTATTACATCTGCTGAGGGAAAGTTGGCTGAAAAGGGAGCCAGCAAGGTTTCCAGACATCTGAATGAGCTGACTCAGTCAGGGGGTGCTCTGCAGGGGCAGAAT
Source organism: Vulpes vulpes (assembly GCF_048418805.1). Classification (NCBI taxonomy): domain Eukaryota; kingdom Metazoa; phylum Chordata; class Mammalia; order Carnivora; family Canidae; genus Vulpes; species Vulpes vulpes. The sequence continues at coordinate 105,888,435 of NC_132783.1, read as the reverse complement.
TAGAATTGGTTAGGTACAGGGAAGGAATAGACAGACAGAAAGAAAGAAATGGACATTTTTGCCTGATTTCTTTTATAAGAACATTTCTCCATCTTTGAAAACTACAATTATTTACCAGCAATTAATATGCTCCTGATTCCCATCAACATAATAAACTCTATGAAAAGTAATTTTCTTTAAAAAACCCCAGTGCTACCACCACAACCAACATAAGTTTTAGCTTTCATTAAAACCTTTTACAGCAAAATTTGCTACAATTTATAAAAAAGAACACATTTCAGTGTTCTGCCTCTTTCACTCTGAATACAGGTTGTATTTTCCAAGGTTAATCTGTGATGTAACATAAAAAAATAATGTATGTATTAATCCAGTCAATATTTATTATTGTAATCATAGCCATGTAGTAAATGATACATGCAATGAAAATAAAAGATTCTAAGCTAGCTAAATACACATATAAAGACTTCGATTTATAAAATGGAAAGCCAAAGTCCATAATAATTTATTATAAAATATAATTGAGACAATAAAACCATTAATTTAAGAGCCAGTAGCAGAAATATATAAATAGGAAAGAACAATCTTCAGCAATAGCCCTTCAGCTTAGCCAGATAGGCTAGGTCTGAGACAGAGACAGTAATAGCGTATGTGTTCTATGTAATAAAATAAGAGGAGTTTTGAGTTTCTCAAGTCAGTCCTTCAGAAAGGAGTGAGAGAGCCAGAGAGAGTGAAAGAGAAAGAAAAGGGATTGAGAAGACCTATTCTCTACTTGCAATATAACTACTGAGAAATTTCGGAAGATGGAAACAGTTCAGGGACTTTTTAAATTAGGAAATCTATTTTTCTTTTCATTCCTTCTTTTTCTAAAAGATTTTATGTATTTGACAGAGAGAGAGAGAGAGAGAGAGAGAGCACAAGTAGGCAGAGTGACAGGCAAAGGGAGAGGGAGAAGCAGGCTCCCCCCTGAGCAGGGACCCAATGTGGGGTTTGAACGCAGGACTCTGGGATCATGACCTGAGCCAAAGGCAGATGCTGAACTAGATGAGCCACCTATATGTCCCAGGAAATCTGTTTTTCAATTTTAAGTTATCTTCATAGTAATACAACCCTCCTCCTGACCTAATTACTCTAAATAAATGGTTCTCAAAATGTGATCTTCTGACCAGCAGCCAAAGTATTATGCAGGACCTTGTTACAAAAGCAAATTCTCAGGAGACCTACTGCAGCAGAAACTCTGGGGATGGGGTGCAGAGAACTAGGTTCAACAAGCTCTCCAGAGGATTATAATGTGTGCTAAAGTTTGAGAACTTCTGACCGACATATAGCAGAAGTCTGCAGTTTCTTTAGTGTTGTTGAAGTGGTACTTAAGGAAATAAATTGGGTCACAGTCCAGCAGAAATGTCATGAGGAAGAAGTTAGATGCAAAGTGAAGAAAAAGGAATTCACACAGGATCAGGAAATAAGCCAATAGCAATGAGGTGTTCAATTCAATTAATACTTGTCACTCCCAAGAAATTCCAAAGATATTGTGAGAGACACTGAGTTTACCAGATTCTGTGGCATAGGGATTTGAGACAAATTTACAAATCTTATTTTTTAAAAAAGATTCTATTTATTTATTCATGAGAGACACAGAGAGAGAGAGAGAGAGAGAGAGAGAGAGAGAGAAGGAGGCAGAGACACAGGCAGAGGGAGAAGCAGGCTCCATGCAGGGAGCCCTATGTGGGACTCGATCCCGGGACCCCGGGGTCATGCCCTGGGCCGAAGGCAGGTGCTAAACTGCTGAGCCACCCAGGGATCCCAAATTTATAAATCTTAAATCTTAAAATTATTAGTTTTTTAAAAAATATATTGACAGTGATATGTTTTAATATGGCTTACAATGATTGTTCCATTTGGGGAGTATACAAATGCCATTTGTGGGCTAGGGAACCTATTGAGAGATTTGCCTTTGGGGACCATTTCTAGATTGGGCATAAAGAGGGCTGAGAAGCTATAGCTATACTCATGGGATACTGGTGTGGAAAGCACCATATTTGGCTAGAGCTATTTAGAAATGTTTGATAGAGGTAGGAAAGGGAATATATTGACTATAGAAATATAACCAGTAGTAGGATATATGGAAGATATGCTATAGCTGTACTGTAGAGATATAGTCTACTAGTGTAGACACTAGTCAGTCTTTTTATATTTTCCCTTTATTTTCATCTGGAGAATCAAATGATAGAAAATACAACTCAAACTGGCCTCTGCTTCCTTCTCAATGCATGATCTTCTAGATCTAGGCTTCACCCCACTCTACTTCTCACCTCTCTACAATCACCCTCAAGGAGGCTTATGACTCGGGTCTAGACTATAACGTCATTCTATTTCCCAATGACAGTATTTAGTCCCAGGAATTAAAATGCAATGCAGTTATCCAATTACACTTCTGAGCGTCAGGTCTAGGGTTTTATTTTAACTGTTGGTGGGAATAAAGATTTTTTTTTTTTCCTGCTGAATTGGAGCATGTAGGTTGACAAATAGGTCTTGATTGCTACCAAGTCCTAGAGTATAACCACACCTGAAGTTAGAACCCTCAGAGCACATTTTAGTTATGTGAATAAAAAAATATTTTGTTTCTGCTTAAGCCATTCCAGTTGCATCTTCCAAAATTTGAGAATAAAAGAAACAACTGATAGGTGGTAAGAAAAGAGCAGCACAACCACTGACATGTTGACTAGGAAAATATCTCATACTGGGCTCCAAGAAATGTGGGAAGAAAGCTTTTTTCCCTTCAAATAGGCTTTGTGAATAGGCTACAGATTCTGAGCACAGATTTCTGTCTTTGCTCTTTAGAGATTGCTGAATATATTGCCCACATCAGTATGTCCATTGTTGGACTAACTGGAAATATCAGTGCCCCAGTTCTGTAATATCT